>NC_084527.1:4632142-5271071 GCF_024500275.1 Phycodurus eques
CTCCAGGGAGTCCCAAGAACTGATGCAGCGAGGAAAAAGAAGACCAAGATGAGGCCTTTGGCCAAAGACTGAGAATGTGGCTCGCCTAAAAACAAAATGTCACTGTATGAGTTAAGCAAATCTAACCCAATGTGCACTTTAAACGTGGATACAATCACCTTAAGTAACACTAACACTACTTTTTTTTAATTAAATGGAACTGATCCTTGTTAACTGTACATGTACTGTCTCACTTCACCACAAACAAACAGCCATTATAAAATGATAAAATTGAACCATTATAAAATATTTAGTTTGTGCTCAAATGTATTTGTTGCATACATATTCTCTTATACAAAAAGTCCGGAAACCATTATATGGTGAAACCCTTACCAGTGTAATACTTGGTCAAGGGGAAGAACATCTGAGGCCAGCATACATCATTCCTGTCACAATCATACTCTGTGAAGTTTATCTGGAACCTGAGAAACAGAAACAGTTTAGCTGTGGCTACACAAGGAGTTTAGCACCATTAGTGTGTGACTGTGAAATGAATGACTAACGTGTGCAATTGTAAAGCGTCTATGAGTCCCTTAAGTGCTATAGTTGCATACATTATTATTACTGAACAGGATGATGGACAAAATGAGTTGACCTAGCATTTAAAATGAACTGCTGGAACTAGTATCAACATTTGTTCAGGGGGTTTTGCAGTTTGTGCAATTACCTGGTTTTGGGAGTTCCTATATGGATAGGAATGTCAATAAACGTAACTGATGAGGTGACATGGAACAACTGGGCCTCTGTGGGATCTGAACATGGAGATACATCACCTCCTCCGCAGTCTAATGTCCAAGTGGACAGCGTGGACCTAAAAATGTTCAACAACATGAAGAATTGGTCTTAACTCAATGTTATTTACAAGGTGCAACATGAATTCAATTTACTAACATACACACCAAACTTTAATAGCATGGATATTCCTTTGGGCATTTCCTTCAGCCATTCTAGTAACATAACTCCAAATGTGGATATGGATATGGGATGCAATCCCGCTGCATGAACCATCAACATCTCCCAATGAATTGCTTGAGTTCAAAACTAAAATTCAGTTCGAAAGACAGTAACACGGAAATGTAGTTCATTCAATGAGTTCATTAGTCATCCACAGATCTAACACATTCTACTACAAGACACTTAATCTTCATGCGTACTTACCACTTATTTTGACCCAATCTGCTTCTGTTTCAGAATTCGGGTTTCCACTGTTTGCAACATATGTGGCTGTGATCAAGTCTGCCTGTAGAGACGCAACGGTTTCTCTGGAGGAGACAAGTAACTCTATTTTGCTTGAGCACATGTACTGCAGCTTGATCTCTATTAAATCATGCTGAGCAACTCACCTGAGGAGATCACATTGGGTCAGGTTTTGTAGGCTGACAAGTAAATGACACCCTGACGTGGAATTCTCAGCGAACAGTACTGGTTGTTTCTCAGCGGTCAAACACAGCCCGTCACGCACTTCACAGCAGAATGAGGAGTTGGTTCTTTGTTAATTGATTTTACTAAAAATAATACTATAGACTATAGATGACTGACATTGTGATCGTATCACCTGGTTTCCAGAGATTGATTGATGTCCTCTGCACAGAGAAAGCATTCGTTTGTGTGCTCTCAATTCCGGCAATGATGGGCCTTCCCACCTGATAACCTGTCATCCCAGATGTGTGTTAACAAGGTACCGTAAGTCATCTTTGACAGAAACAAAACTCAAGAGGTTTTCTCAGGGTTAAGTGTGCTCACCTGGATTATTTGAGTTTGACTCGCTCGCATGTTCTCCAATCAGGAAATCAGCAGAATACCTCGTCGTTAACTCCACTACAAATAGAAATGGAATAGGAAACAAAGCCCAAATGAAAATAAAAGACCGGAATGCGTTAGGGGCACGTACCACTTCCTTTTAAAATGAATGTCCCGACAGAGCGTGTCAGGATGATTTTTGTGATTTGATTTCCTTTCCAGTAGAATGTGTAATCCAAAGCCAAGGTCACACTCTCACAAACCATGACCTGATCTGGAGAAAAATTTATCAATTAATCACAGAGTACACAAGCCAGTGTTTCAATGGTACAATGCATTTTAATATCTGTACCTGAATTAACAACTGCATTTGACAGCAAATGATTCAAATCCCTGACAATTTCTTCTCTTACTTCTACTGTGACATCACCTAGTGCAAAGAGAAATGATTTATTCAAACTGTAACGTTTACAGGCAACGTTGCAGTTTTCAAAGATGTAATATTTACCCCCTTGGCCATTGTTCACTTTCATGCTCAAGTCTGATGGCAGCGTTTGTAAAGGGAAAGCAGTTGGACAAGACCCCAGCAGGGTTACACATGTGAAACTGAAATTCTCCAAAAAGGCAACAGGAGCATTGTAAACACAGTGTCCAATGGCCATCTGTATGCAAAACATTGCAAATGTTTTAGTTAGCTTTGGCAACAGAAACACAAAAACACATCGTTGTCACTAGTAAACCGGAAATTACTAACCTGAGGAATGGTGAACAACTGATCATCCAGAGTAAAAATTGGATTTCCTTGTCTGTAAATATTAAAAACCGGTGCAGACAAAATAGGCATTTGGAAGGAAGGGCGAGGTTTTGTTATTCTGAACAAATGAAATGACAAAAATACAACCTGTAAATAATTTAGGCAATATATTACATGAGAAGAAATTAAACAAAGCAATTAAAGAATTTCCTACATGTTGTCTCCATGGTAGAAGAGCCCCAGGTATGGGTTGTTTTCAAGTGGAGAGATGACACACAGAAATGGAAACCAATCTGGGGAGTCCTCTCTCTGTGCAGAGCAGTGGTAGTCTGGAACTGGGGGGAGCTGCCCACCAAAGGGTCCAGTGAGGCAGTGAGACTGAAACAGCTTCAGTTCTTCAGCCGAACAGTCCTGTTGAAGTGAAGGCGAACGTGGCATCAAGGATAAAGAAAGAAGCATAACATATTAGTCGGTTTCCTCACAGGTACCTTGTCACAGCAACAGCGAATATCACATGTTCCGGAAGTGAGGTCACAAGGACAGGAGCCCAGAGGTTCGTACACTTGGTTTGGGATGACCGTTGGACTATCTACAACGGACAGGAGATTAACATACGGTGGAAAATTATGACTCTCTTTTAATGTAAGTGATCCGATTCAGTATAATTACCAGATCCGGCATTAGTAGAAATCAAATGTGCATAAATTTTGGCCTGGATCAACAATGATGCCTGAGCTGTGTTGCCCACACAGGCAGATATCTGCAGGCTCTCCAGGACACACAGTGGCTTTGGACAGCAGTCCGTTTCGTTTTCGCCACACAAATGCAGACTTTTATTCAGGTGCAAATGAACTCGCAGTGCATTCTGTGGAATCACAAATCAAACATGGGAGGGACATGGTACTTCAAAGTTCATTAAAATCACAAAGAATAACCTCAATTTCATCGCGTGTTTCGGTCTCGTCTTCATCTTTGCATGTGGTGACTACGCATTGCAGTTGAGAAGTTCAACTCATTTTCCTACCATTCCAACCTGTTCCTTTGTAACACTCCACTGTGTTTCCTCGGCTGCACACGATGGCGGGTCAATGCTTCCTGTCAAGAAACCAACAACCAACAAAATTGAGCACTTGCGTTTCTCCCTCAGTTTATAATGGAACTATTCAAGAACTTCTTGTTGTTGCTTGTACCTGTTACATTAGATGGGAATACAGCGCGCACGTTCAGAGAGACGTCTGTTATGTTTCCAAGTAAAAATGCTGTGATTCTCGGTCCAGTAGCAATAACGGACGATGGCTGGAAAACTGTTAACAATGACATGTCTGACTCAACAATCACTGGCTGTACATTTATAACATTAAATTGTCGCAGTGCACGTATGTAGTTACTCCCAACTCAGAAATGCCATTTTACTTACCAAGATTTTTGCTCTCGGCCCAACAAAACCGTAGGACAACTAGGAGAGCCAGCACCTTAGCCATTCTATCAAAGCACTTGTGAAGACGTTTAGGATTTGACCCGAGTCAAATCCTGATTAATCAAAAACATGTCTACACGACTGTGATAACAAAATGCAGTAACATCGGAGATTAAAGTTACTTTTGAAATTAGTGACGCTGTGCGCTGTTACTTACGACAACCCACTAAACACACGGTGACGTATATTATTAGGCGACTTTTGCATGATGGCGCGCTGCTACGGCGATTCGTCTGTTTATCTTTGTCAATCATGTATCAGTATATTTAAACATACATGTTAATACACGTTACCACAGTAGATAGAGAATTAACAGCAGAAATTGGATTTGGATGGATGACAACAAATGTCACCGCGCGATGAATTATATGTACATCCGGTTCCCAGCCTTTTTTTTTTCTTTCCGGTTCCAAAATGGCATTTAAAAAGGCAGTACAGCATACGAAAAGTCAATTTAAAGAACAGTAAATCTTCCCTTATTATTTTGCAGTTAGTCGTCAGTTACGTATATTTATACTGCTCGAGTTGACTTTACTTCAATACTGCAGTTTTTTTTTCACCTCCAGAAAATCCCATTCATGGATGGTGTTGCAGCAGCACATTGCACATTACAAAATAAAACGATTAAAAAATCATAAGCACTACTTTTCAATATATATATGGCGTAAGAACATTCAGTGTGGATGTTTATCTTTTAAGCTTTAAAAATACCTTGCATCTCTGCATTTTATTCATCACACACAACAAAAATAGTTTAGCAATTTTTTAAAAGTGTGTCACCTTTTGTACCTTTGTTTTATTGTGTTTTTAATCACTAGTTTGACTGGCACTTTAATACATGAATTCAAGTTTTAAGATCTAAGAATTTTTGTTTAAGTTATGTATTTTATTGCAGTCATATTTCGGGCACATCAATAAATTATATATATTATATTTAAAGCTTTTATTTACAGTTCGACCGATCACGTGCAGCCCATCACAAGCGAAAACCGCAAGTGCCCAATGCGCAGACTCCCAAAGAGGATGCTGATTGGTTGGCGAAAGCATGCGCTGCGTTCAGGAGGCTGCGTAATGTGTTGTTTAACAGTGTGACGTGGAGAGTCTCTCAGCGACCTCTGCTAAAACTTCCTCAATTATAAAAAAAAAAAGAGAAAAAAAAAGAAGTCACACAACATGTTGCTTACTGGTTGATTGTGACCCGAATATATGAAGGCTCACGTTATTTATTTGATTTTGGAAGGAACTTTCTTTTCATCGAGTAAGACAAAGGCGTCCAGCGATTAGCCTTAGCTGATGTATATAACGACAGAGAGAACCTGCGTATGGCTAGCGTAAGGAAGTTTAGCAAGTGTAGTGTATTTGTACCACAAGATTCCAAATATGACACTGGTTGAACTGGACGCGACTTGCGGGACCGTGGCTGAATTTTAACGAACGGTAACAGTCGTCGAGCAGTTTGTGAGCTTGCTAACATTAGCCACTCAGCGGAGAAAGGAATAGCAGCACCGCAAGGCTGTCAAAATGGGTTCTCTGCTGCGGGGAGAAGAAATGTGTTTGGCCCAACTGTTTCTTCAGTCCGGATCGGCATACGACTGCATCGGTGATCTCGGAGAACTGGGCATTGTGGAGTTCAGAGACGTAAGTACCGAAACAGTGAACATATGCTCTGGTTTTGTACGTCCCATTTCCAATGCTTTCAACTAGCTCAATACGGCTTCAGGAAGGTTCCGCTAACTTTTAAGCATTGCCGTATATCGTAGACATACCATGCATACTTTAGCACCATTCCTGGCAGCTGTTCGCAAATGAAAACGTAAAAGGATGAGTGAGTTTCATGGGAAATGACGTTTTGCCGTGCAACAGCGGTTGATGTTTATGTGTCTCCTGTGTCTGTTTCAGCTCAATCCCAGCGTTAATGCATTTCAACGAAAATATGTGAATGAAATCAAAAGATGTGAAGAGATGGAGAGGATCCTTGGTAAGTAATTATTGAGCTGTAACAGGATACCAAAGGGCGAGTGGTAGCTAATATAGGATTGTGATTACTTGTATAAATTGTAGGCATGAGCACAATGACTTAGTTCAAGACAAGAAGCCTGGACAAAGCTATAACTGCATAGAAAGTAGTAATACGACAAAGAACAGAGCGCCTTTTCATTCAATTCAATTGAAAGTCAGTGACTGTAGTCATGAAAAATGTCATCATGTGTTCATTAAGATGAATATGTTGTTGTTTCTTTCACTAAACTGAACTCTTTTTTTTCAGTAAATAGTAGAGAGTAATTCATTTGTTACTGCTTGTGTTTTACTTCTGAAAGACTGGCAATAACATTTGGGTAATACAATAACACAATTGCTTCACCCAAAATGGAAAAGTATCCTCTTTATTGGCTGTCAACAGGATATCTGTTGAGAGAAATCAAGAAAGCTGACATTTCATTGCCAGACGGAGATGTGAATCCAGTGGCTCCTTTACCGAAGCACGTAATGGGTATAATGGTATGTTCATTGCTTATGTTACACATTTCTACACCTGGTCAGCATCACATTGTATGCATGTGTTCTTTCAGGAGCAGCTGCAGAGGCTGGAAGTAGAGTTAGGCGAAGTCATGAGGAATAAGGAGAGATTGCAAAAGAATCTGTTGGAGCTCACAGAGTACACACACATGCTGCGCATCACTTGTAACTTTCTGCAGAGAAGCGCTGAGGTGAGTGGGTTACACTGTAGTAGCAGGAGCAGTGCACACTTCCTTTCTTGTGTGTACAACACACTGGAAGTTGTGTGTTAACGCACAGCCTGATACTACAGAGGAGTCAGCTGTTGCATACATTTTCTTCTCTCCCGTATCTCAATTATGTATTGCTTTCCCGCCAGAGAGAGCCGGTGCAAGTTGCATACGAGGAGTTTCCTTTCCTAGAAAAGAACACAATGATGGATTACAGCAGTATGCAGCGGCTTGGAGCCAAACTAGGGTAAAATAAACACTGTACTTGTTGTATTAAATGCAGTTTATATAATCGGTTAGGTGGGTTTGGGTTAACGTTTAGGGTCATGGTAATAATGTGGGTTATCCAAGCTGCAATATAGTTTCAGTTGATTGTAAAAGTGGCGGCACGGTGGACGACTGGTTAGAGCGTCAGCCTCACAGTTCTGAGGACCCGGGTTCAATCCCCGGCCCCGACTGTGTGGAGTTTGCATGTTCTCCCCGTGCCTGCGTGGGTTTTCTCCGGGCACTCCGGTTTCCTCCCACATCCCAAAAACATGCATTAATTGGAGACTCTAAATTGCCCGCAGGCATGACTGTGAGTGCGAATGGTTGTCTGTTTGTATGTGCCCTGCGATTGGCTGGCAACCAGTTCAGGGTGTACCCCACCTCCTGCCCGATGACAGCTGGGATAGGCTCCAGCACGCCCGCGACCATAGTGAGGATAAGCGGCTCAGAAAATGGATGGATGAATGTAAAAGTACTGTAACTGCAAGACTAAAGCGATGTCAACCAATTTTTGTCTGTGGTTACACTTTATGGCTTTTTGTTTGTGACAATTGGTTATTTGTGTCAGAGATTTGATGTTAATATTAAAATCTATCCATCCATCCTTGTTTTCTCTCCACCACTTGTCCTCATTAGTGCAACTATTGACATCCACACCCGTAATGGTCCAAATGAATATGTTCTCTTGTTTAGAAATTAATAATAAAAACATAAAAGGCACAGGTATCACTAAAAGTGTATAATATTTAGATTTGTGGTCTTATCTTATTTTTTTCTTCATTTTATAATTGCTGGTATGAAATAAGGCCATTTATAGTGTAGTATCTGTGTAGTTCACATAGCTGACTTGCATCCAGCATGGGATCAATATGCATTAGTTGTCCTATTCACAATTGCGCTATGATTGACTGGTGACGAGCCAAGGGTGTGCTCCAGCTTTGGGACGGGCACCAGTCCATGTTGCTCGATAGCTGGATGGATGGACGGATGGATATGTAAAATAAATACACAGTTGGACTGGTTGTGAATGTTGTCTTCATTCTCTCTCAGTTTCATTTCTGGCCTCATCCAGAGGACAAAGATTGACGCCTTTGAGCGCATGCTGTGGAGAGTGTGTAAAGGCTTCACCATTCTCAGCTATGCTGAAGTCGAGGAGTATCTCCAAGATCCTGACACTGTAGGTCTCTCAAGATGGCTCCTGTTAGCTACGTTACCGGGGCATATTCAATTAGAATACAATTCTCAAGCTCAGAGTGCTATTCTGACCCCTGACCCCTGACCCCCTGACTTTATTGTGACATTTTCAAATTAAGTAACATTGGAAAAGCGGCACGGCACGGCACTTGCATGGTAGGTTGATTGACGACTCTAAATTGCCCGTAGGTGTGAATGTGAGTGTGAATGTTGTTTGTTTATATGTGCCCTGCGATTGGCTGGCGACCAGTTCAGGGTGTACCCCGCCCCTCGCCTGAAGATGGCCGGGATAGGCTCCAGCATGCCCGCGGCCCCTGTGAGAAGAAGCGGTACTGAAAATGAATGAATTGAAAATTGGAAATCATTTTTTGTGTTGGGATTACTACAGTTATCTTCGATCACATAAAAATATCAGTACGAAAGTATGAAATACACCATATTGCAGTTTGTTATCGAGATTGCTCAAGTGTTACGTAAAAATCGAGATGTGCCTTAAATTACAAAAATGGAATCTCTTTCTGGGCATCACATTGGAAGAGTGGTCAGCAAGTCTGTCTCACACTTTGAGGTTCAGGGTTGGAATCTCGGGATACAGCTTCCTCCCCCTTCGAAAACATGCATGTTGGGGTTAATTGAAAACTCCTAAATTGTCCATGGGTGTGAATGTGAATGGTTCTCTATATGTGCCCCATGATTGCCTGGCAACCAGTCCAGTGTGTACCGTACCTCTTGCCCAAAGTCAGCGAAGATCGGCTTCAATAGAAAATTGATTGAATTTTTCTTTCTTCTTCATGGTGGGGGTTCTGATATTCCTAATGTAGCCTTTTTATCCATCTATAGGGTGAGCCCACCAAAAGTGTGGTGTTCCTAATCTCATACTGGGGAGAGCAGATTGGCCAGAAAGTGAAGAAGATCTGTGACTGGTAATATTTCACACTACTACCGTATTGTATTGCTGCATAAAACAAAGCGCCACATCTAAGTCATATCTGTTTTCTTTCCTCCCTAGTTATCACTGTCATGTTTATCCATATCCCAGTAGCAATGAGGAGAGGAACGATGTTGTGCAAGGACTAAGTACTCGCATTCAGGACCTGCACACTGTATGTCTTCATTTTGTTTTCATGCACTAGGTTAATCGGTGACAAAATACGAGTTCGGTCTGTTTGTTATTGACTAAAGGATGTTCCTTGCAAATGCATTTACTGTCATCTTGTTAAAATATAACCTGCAGAGGTTAAATATCTCTTCAGGTTCTTGCTTCTGAGATTAAAAAAATAAATAAATGAGGCAACACGTTTAACAGCTGTCAGTAGATATACTGAAAAAAAATCCTGTATGTATGTCCTCAGGCCCCATTCCATGTTATTTAAAACCGTTTTAAAAGCATATATACCCTTTCCCTTTCATTTGAAGATAATTTGCAATTTGTTTTTAATAAATGGGTGGCATATTTGAATACACCGACATTTAAAAAAAAATGTGTACATGACGAGTGTATCACCACACCCCAGTAAAGACAGAAACGTAGCCACAACGAGTCTCTTTTTAAATGATTAACCAATTTCCTCTGAGTTAGCGAGTCATGAGAGTTTCTCTGGCCAGGTCACTGCTTCGTGAATCGTTTGCTAGCTTGAAGTCACTGTGACTGAAAAATCCAATTGCTGTCACTCCCTGTAGCACATGATCGACATGAGATCGTGGCGAGCATTCTTTTCGAAATACAGTACACCTACTTGAACTCTATCTCTCTTGCATTTGTTTAATCTCAATAGTGGGAAATATCAACCTTTTACATATAATGGCGTGTCATAAAAATACATTATATTTGCTGGTAATTTCATTAAACAACGTTCAAAGCCTGCTTGTTGCTGTTTTTTTTTTTTTTTGCAGGTTCTTCATAGAACAGAAGATTACCTGAAGCAGGTCCTGATCAAGGCATCAGAATCTGTCTACACCTGGGTCATACAGGTCAAGAAGATGAAAGCTATCTACTACATTCTCAACCAGTGTAGTTTTGACGTCACCAACAAGTGTCTGATTGCTGAGGTTTGGTGTCCTGTCGATGAGCTTCCCACCCTGAGAAGAACACTCGAAGAAGGCTCGGTAAAGAAACTCTAAACCACTACAGACTTAACTTGTCTTGAGTTGGTGAAACTAGGGAGAGTATACAGCTCACATTCATGTTTTCTGTTATTTTCCGTCTCCGTTTTTAGCTACCAATGTTAATTCATATTCATTTGTGCGTTTGTCGTGTACTTTCTTTCCTTTAATTTTGGTAACAGGAAAAAACAGTCATGTCTGTACTTTAACTCCCTACTCGTGTGCGCTTGTTGTGCGCGCGTCTATGTCAACATCATACCTTTCACTTGTGTCAACACCTGCCCAACTCGCTACCTCTGATTGCTTTACAATGAAATTTGACTCTACCACAGCCAATCATCATCACTTATGTGGTTGTCTTGTGCCCCCTGACGACGAAGAACAGTTTAAAAAAAAAAAAAAACTGCCTCTCCGTTTAGAGATCTCGCCTCTCTGATGCAAACCGTTTCAGTGATCTAATAATAAAGTAACAGCATTATCATGATTGGAAAAGTAAATTATATTAGACATTACTGAAAAAAGTAACACATTTAGTAACGCAGTTTATTTAAAATGCCGGTACTCCCATCACTGGTCATGTTAAGATTGGTGACATGTATTTTGTTTGACAGAGGAAAAGTGGATCAACTGTTCCGTCCTTTGTCAATCGCATACCTACCAATGACACTCCACCTACCCTGATTAGGTGCAACAAGTTCACGGTTGGCTTCCAGAACATTGTGGATGCTTATGGAGTGGGGACATACAGAGAAGTCAATCCAGGTATGCGGGTAGCTTTTGTTTTTTCGCTGTGGTATTTTTGCTATTTGTTTGTTTCCACGTTTCCATACATGATCCACTAAAAAGATGCATTTGACAAAATATATATGTATTAAATGTATGGATCCCTTGTACATTACAATTACTGTCCTAGAGTTTGCAATGTTTTACAGTATTGCTGCTCTTCCTAATTGTTCCTCCCTCGTTACTGTAGCACCTTTCACTATTGTTACATTCCCCTTCCTGTTTGCGGTGATGTTTGGAGACATGGGTCATGGTCTTCTTATGGCGACCTTTGCTTTTTGGATGGTGTTGTGTGAGAACAACCGCAAGCTTAAGAACACCAGGAATGAGGTAAGTAAGTGGCTTTTTAACCTGTTTTTGGAAGTGTGCCTGTATCCTTATAAGGTTGACGTGTAACGAGATGACTTGGTGTGCACGCAGATCTGGAACACATTTTTTGAGGGTCGTTACATCATCCTAATGATGGGCCTCTTCTCTGTTTACACCGGCCTGATATACAATGATTGTTTCTCCAAGTCTATTAACATCTTTGGTTCTGGATGGAGCGTCAAAGCCATGTTCACAGCAAACGCATGGCAGTAAGTTTTTCACAGAGACAATTAACAAATCCAGGAAAGCTTGTATGATGTGATGAAAAGATTCAAATAGTCTGCTTTCAACTCACAATGTCGGTTTAATCTTCTCCAAATAGTGTCAACGATGTTAACAGCAAAGGCTTTCTTACTCTGGATCCAAATGTCACCGGCGTGTTCAGTGGACCATACCCTCTCGGAATTGACCCAGTGAGTGGACTGTATTGAAGTCTTGTCAAACTTCATATCACAATAAAATAACATGATATGGTGTGAAATGATTCGGTAATACAGTGTTCCCTCGCTATATCGTGGTTCACCTATTGAGAATTCAGTGCATTGTGGATTTTTTTCCTGCCATATTCGTAGAGCAGATAATTCGCCATATCGTGGGGTTTTGATTGTGCGCTGTGATTTTGTTGTGGGATAATAAATCCTTCCTTGCCTAAAACATTAAAACTGTAAACAAACAAAAAAAGGAAGAAAAATTCAATTAAAACACATTTTACAAGGAGCAAAACGTACATAGTGTACAGTACTGTAGTGCATTACTGTATGTTTAAGAGTTTAAAATGTGTTTGAGTATATATAAATTGTTTATAAATAATTTTTTAAAAATGTGTTGGGGTGGTCCTAACCCACACGATAAATGAGGGATTAATTTATAGTATTTAATACATAATCCATTCACTGCAGTCCAAAATATGTGCCATCAATATATATAAATATATATTTAACTATAGTCTGCTTACCTGATACCTTTTGTCAAAACCTGAGTTATGTTAGTAATGTTTAGATATCAAAAATATTTTGTATCTATATAAAAATGTAGGTGCGTATTAGCAACATAAATGACTTTGCATTTTTCCAAATCATTCTTCGCTGCTTTGTGCTGTTTGCTACTTGTGTGTAAGACATTAATATGTTTGTCTCATTCAAGATTTGGAACTTGGCATCGAACCGGCTTACATTTCTGAACTCTTATAAGATGAAAATGTCAGTAATATTGGGCATCATTCACATGAGCTTCGGGGTGATCCTCAGCACTTTTAATCACTTGTAAGTATTTTATTTTAATCTTGACCTCAGATGAACGCCAAGTATATTAATTGTTGACTTCAGTTTTGTTTGTGAAAACAGGCACTTCCGGAGGAAGTACAATTTGTACTTGGTATTTCTTCCCGAGATCCTGTTCCTGCTGTGCCTCTTTGGATACTTGGTGTTCATGATACTCTTCAAGTGGCTCGTCTTTTCTGCCAAAAACTCCAGACAGGCTCCAAGCATCCTCATTCACTTCATAAACATGTTTCTCATGCAAGGTGACTCACTGCAGCCCCTCTACCCAGGACAGGTAAAGAACTAAAAGTGGTCTGCTTTTCACCATAATACTGTATATGGACCGGGTGGATTACTGATACAGTGGATAAAAATTGTTTTTCTTTATAAAAGTCTCTGTCTGACACACATGGTTCTTAAACGACAGCAAATGAAAATGAGCGCTAATCGATGGTCATCTGTTGCACTTAGATCAACACGCTGACTGCACAGTTGTGTCCCAAATAGAAAAACGTACGGTAGGCGTTCTGAGACAAATGGAAATAATGAATTGTTTAATAAATTCTGGTATTACTGTAGGAAAGGAGTTTTTGTATCAATCTGTCCGGCCACATAGCCCGAGTATCCTTCCAAAAGAGAGAATTTTAAAATCTGTATACCAGATCAAATACAATTAAAAAAATCTCAATGGTCAAGAACCTTTTACCTTTTTTCCTTGAATCTTTCTTTTAAACCTGTGTTGGGGATGCATGGTACTTTCTACACTGTAGATTTAACTACGGGCAAGTGTTATATTTTGTGCACCTGAAGAATGAAAAATTGATTGTTAGAATTTTTGTGTGTGTTGTAAACGTGTAAGATGGATTTAAGGGAAAACAAAACCTCTTTCAACTATTTATAAATGAAGCTGAATGTTTAGTTTTTTGTTGTTTTTTTCCAGAGCGGCTTACAGATCTTTCTGGTAGTCATTGCTGTGCTCTCAGTGCCTGTCTTGCTCCTTGGGAAACCACTCTACCTCTTTTGGCTCCACAAAGGAAGCCATCGGCTTCGAATGTATAGGGTGAATAAAGTGTCTCTACGCTAGTCAAAACGCCTCGATATATGTGAAGCAAATCTGACTTGGTATAGTACGTGTTCTCAGGGGTATGAGCGTGTGCGTCACAGCAGTGAAGAGGAGCTCTTCTTGTTGCGGACACACGACATGGAGGAGGGCAGCAGTCACAGTGAGCTCTCCTCTAGCGGGGAGCAGCACACGGAGGAGGTCAGCACAGTCGGTCACTGTACTCTTAACCAAATGTTGTCTGTACCGCTAAGCGCCGTTTCGTTTTTGTCGGAACAGTTTGACTTTGCTGAGGAGTTCCTGCATCAGGCCATCCATACTATAGAGTACTGCCTGGGGTGCATTTCCAATACCGCCTCTTACCTCAGGCTCTGGGCTCTGAGTCTGGCACATGCCCGTAAGTATGACACCTTGTCATCCAAGTCTTTGTCATTTGTTTAAGTTCATGTACAGTGTATGGCTATTTGTCACCCAAAATCAGTTTGAATTGAAGAACATTGCTTATTGTATGAAATCGTTTTATGCTGTTAATTGTGATTAATTAATTAATTATAGTTCCACGGGTATTGTTAATACATGTTTTCTTCACGCTTTGTATAAGGAGGCTTTATTTTTCTGCACACAGAGCTATCTGAGGTACTGTGGGCCATGGTGATGCGAGTCGGACTACGAATGGAATCGATTCTTGGGGTTTTATTCTTAGTGCCAGTGTTTGGCCTGTTTGCCGTTCTCACCGTGTCCATCCTGCTGGTGATGGAGGGCCTGTCTGCTTTCCTCCATGCCCTCCGACTGCACTGGTAAGACACCACCATAATGTCATGAAACACTGACATGAACTTTATTTAAGTTACTGTTTCATACAAATCCAATTTTTACTCCCTCAGGGTGGAGTTTCAGAATAAATTCTACAGTGGAACTGGAGTCAAGTTTTACCCCTTTTCCTTCTCTCTCCTGCCCTCCAGCTTTGAACAGGAAGGTTTACTGTGAAGCAAAGGACATTCTCTTGGATGATTTAAAAGGCCAAAATGTGATTGTTCCAGTGATTTCATGGACTGGTTTGATATCCCCCCCTCCCACCCCTTTAACCATTTTTCAAAGTGTGTTGAACTTTTAAGAGGACCACAGCACCCTACAGCATTTAAGGACACTGCCAGTTTGAGATGTACCAAAAACACTGCTGTTCTGTCAATATATATGCACAATATATCTATTTTGTACCACAGTCATTATATGCTTCACTTTAGAGTACAGTTAATGATTTAATTTGCAGCTTCAATTTTGTAATTATGCCGTAATTGTTTCTTGATGTCAGCATGACGAAGCACTTCTCCGAAGTTGAGAACTGATAAGCACAAGATAAAGTGAGTTTCTGTGCAGACAACGCATGTTAGGTTAGTTTTGGTTATCTCCTAGAATGTATTTATTAAAGACAACCATCTTTGCATTTTCTCATTATTTGAATTTTACTTTGTCCAGTTCATCTTCGTGCCTTTTCCCGAGTTTCAATTTTGGCAGATTTGGTTTCCATAGAACTGGTAGAGAGCAAGCCTTTATTTAATAGCTGAGCCTTTTGTTGCACCGCTTGCCTTAATACAACCAAATCGCACCATTGACGAGCCTCCCGTTACCCTTGTGTTCTAGATTTCTGCTACCAAAACACTGCATACTTTGTGATATTTTTTAGGTTTGTAATGAAAAGTGTAAGTCTGGAAGGTGTGAGATTAAATATTGATACTTTTACTGGATTATCTTTTAATTTATTCACTTTTAAAATGCTTCAGAATTCAAACTGAATGTACAGTTGATTTTTTGTTTTGTTTACTTCAATATTCATGTAGTCATATTTTTGTAGTAGTACTAGATATAATCTAGAATTCAGTTATTGCTGGTTAGAAGGATACCACATCATCAATGTTTAACAGTCACAGCACTTTATCAAATGTGATTATGCAGTGAAATCTGGCATCAGTGGTGTGTTCAATTGTACGTTATTATGTTTGGCCTCTGGAATTACTGAGGGCTAATTTTGTTTACACTTAATTGTTGTCCCATGTTCTCTGGCAGAACAAAGTCATACCTATAATAAGATCCCACATAGTCTTGACAAGTTGTGATTTTTAGCAGTTGTATTGTTTAAGTCATTGTTGTTATAGCCATTAAGGCCAAGTTTATCTCGCCATTTGTGTTCATATTGTAAGTATAAACACTCCAACGTTCTCAAAATTCTCCTCACTTGTTTGCTTATTTTGAGTAAGACTACCGCTTTTATATAATGTAATGCGAAATGTCTGGAGATGGCTGGACTCATTTGAATCATTTGTTCAGAAGCATTTAATAAAGTTATTTTTGCACTGGCTGCCTGTCTGGCTGTTTGCCAATAAGTATTTGTCCCAATAAATTAAATTGGACGTGCGGTAACTGCATAAACCAATATCTCACATGCCAAAATGACAGGAAGCGGGTGTGGTGAAGGAAGTGAGCATATATTTCATTAGTATTTGGTGCCGTTGCCATTAAACTGTAAGACTTGAGTCAAACGTTTTGGATATCCTTCCACGCGCTTCTCACAATAGTTGGCTGGAATTTTGGCCCATTCCTCCTGACGGAACTAGTATAACTGAGCCAAGTTTGTAGGCCACCTGGCTTGCACATGCCTTTTCTGGTATGCCCATGAATTTTCCATAGGACTGAGATGACGGCTTGGCAATGGCAACTCCAAAACAATGACTTTTGTTATCCTTAAGTCACTTTGCAGCCAGTTTGGCAGTATGCTTCGGGTCATCGTCCATTTGGAAGCTAAGCTACAACTTCCTGGCTGATGTCTTGAGGTGTTGCTTCAGTATTTCCTTCAGTATTTCCTCAGTGCCGTGAAAAGTATTTTCCCACTTCTCAAATTCTTATTTTTTTTTTTGGCACAGTTTCTCCCATTTTGATGTTTAAGATCATCTAACAAATGTAAATACCAAAGATAACCCAAGTAAACATGAAACACAGTTTTTCAATAGTGATTTTATTTATTGAGGGAAAAAAATAAGCTACCAGGCCCTGTGTGAAAAAGTCTCATTACATCTGGTGTAAATGTAACTGCATTTCAGAAAAAACAGCATCTTATCAACAGTCAAACATGGTGGTGGGAGTGTGATGGTGTGGGGCTGCAATGCTTCTTCAGCTCCTGGACGATCGTGAATTCTGCTGTTTCCAAGAAAATCTAGAAGAAGAAGGTTCGGCTATCGCTTTGTGACCTCAAGCTGAAGCACCCTTGGGTTCTGCAGTAGGACAATGATCCAAAACACAACAGCAAGTTATTCTCTGAGTGGCTTAAAAAAAAAAAAAAAAAATGAAGGTTTTGGAGTGGCCCAGTCAAAGTCCGGACCTGAATCCTATTGTAATGCTGTGGCATTACCTGTTCATGCTTGAAAATCCTCCTGTGCTGCTGAATTAAAACAATCCTGCAAGGAAGAGTGGGTCAAAATATCTCCACAGAAACACCCCTGCATCCAGCACAGGGTGTCTTGAATCTGTACAATCTTTTTTTGGTGATCATTTTGTTGAATCAAACACAGAAAAATTGCTTAGTTTTTTTGTATTTTGTATTTTTTATTTTAGTTATTTATTATTACGTTTCATAACCAAGTAGACAAATAATCATATTAGTTAAATGCAATAGCTGGGCTACTGCTATTGGGCCAGTACGAGTTGATTTCAGGCGATCAGAGGCGGGGTCTATTCCTTGAATTGTCAGGCAAGTTTAACTGAAATAAAAGAAATAGAAACGAAAGGTAGATTTTTTTTTTTTTTTTGGTTTTGTTTCATTATTTACTTCGGGGTTTTCATTAGACAACACTTGTGCTGTATTAGTCAGTGAGTGTAGGTGTAATTTGCGTGGTATTTGATCAAACAACAAACATATTTGGGTATTTATTTCACAGGCTTGAAAAGAAAAAGAAAAAAAAAAAAAGCAGTGAGCATTTACGACCGCTGCGCCTTTTTCTTATCTGGAAGCAGGAAGTTTGTTGGTTGCTAGGACGACGCGTGATTGCACTCCACGGTTCCGTCGGCGTATAAAAACTTGCCAATTTACAATGTTGTAAAAAAAAAAAGAAACCATCAACTTGCAGTCATGGCCCACGACGATATCCGCGTGGAATGGATACGACAGCGAGTTCGTGCTTGTTTTAATTTAGCTGACAATTCATGTTTCGACGAGCTGCTCGTTCGGAGAGATGGAGAAGAGGAGATGGAACTTATTCGCTATTTGAATGACGTTTCTGAAGAAAACACTCTATCGTGCCTCCTCTTTATGAAAACAGTCGGAGAGGAGGAGATTGGAGTTGAAATTCCAGAAAGTGAGTTCAATTTTTATTTGATCCATTATTAGAATTGTTTCAGTGCTCACTTTAGTGTTGCTGAACTAATGTTTGACTCATTTACATCAGAAAGGAACAACCCCAGTGACTCTTTGGAACATGAGGGGGATACAGAGACCCAAAGTAGGAACAAGACTGCTGAAAAACCTTCCAGCCATGTGAGATTTGAATGATTTTTTTTTAAGAATCCAGAGTTTATTAATGATGGAATATTAGCGATAAACAATGCACTATTGTGTTTTCAGACGATTCAACTGGTCTATCACACTGAGCTTCACATGGCAATTAACCGAGTCCCAAAGACATTTGCCAAATCTCGAGTTTTATGTTTCCTCAGGACCACAAATAGTAAGCGCAGTATCAAGATTATTAGTGTCAAGCAAATTCTTAGGCTTCAGTTGGGAAAACCATTGCATTGCACGTGTTTCACTTTAGAGACCATTGTAGAACCACTTGACATGATTGAGGCCAACAAGCTGATGCCCAAGTTTTTGGAGACTGGTTTTCATAATGGACACAACCTGCGAACTCTGCAGAAAAAACTTGTTCATGTAAGTGAGCCTAACAGCCACAGCAGCCACCAACAACATGACAGGAACTTGTAACAAACCTATGAAGAACAATTCACATCCTTGCCATTGTGTACTTTTTTATTTTTTTTATTTTTAGATTTATATTCCATTAATGACTGTCCATCAGATGAAGAAAACCAAGGTTTCTCCTTGTGAAGAATTCAGTGTTGGTAAGGAGACTCCAACTAAGCCAAGTGACCGAGCACCCATTCGTAATGAGTTACTCAACAGCACGCATACGTTTTTGGCCTTGGTCAACTCAACTATTCAACAGCTTCAAGCTCAAGGTTTGTTTGTCACATATGTCAGCATGTAGCTTTTTTTTCCTTCTGGCTGGTCACCTGTTTTTATTTTGCTAACGGGATACTTTGCCTTACCTTGCTACGCACCGCATCCTTGTCCAGAAATTTACATATTTTGACCTTTGGCATACATGCATTCCATGGTTGCATGGAGCTTTAAATGATTTTTGGAGGTCAGAATATTAAAGGGCACATCTTTATCCGTGAAGAGCAATAATTTGTTACACATATTTCTTTGCTCTTATTAAGAAATTAAAAAAGATTAGATTAGCACGTAATAAAATGAACGGACAATGACATTTTGATACAGAATGGCCCATACCATTCACGCCTTGGTAATTCAGAAAGTGAAAATACATTCAATGATCTGCACCAAATCAAAATTGAATGAGTTCTTCCATGCCATCCCTCTACAAAGTTTAACGGATATACATTATGTCATTTTTGTACAATCCTGCTGATTGGGAATTTACCAACTAACAACAAAAACTCCTGTTTCCTTGTTCTTGAGGTAACTATCATTACATTTTAGAACTAGTACTAGAGTATTAGTCATGGGAACTGGTTGGGATCAAGAAGAGTGCAAGGTGCACTATGGACAATCGTTATTATCAAATGCCGGAGAGATGGGTTTTCATTTTCAAGACCTCCTGAAGTGTCCTTCAGCAAGGCACCAGACCTTCAAATGTGTGTATGACTCTTTTAAAAGTGAATTTTCCTCTGAGGGATCAGTAAAATATTTGCCATCCTTTCTCGAAAAGATACTAGTTCACAGATTTACGGAAAAGCAACATCTCCAAATCTGGGACGGATTCACAAAAGATGGCTTCAGATAGAACAGTGAACGCATATAATTTCTATGATGTGATGACATCATTGAGTGACTGAAATGTGTCTGTTTTGGTTAAACAAATAACATTTTTATTGCAGATGACATCATACTGAAAATCCCAGAGCTCGATCTGGAGCCAGAGGTCAGCGTCCTGCTGACCAATTCAGCTGTAGTAGAGACGTTGGAGCAGTGTGTCATGAACTGGCAGACTCAGCTTACTGTTGCTATTGAGGAACAAGAAAAAAAGACGCCACAGTCACCTAGTCCGATGGCAGAAATTGTTTTTTGGCAGGAACGCGTCTCCATCCTGAGTGCTCTGAGAATGAAACTTAATCAGCCTACGGTAAAAAAGATTCTGCTGGTGCTGACCAAAGCACATGCAGGTGTGATTCCTACTATGGAGGCTACAAAAGCTAAACTTATGAAATACTACTTCGAGGGAGATGAAAATGTACGCTTCCTCCAAACACTGGAAAGGCATTTCAAGGTCAGCTACTGTATATGTTAGATCAGGTTTTTGTAAAATGTATACAGTATGTCTTTGATAAAGTATACAGACATCCAAGTCTTTATTGATCGGAGGGACATCAAAATTGTTCCACCATCCTCGGTGATTGTTTTCTGTTTTAGAATCTGGCTACAGGAGCAAACTTGAGTGTGATTCTGGAGACCATCCCATCTCTAATGAACAGCCTACAAATTGTGTGGTTAATATCCTGCCATTATAACAGGAATGATCGCATGGTCCCTTTGATGGAACGCATTGTTTGGGAACTGTCCGAACGTGTGGCCCAAGTCATTGATATCCATGTGCTGTTCAAGTATGTGGATTTTCGATGAAACATTTGTAACTATTGTCCATTTCTCTGTCACGAGAGTCTGATTGTGTCTCTTGGACAGAGATGAAAGAGATGTGGCAACATCCAAGGTGAATGATGCCAAGCAAGTTCTGGAATTGTGGAAGTCGTCCTACTTGGAAGTGCGTGCTGAAATTGAGCAAGGAGGCACCGGAAAACGCTGGGAGTTCGATAGGAGGAGGCTCTTTGAGAAAACGGATTATATGGCTTCCATCTGCCAGGACTTGTACAATGTTTTGCAGGCCAGTTTTCTTTCATTCATTGTCACCTGTTACTTGAGGGCTGAACATGTGACAACAGCTCAATATTGAATACATTTGTAATGGTTCATGCAGAATTTGGATGAGTTTTACAACATGTTCAGCCCAGAGTTGAAAAGTTTGACCTTGGACCCAAAACGTTTTGATGAGATGCTGGCCAAAGTGGACAACCTAAGCTTGCCTTTTGAGGGAGTAACTTTTGATCCTTTCAATATCTGCAAGATGAGCAGTTGGAAAATCATCATGCAACACTTCAACAGCAGTGTTTATGTAAGTTTAGAATTCAAAGGCATCATATATTTGCATCAATGTAGTGGTTCTGTACCTTGTATTTGTGTTTGATCAGGCCATTGAGAGGGAGGTCATCGCCTTCATTGATCAGTCCTTCAAGTCACTGCGCTCTTCAACCGCTGCCTTTGGAATGCTTGTAAAATTCAAAGACATTCGGTCGAGACCAGCCACCAATAATCATTTGATGAAAAAGACTAATGACCTTTTGGCTCAGTATTGCAAAGAGGTTTGTAAAAGATCACTGTCAGGCTTCACTTAAAAGAACACTTTGCATATATTTAGTAATGATACTTAAAACTTTGTAAGCCGTGCAAATCATTAGACTATCAGTTCATCTTTGTTTTTCAGTTTACAGTATTAAGCATATATCACCTACTGCATATTTTCTATAGGTGGACAGGATAAATGAAGTCTTTGAGGAAAGGAAAAACAAACCAAAAATAAATAAGAATGAGCCCCCCGTGGCAGGTCGCATCAGGTGGACACATACCCTTTTTCACCACGTAAAAGAAGGAATGCTTCCTCTCCTGACAATGCCAGATTTATTGGAGAGTGAAATGGGCAAATTGGTGAGTTATTCTACTTTTGCACAGTGGTTTGGATGGAATTGGAGAATGATTCTAAAACCTCATGTGACTCTTGTTTCTTTTCTTTTTCTTAGGCAAAAAAGAAATACTTGGAAATGGCAAAAAAAATGAGCGACTATACCGTTAAGATGTATAAATCATGGGTATGTGATACTGAACGCAATTTGCCATTGTTACTGAAGACACCCATCATTGTGAATAAAAGTGAAGTCCAGAGAGAGCTGGTATGTATCAGTGTTACTTGATCACCCCACAAAAAAGTGAAGAAAATCATCGCTAGTTTGACATTTCTTATGTTAAGGTCGTCCCAGTCAAGCCTGAAGTCAATTCACAAAAGGATAGGGGATACTATGTAAACTTTCCATCAGAGATCATGACAATCATTTCAGAGACCAAAAACCTGAGTTTAATGTCTTTCTTAATGCCTGAGGTTGCTCAAAATGTGACTCTACAGGAGCTCAACTTCATAAGGTACTAATACTCACCCAGGACAAGAACATGCCACAGAAACACAAACCTCTCTATTCCACCCTGGTTTTAGGTACACTGATGATCTACACAAGCTTGTCAACCACTACAATGCTATAATTGATAGTCTGAGTGATGCAAAGATCACCATGTTGTCTCAAAACATCAAAAGGGTTGAAGCACTGTTGTTAACAGGATGCAAAAGACTGAACTGGAACTCCTTGGGTACGGTGCTAAAATGTTGCCATGACTTCATCCATGTGCGTTCTAGGTACGATGAGAGTAATCTCTGTTTGTTTTAATTTAGCAATTACAGATTTCATCAACGAGGCCAATCAAGAGCTGTCAAAGTTTGATTCAATTGTCAGACAAATAGAGCACATCGAGCTCGATATTGAAGCCAAGTTGCAATCGATAATGATGGCAGACCTCCTGAAATGCCCTGCGCCAGATAATGCAGACCTTTTACCAAGTACATTTAACAAACATGTTCACATTTTTAATCAAATGTCATATATCGCAGTGACAACATTGGATTTTTTTCAGGTGTCAGGGAGTTTTGTGAATGTATTGACAGAGAGCAGGTCAAAACAGTACATTTGTTGAGAAGAAAATACACTGACATTGGACCTGTCATCACTAAGGTGGAACATTTGATTATGGAAACAAACACTGGCAAGCACAAATGTATGACAAGTTACTATGCGTACTGGGAAAGCAAGGTGCACAATTCCCTCATAAACATGATGCTGAGGTAATGTCCTGCGAGCAATAACAGTTATTGACCATCACATAAGGGCCACCTGTATAACAAGCATTCTGTTGATTGTCACATTTAGGAACATCAATGCTTTTAATGCTGTACTGATGGGGAGCGACCCTCTTTTCCGCATTGATGCCATCCTCTCCGCCCCCAAGATTTTGTTGCAGCCCAAAATAAATGAGATTTACCAGTTACTTGTGCAGTGCATCAGAGATTGTGTTGAGAGCACCAAAGTAGGTCCATTAGTTTCTCTTCTGTGAGCTATTGCAGATTTTAGGCTGGCGATGTACATTGGTGTGTGGTGAGATCTGTGCACCTCCATGTTTTTGTTCCAGGAATTTGTGCGTTGGATGAATGGAACCTGCATTGTGTGTCCACCGCAACACGTAGATGGTGATGACTTGGTGACTTTTAGCTTCTTTGAGGAAGTGTGTCTTCATCCTCAAATCAATGAAAGTGCCCTTGCAGTGTCCCAGAGCATTCAGAAGTTGCTGCTTTCTGTAGACCAGGACCTTAACCACTGGAAACAGTACCACGCTCTATGGGAAAGGGACAAAGCCACTGTCAGCGAAAGGTTTGCTGC
Organism: Phycodurus eques; assembly: GCF_024500275.1. NCBI lineage: Eukaryota > Metazoa > Chordata > Actinopteri > Syngnathiformes > Syngnathidae > Phycodurus > Phycodurus eques. The sequence continues at coordinate 4,655,796 of NC_084527.1, forward strand.
TAAAAACCCATCATGTGCTATGTATGATCAGAGGCTGCAGTTCTATGCTCATATAAACCAAAAGTTGCTTCTGGAGCCTTTGTTTAAGAATGTACATATTATCCAATTAAACCTGGAGCCACTGTGCCGGACTGTGCAAGAGATGGCAGAAACCTGGATAAATTCACTAGGGAGTTTGCTCAACAAATCAGCCAAAGAGGAACTCATCAACTTAAAAGATGAACTCATGGTAACGTTCATGTCCGCGTCACCAAATATGACTCGTATTTTACTTATTTATTATTTATCCCTTTGATAACGTATGTTCCGCAGCAACTTTCAGAGAAGCTTAGACAGAGTCCTGACACTTTTGAGAACTTAAAGAATGTCCTCGGGACCGTCTCAAACATTCGAGACATGTCTCTTAATGTGGAGTTGAGCATCACAGATATCCAGGAAAAATACAGAACATTGGCTATGTACAAAGTGGAGGTACTCTAGTTTAGCTTTTCATTTAAGTTTTTTTTTCTTTTTGTATGAACACATTTGGTCAATACTTTACAGAAATATTGAGCTGTATTTTTTTATGCATAGGTTGAAAAAGCTGAACTGAAACTTATGGACAATGTCAAGCAGATTTGGAGGTACCTGTTTACAGAATCCAGACAGGTGGATCTGAGACTGACAGATACAAAGATATCATTCAAAGAGGTTAGAACATTAGAATGTTAGTACTTACACATCACATCACATTTAAAAAAGAAAAGAAAAAATGAAGTAATAATGATAGAAATTCACTGCTACAGTTCTGTCTTTCTCTATCATCTGCTTTACACAAAGACTACCAAGAGGATGGCAGAAGAGTTTCAAGACGAGTTGTTCATCTTTGTCGAAAGCTTTAACATGCATGGTCCTGGAGTTGTCAGAAATGATTTAGATAAAGGTATTTCGTCATTTGAAATCTGTAACCAGCACAATAATTATAATTAATAATTTTCAAAGGCAGTGCTTTGATCCATCTTGTTTTCTGTTGTAGGACTATCAAGAATGCAGTCGTATGAAGCAGAGCTTGCCAAGATGGTGGAGAGGCGGCAGGAGTTAGCTAATGCTCAGAAGCTATTGGACCTGCCCGTCCTTGCATATCCAGAGATTGTGAGCATACAAAAAGAAATGAATGGCTACAAGCAGCTGTATGATATCTACCATGAGCTAAAGGTTAGTTTTAAATCGTTGTACCGTAATTTCTCGTGTATAAGGCGCACCCATGTATAATGCGCACCCCCAAAGTTGACCTCAAAATTCTGGAAAACCCTTCTACCTATGTATAATGCATTTTTACAGACCATGATTTTGCTTCTACTCATATGATCAAAACGAAGTATTTTTCAAAGAATTATTCTGAAGTTAAGCACTTTATTTGAACATGTAATACTTTTTTATTTACTTGCTCTTAGTTTGATATTCATAGCCTTACTTTTATTTGGTAAATGAGAAAACACACAGTCGTGTTTATATGTTTGATTACCCAGGCAGAATTTGTAAAATGGGTACAATTGTTTAAAGAAAACATGAAGGGATCGGCAAAACACATGTAATTTTATTTTAATGGGATTCAAATTAAACTGTCAAGCGTTTCAGAAAAGCATTATCATTAAACAAAACATAACCATCAATAAATGAATGATGGTTGTTATTCAGTCATATTAAAAAAAACAGCAACAATATTTCTCAAATTGTGCCAGGGTATGTAAACATATGAGCACAACTGTACATAGAGTATATGAAGCCATACGTACCTCTGTCATATTGGAATGAAAGTATAGGCTAGGCTAACCTCTAGGTGGTGGTGACATTGGACTGAAAGTGTACAGCTTTTTCATAACCTCTAGATGACGGCATACATTTATAAAATGTAAAAGCTTTTTAATTTCCCCCTATACCTATGTATAATGCGCACTATTGACGTTTGACAATTTTTTGGGGGGGGAAAATGCGCATTATACGCGAGAAATTGCAGTATTTTAAAATCACGATAACACAACAATACTATGATATCAAATGTTGGGGACGCATCAGCTCTCTGGATCTTGATATTGATTCGCAGGTTACAAAGACCAAGTGGTCTCAGACCTTGTGGGTGGAGTTAGATATCGAATTGCTTCAGGGAGGCGTTGAATGCTTTGTCCAAGATTTGAGGAAGCTGCCCAAAGATGTGCGAGCCCTACCTGTGGCCTGCTTCGTTGAGGGCAGAATGAAGGAAGTCAGAGATTCTCTTCCTCTTCTGCTGGACCTGAAGAATGAAGCCCTCAGAGAACGGTCTGTGTCCTCAATTAACCAAAATAATTATTTCACCTGCATCGGGGTGACTACTTCATTCTGCTATATGTGATTCATCATTCGGCCAGTAATCACAATGTATACTTCTATCCATCCATTTCCTGTCACTTATCCCAAATGGCGTCACAGTGCCAGCATCCTTCTGGGACCTAAAACTCATTATGTTCATAAAAGAGGGTTACAACATTAATTGAAATTTTACTTTCTGCAACAGACACTGGAAGGAATTGATGAAAAGGACTGGTTGCATCTTTGAGATGACCACAGGTAGCTTCACTTTGGAGTGCATGTTTGCGATGGATCTTCACAAATATGCCGATGTCATAGACGACATTGTCACTTCAGCTGTAAAGGAGCTTGGTATTGAAAAGGTAAGCCTTTCTCTGTATAGATGATCCTGAATTGGAGGTAGACGTTGAAACAAAGGAAGCAAATAATGTCTGTATGTGTCTCTCAGGGTGTGAAGGAGGTGGTGGAGACCTGGGAAAATATGAAGTTCATTGTACAACCCTATAGTAAAGGCACCCAGCAACAGTGTTCTGTCTTGGGTGCAGTGGATGAGATTGTGTTGAATGTGGACAACGATGCCATGAATTTGCAGAGCATGGGAGGGAGCCGTTTTGTTGGACCTTTCCTAAGCACCGTACAACAATGGGAGAAAGATCTGTCTCTTATCAGTGAGATCATAGAGGTCAGACAGTGGAGGTTAATCCCCCTTCAACGCTTGAGCTGAATTTGAAAATACTAAAAATAATCCTTTGTTCAGGTTTGGTTGCTGGTCCAACGGAAATGGATGTACTTGGAGAGCATATTCATTGGTGGTGATATTTCCTCACAGTTACCAGAGGAAGCTAAACAATTTGACATCATTGACAAAAAGTTTAAAGATGTGAGTGTTGTCCAAATATTAATACAATATAATTCATAACCGACCTGTAGCTGATATGATATTTATTATTGTGTAGATAATGAATGAAGCACAGAGCAACCCGAACATTAAGCACTGTTGCCTGGTCCCTAACCGGCTAACAGACCTGCAGACCCTCAGTGAGAATTTAGAGAGGTGCCAGAAAAGTCTCAGTGACTACTTAGATTCTAAGCGGGATGCATTCCCCCGCTTCTTCTTCATCTCTGATGATGAACTGCTCAGCATTTTGGGGAGTAGTCACCATGATTGTGTGCAGGAACATATGATTAAGGTAAGAGTGGAGGGAGATTGTCCTTCAAAGCGTTACTACACCTGCATGGCTGTTCTTTGTCAAGGTATGTGAAATAATATGTTAAACATGTTCCGTACTATTTCGCCTTTGTTCCATAAGATGTATGACAATATCGCATCGCTGCGGTTTGACTCGGAGAGCAGCGGGGAGACAGCAGCAGGAGCCATGGTGTCTGCTGAGGGGGAAGTGATGGAGTTTCAAAAGCCCGTCCAAATCAAAGGAAGGGTGGAGGAATGGATGACAGGGGTTTTACATGAGATGAGGAGAACTAATCGACTCATCACTAAGGAAGCAATCTTTCGCTATTGTGAGGACAGAGGCAGGTGTGTGTAGATTGTGAGCATTTTATCCCTGTCTATGAGTAGTAAAACCTTTCCCACCATGAGTCTCCTTGTCACTCAGGGTGGACTGGATGTTGCTGTTCCAGGGCATGGTGGTACTGGCTACAAATCAAGTGTGGTGGACATGGGAAGTGGAGGATGTTTTCAAAAACTTGAAAAAAGGAGACAAAGATGCCCTAAAGAACTATGCGACAAAAATGCACCAGCAGATTGATGAGTTGGTAACACGTATAACGCAACCTATGAAGAAAAATGATAGACGGAAGCTCAACACTGTCCTTATCATAGATGTCCATGCAAGAGATATTGTAGACACCTTTCTTCTGAACAGGTACAGCTCTCGTAATTTCGAGCCCTGCAACTATAAACCATTTTAGTCTTTGTAACTCACAGAATTTGTAAAGGCGAATTTAAGTCCTATTATACTCTCTGCAGTATAACAAATGCTGAAGAATTTGAGTGGGAAAGCCAATTAAGATTCTACTGGGTCCAGGAAGAAGACAATCTTGTTGTGCGCCAGTGCAGTGCATCTTTTTTTTATGGCTACGAATACATGGGGTTGAACGGTCGATTGGTTATAACTCCCCTGACAGACAGAATCTACCTCACACTCACACAGGTTTGTGAACATTTACAACACTTTAAAGAAGCAACAGTTGTTGATGTGGGTATGTATTTGTGGTGAAGGCTCTCTCCATGTTCCTGGGTGGAGCTCCTGCTGGACCAGCTGGTACTGGAAAGACAGAGTCCACCAAAGATCTGGCCAAAGCTTTGGGCCTGCTCTGTGTGGTTACCAACTGTGGTGAAGGCATGGACTACATGGTGAGAAGCTAATCTGGCAATCAGTAGAGACGATTGTATTGGCTTACATAAATTTACACCCACTTACACATTTTCAGTGTGTTTTCCTTAATCATCCTCTTCCTTGTGCAGGCTGTTGGGAAGATCCTGTCTGGCCTGGCCCAATGCGGAGCTTGGGGCTGCTTTGATGAATTCAACCGTATTGATGCCTCAGTCCTGTCAGTTATCTCTTCACAAATCCAAACCATCCGCAATGCTCTCATTCTTCACCTTAACATATTCAATGTAAGTCTTTGCTACATCGGTATTATACAGGATGATTTTTATTTTTAAAGATTGTTGTCATTTACTTTCGCTAACTCCCACCTTGTCGTTTTGGACATCAGTTTGAAGGTCATGAGATTACCCTGGATAGCCGAATTGGGATCTTCATCACCATGAACCCCGGTTATGCAGGGCGCACAGAGCTGCCCGAATCCGTCAAAGCTCTCTTCAGGCCTGTGGTGGTCATTGTGCCTGACTTGCAACAAATTTGTGAGATCATGCTCTTTTCTGAGGGATTCTTAATGGCCAAGGTGATTAATATGAACACATTTCCATCCCATTAATTATAACCAAACTACAACTCTACACTGGAAATTGTTTGATTGCACATTTGCTCATTGAGAGCTGAAGACTTCTCACCGCATGTTTCATTCAGGACCTTGCAAAGAAGATGACTGTACTCTATAAATTGGCTCGAGAGCAGTTGTCCAAGCAGTCTCATTATGACTTTGGCCTGCGAGCTCTGAAATCTGTCCTAGTGATGGCCGGAGAACTGAAGAGAGGCTCACCAGACATCCCCGAGGTACAATCTTCATGTCAACTTCAGAATACACCTTAAAGTTCTGCTACTGGTCTGTAAATCACTAAATGGTTTAGGTACTGAATACAATAAAGGTCCCGTATTTTGCCAAGCCACCCTTTTCTAGTATTTGGGATGTAATATTGGCTCTATGGTGCCTCAATTAAGATGTGAAATATGAATTCAAATCATCCACGCATTTCTGAGTCCCAGACGTTTTTCTGCCGAGAGGCCCGAAATCATGTCATTTGAATTTTTCGAGCTTATTGTATCTACATCACTAACGAAGATTTCCGCCTACCTCTAAGCTCCGGAGCCTGTGCTGTCAACACAACAAACGTGTGTGCTCTCACAAGTGGGTCTTCTACACAGAGGCAATCAATCAGATGAAAGGTGGTGTTTTAGCCAAATATGGACAAAGCAGATACAAAACTGGGTCAAACAGAAGTAGCTGTCCGAGGGGACTTTTCGGGACACTCGTCGTATGACCAAACCAAGGTGTTTTTTTTTTTTAAATGAAATTGACACTTTTATCCTAAGTCAATGTTAGAGAGTTACCTGATGGAGGTCTAAATAGCAAAATATGGGAGCTTTAAAGACAATAGAATATAATAATAATAATAATGGAATATAAGCCCACTAGGGCGCTGAGATCTGCCGACTCAGATCAGATAACGGAGCAAAGAGTCCAAAGCAAACATGGCGAAGCAGCTTTTAGCTGCCATGTTGCAGGCAAATGGAATAAGTTGCCATTAAAATTTAACTCAGCCCCAATTGTCAATATATTGAAGTTTAGGTTTAAAGACTATTTTTTCTCATATCTGATCTTTCCTGCAGTTTTTTTTAATCCTACTTGTTCTCTTTTTTTTTTTTCAATGTTTTTAAGATGCTTTTAATTTTTCTCTTCATTTTTTAAATGCTTTTGATCATACAAAGCACAATGAGTCACCTTGTATATGAAATACGTTATATAAATACATTTGCTTTGCTTTGCTTATTAGAATCAAAAATAATGTATGAAAATCAAACATTATTTTTGAAGAATGTTGGTCTTGCATGATACTATCATTCAGTAGTGTGAGAATATGTAAATTAGAGCTACAGTATAATTTATAAACACGCAGCATTTACCCTAATACACCAGCCACAAGCTTGCGTTACAATTGTGCAAGAAAATTTTATTCAGTTTTCCTTCTTCCTGTATTATTAACAGTTTTATGCAGTGATTACTGTTAGTTCAAACAAAAGCTCAGCATTTAACGAGACAAGACTTACCTCATCTTCCTTTCTTTGCAGGATGTAGTATTGATGCGAGCCTTGAGGGACATGAATCTACCAAAGCTTGTATTCGATGATGTGCCTCTTTTCCTTGGGCTGATCTCAGACCTGTTTCCTGGGCTGGAATGCCCTCGCGTTCACTATGCCAATTTCACTCTTGCTGTAGAAGAGGTCTTGCAAGAGAGCAAATACATCTTGCTGCCTGTCCAGGTGTGTGGTGTCATTCCTAATTTCATATTATTCTGGGTTTTCATTGTGTACAGCTGAAAGATGTCTGAGTTTCAGCAACAAATTATGCATTTTACTTGAGTCTTCAACCCCCCCCCCCCCCCCCCCCACACACACAAATTATGGCATCTGTGCTTTCAGGTGGACAAAGTGGTGCAGCTGTATGAAACGATGATGACGCGACACACAACTATGATCGTGGGCCCAACTGGTGGAGGGAAATCGGTTGCAATCAGCACATTGTGTCAAGCTCAAACCAAGTCAGTGTTAATTCAGATGACCTCCTTTTAAACTTCTGTCAGGTTGTTTCGTTACCGTCACTGATATCTCACCACTAGATTGGGAACACATACCAAATTATATCCCCTGAACCCCAAAGCTGTGAGTGTCATCGAACTGTATGGTATTCTGGATCCTGACAGTCGAGACTGGACTGATGGAGTCTTATCCAACATTTTCCGTGACATCAACAAGCCTACTGACAAACAAGAGAGGAGGTAAAATGAAAACATTTCATAGAGGTAAAAGTAATAGTAAAAGTCTTTCATGTGTCAAATATTATAATATTGTGCACAATGAACATTTTAACTTGAACTTGCAGATATATCTTGTTTGATGGGGATGTCGATGCTCTGTGGGTTGAGAACATGAATTCGGTAATGGACGACAACAAGCTCCTTACTCTGGCAAACGGAGAACGGATTCGTTTACAAGGCCACTGTGCCCTGCTGTTTGAGGTCTGTAGGAATTACAGCTGTCATAGCATACATACCCAATCTATGTGTTAATAACTACATACATCGTTTGTTTTTGTGATTGCAGGTTGGAGATCTGCAGTATGCTTCCCCTGCTACCGTCTCTCGCTGTGGAATGGTTTTTGTGGACCCCAAAAACCTGCGATACACCCCATACTGGCAGAAATGGTTGACAAGCAGACCCGTCAAAGTAGAGCATCCTCGCTGTGTTAGAACGATACTCGCACACTAGCTGATATTTGAACTTTTCCATGACCTATTTTTGTGATTTTATAGGAACAGCAAGTGCTGAACAAACTGTTTGACAAATATGTGCACAGATTGATTGAGATGATTGTGGAAGGGATTGTTGACGGGAAACAAGGACAGAAACTCAAGACTGTTGTCCCTCAAACTGATCTGAATATGGTAGGATGGCTTCCTATAGTCTTCTGAATTTATGCAAGAATGTCTTGAAAGTAAAAGGTAGCATCGTCCCTGATCCAGATGACTGACAGTGAGTCTGATTGTGTTGGGGATGTGTTTCAGGTTTCCCAGCTCTGCATGACACTCGATGCCCTACTTGAAACTGAAAACCAAAGTGCTGCAGTCTTGGAATGTTACTTCCTGGAAGCTCTTTTCTTGTCTCTTGGTGCCACGTTGCTGGACAATGGAAGGGACAAATTTGATGATTTCATCAAAAGACTTTCTGGCTTAATAATTGTGAGCGATGACAAAACATTGGCTGGACCTGGTGAGATCCCAGGTAAAAGATAAATTTGGACGGCACTTTTTTTGTGATTCATATATATATATATATATATATATATATATTGATGTTTTCCGGAAAACATCAATTCAAGTCCATTTTCAATATAGATGATTATTTTGCGTGAATGTTTGTATCATTCATTCAGGGTACCTGCCCACTCTCCTTGATTTCCATTTCGATGGAACACAGCAGAAGTGGGTTCCTTGGAGTTGTCTGGTCACCAAATATATTCATAATCATGAATTGAAGTTTGCTGATATTCTGGGTATTACCATTTTGTATTATTTATCCAAGTGATTTTAACCAAGAATTTAACCAGCCAAGCTTCTTCCTGCTTATAATTTAAATGTTTGGCCTTTTCCTCAGTCCCAACTGTGGACACAACAAAAACCAGCTGGATCCTGGAACAGATGGTAAAGATAAAGAGGTCTGTTCTTTTGGTCGGAGATCCCGGAACCTCAAAAACTGCCACCGTTCAAAACTTTTTGAAGAACCAAAATGGAGAAACAAGTGTGAGTTCACTGGCCAGGCATTGCTCCATTTATAATTGTCCTAACTGATTTTCATGTTGCTAATATCTTCCACCAGATTACTTTGACTATCAACTTTTCATCCAGGACAACATCAATGGACCTCCAGAAGAACCTAGAGACCAATGTAGAGAAAAGGACCAAAGACATATATGGTCCTCCGGTGGGCAAGAGATTGTTGATTTATATAGATGACATGAATATGCCAAAGGTATCTCCAATCTACTTGGACCACAGGGTTTGAAGTGAATGTATGCTATTTAACTATTCTTTCTTCCTGACCAGGTGGATAGCTATGGCACACAGCAGCCAATTGCGCTGCTGAAGCTTTTATTGGACCGAGGAGGCATCTATGACCGAGGGAAAGAGCTCACCTACAAAACTCTCAAGGATCTTGGCTTCATTGCTGCCATGGGGAAGGCAGGAGGTGGGAGGAACGAAGTGGATCCCCGCTTCGTTTCACTCTTCAGTGTCTTCAGTATCCCTTTCCCCGCTGTAGAATCTCTCCACCTGATCTATTCCTCGATTGCCAAAGGCCACACCAAAGTTAGTATGCTTATATAAAAGCTATGCTGTCTCAATGCACCTCATCTGATGTATAATTAAATGGATTTCATATTTTAGCACTTTGAGGATGTGGTACACAAGGTTTGTGATAAAATCACCTTCTGCACACTGGAACTGTACAACAGCCTTGTCAAAGAACTGCCACCGACTCCAGCAAAGTTCCACTACATCTTTAACCTGCGAGACCTATCGAGGGTCTTCAATGGCCTGACCCTCACTCAGCCTCACAGGTCTGATGGAGCGAATGGATTCGCTGGACAGACGTTACAGTGTTGCTTGTGTGTGTGTGTGTGTACGTAATGTTTGCTTTACATCATTTCACCGTGACAGGTTTTCATCCATCTCTATATTTGTACGGGTTTGGCGAAATGAGTGTCTGAGGATTTTCCACGATAGGCTCATTGATGAAAAAGACAAAAACCTGGTAAACAATCAAAGACTCAGTTCCTATTCACCACAATAATATGAATTATTAATATACATGTAACTACTTTCATCTGTTAGTTAGTTATCTATAAGTTATCAAAACATATTGCTTTCAAAATTTAAGTACACCAATGTTTTTTACATTTTTTTATTTATTATTATTATTATTTTTTTTTTTTTTTTTGCAGGTTCAGGGCCTTATAAAAAACTTAGTTGAAGCACATTTCAAAGCAAACATAGAGGATGTTATGAGAGATCCAGTTCTTTTTGGAGACTACAGGGCAACCCTGAGCCAGACCGAACCAAGAGTATATGAGGACCTGCTGGATTATGAAGCTTGTAAAGTCCTGTTGCAGGTATCACAATGTTATTATCACTTAAGCGCTCTTTCTGGTTAGAAATTGATTCGACATCGAAAAGACCAATATTGCATTTTGCAGGAGATTCTAGAGGAATACAACGATAGAATTTCAAGGATGAATCTGGTACTGTTTGATGACGCCCTGGAACATCTGACTCGCGTGCACCGCGTCGTTCGCATTGATCGGGGTCATGCTCTGCTTGTGGGTGTGGGAGGCTCCGGCAAGCAGTCCATCACCAGGCTTGCTGCCTTTGCTGCTGACTGTGAGGTCGCAATTTCTTTTAAAATATTCTTATTAAAATCGAATATCTGTATTTCAAATGCTTGGCAAAGTTAACAAAATCTATTTATTATCTATTGGAAATGACGCCTTCAAGTTCTAATTGCAGGCTTTTTTTTGGGGGGGGGGGAGGTCATTCCTCATTCAGGTGTTTGAGATAACACTCAGCAGAGGATATTGCGAGTCAAACTTCCGTGAAGACTTGAAAACATTGTATCGGAAGCTCGGTATTGAAAACAAGAAAACCGCGTTTCTCTTCACTGATGCTCATGTTGGTGAAGAAGGATTTTTGGAACTCGTAAACAACATGCTTACATCAGGTTTGACATAACTCTTAATGTCTCATTTTATATTCAACTTAGTTCCCTTAAGAAAGAAGTGATTGTCCTGTGATCGATGTGTCTTCCGGTAGGAATTGTTCCTGCCTTGTTTTCCGATGACGAGAAAGAGTCTATTCTCAACCAGCTCCGTGACGAGGCCCTCAAAATGGGATTTGCTCCATCTAAAGATAGTGTGTGGCAGTATTTTGTCAATAAAAGTGCAAGCAACCTGCACATTATTTTAGCTATGTCTCCTGTTGGACATACCCTGAGGACACGCTGCAGAAACTTTCCAGGTAAAATTGGGAAAATGGATCGTTGATGGGAAACATGGGTTTTTAATATCACTGATGAATTGATTTTTTTTTTAACAGTTTTTTTTCTCCCCCCCCCCAGGACTGCTGAACAACACTGTAATAGACTGGTACATGACATGGCCGCCACAGGCATTGCGTGCTGTAGCTGAGTTTTTCCTTGGTTCGTTTGTAGGGCACACATTTATATCTTTGGGGTCTGTTTTTTCTCAGAAACCTAACATGCTTCAATTCAGCTACGGACTTAGTACCATACCTACTGCTTTTACGACATTAAGTTTGATCTTCTTCCAACCACTGACATGACTTAGTACCACAATCTGTTTTCAATTTAGGCATGAATTATTAGCCATTTTTGTTAACTTTCCTAAAGACTCATTGTGATTTACAGGGATTTGTTTTTGTTTTTCCTCATCAACTTTTTTATATTATCTTTTATACTAGGTTGGATTTTCTTGAACAAAACCACCATGGTGACCGAAGTAATTATTTGTTTTTTTTTTCCAAATTACTCAAATTACAGTCCTATTATCCATCCATCCATCCATCCATTTTCTGTACACTTAACCACACTGGGGTTGCAGGCATGCTGGAACCTTACCCAACTAATGTGATGAAGTTGCAGTAACACAGGAACCCCTCCTTAACAACATCTCCCGTTCAAATTATAAATCCATGAATAGTTTCTGTCTGTCTCTCATTTGAGAATTTCCTGCCAGAGCTGGTGGAGGTATACTACGATCCAGACTCATAGATATTCCTTAAAAGGATGCTCCACAAGTTATCAGGGATGGTGGTGGGCACACGATGACTTTTTTTTCTCCCTTTACACCAATAGCAGCGAAAGCTTCAATAGTATTTACAGTATTACAGCACACGTGTTGTTTTGAGACTTATTGAGAAAAAATGAGAATTATTTTCCTGTGCAGGGCACAGTTGTTTTTATACCACACCAGGGACGGGTCCGTTAGAAACTCCAAACATTTGGCTCGTTATTTTTGACAACTTTAGGCACCCTAACGGGGCCTACCATTTCAGTCCCCATTATACCAACGCAAAGAAATTCTCTGCCACCTCCTTGCTGCACATCCATCCACAGCTTCATCCATCTGGACCATCCGAAGTAGCAAACATTTTAACAGCTGCTCCCTTAATACAATTTAACTCACCCGTTTGCTCTCACACGCACAGTGTGTAAGAATATTCAAGTTTTTACTGAAATGCATTACGCATATAAAATGTAAAACAAAAGGTTGCAATATTTTTCTTTAAATGAGGCTTACCTGGGAAACCTGTCTGAGATTTATACCAGTAATGTTACCATATACTATAGAAGAAACAAATGTTTCATTTAAATCATACTGTATATGCATATTTATTTGAAACATAATGAAAAACTGAGAGGATTACAAAACATTAATTAGATTAATGAATCTGAATCCTTCATCATAAATGGATTCAGACGTTTCGCTGTCTACTTGCACCACCGCTTGTTTCACGGATTGTGATGTGTGTGTAATTTGAATATTGCTGCTCTGATGTCGTGCTTTGTCATTTGTATAGGTGAGAGTGAAATGATTCCAAGGGAACACGCTCAAGGTGTTATCGAGCATGTGTGCTTGGTCCATAAATCAGTTGGTGACTACAGTGTAATGTTCCAACAAAAACTTAGACGTTCTAACTATGCCACCCCAAAGAACTACTTGGACTTCATCAACACATATTCTAGCCTCCTGCAGGAAAAGCACCAGTATGTTCTCGGTAAGAGGATGGGGAATATTGGAATAATTCCATTTCACAGTGGGAAGGTGACAATAATTTTGTTTTGAATGGTTCCAGCGCAGTGCAAACACCTCGAGGGGGGCTTGGATAAGCTGAAGGCAGCTAGTGTGCAACTGGATGAGCTGAACATCAAACTGGCAGAGCAGAGGGTGGTCCTCGCTGAAAAGTCCGCCGCCTGTGAGACCATGCTGGTAGAGATCGCCTCGAACACCACCGCGGGTCAGTGAAAAGCTGCAACATTGGCGTTTCTAGCTCAGTTTTCTGGGTGTTTGAAGCACCCCTAAAATTAACAATATGTCATTTGTAAACAACCTGGAAAAGTGTATACACTGCCTTCCAGTGGTATGGTGTAAATTCCTGGCTTAAGCCAGGGTATTTGGCACATTTCTTAAGTTCAACCACTCAATACCAACACAGTGTCATCATAACCAGTCCTCATGTTTGCTTCATTGAATTGTACGTCACTGTTTATTTCGTAAGGTGGGAGTTAGCCGATGTCTTTCCTTGTGAGGAAACAATTTGGGTGGTCAGACAGCAACACTGTTCTCTGTTTGTACTGGAATGAGAGAAGTTACTAGTTGTGTACGGAAGCCCAGACTGGACATGGGAAAGAAAACAAGCCCACTAACATTATTACTCCTTTTAGGACAGAGAGCGAGAGAGAGAGGAGTGCACATATTCATCAAAGTATCCATAAAACACAATTTCTATGAATGTGTTTTCCGTGTTGTGAATTGCATTTAAAAAAGTCCCCCAAAATAAGGCCAATGTCAATTTTTGGTACTCACTATAGGGGGCTGCTTTACTCCAGAAAGAAATGCACAGCCTACTGTTAATGTGTATGGAGAGGTGCTGCTGTATCAAAATTAGTTGTCTCCGCCCAGAAATACCATTATGTTTATTTTATGATGCCAATCCATTCCTCTTTTGTTGTGGCCCAATATTTACTGTAAATAACCTTGATCTGCTTTTACTTCCCCAAAAAGTGTTGTGCTTTTTGCAATTTATCTTGCCTGACCGGGAGCTCAGCACCCCTAAAGCTCTGATCCTAGAATTGCCCCTGGCCATGGCGGAAAAACATCATGCTGTTGGTTTCTTGAACAAAAAACACATGTAATGAAATAGAAATAAACCCCTCTTCCTTCTAGCTGAGGAGAAAAAGACACTGGCGGAAGAAAAAGCCAAAGAGATGGAAGAGCAAAACAAAGTGATTGCTGTTGAAAAGGCAGAAGCAGAAACTTCCCTGGCTGAAGCTTTACCAGCATTAGAAGCAGCTCGCATTGCCTTACAAGACCTCGATAAATCTGATGTCACTGAGATCCGGTAAACCCTCTCGTGTTCACTCACAGGATGACTTGTCCAAATCAACTGGTCAACACTCATTTTAAAGCATGAAGTTGAATGGTGCTCTGATCCCGCCATCTCCCTATTTTCTGCTGCTCCTTTGTGCAGATCCTTTGCAAAGCCACCCAAACAGGTGCAGGTGGTTTGTGAGTGTATCCTGGTGCTGTGTAAAAAAAAGGAAATTAGCTGGCAAGCTGCCAGGGCAATGATGTCAGATCCTGGCTTTTTGCGTTCATTGATGGAGATGGACTGCGATGCTATCGGTGGCAACCAGGTCAAGACTGTCAAGAGTACGTTGATTTCATGATCAACTGGATTGCAATATTAAATAACTTTAGAATTTATATGATGGTAAAATTCGCATTGCTAAGTATGCTGTCTGCTGCAGTGATTTCCTGGAGTGCTTTTCTTCATAGGTCACCTGAAAAACCTTCAGACCAGCCTTGAGGAAATGCAAGCCATCAGCAAAGCGGGCTCAGGAATGTTTAAATTTGTGGAGGCTGTCGTCGGTTACTGTGACGTTGCCAGGGAAATAAAGCCGAAAAGGGACAAAGTAATGTCAAACTAGTGAAGATAATTGTGGTGGGGGATTTTATGAGAAGGAATGTAGAATGTACAGTGATGTGGTTCGTGTTTGCAGGTGGCGCGTCTTGAAAGGAACTTCTTTCATAGTAAAAGCGAGCTGGAGCTCATTCAAAGTGAACTCAATGATATCCAGAGAGAGCTGAAGGCTCTCAGAGACAAATATCAAACTGCTATTGGGGAGAAACAGAAACTACAAGAGGAGGCTGAGCTCATGGAGAGAAGACTAATAGCTGCTGACAGACTTATCTCAGGCCTGAGCTCTGAGAATGTGAGGTGAGGTGACAATTCAAACTTGAAACCGTGCTCCATAAGAGACGTCTATTTGTTGTTTTTTTGGCGGTTATTATTTTCAGGTGGACACAGGATTTAGAGGAGTTGAAGCAGCGGCGTGTGCGTCTCCTCGGAGACTGTCTACTCTCTGCTGCCTTCCTGAGCTACGAGGGAGCCTTCAGCTGGGACTTCAGGAATGAGATGGTGTACCAAACATGGGTTGAAGACGTACAGGAGAGAAGCATTCCCTTAAGTCAACCTTTTAAAGTGGACAACTTACTAACCGATGAGGTGGAAATCAGCAGGTGAGAAGGCACAAAGATGCTTGGAAAGAACTACCTGTTCTTGTCTTCATTTTGGCTGGACATCCCACTGACCACATGGAAATGTATCATTCATTTACTATATTACCTTGGCTTACAGATGGGGGTCAGAGGGCTTGCCCCCAGATGAACTGTCAGTGCAGAATGGAATCCTCACAACCAGAGGCAGCCGTTTCCCCATGTGTATCGACCCTCAACAGCAAGCTCTCAACTGGATTAAGAAGAAGGAGGCAAGCAATAACCTCAAGGTGCAAAAAGAAGCCCTATACTCTTCCGTGAATTTCAGTGTTGCTCTTCACGATTTTCAAAATAGCTATTTTGCACACAATCAGAGACAGCCCCCAAAATTGTGACAGTGAAACCTTATGTTGTCCGCAGATCTCATCTTTCAATGATCCAGACTTCTTGAAACAGCTGGAGATGGCCATTAAATACGGGTTCCCGTTCCTTTTCCAAGATGTAGATGAGTACATTGACCCTGTGATTGACAATGTCCTGGAGAAGAATTTGCAAGGAGCTGAGGGCAGGCAGGTTGTCATGCTAGGTGACAAAGTGGTGGACTATGATCCCAACTTCAGACTTTACCTCAACACTAAACTGGGAAACCCCAAATTTTCTCCATCTGTGTTTGGAAAAGCCATGGTTATAAATTATACCGGTAAGACCATTTGTTTCGACAACAACCATTTTCGTGTGCGTTATGTCCCCGGCTAATACGTTGATTTTTTTCCCATCACGTTACATGTAGTGACCCTTAAGGGACTGGAGGACCAGTTGCTCAGTGTTATAATGGGCTTTGAGAAGAAGGAGCTGGAAGAGCAGCGTGAGTTTTTGATTCAAGAGACGAGCGACAATAAGAAGCTGCTGAAGAACCTCGGTGACACCCTGCTCAGGGAGCTGGCCACGTCCACGGGCAACATGTTGGATAACACAGAGCTGGTCTATACACTGGAGGAAACTAAGTCCAAATCCAGCGAGGTCAGTTTGCCAAACACCAAGTCTCAGCGGGGAAGAATACTTTGAATGTCATCATCAAGCTGGTCGTCATGTTTGACTGTCTGATATGTGATCATCAGGTATTTGAGAAACTTAAGTTGGCTGTGACAACATCAGTGGACATTGATGTGCTCCGAAACGGCTACCGACCAGCCGCCAAGCGCGGCGCTATTTTATTCTTTGCGCTGACAGAAATGGCTCTGGTAAACAGCATGTACCAGTATTCTCTCGCCTCTTATCTGGAAGTCTTTGACTTTTCCCTGCGCAAGTCTCCACCAAATGCAGCTCTGCCCAAAAGACTGAATAACATCATGAACGGCCTGACATACAATGTTTATAATTATGGTTGCACAGGTAATGCACGTTTAACGTTAGCGATTTGTTTTATTTCGCAGTATAACCAGGGATACTTTATTCACAGGTCTGTTTGAGAAACATAAGCTTCTCTTCTCATTCAACATGACCGTCAAGATTGAGCAGGCAGAAGATCGAGTGCCTCAGGAGGAACTAGAGTTTTTCATCAAAGGTGATATACTACATCCTAAAACCTCTCCTGAGGTTAGCGTACATCGCAGTGAGCATTAGCACTCACAGCAGACTGTCTTTCTCTTGTTTAAGGTAATCTGTCCCTGGAAAAGAGCTCGCGCCAAAAGACTTGTAACTGGCTGACTGATTCTGGCTGGGAAGACGTAGTGAAACTGTCTGAGCTTTTTCCTGGGCAGTTTGACTCTTTGCCTGATGATGTTAGCAGAAATTCATCAGAGTGGCAGTCTGTAAGTAGCGGCTACTTATTTATGGCGAGAATCACCGGCCGTCTTTTCCCCAATCGACTGACTAGCGGGCCTTGTGTTTGTTCGCAGTGGTATGACCTCGATGTACCAGAACAGGCTCCGCTGCCAATGAGATATGACGAGAAGCTAACAGACTTTCAGAAGCTGCTCCTGCTGCGCTGTTTCCGTGTAGACAGAGTCTACAGAGCCATCACCGACTATGTCACTGTCACCATGGGCGAGAGGTGTTTCGTTTATCTAACCAATTCAACGTACTTGTGTATTTCACTGCAGAAATGGGAACAAGCTTGTAAAAACAATGTTTTTCATATCTTTCTTAGATACGTTCAACCTCCTGTGATCAGTTTTGACGTTATCTACGAACAGAGCACTCCGTTCTCCCCCATCGTCTTCATCTTGAGCCCTGGCTCTGACCCTGGTGCTGACCTTATGAAACTAGCTGACAGGACAGGCTTTGGGAGCAAGTTCAAGTTCCTTGCAATGGGCCAAGGCCAGGAAAAGGTACCGTGGTTGTATTTTCCGTACCTCTTGTACATGAACTGAGCTCAGAATCTAAGTGGAGAAACGGTCAATTCGTTTATAAGACCACTTTGGTAGTACCAGGTGCTCTTATGTTTTTAAGGTGAAATTGCTGAGGGTTATAATGGCTATCTGCAGTTATAGGATTCATGGTTGGACCTCATATAACTCCCCAGACCTTCGTGCAACTTCGTTTTATCTGAAGGTTGTACTGATAATGTGTTCATTGTGAATTTACCCACCTTTTTACCTCTGAATAGGAAAGGCTGTACCCAACAGCACGGCGTTGATATATACAGATACGTAGAACAGGATACGAATTAATATTCGGAAAGTCGGTTAATACCAGAAGAAAATCTAAAGTAGCAAACAAATCTGACAAGGGCTGGGCAATGTACAGAAAAGCAAGAAAAGGGAAAAAATAAACAGGGATTAGGAAGGAACAGCCAAATCAACTATCCCCAAAATAAAAAAATAAAAACTAAGAAAAGATGACAAATGGAAGAGCGGAACATAACCCCACAAATAATGACATGAACATGAGACGAAAGAGACAACCACGATACTTTGTGGAACCATTAAGGGACTATCATCTTTTTTTTAGACGAATGTCATGAAAAAAAGGTTTTATAATTCTCACCAATAATTTTTGAAGAACTCGTACCTCATTTACAGCTATTGGCTGTGTTAGTAACCGATGTCCACTATTTAAACTCCAGAAGTAGATCAAAACGTGCAAGGCAATCTTTTTTGTTCTCCTTCTCAAGATTGCGTTGCACCTTCTGGAACTGGCAGCAGCTCGTGGTCAGTGGTTGATGCTACAGAACTGCCATCTGCTGGTGAAATGGCTGAAAGATTTGGAGAAGTGCATCGAGAGGGTCACCAAACCTCACCCCAACTTTCGCCTTTGGTTGACAACCAACCCAATCGATGACTTTCCCATTGGCATTCTTCAAAAGTCTCTTAAGGTGAAATGACCAACTCTCTTCACTTTTAGCAGTATTATTTCAGAATCCGAATCAGATTCAGAATCATCTTTATTTGCCAAGTATGTCCAAAAAACACACAAGGAATTTGTCTCCGGTAATTGGAACCATTTGAAACATGAACTGGATTCATTATCCCTTTCCTACTTCTTACATACGGCAATTCCGCACCAATAAAGCCTGTATGCTGTCATGTGCTGCAGGTTGTCACTGAGGCGCCAAATGGTCTCAAGCTCAACATGAGAGCCACCTACTCTAAAATCTCCCATGAGACTATGACTGGATGCCCACACTCTGCCTTCCGCAGCCTGGTCTATGTGCTGTCTTTCTTCCATGCGGTGGTGCAAGAGAGGCGCAAGTACGGCAAAATTGGCTGGAACGTCCCTTATGACTTCAGCGAGTCGGACTTCTTGGTAAGTGGTACAAAGAACTATTTGGACCAGGCTGGACTGGTTTGAGTTAGCTCAGTGTTGCACTTGGGCTCACCAGGTGTGTTTGGAGATCTTGAACACCTACCTGACCAAAGCTCACAAACAAAGAGAGAACAACATTCCCTGGGGGAGTATCAAGTACCTTATCGGCGAGGTTCGGGAAAGCTTTTGTGCATTATTTCTTGTTTTTCTAAATTCTGCCGCAAATTGAAATGCACACATTTCACAGGTGATGTATGGTGGACGAGTCATCGATAGTTTTGACCGCAGGATCCTGAATGTCTACATGGATGAGTATTTTGGAGACTTCCTCTTTTATGACTTTTGCCGGTTTCACTTCTTCAAAAACAATGAAGTAGACTACAAGGTTCCTCCAAATGGACCCAAGACAAAATATATTGGTCAGCTTTTATTTGCATTTTTCTATATTACCTTATAAGAGTTCAGCAGTCAGCCTTTACGACTCATTATTGATGACAGATGAGATTGAGTCTCTGCCGTTGGCAAACACCCCCGAGGTGATGGGTCTTCATTCCAATGCAGAGATAGGATACTACACCCAAGCAGCCAAAGACATGTGGTTGCATCTTATAGACTTGCAACCACAGACGGGTAAGCTGTAGCAGTTTTTGTTTTGCCCTTCCATTTGCCTCATTTGTATTGTATGTTGCTTTTTACAAAATCACAACCTCCTCTGGTTCAGGTGAGTCTGGTGGAAGCATCAGCAGGGATGAGTACATCACTCAGGTGGCCCAGGACATTCACAACAAGTTGCCCGCGTTATTTGACCTGGATGTTATCCGCAAGCAGTTTGGCACGGAGATCTCCCCTACGTCTGTGGTGCTGCTTCAAGAACTGGAGCGCTTCAACAAGCTCGTGGTCCGCATGAAACGGTCTCTGGCTGAGCTGCAGAGGGTGAGAGGGATGGACACACACTTGTTGTCTTCTTTTTGTCTCCCTCACAGACTTACTTTGGTTTTGATCGCCTGGTGTGTGTAGGCCTTGGCTGGCGAGGTGGGCATGAGCAGTGAGCTGGATGAAGTTGCCCGGGCCCTTTTTAATGGTCAGATCCCTGCTATTTGGAAGAAATTGGCACCTGACACACTCAAGTCCCTGGGCAACTGGATGATACATTTCAAGAGGCGATTTGAGCAGTATAAATCATGGGTGAGGAAGAATTCACGTGAAGTAATCTCCATTTGGGTTACAGTATCATTTACATTTGCTTTATCAAAAGGTGGACGCGGCAGAGCCTAAGGTCATGTGGTTGTCAGGACTCCACATCCCAGAATCCTACCTGACTGCCCTAGTTCAAGCTGCATGCAGACAAAATGGTTGGCCTCTGGATCTTTCCACGCTTTACACTGAGGTGACCCGCTACCGGGAAGACGAAGAAGTCAATGACAGACCTGCGCAGGGTAATGGACTGAAACTCTTTGGATCCAAAGTTACAAGTGCAACTGTAGAGGCCGGTACATATGCGTCAATTCTTGCAGGCTGTTTTGTGTCTGGTTTGTACCTTGTGGGAGCTGACTGGGACAAAGATGTCGGCTGCCTGGTCAAGAGTAAACCGAAGGTTCTGGAGGTTGAGCTACCCATTCTCAGGGTCATCCCCATAGAGACCCAACGCCTCAGGTTACAGGTGTGGATCGCAATCCATGTTGTGTGTATCAACTATTTGATTTTTCCTTCACCAATCTTTGTGTTTTGGGCAATGTTTGTATATGTTGTGTTCCACAGAAAACCCTGCGAACCCCGGTGTACAGCACATCGTTGCGGAGGAATGCGATGGGCGTGGGTTTGGTATTTGAGGCTGATCTGTTCACCAGGGAGCACCTCTCCCACTGGGTGCTCCAGGGTGTCTGTTTATCCCTCAATTGTGACTAGGAACGTTTATTATTATTTTAGGAGCCAGTTTCTATGTAATCTATTATCGTTTCTGTGACATGAACTGCTCATTTACAATGTGTGATTGGTGTGATGGTAATTTCTGCTTAGTGTGCTGCCTCTATTGGACAGGTGAAGAGGTCGCTTACATTTGAAGGAATTGCCCAGACCTTCCAATCGGGGTTTTGGCTGGGAACTCTTTAGACTCTGACTTCATTCGATGTGTCTTTAACGGTTTGTCTGTTTGTTTGTTTGTTTGTTTTAAACGAGAGACTAATTTACTATTATTTGCCTACTTGCTTTTGTTATTTTGATAACATGCAACAATACTTTCATTTTGAATGCAATTCAGTGAAATGTGGACAATAAATCAAGAACATTTGTGTTTTCAACTCAACTTGCATCTGGATATTCTTTATTTTTCATTTGTTTTATTTTTTTCAAGCGTGCTCCACAAAATGAAACAAAAATGTTGCCGTCACTGCAATTATTACGAACCATTTATTTAAGCTTGCAGACTGGACAGAGGGACTTCTT
Organism: Phycodurus eques; assembly: GCF_024500275.1. Lineage (NCBI taxonomy): Eukaryota > Metazoa > Chordata > Actinopteri > Syngnathiformes > Syngnathidae > Phycodurus > Phycodurus eques. Next base: position 4,677,579 of record NC_084527.1, read on the forward strand.
AGAACATTCACTCACTGGCCACACTGCGGGGCAACTGTGCAGTTCACGAAAGCCAATGCAAAATAAAAAAATAAAACAATAAAAAAGTTGCTTTTACAAACATAACAATTTCCAGACTGTCAACTTAACAATGTCAAAACAAAGATGTATTTTATTAAATAATGTTTAGTTGCAGATCTTTTTTGTTTTAGTCGTGGTTTTGTCCCATTCTTCCCATCGTTCAGTGTTGGGTCTTGGCGCAAGTAAGAGAACCTGCGTACTCCGTCCGCCAGGTGGCAGTACAGCGCTATCAGGCCCGAATGACAGGCAGCTAGCTAAACTGGGTTGTTTTGAATCCCACGTGAGGCAGCAGCAATGTTGTCTTTTGACGAACTTCTGACAAGTCTGCAAATGTGTGTCATCGCCGAGAACCAAACGAATGAAAATGGAAACCAAACTCTTCAGCTCTTTTTCGATAAGCTGTCGGAGTGCTCCAGGTTTGTGCTTTCCTGCAAAGACACTTCGCCGCCTCACTGGGGATGACAGTAATTAAATTTACCTTGATAATTCTACCCAATACGAATGAACAGGAGCGACGTTAAAAGGAGCAAGGAGCGCCATTTGGAGAAGGCTACCCAACTGTTGAAGACGGTCAAGCTCGATGCCTTGGAGCCTGATCACCTCCAGCTTCTCGTCCGACTTCTCGTCTCCTTGCAGCTGCAGATGGTCCACATCTCCACAACCTGCAGAAAAGTGGACCAGGTCGGCTCACGCAGAATACAGCTCTGCTTACCTTGCTGTTCCAATTCCAATGTCATCTCTCACAAACGCTCCCTGTTTCTCGACAGATGTTGCATCATCTGGCGAAGGTGGACCATCAACTGGTGTTTGGAGAAACCCAAGTCTTTTTGAGCTCTATAGTTCACTCAGAGCAGGTACAAAGAACATTCTCAGTTCAACACTGCTGACATTTAAAGGTAATGATGACCATTGTATTTTTCCAGATATTCACTCAAGAAGACCTTCAGAGAGGTTTGTGTTGACTATGAAGTAGTGCATATACCTAAGTAGGAACCAGATGATCCACTTTGACCATATACTGTTGTTCAAGCGTAGCAACGTGTTTATTAGCAATTGTAGTTTGCTGTGGTGTGAGGCGAAACGGATACCTTAGTAAAAACAAATACAGAAAGAAAGAAAGATTGGTAAAAGTAGAAGTACTGATTCAACTCATTTACCTCTTTTTTTTTTTTAAATATACTTTTAGCCTGTATGTTCCTGGAGGATAGCGCTGTGGGCCGTGATGTGTGGCGGGAGCTCTGTCCTTCCTTTCTGGACAAATTAGCTCAATTCTTCCCTTTAATACTGCAACAAGAGTCCCTGCGAGATGGGCAGCTGTGTTATCTTGCTGTGAAGGTTAGCGCACTTTAAGAAATGTGCAGAATCCATGTCCTCCATCACATCTTATTATCTGTATGTGATCTGTGCAGGTGTGCCTCCAGATATTTCAGCTATTGTCGAGACAGGTGTCTTTTGCAGTATGGGAAAAGGAAGAGAGGAGCCCAGCCATGCAGAAAATCTTGCAGGCTCTGGCTGAAATAATGTTTGGAGAGGTTTGTTCTTCATTTTCGTGTCAGTTATTTGAAGCCTACATACACTCGTCACTACCACAAAGTCTTTTTTAAATGATTGTGTGTATAATTTTTGGTGGTGTAGAAATGCATCATTCCTATTTGGCTGCATGAGAGGGGACATGCATTAGAAATGTCTCCGTGTGATGCATTGCATTTGTACAGTAATAAACATACTGTTAAAGAAATGCCTCTCTGAGTGTCAGTCAGATTGATTGGGTACAGCTCTTGTGTTGGCTCGTCTTAGATTATGCTACTGAAGGGTCCAGTAGGTGCACTGTATGCGCTGGTTCCATTTCTTTCTTCCTCGTCGCCCTTTGTTCCGCAGAGCAGCAACAGAGACACTCGTCTTCTGGCGGGGACCGCCGTGGCCATGCTCATCAACACGGCATCTGAGCGCAGCGCCGGCGCAGCGGCTGCCTGGAGTCTTTTCCAGAGCTCTCATTCAGGTACAGTATGACTGCTGGACACCTAAATGCTGTGTACAGTGGTAAAGAGGTGCTACAAAATTCACTTCCATTTTTTTGGGTGTAATAAGTCACGCCTTGAAATTCTACACATGCATGCAACTGCTCAGAGGCCCGTGACAAAATGCTGTTTGTGTTTCTCAGAGCCGTGGCTGCTGACAGTGGGGGCCCTTCAGGTGCAGTGTTGCCCCACGTCGCTGGGCGGAGTGGGTCAGCTGGCGATGAGCAGGGGCCTCCTGACGTGCTGTCACCCTCACATATTGCTCAGTTCACGTCTAGCGGGCGCAGAGGTAAACTTGTAGGCCAGCATAATTTGACTGAAAAGCATGTTGTCCTTATTGACCAAATGATTCATAGTTGTATTCGCAGGGCAGCTTACTGCTGGATGCTTTGTTTCCTCTGCTTTATGATTTGTGTGAGGAGAAGCTGAATTGTCTCTACCTTTCCTTTGAGGGTGAGTCATAATAAGAGCGTTGATTCACAAGCTTCCATGCGCATGTCACCTGTACAAATATAACACCTGATTGCAGTGTTCACACTGTGGCTGAAGAAGGTCAAAGAATGTGTGTCTGATATCTGGAAGATGACGGGTGGCCGTCTTCTGCCTGACGGTAGCAGCCTGCAGCAACAGCTCTGTTCTATTATTTGGACCAGCGCTGAAAGTCCAGTGAGTTCAACTGCTTTTTTGGTCTAATGTTCGATTAGTTTTAGTGTTCATTTTGTATTTATTTTAGTGTTTTGATGAATATATATTTTTCCATTCAAATGTAGAAAATCATAACATCATTGTGGTTGGAATTATTCAATTTAAAGCTAAACCCTGAGGCCAGTGTGAACTTCTGTATTTTTGTGTGGGACACAAATTCACGCACATGCACTCAGTGGTAACGACATTAGGTACTCCTGCATAATCTAACGAGATCCAAGAACTGTATCAACTGAATTAAATGCTTTGTGTTAAATTAAAGCTATCAGTAGGTATTATTTTTTTTAACAGTATGTTTTTCACTGTAGTCGTAGTTTCACAGTGCTGTAGAACTCAACTGCATCATATGGAGATATACTGGTTTATAGTTTATTTTGTGACTATATATATATATATATATATATATATATATATATACCAGTGGTTCTGCAATGTTTTTCACCAAATACCGCCATTATGGTGGCCAAGTAAAAATAAACCGACTTTGGAGTAAAAAGTAAAAATACTTAGCCACCATAATTAATTTGCAGTAATATAGTAGGCCTAAGTGTTCATCATAAAATGCGGCGTTATGCCCAGTTTAAAGAGACAAACACTGTGCCTAAATATAGGAAAAGGAACATCTACTGAAATAAATATTGATTAAAATGTGTTTTGAATAAACGTTAAATAAGTCATAATTAAATAGGTGATTAAAAACAAATAGGTCTTAAAATATGTATTGTACTCTACTAAAAAGTGAAATACAACTGACCTGAACTTGAAAAAGAAAGAAATTACATACAAAGTAAACATTGTACCACACTAGATTAAATAAAATGTTGAAACAGCTTCATTGTCATGTTTTTGTTGTATTTTATGTTTTACATATGGCAAATTCTATTTGTATTTAATTCAATGATAGCTGTGATAAGCGGTACAGAAAATGGATGGATGGATTCTATTGGTAACCACTGGAGAGAGCTCGCATACCACTTGTGGTACTCGTATTGCATTTTGAAAATAACTGATATTGACAATTGGGCTACATAGTTAAAGAAAAGGTCATATGGAATTGCTCCCCACTTTGCAGCGTTAACATTTCTGCTCTGGGTAAGACTTTCTACATGGTGTTGGACGTTAAGGTCATTGGTAATAGGAGTGTAATACACTTATTTTTTCATGGGCCCTTGTGTCAGGTGGAAGGTGTGTCCGACTGTGCCCGTGTCACCTTGAGCTTGTTTTTGGACCTCTATGATGTGGACTGTGAGCAGTTTGGTGACAAGAAGCCTCTTTATTTGGCTCTACTGCAACGAATTATCCAACTCCCATGGGAATCCAAAGCCAAATACCAGCACCTCTGTGCTCTTCTTCCATATTTGGGAACCGACACGGTGAGCTTGAATGTTTATTGCAGTGTTGATGTTGCTCAGTAGTTGAATACATAACCCTTTCATCAAACAGGTGCTGGATCAGTATGCTGAAATTCCAAATCACCTCCTGAAGTGCATGTCAAATGATCACCTGTGTCCTTGCGGGTCAGAACTTTACAAGTGTCTGATCCAGCAGCAGAGAAGAGAACTTTGCGGTGACTCTCCAAAGTCGGTTTCGGAGTCAGATCTGGCCAGTCGGTGGGCTGGACGATGGCTTCCTGTCCTTCTTGAAGCGCTGACCTCACATTTAGTTATTCTTCAGAGCAACAGCTCGACACATTTACTCTCCTGTACGTTCCAAGTCTTCCCCTCCGCTGTGGAGCCTCTGCTGGCCTCCCTGGACCCGTACTCACCAGGCCACCTCTGCTCCTGGGCCTTCATTATGAGTAGCTACCGCGCCGTGACTGGGGGCTCTCCCTGGTCTCTGCAGGGGAGCTGTTCCCTGGAAATCCTCCAACTCGCCCTGGGCTCTGCAGATGACAAAGTTCGACTTGCTGCTCTCAACCTCCTGAATTGCAGCCCCAAGACCAGAGAGACTCCAACACCAGAAGAACTGTCAGTAATGAGGACCTTCATTCCTCAGAACCTAAACTCAGAGTCCTCGCTTTTTCGCCAGCATTTTCAAGCATCAGTGAGGAGATTCTTGGTTCGGATCCGAGATGGCTGCTTGGCACACATCAAACAACAGAAGGGCAAGGGGGACACCGGCCAGATGGAAAGCTCACAGCAAATACTGGCCCTGGGAATCGGTGAGGCAGCCCATCGCTATATAAGATGAAATATTACTTTTGATTGACACTCTGTTTATGGTAATACAAATAGATGTCAATGTATGTATGTCTTGGCAATTCAAAAATCAGTTCCCACAATATTAGAAACATTTTGATTCAGCGCTTTCCATTGCATGTGATTTGTTTGTACGTGTCTGCCTGATGAAGTGATCTGTGTGCACTGACAATGTATCCCTGCTGTTAATATTTTTTTCCTTTATATTCATCTAGGATTTGTGGACTGGTTGAGTCAGCTGGTCTGCTGCAGTCTGACACCAGATCACAGTTACCAGAGGAAGAAGACGGCCTTACTGTTGCTGTCAGCCCTGCTGGAGACGTGCACAGATACATGGAGCCCCGACAAGAAAAAGGGACAACCACCCGGTCAGTATGGTGTGCTGCTATGTTGTAAATGTAATTTCCCTCACCCCATGAATAACATGTAGGTCTATCTAGCTCTAAATATGATTGATCAGTTATAAAAATATTAAAGATTAAAGGGCATGAACATTTAGTTTCACATTAGCTTGATGAAAATGAACACCATCAGTTATCACAATACAGTAAACCCTCGTTTACCGCGGTGAACGAGGGGGGGGTTACGGCAGTAAATGAAATCCAGGATATAGTGATGAATATATACTCATTATATTTGATATTTCTAAGTTTCATTCATGTATTCCAATGCCGATTTGTGACGTTACAATTTACCAAGACGTGCAGGTATTTTAGTTGTCCACACACACAACACAAGCACGTCTGTGAGGCATGAATGACCTGAACAACAGCCAATGCGGACATGGCAACTATTAACTATTTGCACTATTCTTCACACTTACGGTCCTGTCAATGTAGTCAGCCAAAAGCATTATGCGTATCCACAATTTATTGAGGTCATGTTGTAAACTCCATTACTGTAGTTGTAGAAAAACAAGCTAAACTTTCTTCCTTTTTTTTGCATTTGTTCCTGTCGATATTGGTACGCGTGCGCATTAGCTATTCATCAAGCTGAAGATGGTATTCATGAGTTCATTTTATAAAACTGTTGACTGTGGCTTGTGTTTTAAATGCAGAAGCTTCTCAGTAAGGTTCATTTATCTGGTAAGAACATTAGTCCGATTGACCTTTTGTGGGTCATTGCTGCTACATTTAAATCATTTGGCCTGTAAAGAGATGTGCAGGTGAGTAATTGCACTACATTGACCTTTTAAAAAAAAAAAAAAAAAAAAATGTGCGATGCACTAAATCAGCAATTAATGAATTGATGAACCGCAATATAGTGAGGGATTACTGTATTACTAATTGAAATGTAAAAAAAACAAAAAAAAAACAGATGCACTCACCCAAAAACATTGCAACATTTTATTTTCAATCCAAAAATATAGTCTGCAACCAACTGTTACTTTTTGAACTAGAAATTGTAAATGGCAACAACCGAAGACCCCACAAAATTGACTTAAGACGGCACTGATATGTTTAATAGTGATGGGACACTATTTAAAAATTATTATTATTATTTTTTTTAAGTTTACTGTAGTTAATCTAATTTTAATCAAATAAAAATAGTTTACAATTTTTTTTTTTTCAATTGTAAGATTTTGGTCAGTGAATACTACTACACACAAACAGATTTGTGCCATTTTTAACTATATATAATATTTTCAAATGATTTGTTTTCTCCAGTGAACATGGGATCTCTCATTAACTGTGCCAGGTTGAGAGGACAGTGGGACTTCTTCTCCAGAAGAAAGCTGCTGGTTCTCATCAGCTGTTTGGAAGATTCCACGAATGAGGTCGAGCTGCCCACCTCATTTGGATTCTGTTACTCAGTCCAAGACGATAAATTACCAGTAAATGTTTGCTTCTTTAGATTCGTGAACTTTCAGCAGGATTATTGGTGAGATTCTTCCCTTCTGTCCTACCTGCCGACGTCGCTGCTGCTGTGCTTACTCGTGCCAAGCAGCTTGTGTGCAATCCTCGCGTCCAGCAGGCCCAGATGGGGGCGCTAATGATGAAGGTGCTCCATCACAAGTAAGGCAAACCATCAAGCCCGCATCATTATCTAGACTAGACCTGCTCAGTATCATGTCATCCGACACAGGTCCTGTATTGAAAGAAATCCATCCGTGCACCTATCTGGGGTCAGGTCTAAAATTCTGCCTACATTTTTTATTTTGAGGCTGTCCAGAAGGTATTAAATTAGCAATGTTTCTTACTTTGGTTGGAGTTTGCGGTGGTTTGAACTGTGCTGCGTCATCATTTCCAAAATGTTGTTTTCTCATGTAGCTAAATAAGGTGACAAAAATATCAGAAACAACTTTCGGCACATTGCAATACAGTTCTATACAACTGTAAACTACAACCAATAATAAACATAAAGTTAAATGAATACCTGTCTGAATTTGAGCATAGTAATTTGTAAATCTCTGGTATTGGATGTCATCAGATGGTTCAGTTGTACCTGATGTTGTATTGTGTAGTATAGTGTACGTGTAGTGTAAATGCCTGATGTATTTTCACTTCCCACACCTCAGAAGGTGTGCAGTCCCTTCCATATTTGATTAGTAGTTTATCAGCTGTGCTTTTGTTTTGTTTTTTTTAGATGGCAAGGCCTTCCTGAAGATTGCAAACTAAACAGTGCCATCAGTGTCAGTAGTGCCCATAACATAAAGACCTCCAGCTTAGTTAGATTCCTTGTGAAGGAGCTTGAGAATCACTACGTTACAGCCAAAGCCCACGTGATGCTCGCTGCCAGAACCAAGCCTGTTCATGGTGAGCCGAGTTGCAGTAGCTACACATCTTTACATTAGTCTATTTTTTTTTTTAAATATATCCGTCAAAACTTCTGTTTCAGGTGTTCTGAGCGCCCTACAGAAATGTTTGTTGGAGGACACATGCAGCATCTGTGATTCACTTGGTCCCGCACTGACCACTAAGCTGCTGAGCCTGCTAAAAAACATCTCAATACTTCTGCTCGGCGTATTACACGGACACCAGGATTTTGAACGTGGTAATCTGCACTACAAATGCTGGTTTGAGTTTGATTTAAAGGATATGGCACACTACACTGTCTGCAATGATTGCAACCTCAGATGCTCCCCCTTCCTTCTGTGATATGGGCAACGCCATCAATTCTCTGATTGCCAACTCATCTGGAGGAAACCAAGAAGATGGAGGAGAGGAGTGTGTCTTGTTGTCTGAGGAACACAGCCTTGTTCTCACCTGCTGCTGGGTTTCACTCAAGGTGCTGACAAAACCTTGTGGTAAGTTGACATTTTAATACTTCTGTTGCTCATGTGTATTTGTATCTTTCTCATTAGGAAACAGGAATCCTTTTAGGTTCTCTTGTGGAGAGGATTCTTTCTGAATCCAAGCCTGATGCATGCTTTCTAACAAAGCAACATCTAGAAACTGCGTCAGATATTTTTAGAAATATTCTCCTCAAATGCCGTCACTGGGTAGGTTCAAGTATCTATCAAGTGCACCTCTTGTTATCATGTTCACTTACACAGTTTCAGTCAAGATTCTTTTACCCCGTTGCAAATTATTTTAATTTGCAAGGCTTACACTTAACCAGAAGTGGTCATCTTTTGAAAATTTACATTGGGATCTAGATCATTTTGGCTGGAACTGTCTATCTATATATATCTTGGCTGGAAACCACACAAGAACCTATCTGTAGCCTTTAAGGTTATTAATGAAAACTATTTACCGATTTAGTAGTTTTAAAATTTTGGACAATTTGTTTGTAGCCCTGATCTTATCGAACAATTTATTTGTTTTTCATTTTATTCTTTAATTTATCCTATTTATTTAACTCTTCATTTATCCGGCCGGGTAAGGCAATTGAGAACAGATTCTCATTTGCAACTTGACAATTTGGCAATTATTACCTGGCAATTGAGAGGAAGCAATCCTAAGGGATTGTCTAATTTCTGGCATAATCTACTGTATTGTAATAAACTATGAGTTTAGAAAACTGCATTGATAAAGGGCATGCATAGTTTTGGACATGGAACTTTTATGGCAAAATACTATAATTAGATACATGAATGTTTTCTATTTTGAAAAATTACAAATTCAAAATGAAAAAATATATTTCCTAAAATGGTCTCTACCCACACCAATTGTACATGGTCTGTAAGCATCCAGAGAGCATTGCAGCCCCTTACTTTGAAGTAATTTGAACCATTTAGAAGCCTGAAGAATTTTTTTTTTTTTTTTTTTTAACTATAACAGCACTAAAACATAAACAAATGTGAATTAGCAAAAGGCTGAATCACGTGTGTGGTCTCACAGTAAAGTGAAGTTACTTATCAAATTAATATCAAACGATGATTCATATTTTATATACAAAATATAACTGACAGATAAGAGTTGTGATATCATATGAAAGTGACAAGCCCCAATTTCAATGGAAAATTTTATTTTGTAATATCCCTGACAGGCCCAGCCATGTACTGTGATTTAAAATACTAAAATCTCCTCTTTCTTCACCAGGGGGCAGTAGAGGGATGTTGTGTGGGCTTCACCAGATTCTGTTCAGCTCTGCTCAGGGCCAGTGATCCTGAGCTCAGGGATATCCCATCTCAAATGCTCCAACAAGTGAATTGTTTTTACATTGTCACGTGTACACTGTCTGAATCAATGTAGGAGATGCTTGCTTACACGTGGGATCGCTCTCTCTCTTTCTGTATTGTCGTCAGGCATTACAAGTAGTGCAGTCTCCTAGTTGGACTTCCGTCACACGGCGGGCTGCTGGATTGCCTATGCTCATCCTTTGTGTTGTTTCTGCAGAGGAGGCCAGTAAAGCACGGCCCCTCTTAGCACATAGCATGCAAACCTTACTGGACACAGCTGGAATCCCCCTTCCTGAGAAGTGGGACCAGACGCTGGACCTCCCACAGGTGCATAGGCAGAAGTGCAACAACACTTTTCTGGCTACAAAGAGGAATCATTAGCGACTTGTAAATGTGTTCAGATGTGTGTAAGGCTGCATTTGTCCGTCACAGGTGTGTGCAGTTCACACTCTTCAGGCTCTGGTGCGTGGATCGGGGCTGGGTGTCGCCATCCTTCAGTTTGTGCCCAACATAACTATTTTGGCTCTCACTATGCTCAGTTCTCCCTGCTGGGCCATGAGAAATGCAGCCCTGCAGCTTTACAGTAGGACAGAAGCATATTCCTCTTCACATGGATGCTGTGTATTTGTAGATCTGCTCATGGGAAATTTATTCTCCAGGTTCTCTTTGCTCACGGATGCTCGGTCAGAGGCCCGGCAGTGAGGGTGGGACTAAACGTGGCATGTCCCCCCACGCCTTTTTCCACCACTATTCCAAGCTCCAACCCTTCCTCCTTGAGGAACTCCGAGAGACCGCTTGTGACCTTCAGTGTGTACCTGAGGAGGCCAGGCTCCGTCTTCAGCCATCGCTCTACCCGATCCTGACTCTTTTATCCCAGCTCCAGCCTGGCGTCCAGGACTCGGCAAAGTAAGGTCATATTAGTCAACAGCACAACATCACTAGTGTACGGCGGGGCTGAGTTATCCAATCACTGGCCACTTCATTAGGTAAACGTCCTTAATGTCATGGAAAAAATGTGAGGAAGCACAAATTGCACCTTTACAAATACTGTGTAATGATGCAAAGCTTCAGAAATGTTCATTTAATTGTGGTTATTATTGTCGTCGCAATTTACAGTGGTGTAGAACGAAACTGCATCATATATTTGTATCCCTCTCGTGCAGATTTCACACATTTCAGTTGTACACCACTGCAAAGCACAGTTTCATTCACCATAGCAATTGCTATATTTTCTTGTCTGACATAACTTTTAATAGTGTTACTTTAGGTTTTACTCATTAGCTGTGTTCTAATCGTTTAGGAAATCAATCATCTTAGAAAGTTCTTTTTGCACGGCAACTTATTGTTTTCTATTGTTTTAACCCAGCAGAACCTTAGCAGACTTCCTGCCTCCTTTGCTTCAGCTCTCTGCCAGTCCCATTTACAGCGTGAGAGTGATGGCTTCTAAGGCGCTGGTCGCCATGACTCCCCCCTCAGAGTACATGAACATCCTCATCAATCTGACGGCCCGGTTGCCCTGCACACCGGCGCGCTGCTGTCACAACTGGCTCCACGGGCAACTGCTGCACATGAAAGCTCTCCTGGACAGAGCTCTCGGCAAAGACTGCTGGTGAGACATTAAACAGTCATTCATTCACCAGACCCATCGGGCGCTGACATTTTGGCTCCTCTGTCTTGGCAGTGTGCCTCCAGCAGAGGTTCAAGAAGTGGTGCGCGCTGTGGAGGAATCGGTGTGGCTCGCCACAGATGCTCAGCGCTGCCCGCTGGTGAGAGCGGCATATGTCGCTGTGGTGGAGTCACTGGGAAGATTGTGCAGCCAGAGTTTTCTGTCAAAGCTCTTTGACGTTCTCATACGTGAGCTACGTACACCTCAACAGGGCCTTCAGGTGTGTGCTACTGTTGTTTGTATACACATTCGGATGTGTATACAAACACATCCGAATGTGTTTGTATACACATCTTTCTTTATCATTGCATGATTGCAAGGACTTTTATAACGCTGCATAAAAGATTGCTCGTCTGGGGAATGCACGTGTTAAGGTGAACGTTTGAACCTGGAATTATTCACCTTAGATTATTTTCTATTGGACAAATAGTTTTGCTATGGTAGATGGCAAATAAAATGTCAGACAGGAGTAGTGTGGATGAATGCGTTTCATTGCTCCTTAAAGTATTCATATCCAATAGAGTTCGGCGCCTTCTTCGATTGTTATTTCGAAGCAGCTGCTGGAAACCAAAATGGCACAAAGCTTAGACTGAAACAGAAAAGGCCGTATAAAAACATTATGTTGGGAATATTTATACAGTACAGTGCTGTATTCATAAAAGGTGTCTATTTTATAGCAATGCTATCAGTGACATTAATTTTTTTTTTTTTTTTTTCTCTCCTTCATTTCAGGTTGGCTTGTCTTCCTTCCATCAACGAGCCATCCAGTTTCTCTGTGCCGACCCCAAGTGGGCGTGTGGCATCTTGGAAGGTTTTACAGCAGCGAGCTGTGATCTGAAGCTGGCGTTGGTCACGTGGGTGGTGGAGGACCATGCTTCACTCAGCACCCACTTGAAAGAATTGATCCAGAGTGTGCTGCAGGTGAGTTACATGCTGAGAATTCTTTTTAAAAGTTGTCCTTTGAGATCATGTAAAACAAGGATCACGTTGTGAGGCTTACAGCCATTAAAATGCAGTTTGAAAATAGGTTTTGCTTCGTGTTGTCTCGTGTGTGTCATTATTCAGACCGTAAATATTGTTCTCTTTCTTTCTTTCCCCCCCCCCTTTATTTTTTTTGTCTTTGTACTGTCTTTCTTACTCCGTCAAGTTCTTATGTGACTGTCTGCACTTCACGCATTCTCGGTACTACTAATACTCTTCAAGATAGTTAAATTGAATGTGCTGTTTAATTTAAGAATCTTTTTGAAAAAGTAAAATAATAAGCTCCAGGTTAAGGTTTGTGTTACATCCCAACAAGATACATTAGGTTTGTAGTCTTTCATCCACCGCTAAATAGATTTGTTTGGGGGGAGGGAGGGGTGTTTTGAGCTTAATCTTTGCTAGACTTTTATTATTTGATTCAATTTTTGCAGCATTCAATTGATGTCAAGTATTGGAAACATTACTTTTCTGTGTGAGCACTTTATGGTGTGTGGTATATTGTGTGGTGTAGTATGCCATAGAAAAAAATATTCCGAATCAAACACAGATTCTAAAAAAAAAAAAAAAAGTCTACTCTCACGTTGAGAATCGTATCTGCTTTTCTATATTAGACTAATTAATGACCTTAAAGCTTTCATGGAAAAACATTTTCCAACAAACTAAAACAATTCGAAAAATGTTTTTTTTTTTGCAGGCTGTATGTAACATAAGCAGTGATGTGTACATCTAGACATCAGCCCTGCTTATTTTTGTACCATTCAAGCCTAAAGCATGTATGACAAGATGAAGGCTGATTTATTTCAGTGCTCTTAACTTTCAGTCCAGTCTGAAGGAGGCATCGTTGAGCCCCATCGAGGAGTACCGCAGGGCCCACTTGGCAGCCTTGGTAGCAGTGATGGGCCGAGGGGATTCGCCTCCTCCACCGGGCCCGCTTGAGGAATCCGTTCTTCTGGAGTGTCTGGATATGTTATTGAGGGACCTGGAGGATCAGAGAGGCGGGTCGGAGTTCTTGTCCCAGGCTCTGCATGCTGCAAGCCTCCTGCTTTCCCAGTGGTTAGAATCCAGTTTGACACATTTCATTGTCACCTTGCTTAGCTCTGACTTTATCCACTTACGTTAGAAAAAACCAAAAAGTTTTCAGAATTCTGTAATCCAACGCTGGTGTGGTGTCTTGGAGTCTTGCCAGTCCCCCGATGTTGCTGAAGTTCAGAGGATAGCTTGTGCCGAAGCTCTGTGTGTGGCTGGCCTTCCCCTAATGAGCCACAATCTCATTCCTCCAACTGTCATGATCAAGTACTGTTAGATCTCCACGCAGTCTTTCACTAATGCATTTATAATGCTTTCAAGAAAATGTTCAATGTCTCCCGTGCAGGTTGCTGAGCACCTGCCTGTACTTGCTGCAGGACCAAAGCCAACTGGTGAGGTTGAAAGCAGCCCGCTTCATCGCCATGCTGCATCACGTCAGAGGAGGAGGAGGAGGAGGAGGAGGAGGCCAGAAGCGCATCTACCTCATGCAGGTCAACCTGGCTGTACCGTTTCTGCTGGATCTGTTGCTGGAGGAGTGCTGGGACACACCAAGAACATTGGAGGTGCTTCTGTGTCATGTGCCTCACTCTGACCTGAGATCTGTTCTGAGAGAGGCAGCGGACACTGGGTGGGTGACTCGACTGATTCGGGATCAGGACAGACTTGACTGGAGGTTTTTAACCGTCGTACCGCGGTGCCTTCTTCAGGTGCGGAGGGCTCTATGAGCAGGACGACGCCAACGTGTTTGCCGAGCCCTCAGTGATGTGTGCACACGTGTTGCCCTACCTGCTGCTCATGGCGGAAAAGTACTCTGAATCTTCAGTGATGGCACAGAGCCTCAGCACATGGGCGGAGGAGAACGCTGCTCTGCTGCTAGACAACCTCACACTGTGCAAAGACATCCAGCCAGGTCAGCACACTTGCATGTCGAGAAACAGTGTTGGGCAAGTTGCTTCTCAAATGTATTTATTATATTAGTCACTTTTATTTGGAAGTCATATTACAAGCAGGGTGAGCTAAATTAATGGAAGACTCTAAGGTGGGCAAACTTTTATGCTCAAGTGCTACATTGGATTTTTAAAATGGGCAGATAGCCCTGGTCATTTGTAGATGCGGTTTAAAAAAAAAAGTTAAAATGTGTATGTAAAATATTTTATTTTAACGATAAGATAATTTTTGTAATGTATTTTAATTGTATTTATAATGATTTAATTATAGTTAACTAACCAATTAGTAAAATAAATAATTTATTTTTACTATTACTGTTTACAATTTTTTCCATTCATACAGTAAATGATTTGACCAATTATTTAATGAGATCAATGAATAAAAATTAATGTGTTTATTACATTTTAGAGGAAAGAACAGCTAAATGATTGCCCCAAATCTTACAGGACTCTTGATAATGTAGCTGCTCGTTGGGCCAGTTTAAAAAAAAAAAAAGCTCTAAATTGTCCATAGGTGTGAAAGTTTGCCGTTTTGTGTCCTGTGATTGGCTGGAGACCAATCAAGGGCGTACCCCATTATCTCACCCAAAATCGGTTGAAATAGGCAGAGGACAAGCACTGTAGAAAATGAATGGATGGATGCGTAATATTATTTTCTCTGAATTCTAATGTGTTCCACCACGTTTGTGTATTTGTGGTTATTTTCACCAACACAACAACAACAGTAGACTTGTTATTCGAAATTGTGACATCTAACTTACATTGATGACACGTTCCAATTTTGTCTTTCTAGCCGAGACGCTGCCGCTCCTCACGGACGCCCGGTTCCACCGCACGCTTTGCGGCCTGCTAACCAGAGCCACCTTCCTTCTCCGCCTTTCCAAAACGTGTGACCGTGTGCAACACCTTTGCGATCCTTCGGCCCTGCACGTGACTTTAAAGGATGTTCGCGGTCGTCTGAGTCAGCAAGGTGTCCACTTGAGCTCCTCTCTAGAATCTTCTGAGCCGAGAGACGTCACACCATAGACTCTCGATGAAAAGATAACTGGGGAAATCGGTATGTGGATGTTCGAGGTAGGCCTTAATGCTGAATGCGCCGGGCACATGCTGCTGCTGCTGCACGTCATGTTTACAGTGACTGTGAATGGACTTGATGAAGATAGAAGGTAAGCAAGCTTACTGTGTAACAAATATGTTACACATTTCTGAAAGGTCTTTATCCATTCGCTCATTTTCTGATGACAGAGCAGACATGTTAAACTGGACAACATCCAACTACACACACAATATGATGACAATTACAGAAAAAAAGTATAAATATTTGTGTTCTGCGGAAGGGTATCGCTGCCACACCAGCAAAAATTAAAAGTGTTCAGTTTCACGTTATAACGTGGTAAGTGTCACGTTATCATGTTAAAACATAATAAATTTGACTTCCGCCTTTGGCCAACCAAACCAAAGCAATTTCTTCCGGTTCAGGTCACTGGTGGAGTCTTTTTGTGTGTGTGTGTGTGTGTGTGTCTTACAGTGTATAGCAAAGTTACTAGCTATATGTAAGTATAGTTAAGGTAGAGGCCATGTCTGTGTCTGCTTGTCCTTAACTCCACCTTAGAAGGATGTGATCGTCCACAGGAGTTTTCCGCGAGACCAACTTTTTCACATTATATTGTGAAACTAACTGAACCTTTTTTTTTTTTTTCCTGGTCTGGCAGCAATACACTTCTGCAGTATTCTGCAACTATCCACTGTTTGAAGAAAGCCCAAATGCCAATTGTAATGTCACTCAAAACATCACACAACACAAGGTTTCTTAAAGAGGCAGTTACCCCATAATGACACAGCTTAAAGCAATTTCAGGAAAAATGTGCAAAATGTTCAGTATGATGATAGAACTCAAATATACATGATCAAAATGGCATGTTTTATCCAATAACTTGTTGTGGACAATGAAACCATGTGGAGAAAAAAATGGAGTCAAAAAGTTTAGTATAATTTAACCACTAATTACACACACTGTGGTTAGCAGAGAAGTGCGTGGGACGTGCCCAAAACTACATATATCAAATTGCAAAAATGAGGGAATCACTTTTTGAGAGACTTGTTGTATAATGGTAGGTGTGCAAATGTTTCAAAAGTGTCATTATTTTTGCTACATTTTCATGATGACTGATTGATTCTAACGAGGACACTAAAAGATCTTCTTATATGTCGCGATATTGACCCTCATGATTCCTCAATTCCTCAGTGCAATCAATTGTGTTTGGTATTTATCAAAGTGTTCAACTTTGTGCTGAGCCTAGGCAGAGGTCCCCCACTGTGCTGTGTGCGTGAATAGTGTATGAATTTGTGATGAGCATCCTTTGTAACTGCAGTGCATCAGGAGAGGCTAGCCGCTCAGTGGCAAACTCGGGGAATACGGTGCTGTTTATGTGCTCCATTAGAGTTCTTGTGCCCGCATAAGTGTCCATTTTCCCAACCACATGAGAGCTCAAGATAATGGACTGGCCCTGAGTTGACAGAGGGTGGGCGCTCGCTTGTTGACAGCCCACACACTAGAAGATTCTTACATCATCACATTGCCTCCTGCTTCTTCTTGAGGTGGGTGAGATAAATGACTCACTCACTGACACAGGCGATACGTGGTGGTGTTCTTTTTTTCAGACGAAATGATATTTTTGACTGACGCACAGTGATGAATCAGAATACTTCCTTTTAATTTTCTATGAAGTAGAGCATTTTCAAAGTGACTCATGACAAGTGCAAATGCACTTGTCATGTTCTCTCCAAGAACAAATGCAAATCCTGACTTCAACTTTGCTCCACGAGTAGACGATGTGAAGGGAATGTAACGAGACGTTTCACCCGTTAATTGCAGCTTGTTTCTCAATCACAGAGATGAAAACAAGTAGCCAGTAGTATGTAGTCTTCATTATTCAAGTACGGAAAAGGAGTGAAACATTGTGCAATTTGAAAGTAAAGTTGTGCTTCCACAATGTGATTTTCTGGCCCTCTCTGCAGCCTGCCTGCTTTTCCTGTTTAATTAAGAGACCGACTATAGCAACGTGGAACAATGCCAAGTAGGTGCGTTCATTGGGTTTGTGTGCACACATTGAACCACATGTTTACCATCTGGACTGGGAAGACGAGGGAGTGTTTTTCCATTGTGTCATCAGTGTATCCTTCCTTTTTAAAGTGCCCATATGGAATTACTGTATAACACAATTTGTTAAACTGTTGAGGGTGCTAATTTTAGTGCTCTTTCTGCAACTCTTAAAACGTCCAATAAAGCGGTCACTGTTACGTCAGGTAACCGAAAAGTATGTTTTACGACAGTGACTTAAATCAAGGCGGGCACAAGTGGAAGATCTACTGTCGAATTAGTTTGATGACTGATTTGTTCTGAAAGAGAAATAATTTCCCCCATGCGCTAACTTCGTAGGCAATGTTGCGAGTAACCTTTGAGCCGTTTCAGGGTAAAAATAAGTTAACCACTAACCAAAGCATTGTGTGCTCGTCCTTAGACGGAGAGTGATGCGGTCTATAGGGAAATACTCAGGGTGAGCTGATTGCATTCGGACTTCATGCAGCCATCCCGCTGTTTAACATTATCAACTGTCACACAAGTGCAAAAAGAAGTTAACCACTTTCTACTAAGAGCTAGGACACAGAAAGGTGTGCCTTTCTACTCATTCTTGTATGCTTGTCGTGACTGGTACACTTCTGTGGTGGCATCAAGAAAAGAAAAGAAAACAAATCATACAATCATTCACTCGCTCTCTGAGCTCAAGTTTCGATTTTCTGACGTCTCGCGTGACTTTATGCGTGACAGCAATTTATGAATTGAGCGACATGACCCCGAAGTGTGTTTTTCCCCCCAAACTGTTCACTCAGTAGTCAAATTGTTGCACCTCAGGTGCAAGTTCAACTGCACCGACAATAAAGCTTTCATTAGATGAAGGCGTGACCTTTTTCAAACCTGAAAACCTGCAGAAGTAAAACCAACCGATTCAAGCGTACTTGATTTCCGCGAGTTCTGTTTGCGTCGATGGCCGTCGCCTGAAAACGTGCCTGGCTTCTGTTTTCAAGAGTTGACCCGATGAGCACTGAGCGTGTCACGAGTTGGCTGCTCTCTTTATGCTCACCGCCAACAATGGACGCTGGCAAAGAAAGAGGGAAAATAAGCACGGGAGCTGTCATTTAACAGCCTCTGCGGCGTCTTCTTTCTGGCTGACTGGAAAAACAGGCCTCGTGAGTTGGAGCGGAAGAACACACAGACACATGAGCGAGTACCAAGGGCCAGATACGACTGCACTTGGATTAGAAATAGAAAGCTGCGGGTCAGATGGGAATTTATATTTAGACGGGAAAAGTAATCCAACGGTTACAATGTAATTGGAAACATGCGCACTTGAACGGGACTCCCTGACTGACAAGTTCGTTCTCTCGAGGCTGCACGCTCGTCCATGTGTGTACATGTGTGTACGTGTGCAGGGGGTCCTCGGTTTACCGCGGAGAGTCATTCCTGAACAGTGTTGGGAAGATTACTTTGGAAATGTAGTTGGCTTCATTTACAAGTTACCCTGTTGAACGTGTAACTATATATATATATATATATATATATATGTAGTGTAACTATTTCAATTACTTTTCACAAAGTAATCCAAAGCAGTATGTATTTATTTATTTATTGTTTTGTCTTCAAAATTGTGACTGTGAGTCTAACTTTCTCGAAATCTCGCACAAACTAATAGGTTGCACTGCAGGGTGGTGCTTCGAGGTCATATATTGGAAAAGTATGTCATGTTTGAGACTAGCGTAGAATAATAGCACATGACCAGAGAGAGCCAATTACAAGTGTGCTTTAGAAGTGATATACTGTGTGTGTGTATATACTAAAGAATAACTAAAATTGTAATCATGGAACGTTCAATAGCAACAATATTTTATGACACATTTTCTCCCAGTAATGTAATGACTTACAATTACATTAAATTTTGTAATCCAATTACATAATATACGTTACATGTATTTAGTTACTCCCCAACACTGTTCCCAAGGCGGACTTAATACATAACGTACCCTCGTCTTTCACTAACTGTAATGCACTCATAAAATCATGCTTACAGTAAATATATGAATGATTAAAAAAAAATCACATTTTGGCTGTAACTGAGCGTGCCTTCTTGTACCACATGAAAGTATTTTCCCGCCTGTGCACAATATAGTTCGTTGAGTGTGAATTTGTAAGCTCAAAATGTCATACATTTCATTCAATCTTATTTGAAAACCCCTTCTGGGCAACAAATAATATCGAATGAAAAGCAAAGTACGGCGGTAACTGAGCGTACCGCAAAATATGGTTACGCTGCAGTACAAACGAGTTGGTTGCATTCCTATCCTCAAAATGTCACAATTATAGTAGATAACGCACGGCGAGTACTGCTAAAAAAAAATCAAATCATATGAAAATCAGTACGCAAGACCGCAACTGAGCGTGTTTTCTTGTGCGCCGCGTTTGTAACCTCGAATCCGCGTGAGTCGGGAGCGTCGCATGTCCAGGACGTGCGCGTGAAGCCCGGTGCGGCGTTAGGACCTTGGAGGTGCGGTTTTCTTCTGTTGCCTTTGCCGCTCCTCCTCCTCCCGAGGAAAGCGGAGCTCGACAGCTCGTCGCCGTCTTGGCAAAAACAAGAAGAAGGGCTGAGCTCGTCATCGAGGGGAGCAGTGTGTCTGATGCCCTCAACACAGGCCCTCTCGCTTTTCTTAAGTTGTTGTTGTTGTTGTTTTTTTTAAAAAAATATATTTTGGGAAGGACAAACAAAACAATCCTCTTGAGAAATGAACTCAGTCTGTCATCCGTGCAGAATGTTTGTGTCTTTGCACGTTGTTTTGCTCAGCGCAGCCTTCGTGGACAGCAGTGTCTTAAATGCTGACCAAAAAGGTAAATACACTGCGTGTGTGTGTGTTTAAAACAATGTTTAACGCTTAAATGATTACTTAGTTGATACAAATAATTCTATAATTCACTCGCTGCCTGTTTCCCCATCCTGTTTTGACTGCAGCCTGTTGTTGTTGTTGTTGTTGTTGTTGTTGTTGTGGTTGTTGTGCAGACTGCATTGAGTCCAGTGGAGTGGACTACAGAGGAGACGAGCACAGTTCCTCCTCGGGCTTGGCTTGTCTAACGTGGACCAACGCGTCCACGCAATATGATCCACAGACAGGTAAACAACGCGCAGCAATAAATGGCACATGAAAAGTATGCGCCTGATTGTTGAGGTGTTTGAAGTCAGATTATTAGCGAGACTGAAAACAATGTCATGCAATGATTGTGCATGGAAATCTATTTGAGCATGTATTCGATATCTTTTAAAGCCATCTTAACTCCCCAACACTGTTCCCAAGGCGGACTTAATACATAACGTACCCTAGTGCACTCTTTGTCCTCATTAGTAAGACAATTCAGCTCACGAGCAGCACGAGAAGTCTAACGTTTTTTTTTCTAGATCCACACCCCCTCCCCCAACTATTGTATGTAGGACAGGGGTGTCCAACTCACATCGTAGTTATGACTTCCCTCGGAGGGCCGCTACGACTGCGAACCCATATAAATGAAAGATTACCTCATATACCGTCATTACATACAGTATACGGAACACATTGATGAATAACCAGTTTTGAAATCAGAAGCCGATAAAAACATGTTTTTCAACTATTACAGCAAAAAAAATGCTTGCAAATATATTACACCAGAACACAATGAGCAATTTTGATTGGCTTTCGCGGGCCACATAAAATGATGTGGCGGCCCAGATCTGGCCCCCGGGCCACCGGTTTGACAACACTGGCATACTATGAAATCACCGATACCGTATGTTAACAGGGATGCAAAACTCAAGTAGTTGACATCTCTGCACGCTACTAGTACAACTGGTGAAGGGCTTGATGTTAACTAGTAGAATTTTCCATTGTCACTAGTAGTAGCGATAGCGTGACTGTACACGGACCTTAAGATGGATATCGAATAAATGTGCAAATGTTTTGTTTTTTTCTTTCCCTCTAAAGTGTGCTCAGCCCTGCTTGTGTTTCTGGCGTTAAATGGCCTCCTTTGCACAGCAGCAGAGGCAGCTGCTTCTGCTCGTCTTTGTCCCCCACGGCGGCCTGCTCATTGTTGTGTGATGAAGTTGTGCGAATGATTCACGAGTCCAGCGTTGGGCAGCCACAGCAGGACAAGCGTGTGCGTTTGAATCGGGGGCATCAGTAAGAGACACGTGCTGTTTTTGCTCCTTGCTGATGTAGGTGTCGGAGATCACAATTACTGCCGAAACCCAGACTCCTCTGAGAAGCCTTGGTGCTACATCACAGGCGCCGACGGGACGGTCCAAAAGCAGTTCTGTTCTATCCAGACGTGCCGAGGTGACTTTAAATCTCCTTTCCTCGACGACTGGAATTCACGTCAAGTACCCTAAAAACAAACAGAAAAAACTGTTTGCCTTGTTTTGGTTTGTATCGTTTTTGGTCTTGAGAAACAATAAGATGACATTTTTGTGCAGCTCCCAAAATGTTCTCATTTGTCAGCATGGAAAAGTTGGCAGCCTGGTTTAAATCTTTGAATAAATCACTGGTTCTCATCCCAAATAATCCAAGTGCAAGTCAAACAAGATTATTCCCTCCCGGGCCTCAGTAGTATGTCAGTTAACCCAGTTAAAGCTGCAGTCTAATTTTCCTGTCATTTCCTTCCTCTCTCAAACAAACAAAAACAAAGGGACCACAGTTATGTGCAGTTGCCAAACTCTTTTTTTGTTTTGTTTTTTTGGGGTAGTGGGAGGCTTCTCACTTTGGAGACTGAGCCCTATTGGCTGCTCCACTTGATGATGTCAGGCATTTTTAAAGTCAAGTTTGTAAACAGCCGACTTGTGCTTGCAAAGGAAATAGCTTTTTTTTTTTTTTTTTTTTTTTTTTTTTTTTTTTTTTTCTCTCTCTTCTTCTAAAGCGCAGATGTGAAGGCCAATCCTCCTGTTGCTTGTCAGCGTATGGGCATGCAGTCCTTTTTTTATGACACTTTTTACGACCGTTGCGTCCTTCAAAAGTGTCTTTTCCTAACTTTCGCAGGCGAACAGCTCAACGTGAGCAAGCTCGCCGCAATCTTCCAGCTCTGGCGTCAGCGGTCTTGTTATTGGAGCAACAGTAACCAGAAACCACACATTATCGTATAACCATCAACTCTAATTTGGCGCGGTGCATCGTTTCTCTCTGCACACTGTACAACAAAATCAATATGTTAACTTATACAGTGAACCCCTGCATGAGTGCGCTCATGTGACCGTTATGCCAGTGTTGAATAAATCTCAGGAAAGCGTATCGGCTATAACGTGGCTCTCCTTTCCTACGTGTGAGGGCATTACAGAAGGTAAAAAGTGGAGCCCTGCTTATCTGTGGTTCGGCACCCACGGATTCACCTATTATTTATTTATTTACCCAAAACCACAATCATAAAATACAAAACATACTAAACTCCTTTATACTTGTTACCTGAGGAGAGTGAGGTAATACAGTAGCAAGATGAGAGCGTGATGATACACTGGCAGAGCTCCAACCTTTAAAGGTCATTAGCAGTGACGCCGCTCGGCCGTGTTTGCAGAGCTCGCTTCCAGCGAGGCCCGCGAGACCGAGTGGGCCGAGCCGACCGCGGCCGCTCCCTCCCCAGAAACTGATCTCCCGCCAGAGAAGCGCTCATCCCCGGGGGCCGCCGCCGCCGCCGTGCAGCCGGTGATGGGAATCAGCCAACGGGTGCACACCGGGCCCAAAAAGAAAAAGGATCTGGGCACGCTCGGTATGTTTACAGCCTCTTAAAAAGCTACACGACGACTTTCCCGCAGTAGACTCCAACTTGCTGTTTGCTGTATGTCGTTTTCAGGCTACGCCCTCGGCATCGTCATGATGGCCGTTATAATCGTTCTCGGGGCGGGCATCACGTTCGGCTACTTCTACAAAAGGTCAGTGTCTGAACAAGTGCATCATTTTTTTTCAGCTTTAAGCTCTGCATTGGTCGTCATCTGTCACATTGCCTGCAAACTTCACTGGCGCTGTGTTGCGGGAGCTTCAGGTGTTATTTCACATTCCACACCGATTGTGTGTGTGGTTACACGTTTGCACGCAGTGTTGCAAAGAACACGCTGGGGGGGATGGCAGGAAATGAAAGTTGTTTTGGTTGGCTTTTTTTTTTTTGAAAGCTTTTTCATTTTAGATTCTTGGAAAAGAGGATAGTGCAGAGGAGACATTTACTATCGTGAAGTCCAAATAACAGAAAGGACATGAGTTGCCAGATAAACTGTGAATTAGTTTTCTATTTGGAGAGGCTGATTAATCAGGAGGAGGAGTGCGTTATGCCATGGGTTTTATGTGCGAGAACAGCGTGGCCCTTGTCTTTCTGATCGCACAGACTGATACAAATAACTGGAATGAAACCGACAGGGGTGCATGTGGTTAGCACGGCTGCCTCACAGTCAAAAGATTCTGGGTTCCAATCCTGACTGCCTTCCTGCGTGGAGTTGCCACGCTCTCCCAGTGCTTGTGTGTGTGTTTTTTTGCGGCTACTCTGGCTTCATTGGTTCATTCATTGAAGACGCTAAATGGTGTCTTCAATGAATTATAAATGGTTGAAACTCCAACTGTACTTCTCCCTCGTTCGGATCCTGAGCAGTACAAGTCCGGCTCATCCCCGATAGAGATGAGTCACGCCGCCTTGTCGTGTTCACCATCTGCCCACTTGTTTCCGCTGAAGGCACGTCACGGCAGTTTAGCCGAGGCCCCCAAATAAGCACGATTCTGCCTCAGGCTGTACAGTATTCAAATGAACCAATTTTGTTTGTTTGTTTGTTTGTTTTTTTGCCCATGTGCATAACACATTTTCCCCAAGCAGTGCGGGGTTTACATAAATAATTTGCAGTTAAAAACAACACAGATGGACAGCTAGTAGAATTCTGCATCAGGGATTGTGTGTGCTCAAGGCGAAATGTGCTTTAAAAGAGCAATTTTGCTCCAAGGTTCTCCCTGCTGTTGTGAAGTGTGATACAATAGACAGAGTGCTAAATCCATGGAGCTTGCTGTCTGTCTAGCTGCATTTTATGAGAGGCCATTATTCAGGATTAGCTCTCACACTTACGATTCAAATTCAATTTCACACACACACAAATTACTGAAAGGATCTCATCAGGACTACTCAAACACACTCGTACGCACGAGTCTTACTACTCAAATGCTCTCATTGACTACTCAAATTCTCTCATTGACACTACGCAAATGCTCTCATTGACTACTCAAATGCTCTCATTGACACTACTCAAATGCTCTCATTGACACTACTCAAATGCTCTCATACGCACGAGTGTTGCTCTCATTAACACTACTCAAATGCTCTCATACACACGCATATTGCAATTACAATAATGCTTTTCCTCATTGATTTAAAATGGCTGCTTTTAATGTGTAAGTGCTGTAGGATATGACGTAATGGTCGGCCAATCAGAAGCCGTGTCGTGTATGACGTAGGGCAAGGCTGGCTTGTCTATCAAGAGCGAGACACCATTATTCGGTCGCGGATGCTGCCGAATAAATGTGCTTTTCGGGCTAAAGCGCAGTGGACATGTGTTTACTCCTGGACTAAAGGCCGAGTTTCAACACCGCTGCGTTACAATCTGAAACGTATACAATTCGTTGCAGGCAGGATGGCCGGATAATCGCGTTTAAGCTTCCCTGCGCCGGTGTACCTAATGAGGTGTCCAAAGGGAATGAAGGAATTTAATTGTCATAGTGAAACTCGTGTCAAAGATATGCACTCCAGACTACACACAGTCAGAGTCAAATATTTCATTACTTTTTTTTAATATAGGTACATCTCAATAAATTA
The DNA here is from genome assembly GCF_024500275.1 of Phycodurus eques. Lineage (NCBI taxonomy): Eukaryota > Metazoa > Chordata > Actinopteri > Syngnathiformes > Syngnathidae > Phycodurus > Phycodurus eques. The sequence continues at coordinate 4,702,647 of NC_084527.1, forward strand.
GAATATAGTTGAAAAGTATTTATTCAGTACTCAGAGTGATTCAACAGTGAAGTACTTTTCAGAGGGCAAATTCCAGCCTAATTTCTACATTAAAAATCACTTTATTTCTTGACGTTATATTTTAGTTTCTCAATATGAGGAATTTTTTTTTTTATTTGCTATGTGCTACAATCATCAAAATAATACATATTTTAAATATGAAATACTTCATCTGTGTGCAGTTCATCTCTATAATTTCACTTTTTGAATTGAACTACCTAATAAAAGATTTACACTATTCACATATGAGCATGATTGACATGAACTCGTGAATGCCAGTGATGTGTGCGAGAATGTGATTGACATGCTCGCGTGAACGCATTTGAGTAGTGTTGATGAGAGCAAGACGCGTGTGTGGGAGAGAGCATTTGAGTAGTGTAAATGAGAGCATTTGAGTAGTGTTCATGAAAGCAAGACTTGTGTGTATGAGAGTGTTTGAGTAGTCCTTACGAGAGCTTTTCAGTAGTTTGTGTGTGTGTGAAAGCATTTGAAGTGTGAAAGCTAATCCTGACTAATGTCCCTAACGGCCCCTCATAGCATTTTGCTTCAACGTCCATAGAAATAATACAAATAAATAACCCCTCGGATCAATTAGGGATTACTGTACTTGTAAATCGGTTCACTCGTATCTCAAGGTACCACTGTATATAAAAAAAGTGTCTATCTCTACTATAGTTTAAAAAAATAACTTATGAAATCTATATAATTACACTCTCTGTGTGTGTGTGCGTGCGTGTGCGTGTGTGTGCGTGCGCGCAGGGGCCGAGATCTGAAGAAGCAGCACGAGCAGCGAGTGTACGAGCGCGAGATGCAGAGGATCACCCTCCCGCTGTCGGCCTTCTCCAACCCGACGTGCGAGCTGGTCGACGAGAACACCGTGGTGGTCACGGCCCAGCGCGAGAACACCCCGGTCCAGGAGGAGGTGGGGGGCGTGGACCCCCTCATGGGCCAGCAAGCGGGCACACCTGGAGCGTGAGTGGGCATTCAACCCCCCCCTCCCGTCAGCCTCAGTCAGGACTCACGAACGTGTTCTTCTAGGAGACCAAAATGACCCGTTTGGAGTCAGGAAGCAGAGTTTGAGCCGAAGACTGATCCTTTTGCCTACATGACACAAATGAGGACTTGTTTGAAAAAGGAGAGGTCGTCATTAAATGTTTTTATTTCGATATATTTGATAGTCCAAAAAGTATGCTGGTGGCCTGCCCTCTTTATCAGGTGTACGGTGACTTTGTCAGTGTTATTACAGTGTGAGATGAGGCCAAGTAATGATGCGGCGCATGGGCATCATTTATACCCTTTTGTTTTGTACATACATTGTGGATGAATATGTGAAATATTGCCATGTGCAGTGACCCGCTGGCTGTGCCGAGGGAGAATCGTGTATATAAATGTACTGTATATAGATTTATATTAAGAGTGGAATGACAGATGGGCACGTGTGTAAAAATAGCCATCATCCTCTAAGGCAGTGTGAGAGTTAAAAAAAAAAAAAAAAAAAAATTTCCCCATCCACAAATGCCTTATAGCATGGTACTCCACTTGGGAATGTACTTTGAGAGAGAAAGATGTACTTTAGTTCCACAGGTTAAGGAGTGACAGGATAAATATTTCTCTCAGGAAGCATGAGAGGCAGTTAAGTTGGTCCTCTGGATGACATATCGCTGCCCGCAGCACACGCAGCAGGCATCGGCGGAAAAGGAAGTCAGTCCTGCCTTTGGAAGCGCGCGGCTGCAGGAGCCAGCTGGCATTTTCCTCACAAACCGTTTGTGACATAAACACAGTCCGCTAATGTTCTCCCGCAAACAAGATTGCATGTAACCACGGTGTTTGCATCCGAAGGAATATTCATCAACAGACCCAGCCTGCTGCATCGCTATTTTTTTCTTTTTGGGATGCACATCACTGGAGCCTTCGATTACTGCTGTTCAATTGTTTTGTGTGCTGACTGATTGTCTTCATATAACAGACATTCTCAATGCAATTGCATTGAAATTAAGTGCTTGTATTTGTAAGTGTTCGCTTTTCAGTCAGACTGAAATAAAAACAGAAGTGGAAACCGGAACGTTTAATTTCATCTAAATTCATACAGACTGAATGATTATTCAACATGGAACCCTGTAACTCCCCCTGGTGGTTATTCAAAGCTACACATTTGCGTGGCCTGAGATTTGTTTTTTGTTTTTTTGTAAATTGGAAAAAACGATTTCAAGTTACATTTAGTATGAACATAACAAAAATTCCATCAGAAGACTCTAGAAACATATTCCATAACAATGCATATATTGAGTGAAAGTAAAGATAAAAATACACGCCAAATGGACAAGGCTCAGTGGTCAAAAGTACTTTTAAAACCACTAATAATGACCGACACCACTTCACCACTAGTGATGCGTTATAATTTTTTGTTTCCACTAAATGAGTAAAGATTGACACGCAAAGTAAGAGCATCACAGTATATCACTCCAGAAAGTAAAACATGAAAATAGTCATAAAATGGGCTATGATCCAGTCTCACAATGTAAATATATATGTGAACACATTGTCATTTTAGTTTTGTGGTCTTGCAAGAAAGTTTTATTTTGTCCATTAAAAAACCACAATGAGCTACAACTCAATCGTCAAACTCGAGAATGACTGAGCTAAGCAGCTGCGTGAGGTTTAGGAAAAGTATTGATTATTAAATATTAGTGGTAATAGTTGTCAGTACCTTGACGCTACTACAATGGCTAATAAAATAGCAGAACAACGTATACAGTGAATTGAAATGTCTCAAATCTAAAGGTTCCCGATAAAAAAAAAAAAAACTCATATTGAGCCTTATGTACAATATCTACATTAAATGGATGAGAACATAAAAAATGAATCCAGTTCTCCAGCACAAAACCGGTTTTAAGGTCATAATGTCTCAACAAGCCCTTTTTAGAACAATGATGCAGCAGCAAGTGTATGGAAAACATGACCTAGGTGATAGTTTGGCAAAATAACAACAATACACAAACAGAACGTGAGAAACTGGTACAAAAGGTAAAAAGTGCAAAAAAAAATCTAGAAAAAAAACTTTTTACGTGACTTGAATGTGTGGTGCAATCACAAGAGTCCACCTTGATGAGGCAAATCATTTGCGAGTAATTTATCTGCTGTGGCCGCACGCTCAGGTGCGGCTTGCGTTCCGTTTCCTCAGACTGGACAGACGAGCGTTGGCGAGAGGGAGGAATCCCTCTGCAAAAATAAAGTGTAGTTACACCCTGACTCCTCAAGGGTGGCAAACTTAGCGTTTGGAACCAAACCACAGCAAGATGCTTCTTGCATTTCTACACCGTAAACATAAAGCACAAAACCTGTGTGCAATGAACAAAAGTGTCAAAAGTAACAAGTGTTTTCCTGAAATGTTCTCCTCCACCAAAACTAGAGCGGCCCAGCAGGCTTTGTGGATCCTCAAGGTTTTCCTGTCGCTGTTCCGTGATATTGGTGCAGCAGTGTAGAGGGGTTACGTGGCTTGAAAAAGAGGGCGGGTCCTAAGTGCCATTGCGTGACGTGCCGGAACAGTCCGGAGAGGCCGTCTTGGGGGAGCGGGGCTCCTCCGGGCTCGGCGCCGGGGAGGAACCGTCTTTGGGCCAGTGGAGCCGACTCAGACTCTGATGGAGCTCGTCTAATTCGGATGGGAGAGGGATGCCCAGCTCCTGGTTGAGGGACAGCGCTTTGAAGCAGTCCTCCAGCTTCTGGAACGCTGGACTAGAGAGGAAAGAGGGTTAGAGGAGGAAAATTCACTGCCTGCTGCCTGCTCCTGACATCTTACTCTATGTGAACTTCTGTCTTTGAAAAAAAAATTGGGAAAAATTGCCTCTCATTATTTTGGCATTTACCAAATAGAAATAATTTGGGGAATCCTTATTGACTTAAAACAGGAAAGGTTTAGTCTGATATCATGTCAGACTGAGAAGAGAAAAAAAAAAAAAGCATACACATCTTTATATTGTATATGTAAACATCTAGTTTTAACTATATTATACTTTTTTTTTTTTCTCTTATTCACTGAAGATTTAAAAATTCTAAAGGGTGCTCACCGGTTGTCTGGTGTGAGGTCGCAGCACGCCACAGCCAGCGGAAAGAACGCTGGCGGACAGTCTTCAGGGAGGAACTTCTCCACAAACTTTCCCACATTCAGACCAAAGTCCAGAGTGCGGGGGAGACATTCTGGGTCTGCGTAGACCTTTCCGATGATCTGGATCACAGGATCGGTAGGAGACAGTCCATAATTGACAAATAAGCATCGAAGCTTTAGGATTTCTTTAGCGCAAAACAGGCAAAATTACATTTCATTCTGTCTCAGTTCTCACCTCGCAAAGAACAATTCCGTATGAGAAAATGTCCACTTTCTCATCGTAGCGTTTACCTGAAGAAACAATCAAACACAGCATTGAGCAACCTGGTTCACGCTTTACTGACACCAGGTCAGTAGTTTGTTGCGCAACTCACCATTCAGCATCTCTGGGGCCATCCAGTAAGGGTTTCCAACCACGGTATACCGTTTTTTCCGGTCAGTGCGTCGTAACACCCTCTTCTTGGTGGAGTTCTTTTCAGGCGAAGGCTTCACTTTCTCTTCTACGATGAGTCGGGACAGCCCAAAGTCAGCAACCACCACAGTGTTGTCCTGTCGAAAGATTAATTTGGAGTTGATTGCTGGACACCGAGTGAATACATCAGTGGAATCTGTTCACAAGTGAGGCTGGTTTAACACTTTGTCACCTACCAGTTTCACCAGGCAGTTGTGAGAGTTGAGGTCTCTGTGTATGATGCTCATTGAATGAAGATAGGACTGAAACAAAGACATTTTTGGGGGGGGGGAAATTAAGTCTCAAATAACTTAAAAGGTGCACATACAAATCCATCAAGGATTTTTCTGTTAGAGATGAACATTTGTTTGTGTTGAAATAAGTTTACAATGTGTTTAAAAGGTGTGTTTAATGATTTGTTGTTGGTGTGCTTCATAGGTAACAGAGCTAAATCGAGTGGTGGCGAGATGAAGCTTCGTGAAGCATTGGAACACTTCAGCCATTGGTTCCTTTTCTTGATGCTTCATTGCACACGAGACCGCCTGCTGGCCATGTGCATAATCACAGGCAGCTGTCGCTTTACCACATTCGTGCGTCTTTTTGGCTCTCGTGAATGAAGACTCGGGACAACCCGTAACATCAATAGCTGATTCGCTTTGCGCAATACTAAAATATTGCACCGTACCTTTAAATGCGTGGTTCATTTCGATGGATATTTACATTACAGATCGTTCACTAATATAAATGAGTGTGGGCAAACAGCATCACTCACCATGCCAGATGCGATGCTCTTTGCAAAGCTCACCCGTTGCTCCCATGGAAACGGGTCCTAGAGAAAAATAAAGGTCAGACAAGAATGAAGGAAAATACAATGAGGGCTGAGTCAACGATAACCTTGGACACTATCACAATTACATTGCTATCACGATGGATCACAGAAAACGTCTTTAAAAAAACTTCTGTCTTTTACTGGACTGGCCAAGCTTCTAACAATTTGGAGTTGACGTCAGGTCAGGCCCCACCCAACCGTTTGTGCTCCTCAGCTCTTCTTCTCTCAGTGTTTGTGTTCTGATGCGAATGTGAGGTTAGAGCTCACAGTGTCTCTGATGAAGTCCTTCAGCGTGCCCCCTTCAATGAATTCCGTGATCAAATTGAGCCGCTTGTCCTTGTACAGTACGCCGATGAACTTGAGGACGTGAGGATGGTCCAGGCTCCGCATGACTTTGACCTCAAGGTTAGTAAGAAAAAGAAAAATAGACGGATCATTTTTGTCAGTCTGCTAAAGGGTGAAATTTGATCCACGAGAAAACAAATATTAAACGCCGAAATCAATTATTTCTAAAAAAAGACCGGGGACAAAGTCACGCACACAGCAAGAAACAAAGAGATCATTGTTGGAACATGCGGCGTTCTTTTGAATAAATTACAGGTCAGCACAGAGCACGGTTTTGTCGTTGAGGAAGCGCAGGCCTCCTGCAACTGATTACCTCCTGGAGGAAGGTTTTCTGGGTCTCCTCGTCACAGCGAAGCAGCTCCTTCATCACCATCACCTCTCCTGTGGCTTTATGAGTCACCTGCAAGCCAAACAAAAGCAACAGAACGCGTGTTGACTTCATGCCAGGCGCAGGGGGCGGGGACTCGTTCATTAGGACAGAAAGAAGATGCCGGGAACCTTGATAGCCTGCCCAAAGAAGCCTTTTCCCAAAACCTCGCCGTGGATGAGGTCACACGGCCTGAAGATGCGATGGGAGCAGCTACTGGATGACCTCAAAGATTCAGAGCGTCCGATGTCTCGGGTAATGAAAAGATGCTCTTTCGGGGAATTGGGCCCAGGCGACTTGCATATGCTGTTACTTCGCCTAAAACACACGAGGTCAATTTCATAAACTGTATGCTTCTTTCCCCCCCCCCCCCCCCCCAGGCTAAGACAAACCTCAAAGATCTCCTCTTCAGTGTGCCGTGGTCCACCTCGGTTCTCTCCAGTACTGCGTTGGACGGCGACGACAAGCGCATGCGGGAGGTTGCCGGCGCTCCCAGGACGTCCCTGGACGATTCCAGACGGAGGCGGTCCAAACGTTGCCTCACCGGGTCATATTCTATAAGCAGCTGTAACGTTTGACCGGTGCGATGAATGAGGTCGTCCACCTACACAAAACAAAAGGTTGTTCAACATTTGGACTTGATTAATACCGTACCGACTCACCAGTCAAAACACAAATTTCTATTGGCACTAACAGAAAGGTTTTGATTTAATACTGTTTGGTATTGTTAGTCGTTGTAGAACTGCCTGGCATTATAGAGAGAGGTGGTAATATATTGTCCTCCTCGTGGCTGAATTAGGCTGCACGGTGGACGAGCGGGTAGCACATCGGTCGTGAAAGTGAGGGTCAAAGGTTGCTTGTCTATATGCGCCTTGCGATTGGCTGGCAACCAGCCCGCCTGTCGCCCAAAGTCAGTTGAGATAGACTCTAGCTCACCCATGACCCTAGTGAGGATAAGCGGTATAGAAATAGTGCTAAAATTAGGTAACCAAAATATTAGAGGCACTTTATGATGGTGTGCAAGTGTACGCTAATGCAAACGACAACCTCGATAACAAACATACAGTGGGGTGGGGGGGGGGGGGCCTCGGTTTACAACGGTCTTCTGTTTCTAAATTTCTACAACGGCTAAGTAACCCGAATTCTGAACGTGACGTAGTCTATCAATAACCTACTCTTACGCAGTCAAAAAGTCATAATTAAAATGAATGCAGGTACGGTACATAAATGAGAATCGTGTCAAAAGCTTCATTGAGTTTCATAGTTCAATTCAAAAAGTGAAACTCATGTGACAGAGACACACTACACACAATAAGTTAAATCTTTCATGTTTTTTAAAATATGTATCATTTTGATGATTATAGCTTACGGCAAACAAAAAATAAATAAATAATTCAATTCACTAGAAACTGGAATGTTACAAAGAATCAAGAAACAATGGAAATTATATTTGAATGTAGAAATAAGGCAGCAAGTTGCCCTCTGAAAAGTATTTTCCCAAGTGTTTAAGGAATCTACAGACTGTATGAGTTTTCAAATAAATTGACTTTTCTACCATATTCTAATTTATTGAGATGTACCTGTATTTGTATGAAATACACTTGTAGGCCATGAATATAAAACAAACCACTCCAAAGACAAACAGTAAGTCGTCTGCCGCGAGGCCACATATCATTTCTCACTTGTTTATTGCGCACACACCTGTATTAGAAAAACAGATCATCAAAACTGAGAATTATCATCTTCGTGCATGCAGAACCTCCTATAAAGGCTCTGGTGCTGGATGGCATTAGATTGTTCAGGCGTGTATTTAGATGTCTGCTAATCATCTAAAAAAAAAAAAAAAAAGTACCAGTACATTACAAAGAGTAGAGAGAGTGAGAGAAATGTTTTTGGATGTTATAACAACAATGATGTGAGAGAGGCTGTGAGAACGCAAAGTCTCAAAGGTACTGCAGTCATTGCTCATCGCATCCTCTCCCTGCTGAAGAATGCATTCATGATGGCGGAATGATTGGAATGGCAAAATCGCCGCGTGAACTTGATGCATGAAAAGAGCTAGAGGAATTTCTGTGGCAGTAAGATGAAATGAGAACCTTAATTCAAACGGGAGTCTTTTATTTTGGACGACGGGAGGATTGTGCAAAGTCACCTCTTCCTCCAGCAGCGTCCCCACCGGAACGCCGTTGATCTCAAGGATCCTGTCCCCGACGTGGATGGCATTCCGCACCTCGGGACTAATGAGCATCCCTCGGACCCTGGTGGTAGCAAAACACGTGTTGGTACGTGAAGACGTAAACACTCAGCTATGAGCCTCTCCCGCAGGAAGCGACCTGAGCGTCACTCACTCTTTGACTTGGACGCTCGCCGAGCCGCTGACGTCCCGCAGCACCGACACGGAGAAGCCCCTCTTGCCGTTGGCCGCCGAAGGCATGGAGATGAGCGTCACCGTGTGGGGGAGGGAGTCCGGGACGGAATCGTGCGAGCGCTTTTCCAACATGGGCGTGAGAATCACCTGCTTGTAGCACTTCCCGCTGCACATGAAGGCAGACGGGGTGAGATTACAAGTGCCAACTGGCCTCTGCTGTAAATTGCAGCTTCCGAGGGAGAGGCACTCAAGGAGTAATGGAAAATGACTAATAAAACCGATATGTAGCCTTTGAATTGAATCTATTGTTAGTAAAACACAGAGATGATGAAATGTTGTGACACAATGAAATTGAAATTCACAAACCGACAATGACATATGGACTATGTTCATGAAACGTAATCATGAACCAATATCTTTATGATTACAGCTGTAGGTCTTGTGGAGATTGATTGAATGATTGATTGGTTCGATAGACAGATAGCCAGGTAGGTTAGGTAGCTAGGAATGGACTTTTCCAGTAGTCCCAACAATGAAAACACCCCAAAGCAGAGCAGGTATGCCAAATTACTAATATTACAAATGACAAAAATATTAATGTATTGTATTAGTACAACTCTTTTTTTTTTTTTTTTTTTTTTCCCCCAAACAGAAATAAAACGGGTAATAATTCTAGAATAAGGTAAGCATCACATTGAGTTTTTTTTTTCTTTCCTTTCAAATTTTTTGGCCCTCTTATTTGACGAAATGATCAGTAGCCAAACTATTAGAAACACCTCCCAGCAGTACACATGGGCCTTCGTGTGACTTACCAGTAGAGTTTAGTGCGCTCGACTAAGGCGTAGGTATCCCGGTCCTCAATCACCACCTTGCAGCTGAGACACACAAAGCACTCAGGATGATACTTGTGTTCTCCAGCCACCTGGAATCACAAACACAACGTCGTTGAACGCCGCGTTGTGTTTTTTTCCCCTCCCCTCCCAATAAAAGGAGGGTTCTCTATTGCATGTTGGTCTTAGGCACCTCCTGCCGTCAGTGCTGACACAGGCACAACACCTGCTTCGGTCTCAGCCTGTCTGGAATTTTCTATGATGTCACCTACACGCGAACAACTGAGACGCTCGGTCTCGTTTTCAACCCCGAGAGCGATCGGTCACGTGCACCACCTCGTTAATGCAGATATCGTTCTGAAATAGAGGTAGTACCTTTGTGTTCTCTGCCCTCGTGCAAGACGAGCTAATGCATCTGTGTTCACTTCAAAAGGATGATCATCACATACCTGAGCAGAAGTACCGCTTTGATGTCTAAATCTGAAATATGGTTGCTGAACGAGCATGTTAGAAGACATTGGGTCGAGATTTTACGGCTGCTTTCGAACAGAACAAAGCATGGAAGAAGTTGCGTTTACGGTGAGAAAAACCCTGAAGAAACAATCAATAGAGCCTAAGCCCAAGGCTCAATCAAGACTTGCAAGTTCCTTAATAAAACGTACTCAACCTGCTTTTCATTTTCTTCATACTACCAGGGTTGAACTCTACTTACAATAACAAAAATCTAATCAAATCAAATTGGGAAAAAACAAAAAAAAAAGCAAAAAGTAGCTTTTCATGCATAAAGAGCACTGGGCAGCAATTACCCGAATATGCTGTGGGCCTGAATTAAGTGATGGACACTGCCATATTTAAGAGAGTTTTGCATTTTGGGTATCGTGTTAATGGCTTTTACTATGGAACATTAGAGAATGCAGCCCTATGGGGGGCACAAGTCAGTGCAAACGGAGGCGTGCACTGGAAAGAAGAGGAATGAAGATTAGCCGAAGTAAAACAGAATATATGTGCATGAATGAGAGGGCTGGTGGGGGAAGAATGAGGCTACAGGGAGAAGCGATAGCGAGGGTGGAGGACTTTAAATACTTGGGGTCAACCGTCCAGAGCAATGGTGAGTGTGGTCAGGAAGTGAAGAAACGGGTCCAAGCAGGTTGGAACGGGTGGAGGAAGGTGTCAGGTGTCTTATGTGACAGAAGAGTCTCTGCTCGGATGAAGGGCAAAGTTTATAAAACAGTGGTGAGGCCAGCCATGATGTACGGATTAGAGACAGTGGCACTGAAGAGACAACAGGAAGCAGAGCTGGAGGTGGCGGAAATGAAGATGTTGAGGTTCGCTCTCGGAGTGACCAGGTTGGATCAAATTAGAAATGAGCTCATCGGAGGGACAGCCGAGGTTCGATGTTTTGGAGACAAAGTTAGAGAGCGCAGACTTCAATGGTTTGGACACGTCCAGAGGAGAAATAGTGAGTATATTGGAAGAAGGATGATGAGGATGGAGCTGCCAGGCAAGAGAGCTAGAGGAAGACCAAAGAGAAGGTTGATGGATGTCGTGAGGGAAGACATGAGGGCAGTTGGTGTTCGAGAGGAGGATGCAGGAGATAGGCTTACATGGAAAAGGATGACGCGCTGTGGCGACCCCTAACGGGACAAGCCCAAACGAAAAGAAGAAGACTATGGAACATTAGAGAGAGCACAGTAAGTGCAAAATGAAGTTTAAAGTGATGCAACTGGAAGTGTTAGTTGACGACAAACTGAACTACAAAAGAAAATAAATCTATGGCTGTGATCATTTTGGTGAAGGCAGCAAACGCACCAAAAATAGGTTTTGTTTGATTTAACTTGAATTACAATACTGGATAACACTGTGTTTAAAGCTTGGGACAGCACACCAGAAAGGGAAAGGCCAGTAGCAGACTACTGTCACAATACGCCAAAATGACCCAGATGCAACGAAATGCAAAGTTGGTGACCGGCTCCGAGTCAGCCTTCAGATTTGTGAAAATGCTCCAATAATTGCATTACTGAATAGATGATATCGTGTGATCATTTTTCCTATCTAGCATTTCCAAAATGTTTACAGGAGCACAAAGGATCCATTCTCCCTGTCGGCTGGTAACTCACAGCGGTGCCATTTGCACCTGCCTTTCAGACCCGCGAGTTAAACACACAAAATCAGCCGTCGCAATTCGTCCGAGGGTTGATTAATCACAGTGCACGTGAAAAATGTATATATTTGCACATACTCTCCCAGAACGTGTAAAAATAAACAGCAAACCCCCCCCCCCCCCTCCCATGTAGTAAATAAACTTTAACAAAAATAACGAAAAACGAAAGTTGTGAGTACAGCTGTGAGTCAGAGCTGGGAGATGATGATGTCACCGTAATTAGTGAGATATCGATATTTGTAACCCACTTGACAGGAAACACAAGCAACAAGTTTAACAGTTGTACCGGCTTTGGTAATCTTAAAAAAATAAAAAAAATAAAAAATTCTATTTCTATTTAAATACATAATGGAATGTATTTAACACACTAATCCATCTAGCTCCAGTTTCCAAATTCATTGGTTGTCATTATTTGCCATTACTATTTCCATTTTCCTCACTAAGGGAGCCTCCACCCATCCATCCATTTTCTACCGCTTATCCGGGTCGGGTCGCGGGGGCAGTAGCTTTAGCAGGGACGCCCAGACTTCCCTCTCCCCAGCCACTTCATCCAGCTCTTCCGGGGGGATCCCGAGGCGTTCCCAGGCCAGCCGAAGGACGTAGTCTCTCCAGCGTGTCCTGGGTCGTCCCCGGGGTCTCCTCCCGGTGGGACGTGCCCGGAACACCTCACCGGAGAGGCGTCCGGGAGGCATCCGAATCAGATGCCCCAGTCACCTCATCTGGCTCCTCTCAATGCGGAGGAGGAGCGGCTCTACTCTGAGTTCCTCCCGGATGACCGAGCTTCTCACCCTATCTCTAAGGGAGAGCCCGGACACCCTGCGGAGGAAACTCATTTCGGCCGCTTGTATCCGGGATCTTGTTCTTTCGGTCACGACCCACAGCTCGTGACCATAGGTGAGGGTAGTAACGTAGATCGACCACTAAATTGAGAGATTCACCTTTCGGCTTAGCTCCTTCTTTACCACAACGGACCGATACAAAGTCCGCATCACTGCAGACGCTGCACCGATCCGCCTGTCGATCTCCCGTTCCATTCTTCCCTCACTCGTGAACGAGACCCCCAGATACTTGAACTCCTCCACTTGGGGCAGGATCTCATTCCCGACCTGGAGAGGGCATGCCACCCTTTTCCGACTGAGGACCATGGTCTGAGATTGGGAGGTGCTGATTCTCATCCCAGCCACTTCACACTCGCCTGCGAACTGCTCCAGTGAGAGTTGGAGCTCACGGCTTGATGAAGCCAACAGAACCACATCATCTGCAAAAAGCAGAGATGAAATACTGAGGCCACCAAACCGGACCCCCTCTACGCCTCGGCTGCGCCTAGAAATTATGTCCATAAAGGTTATGAACAGAATCGGCGACAAAGGGCAGCCTTGGCGGAGTCCAACCCTCACCTGGAACGAGTCCGACTTACTGCCGGATATGGGGACCAAACTCTGACTCCGGTCGTACAGGGACCGAACAGTCCGTATCAGGGGGTTCTGTACCCCGTACTCCCGAAGCACCCTCCACAGGACTCCCCGAGAGACACGGTCGAAAACTTCTCCAAGTCCACAAAACACATGTAGACTGGTTGGGCGAACTCCCATGCACCCTTGAGGACCCTGCCGAGGGTGTAGAGCTGGTCCACTGTTCCAGGGCCAGGACGAAAACCACACTGCTCCTCCTGAATCTGAGATTCGACTTCCCGACGGACCCTCCTCTCCAGCACCCCTGAATAGACCTTACCAGGGAGGCTGAGCAGTGTGATCCCCCTGTAGTTGGAACACACCCTCTGGTCCCCCTTCTTAAAAAGGGGGACCACCACCCCAGTCTGCCAATCCAGAGGCACTGTCCCCGATGTCCACGCAATGTTGCAGAGGGGTGTCAACCAGGACAGCCCCACAACATACAGAGCCTTTAGGAACTCCGGGCGAATCTCATCCACCCCCGGGGCCCTGCCACCGAGGAGCTTTTTAACTACCTCGGTGACCTCAAACCCAGAGATAGGAGAGCCCGCCTCAGAGAACCCACACTCTGCTTCCTCATGGGAAGGCGTGTAGGTGGAATTGAGGAGGACTTCGAAGTATTCTCCCCACCTACTCACAACGTCCCGAGTCGAGGTCAGCAGCGCCCCATCCCCACTATACACAGTGTTAGTGGTGCACTGCTTTCCTCTCCTGAGACGTCGGATGGTGGACCAGAATTTCCTTGAAGCCGTCCGGAAGTCTTTCTCCATGGCCTCACCGAAGTCCTCCCATGCCCGGGTTTTTGCTTCAGCGACCACCAGAGCTGCATTCCGCTTGGCCAGCCTTTACCCATCAGCTGCCTCAGGAGTCCCACAGGCCAAAAAGGCCCGATAGGACTCCTTCTTCAGCTTGACGGCATCCCTCACCGTTGGTGGACACCAACGGGTTCGGGATTGCCGCCACGACAGGCACCGACCACCTTACGGCCACAGCTCCGGTCGCCCGCCTCAGCAATGGAGGCGCGGAACATGGTCCACTCGGACTCGATGTCCCCCGCCTCCCCCGGAACATGAGCAAAGTTCTGTCAGGGGTAGGAGTTGAAACTCCTTCTGATAGGGGATTCTGCCAGACGTTCCCAGCAGACCCTCACAATACGTTTGGGCCTGCCACGTCGGACCGGCATCTTCCCCCACCATCGGAGCCAACTCACCACCAGGTGGTGATCAGTTGACAGCTCCGCCCCTCTCTTCACCCGAGTGTCCAAGACATGCGGCCGCAAGTCCGATGACACGACCACAAAGTCGATCATCGAACTGCGACCTAGGGTGTCCTGGTGCCAAGTGCACGTGTGGACACCCTTATGCTTGAACATGGTTTTCGTTATGGACAATCCGTGACGAGCCCAGAAGTCCAAGAACAGAACACCGCTCGGGTTCTGATCGGGGGGGGGGGGGGCGTTCCTCCCAATCACGCCCTTCCAGGTCTCACTGTCATTGCACACGTGAGCATTGAAGTCCCCCAACAGAACAATGGAGTCCCCAGTGGGAGCGCTCTCCAGCACCCCCTCCAAGGACTCCAAAAAGGGTGGGTACTCTGAACTGGTGTTTGGTGCACAGGCACAAACAAGTCAGGACCCGTCCCCCCACCCAAAGGCGGAGGGAGGCTACCCTCTCGTCCACCGGGGTGAACCCCAACGTACAGGCGCCGAGCCGGGGGGCAATAAGTATACCCACACCTGCTCGGCGCCTCTCACTGTGGGCAACTCCAGAGTGGAAGAGAGTCCAACCCCTCTCGAGAGGACTGGTACCAGAGCCCAAGCTGTGTGTGGAGGCGAGTCAGACTATATCTAGTCGAAACTTCTCGACCTCACACACCAGCTCGGGCTCCTTCCCTGCCAGAAAGGTGACATTCCACGTCCCTAGAGCCAGCTTCTGTAGCCGGGGATCAGATCGCCAAGGTCCCCGCCTTCGGCCACCGCCCAGCTCACACTGCACCCGACCCATATGGCCCCTCCCACAGGTGGTGAGCCCATGGGAAGGGGGACCCACGTTACCCTTTCGGGCTGTGCCCAGCCGGGCCCCATGGGTGCAGGCCCGGCCACCAGGCCTGGCTACAGTGGGGGGCCACCCTGAACTGGTCGCTGGCCAATCGCAGGGCACATAGAAACAAACAGCCATTCGCACTCACATTCACACCTACGGGCAATTTAGAGTCTTCAATCCACCTACTAAAAAATACCATTGTAAAAAATCTCTACCCCTGTTGATTAAACATCCCTGAACACTATGAATGCAGAGACAAACTCCACTAACTATCTCAAACAAGGTAGTCTGTTAAATTTTATTGGGCCTACCCTGCAAGTCAACAAACAAAGCTAAACAGCTGCTACATGCTCACAATGCTCTTTGGTTGAATCTACTCTGCCGCTTCACTGCAGGAGACTGAAGATGAGGCGGGCCCCCGAAGCACGAGCCACTGGCTCCTCTGTGTACCACAGTAGGTCAACTGCGGAGAACTTTGGTACAGAATGAGGCCTCAAGGGGGAAGCTAGCTCGCAAATGGGGTTGACGGCTGCCCTGTTCGGCTGCAGCCTGTGTAAAAGTATCACTCGTCTGTAAACGTGATCACCGCAAAAAGTACACACTCTGCTGCCTTTAAATGCCTGTTTGCATTCAGCCAAAGTAGACGGGAGAAACTGGAACACAGAGTGCTTTGACACGCTCTGTGGGCGTTCTGGTATTATCTAATTAGAGGGGGGGGATTGTTGGCACTCGTTTGATGGTGGTGAGGCACCCTTTGAGGGGCAGCATATTGGTCTCACACAATTTGACTTTTAGACTTAACACAAAATAACGAGTAGAAGATGCAAAGAGACGTCAAGTAATGCAAATTAAAAACAATTAAAGTTATTCCCATATGAGCAAGGAACGAGAATGCAATTCAGTGTTTTACTTGCGGCTAATGCCCTTTAGCTCCCGAAACTGAAAAGGTTTGATCAGGGGTGTCAAACTCATTTCTGTGGTGGGCCACATCGTAGTTATGGTTTAACTCGGAGGGCCATTATGGCTGAACTAGGGATGGGCGAGTACCGATACCAGGCGTCGGCATCGGGCATTTCAAGGAAGAGGATACTAGCGAAGGCTTCCGATACCAGCCACAGATACTTGAGAAAACTCGGCAGTAGTTGGCAATAAACTGAAAACTGTTTGACACATCTGTGAATCATTATGTGGGTCAAAAAGAAATATCTTTCTTCACAATTACTCATCATTGTGTCAACTGAGATTTTATATAGAAAAAGGACTAGTTGTATTGGTATCGGGGAGTACTCAGGAGTGAATACTTGTATTGGTATCAGTCTGAAAACAAGTGGTATTGAACATCCTTACTATGAACCCATATGAATGTATGAGCCCCAAATATTATTGCATAGTCACAACAAATTCATGGATAACTAGTTTTGAAATCAGAAGTCAGCAAAAAAATATTGTATACATTTCCAGTAATGCTTTTTTCAATTTATTTTAAAAGGGGGATTGTTAAAAAAAAAAATAATAATAATAATAATAACAAAAGAAATGCTTGCAATATCTCAATCGGCACTTTTGGGATTTTAGTAAGAGACGTGCCGTCGATGCACATTATTTGCAGGCCGCATGAAATGATGCGGCGGGCTGGATCTGGCCCCCGGGCCATGAGTTTGACACCTGTGCACTAGATCCTACATTTGTCATACTGCAACTGTTACTTTTAGAATCAGTTCTTTGCAAAAAAAAAAAAACTAACTTGCTTTACTTTCATCTGTAAGATTTGCGGCGTTGATGTCGAGCATTACGATCATCACCATAATAATGTGTAAAATAAGTGGAAATCATAGCGGTACATTTGTTTCAGTAAAGAAAAAAAAGAAAAAAAACATGCAAACACGAAGAGTAACCATATAACAATAAGATGACTACAGTATAAAAGCTTAAAGACATTTCTACACAATATTAGATGGACGAGAAATTCGTCGAGTCAGGGGGATTTAAGAATAGAGTTCACAAGAGCGTGGCAGACTTACCATGGCAGGTCCGGTCATGAGCAGAGCGCATCCGTGACACAGCTCCCCAAACTTCTCCCAGTAGTGCTTGCGACAGTACAGCTTCCCATCCTTCTCATAATACCAGTTCGTCAGGTGGTCACAGCACACAGAGCACCTGGGAGGACAAAAACAGGTTGGGTCAGCCTTTTGCGTTTGTCTGAAGTTCATTCAAAAGTCCAGCCTCTTAAAACAACGTTGGAGCAGTTCATAAAACACAAAAATGTGATTGGGGAAGAAGCCGCTGCAAATGTGCCGCCCTCAAACGTTGTCGGTCGAGATAGTGATACTGACATACCAAACGTTTGACAGTGTGTAAATTCTTATGGGATCATTGATAAGGGGGTCGCTAATTGTTTACGTCACAGAGATTTCAGGTCATTGAGGTCAGTGAAACAAACGGGTTGTTTATAGAGCACTTCCTTATCTGGGTCACCACATTAGCCTTTTGGTCAAAGGTGTAAATCTTTTGTAATCCAGGACAAATCCAAGCCTCGGTCACAGAGTATTGCAGTAGCGCAACCCAGCCTTCAAATAAAACTATGCCATCCTAAAAGGCAGATGTAGAAAAATCGAAGGAAATTAGGGTGTGGAAATTGTAAATTCCAGTTCGTTCACCAGCTGATTGTACCCAGCTGACACCTGGAGAGATGTCGGCTCAAGTCAGAAGACATTTATGGACAACAACTTTAGGGCAAAATGTTCCAAATGTTGCAGGCTGGGAAGCAGCTGCAGGCTGTGAACATCCGTTGAACAAGATTTACTGGTTATGCAAAACTGGGCAGCGGCTTTGGATGCCAGAGAACAATTGCGCTTTGATTATGTTATTGAAAGACTGCTTCTTGAAGCGGTTTAGACTTTGCACATCCTCAGAACCTTCAAACGATTAGCATCCATGTCAGTTTCAGTACATATTGCAAAACACTATCCTTTTTCCTACTTCTACAATTGATAGCGCTGCCTTCTTCAAACTGATCTCTGATTCACTAATCCTCTTAATCCTCTGGGACCATTCCAAGTATGAAGTGTGACATGATAAATCAGATGTAGACCACTGATGGTGCGTTCAAGCGTCCATTGCCTGCCTCGTGCCTCTTGCTGCAGGCACAGAGTAGTTGATTCGGTTTTACTGACATATTTGAACATTTCTTTTATTCCTTTTTTTGGGCATAAATTCTCCTTAAAATTGACTTTTTAATGGCTTATATACAAATATTGAAGTTGGGTCTCTGGATTTGCCACCCACCCATCAAGTGTGAAATTGTCAAACAAACAAATGTGGAGAGGCTACGCTTGAGTCTTAAAGTGTCTGTGTCTTATGACAAACAATGAGAGTGAACAAATGGGCTCTTGTTGCACTGCAGCAAATTGTAAGAATTCACACGAGGCCTCTACAACACTCAAGCACGCTTGTGCGAATCATTTTACTTCATCGCGATCAGGCTCAACGGTGCGGACAAATTCCTAAGGCCGAAATTGCATCCATCAGAGTAAACCTTTGATCACAGTGGCACATTAAAAGGACAAGCCTGGAAATATTGCAGTCGCATTCGGAAACATACAATAAAGTTAACTTGAAACACTTACAAGCTTGGTTTTGTATGTAATTTCAAAGACGCCAACTTTGTGTCAATCTTGGTATCTTATAAGCAACTAAGGACGGGCATTTGTGTCATTTTCTCGATCAACGGGGAACGTAAACAATCAGTGCATTTTTAACAGATTTAAAATATACAAAATAAAATAATATTTTCTACAGCAATTATTTGAACAATGAAGTGTTTCACAGCAAAAGAAAATCAAACATTGTTTTTCTTCAGACCCCAAACTCAAGCATATCACGATGTAGTACATCAATCCTTTTCTAATCAGGTCAGAAAATACTGACGCTCTTGTCGTCGAAATTAACACATCCGTTTGAGTCTGTAGCACAATTGGTTTTAGTGCACTTAAATAAAGCCATTAGTGCTGCACCTTTGGCTTTCTAGGGACTTTTTCATGCATGGACTTTAAAAGCCTTGCACCTAACGCTTTAATTGATTTGCAAGTAGCGGCAGTTGCCATGACACCACCAGAGTGTGAACCCCCCCCCCCCCCCCCCATCCCCATTTGATTTGAAGCATCCTTTTGTAGATGGCATTTCATAAAAAAATAAAACAAACATTTTTCTTCTTGCCTCAAAAATTTTAGATTGGACGAGAGGTAAAATATTTACATTCCTTTAGCTCAACCAGTCAAGCAACACACCAAAAAGACTATTTCAAGATAAGCATATTTGGAGGTTCTAAAAAGAATATGATCCAATACAGGTGTGGCGCGAGCTGCTGATGATCACAACGCACAGCATGGCGATCAAAACCTGCGGCAAGTAAGGTGATAAATAAAAGCGGTTACAAATATAACGTAATTATGTTCAATCCTGCTATTGCCATTGGAAGCATCTCATAGGTGGAGACAAATTCCAGAAATCTAATAATCATCCATTAACTTGGAATTCTATAACACCAAATTCCTATATGACACTAAAGCGCATAGAAACGTCCTTCAATCCATCCTGACAACTGAGGAGTGTTTGGAACTAACTCAGGTGGTTCTCCAATGAACAATGCATCGGTCCAGCCTGCAAAAACACTGCAAAGTAAACATTCCTGATTTCCTTGAAACTACATTCCTGCTGGAGTGTTTTCTTTTGTTTGCAGCGCGATGTGGAGGTAGCCCGACCTTTAGTTGTGACTTTGAGGGCTTTGGGAGGTTGCGTTTCACCTTTCATGTGATCCTTATCTCTGGGGGTGGGATTGTTGCAAATGTTCTCCATAACAACGTTTCTCCAGTACGCGATGAGTGGTAAAAATGAGGTTTCCTTTCATATAACAGGAAACGCCTGGATGTAATCCAGTGTGGCCTCCTGTGCATACATACAAGTGACCTTCGATTTCAATTTGTGACATAAAATATTTGATATTAAAAAGGCCATTAATCAAAGACAGAAATTAGGTTGTGCAGTTGTCAATACCTTTAAATTAAGGTGAATAAGTTGAAAAACACAGTAGAAAAAAAATTGTGGCAAAATGAAATGCAATACTTGGCTGTAATCAGTAGACGTGCTGTTGATTTGCCAGTTTGTGGTCTGAAGAAAGAACATGACATCAGCGGCGGGAAGCTATTGTACATCTACAGACCTCCGCTATGAGACAACTCTTGTGGAAAAAAAAATGTTCCCCATAGTTAATCAAACACATTTAGTAAAATGCCCATCCCTAATTACCTTGTCACAATTCATTTTTAAAAATCCTTTTTTTCTTAAAAAAATAACAAATGGCAGATTGTTTTGTGGGAGCAACCCAAATACTCAGCTCTGCTGCTCATCCCACAAATGCATATTCCCCCACAAATGTGGCACCAATTAAAAAGCGAATAAAAAGGATTTCCAGCATAAGATTTATTGCATTGTTACAACCAAGAAACAATCTACCAAACACATATTTCCTCACTTTTTGTGCCATGTTTAGTTGGGTCACAGGTGTGTGGAGTGAAATTACACAACATTTACATGGCTGTAAACATGAAATGAAGTTCTCTATAGACTGTAGTCAAGCTTTTGTGTCAGCTCAAGCACTTTATCCAGGTGTTAGGTGTTCCTGCTCAAATCTGCAGACCAAGCTCTGTCTGCCAGTCGATGGTTGAAGTCAGGGGACTTCAGGGCTAAGTCCTTGTTTTCCCTCCACTGCAGGAATGAGTGGACACAAACTCTGGTGGTGTTTTTTCTCTGTAGATCCACATTCTTTGTTGTTTACGTGTACACACATGGCTACACTTAGGATGAGCCAGCGGCGGCTTTACGCAAGCGCGATTTACTTTCAGTGTACATCACTCTCGCCGCCTTTAAAGGGCCTGCGCAAACACTTTAGGGTAAATAAAGTCGTAGTCAAAGTAGTCATTTTAAACGGGAATACAGTAAATGTCATATTGGATGTGTGTCACATTAAGTGCACATCTAAATCAGGAGTGTCGAACGAATTTTGGTCAGATCTGGTAAAGGTAAAGAAAACCAACAACTATTCCATTGAGAACTAAAAGAACATGCAAGCCGCCTTTGCAGCAAGCAAACAAAAGTTTTCACGCAGCCGACGTCTGAGCCAGCAGACTTCCATCTCTGAATCGCTGTTGAGGAATGCAGACACAGCGCGGGAGGGTGCTGCTACATATAGGCCTCAACGCTGCCAGGTTGACTGGAACAAAAGTGACATCAGCGCGTGAGAATGTTACACAAGGTGGAGGTGGTCCGCTGGCAGAGTGTGGACAATAGTCATCGCGCAAAGGACGTCTGCCATGCCTCGCCAATGTTAATCTAATTAGTTGCCAAACGAACGGTAAAGTGCGTCATTACTGTCACGGTGGTGCCATTCGAACACTTAAATGCAACCTAGCACACTGCGGCACTGCGGCCACCGCACACACCGCCGTCTTATCTAGTAGTAGCGTTAAAATAGCGAAAGCGGAGACGCTACAGACAACTTGACATCATGAATTAAGATGTCAGTAAGGAAGCAGCAGGAAGAGGAGAGAGTAGCGACGGTGAGTAATGCAGCGGTGACAGGAACTCGGCCTCTGAAACAAGGACAAGCTGCTGTGGCTTTGTGCTGTCGAAGAGAGGCAAAGTTTGGCAGGAATGAAATCTAGGGTTGCATAAGGACAGTGTGCAGAGATAACATGCACTCCGGCGATTTGGAAAATCCAGATGTCCTCAACAGCCAAAGACAAAGGTTGGAAGCGTCATTCTTACGCAATCGCATATTCAAAAAAAACTAAATAAAACAACAAATGTTTAAATTGGTGACAAAGTGTTTCAAAAGTCACACAAAAACTTGGACGTTGACCCATGACGTCGAGCATATCAAGTGAGACAAGAGTTAGTTTTTTTTCCCCAGACGTTTTTGCTGCAACCCCTTTTCCAAAAGAAAGACAGCCTCAACAAAGGGGAAGAAAAAGAAGAATATACACGGGACGTTATGTGAAATAGTTGGATTTGATATGAATTGTGTCCCAACGAGTGTTCTGTTCAGCGCCGTGCCAGTCGGACATGATGTGACATTGTGCTGTTGAGCCGCAAGTTGACCTCAGCGATGAGCGAGCGCTGCAGTAAATATTGTGAGGTCGAAGGGACTATGGGTTTGGCTGCTTACACTATAGCCTCAAGCTCAGTATTTTCCTAACCAGGCTGCCATGGCACACGAGTGTACTGTGAGAGAATCCGTTGCCATTCAAAGATGCATAAACATGCATCGTCACTTGCTATCAAGGAAAGAAGATTACGGATTTGACGTTTCCGAGTGGTCAACTTTGTTTTACACTTGTGTGAGGTGCATCTGCCATGCAAATACTCTTGATTTGTTTTAGTGTATTAACATCAAAGGATACATATGTTGTATAGAATCCCCCCCCCCCCCCCCCCATTTCAAAACAGTTCCCGGGTATCTTAACAACATTGCTGTAACATGCTTGCGTCAAAACACCCCGAGGATCAATCACACTTTAAACTATTTGTGCCTTGCGCGAATGAGCCTGTTTTAAGGGGGTTGTCCTGTCTCTACACCGAACCAATACAAGTTTTGAGGAGAAGCGCTACACAAAATGGACGGACGGATGGGTGTTTGTCCAGAAGCAATTACAAGGCCAGGTTTTCGTTTGAATTCTATGACGTCAAGGATGTTGAAATGTTACTTAAAATCACTTTCTAATGATCAGTGCCAATCTTAACTCACAGTGGGAGTTCAGTCCGTTTCTCCCCATGAGCAGAAAATTGCAAAAGATAAAATCAAATGTTAAAAACAAATAATTATTATTATTAAAAAAGCACAACTCCACGTTGTCAATCATTAAAGTAGAGACTTCACTGACCAAGCTGGACTCAAACAGCTGCACAAGGAGACAATGTCTGTCATCCACCACAGCAAAGTCGCTTGCTACTTTTACAGCATAAGCAAACCCACTCGTGTTTTGTCTGTGACGCAGAAGCTCAAGCACAACAGCGACATGTGGACCGACACAGAGCGTTGGTGACATCGGGAGGCCATCCCCGCACGAGGTCCCGAGCTGGCAGACTTACTGGAAGCAGGCGCCGTGCCAAGTGTCCTGCAGCACCTTCGTGAGGAACTGCTCGTGGACTCTCGCTCCGCAGCCCGCGCAGTAACACTCGCCCGTACCTGCGACGAAAGAAATCCCGTTTATTCCACGAGACCGCTGCGACTCAAAGTCAAACAAAACCATCGCAGCAACGGGAAATCTTCCGTCGGCATCTTGAAACCTGAACTAATTCCTCACCTTCTGTCTCTTCCATCGACTCGACTAGGCAAGCGTCGTCGGTATCCTTTTTTAATTTTTGTATTTTTACAAACGATGCATACTGTGAAAAGCTGCGTCCGTGTGCAATTACACTCCGCCACAAGTCGCTCCCGGTGAAAAAGAAGACCGAAAATGCAGGATGACTGACGTCATACTGGCTACGAATTCCTGTGCCTGAAAGCGGAAGTACTCGGAAAGCAGCACCTGCAAACAGGGGCAGGACCGGCGGGGTACAACTGAACCACAGTAGCGCCCCTTGCTGGCCAAATGTGTACACTACAGCAATTCAATCATCCAGCCACTCATTTTCTACAGAATATCGCTCATCCTCATCAGATGTTTCAGGAAAATACTCATCTCATTGAGGAAAATGGGAAATAATTACATCCAAAAATGAAAATAAATAAATATCGAAATACATGAAATGTGAAATAAATATTGAAATAAATAATTACTGAAATAATTAACTATATTTAATGATTTACATGGTTTAATTAAATACATATTTATATGGTTTAACTTTTTATATGGTTTATTGTTTACATTCACAATAATATATTAAATATATTTCATTATTTCAGGATTTACAAATTCCATGCAACCATCCACTACAGCCCCATGCAACACTCATATTTAACGTTTCATTGTTGCAGATAATGTAATGAATTACTTCACTCATCCTGTTTACAATTAGTGCTTTGTCTTTCGTCTTTGTTTCTTTCTCCCTTCTAGAAACTTGGTTCCGTTCGACTGATCAAGTCTGATTCTCAATAAACCTCAATTATACTACCACAGCGGAACCTTAAAAACTCCACTGTGACACCGTAAACAGGGGAGAGTTTTTTTGTTTTTTGTATGTTTGTTTTGTGCTTCTTGCATGCTTGTTTGCCAAATACTTTTAAATCCTTCATTCATGCTTTATGTTAACTAAACCCATGCGAGAATTGGTTTAACGCGTATCTATGAGGTAGGCCTATTTGTACGTAGCGGTATATGTTAGATGTTTTGGCCGGCGGGCCACTGTAACATTTGGTGCGTAAAAACGAAGAGTTACCGGATGGCACAACTTGTGTAAACTGCTTGAGCCGAGACATGTATCATTAATAAGGTCTCAGTGAGCGTGTCAGCCGGTGCTGCGATACGTCAGCGCGTCCGCCATTTTGGATGTGGCACATCTTTCATTCATTCACCCAAACGAGCGGGCACTCACGCTAATGTGTTTGTAAAACGGATGGGCACTAAAAAGAACATATGCAACTATTAATCTGATGATTAGAAATGTTTACTCTTTAGAATATATGTTTAGGACAGCGAAGAAACCATATGTATTTTGTTTACCACTAACACTAACTGTGAGGATTAAATATTGAAATATGAATATTAACTATTTAATTTGTGTGGATAATAACTTATTGTGATGAATTGTTTTAAATTCAGTAAATGTATATCAGTTTTTACCACAGTAGAAACCATTTCAATCTGGAGACGGAGAAGCTGAAAAAGCCTTCCGTTGTGAAAGCTGCTTCCTATCGGCCCTTTGACAAACCTACCTGTAGTACGAGTTTAAAGTTAGCTAAACAAATAACAACAACGAGAGCACTGTAGTTACTTTGGGGAAATTAGGTTAAGAACGATTTCCTTGGTTTGGATGTTGTTTTCATCCCAAAAAGAAAGATCATTTCAAAGTGGATATTCTATTTTTATTAACTTGGATTTAAAAACATTGACACTTGGTGTTGACTTGACTTCCGTTGGCAACTTATTCCATTTGTGTGGAGCATAATAGCTAAATGCTGCTTCCCCATGTTTGCTCTGGACTCTGTGCTCCACTATTTGACCTGAGTCTGTCGATCACAGAGCCCTTCTGGGTTTATATTCCACTAGCATTTGTTTCATATATTCAGGACCTAATTCATTCAATAATTTATAGACCAATAGCAGAACTTTAAAGTCTATTCTAAAGCTGACTGGCAGCTAGTGTAGAGACTTTAGAATTATATGTTCTGACCTTTTTGTTCTGGTCAGAACCCGAGCTGCAGCGTTCTGAATGAGTTGCAGGTGTTTAATGCTCTTTTGGGGGAGTCCAGTCAGAAGACCATTACAATAGTCAAGTGTACTTGAGATAAAAGCATGGATGAGCTTCTCCTGGTCTGCTTGGCACATGCAAGCCTCCACTGCGGGTATGTTCTTCAGCTGGTAGAAGGCTGTTTTAGTCATTTATTTGATATGACTACTGTAAGTCAGGTCAGAATCTATCAGCAATCCAAGGTTTCGGACTTGGTCTTTGGTTTTTAAAGAGAGTGACTCCAGGTATTCATTAACAGCAAACCTCTTTTACTTACTGCCAAAAACAATGACCTTGTTTTTGTTGTGGTTTAATTGGAGGAAGTGTTGGTCCATTCAGTTATTTATTTGATTTAGACAGTGACACAACACCTCAATTGAACTGTGGTCATCTGGAGACACTGGTAAATATATATGTGTGTTATTTGCATAACTGTGATAGTCAACATTAAGGTTCTGACATTTTTGACCTAAGGGTAGCATATACACGGTGAACAGGAGGCGTCCAAGAACTGACCCTTGAGGGACCCCATATGTCATTGCCATTCGATGAGATTGAAGACCTCCATTGGTTACGATACTAGATTTCGCTACAAAATCAGCTAATTAAATTCTATTCATAAAATGATGTCACAATGGCCAAATACAATCAAAATTATTATTCAATCTTACCTGTGAAAAGTAATTCCATGAGATCGAGCTCCGAATGTAAAACGGTTGGTACATCGCCGAGCATCAAATGAATGGCAACTTCACTTTTCCACATCCAATATGACGGCATCGTATAAGTTAATACAGCGCTCAAAGCTCTGTGTATATGTCTATGATATTCCGTTTTTTCGCCCCCAATGCTCCTCGTGGGTTATAAAAGCTTCGACGGCAAGTTAACAAAGGAAGGTGGAGTTTAAACTTCCGGTCCCAAATCAGCGTTTT
The DNA here is from genome assembly GCF_024500275.1 of Phycodurus eques. Lineage (NCBI taxonomy): Eukaryota > Metazoa > Chordata > Actinopteri > Syngnathiformes > Syngnathidae > Phycodurus > Phycodurus eques. Next base: position 4,729,010 of record NC_084527.1, read on the forward strand.
CAGAACAAAAGCACAAGCCGTTAAGTGCTGTCGATTGACGATGTAATCCCCATATGTGATCTTTTATTTTGAAATTAGACTCCTGGTCGCGCTCGCCCGCTTGACAAAGGCATGCATTTTTCGTTTCCATATAATAATTCATTCTCATCAGCTCAGCACTGGGCAGCCGGTGGGTCGCTCGACTATGAGTGAGGAGAAAACGACAGTTTTGATAACCTCGGATGTGCGAGTGCCCCCCGGGGTGACGGATGTGGGGAGACCCACATGGAGCGGGCGTCTGGAGTTCATTCTGGCCACGGTGGGCTACGCTGTGGGCCTGGGCAACGTCTGGAGGTTCCCTTACCTGTGCTACAGCAGCGGTGGAGGTGCAGTACGCCTGACGATACAAATTTACTGCCTCGTTCATACAAAATTATTATTATTATTATTATTATTTATTTTTTGTACTGGAAAGTATCTGAACCTGATCGAGCCACAACGAGGATATGTTTCTTAACAACGTGTACTGTACCTCAACAATAATAATCAAAATCCATTTGAGGTTTTCGGGCTTGACTTTGTTTTCATTCAACAAAATTCACCCGACCTTCGGGCTGTGTTTTAACAAACTGCTTATTTAAGTACAAAAATGACACCAAAGTGGACTCAAAACATGAAACCTAGAATGGTTGTATTTTTTAAATTGATTATTGGAAAAAAATATGTCAGTCCTTTCCTCAATAAAGCTGATATAGTGCGTTTTGGCCAAATGCATACATTATTATCTAAAAAAAAAAAAAAAAAAAAAGAGCGGGCCTTCAAGTCAACAGGCTTCAAAATGCATTACGTAAGACAGGTTCACACTATTTATGGTCGTCATTCCTGACTGAAGAATCAGCCGTCATATTTTGTTCTTCTGTCCTTTCCCCCTGTTTCAGGAGCTTTTCTGGTCCCCTATCTCATCATGTTATTCTCGTGTGGCATCCCGCTGCTTCTCATGGAGTTTGCCATTGGCCAGTTCACCCATCTCGGGCCAGTGCACGCCCTTGCCAAAGTCTGCCCTCTGTTAAAAGGTAAGTTACTCATTGGATGGACTTTCAGTCCTACGGTTCAGCCTTCTTACGACATGAACATTTTTCTCAGTGTTAAAATTCCTCCATCCTTTTACTTCTCTGCTTATCCTGTGAGCCAAATCCATTGCTGTCAAAGAGATCCTTATTAGGAGGTGACCGCAATGGATTGCGTTTCACTAAGTGTCATGTTCTGCTGTATGTTCCGAAAGTTGCTGCAACTCATTTACTATCTCTCTGTTGGAGCGATGGACTGTTGCCTTTGAATGTGTCTATCTATCTATAGTCTTTAAAGAAGTGTCCTGAGAATGATGTGCTTGTTTATATTTAGGTGGCTATTTGGCAGGTCAAGTGTGCACTAAGTTGCTCATTTAATTTGGCTTCAACTACACTCGCGTTTAAGTTATTTGTTCATGTTGATGACATCATTCTGCAACTTATGTGGCGTCATGCTTTTTTTTGTGTACTGTGGATAAGTGATATTTCGGCCCCTTGACAGCCGCTGAAAGTAACTCAAGAGTTACTTTTTTTCTAACTTAGCTACTTTTGAAATCAAGTCGTCAGTAAAGTAACTAAGTTACTTTTAAGCTCAAGTAATCAGTGAAGTAACCAGGTTACTTTTTCAAGGTAGCTGTGGCAACACTGTTTGTAACAATGTTGCTCGTAGGAAAAAACATGGAAAAAAGATATAATTCTTTCTAGGGACTAAACATTACAATTATAACATCTTCATTAGCTGTACACATTTAATGATGTCTTACTGCTTTTAGTTTGTTAGGTTTTTCTATCTGAATTCAACTCTGCTGTCCTTCTTTTGGAAAATGCAGCAAAAAAGCTACAAAACAGCAACAAAAGAACCAAAACAAAAATGTGTACCCAGTTTTTATTATTTGCATTTTGAAAAAGTTTGACAGACAGGCGATGTAAAAAAAAAAAAAAAAAAAAAAAAAGTCCACATTCACAAGGAGCTGCAGAAAACAGAAGTTGAGTTTTTGGCTGTAATGTGTCTCACTTGGTCACGGTCCAATTTACTGGAGAATTGCTACTGAAGTTAGAGTTTGCAGTTTTGAGACTGCCAACAACGTGTGAATGTAGCCTCACTTCAAAAAATGTGATCTATTGAGAAATTTGAGCTATTGCATTACATACGACCTTTAAAGGGGAACATGCATTGGGAAAAATACTTTACAATGTTGGGCGCCTGGATGTAAAACGTGTCTTTGACTAAGCTGTTCTGCACTCCTGCCCCACTGCTAGTGAACACAATAACCACTCCCACACTGAGTTTCTCAGCCAATAACTTTGCAACTGTGATGTGTCGACCTAAGCTCGCGTTCAACCCCCCACAACACGCTGCGCTCTGCTTCCACTAGTAGGAGTGAGACAGCTATCTCACTGGCCTGACTAGTTGGCGACCTGAGTCTCTGCTGATTGACTCTTATTTTTATGTCACAGTTCTTTTGTGCAAGGAATGAATAGTACACTCAAACCTGGCCCTTACACACTCCAGGAGCGTGCAGCATTTTTTTGTTACCCACAAGAGGGTGCAAATAAAATTGAAACATTGTAGGGCATACAAGCGTGATCCTTTGAATCACTCAGCAGGTACAAGTTCACCCATAGCGAGTAGCAACCAATTGTTCCTTGTCGGAAAAAAAATCCTCACCGAACATGCTGAATGCAACGGATTAGTCCATGCGTGCAAACAAAGTTTAGATCATTTGCGAACAGTAATTACATCAGAATTTAGTGTTGGCATTGTGGGAAAACCTCGTTTGGTAAAGGAGTGAGAAAAACAAGAGTTTATCCAGTCATCCTTTGGAAGCAACAATACTTTTCAGCCCTGTACTTCTAAACAGTAGCAAATACATCATGTTACATTTTCTCGCTGAACATCTTCAGAGAGATACTGCACATCTGCGCATACTCATGTATGATATCACATGACATTATTTCAACAAAACCGATGAATGAAGTGTGAGTTGCTTTACTGTCGCTGCATTTATTCCAATCACGATACTGAAGTAGGATATTCCAATATTTCGACATTTCCATGGTCATCAACTCACTCGTGTTGGTGCTTTTGTTAGTTTCAATTATTTCTCTACACAATTTACAGCATATACACGACTATTGCTGCATTTGAACCACTTTTCTACATTACCATGATTTAAACAAAACATGAAGTTTATAGTCCGTCGTTTTCAACTCAAATCGATATATTGACAACATTATTCAGTTAGATTCTACGAATTACGGTTACATGATACATTATATTGTAATAGAAAATGCGTGATTACTTTTTAAAGTAAGTATTTTTGTACTTTGTCTCGAGTCATCGTTTGACTTTCATAACATTCGATCACAAGTTTCTCTCACAGAATGATCGTGCTCGTATCAAGTTGTTGCTTTACTAAAAGTGTTAAAAAAAACAACATCAACCAAGAAAAACATTTGTTGTGATGGTATTCTTCATCAAAAAACAACTGGTAAAGATCATATTGGCCACATCCCCAGTTAAAAGGGGCCTGTTAAAGTACCTGTTATTTTTACTTCCCGCCTCAGAATGATTTCATTTTTTTTAGTTGAGTTGCACAGGTCACCTTAACGTTAGGAAAAGGTTTTGGAATGATTCCGCTCGGTCTCATCTTTTATATAAAAAACAAGCAAATGTCATTTAAAGAGGCGTGCAGACGTTTTAATTGCCACTGTACGTTAGCGATATATTTGGCTTCAGCTGACAACTTTGAGCAACTGTTATGGTACCGTCTCTCACAGTGATCTTTCGCCGCAGGTGTTGGCCTCGCCACAGTGGTTATCTCCTACGTCTTCTGCACCTACTACAATGTGGTCATGAGCTGGGCCCTTTTCTACTTGTTCAACTCCTTTGGAGCATCACCTCCTTGGAAGTCTTGCAATAACAGCTGGAATGTCTTTGAGACCTGTTCCAGTGGTTTCCCGGGCAACGCCACAGATCTGCAGTCGGCCAGCCAACAGTTCTTTGAGTGAGCTGCGTTAATTGCATTTTCATTTGTTTTGACCGTTACCTATGGCGGCTGGTGGAGTTTACCCAAGGTCAGGCGGATGATGGATGAATGTGTGTGCGCAGGGCACTTATAAACAAACAAACATCCGCACTCACATTCATACCTACGGACAATTAAGAGTCTTCAATTCTTCAAAAAGAAGACAGCTAATAGCAAGTTTGCAACCAATGCTTGACTGACGTACAGAGAAAGTCCATCAGCAATAATCAGATGTGACGTCAGCGCCACGGTGGGAGGGTGAATTCCTCCGTGGGCGCTGAAAATCGACACCCTACCTTACGTACCAAACTTAGAACGAGAGTCAATGGGGTAAGGTTTTTTTGTCTGTTTTCTGTACCGCTTAAATATTTTTTTATTACAGTTTATATTTCTTTTTGTTTAATTCAAGGTTGGACATCTGTTGTCCAGCCGCCACCGGTCGTAACCGGACTTCTTTTTGACCTCAAAACCTCGGAGCGCAATAATCAGCGCCCTGGGATATGTTTTCGCGGCTAGACAATAACGGGCTCTTCCCGTTGTTATGGTCCACGTTCAAGAATAATGACTCATTTGTATTTTTTCAGTCACAGGCTTCTGGAGAAAACAAGTGGCATTGAAGATGTTGGTGGTCTTCAGTGGGAACTCTTCGGCTGTCTTTTGCTCGCCTGGGTCGTTGTGTATTTATGCATTTTTAAAGGAGTCAAATCCACTGGCAAGGTTAGAAACAAGCAAGATGCGTTTGATGTGAAACATCAATCTGCCAAATGTTATTCTCAGAAGCAGTGACAAATCAAAACATTCTCAACTTTAAACCTTACATTTTTTTAGCAGAGTCACTTTATTGATGCATCATCCCCCATTGATTCCGTCCTGCAGGTTGTTTATTTCACGGCTATATTTCCATACTTCATCTTGTTCGCCCTGCTCATCAACAATATGCAGCTTCCTGGTGCGAAGGAGGGTATCCTGTACTTTGTGACGCCTGTCTGGAGCAAACTGTTTGAAGTGAAGGTGAACTATTCTGTCAGTAAATTTGACTGCGTCATTAAAACGCTTTAAATTGTTTTCTTCCTTTCTGCCTGTAACTTGGCTGTGTGTCGGAGGTGTGTACAGGTATGTGCAAATCATTTCCCAAAGAAGAATAAAAAGCTTACGCTAATCTCTAGCCGCAAGTGGAACAGTCAGTATATTATAATAAGAAGAATTTTTGTTTTTGTCCATCTGTTAAATTTGTTTTCCATCGGCTCACACACACAGGTTTGGGTCAATGCAGCAGCCCAAGTGTTCAATTCCTTGGGAATCGCTTTTGGTTCCATGATTTCGATGGCGAGTTACAACAAGTTCGACAATAACATTGTGAGGTAACGTAAAACTTAATGAGTTGTGATCATTTGTTTTGACTTCTTCCAATCTAAATGAGGTCTTGTGTATTCTCTGCTTGTTGTTGATGTAACACGAGTGTGAGTGGTGTTTTCTATTTTACGAACACACTGAGATCTTTCTACTCCTCTTTGCTCGCAGGGATGCTTTGATCGTATCGTTCATCAACTCCTTCACAAGCATTCTGGCCGGCTTTGTGATCTTCTCAGCTATCGGCTACATGGCTCACGTACATAATCTCCCGGTGGACAACATATCAACAGATGGTAGGCGTAAAGGATACGTTTCCGAAAGCCATCAACACGTGAAAGTCCGTTTTTGTGTCTTCATTGGTGGTGTCGGCTTAATTTGATGAAATCCAAGGCAAGATTTTGTTGAAATGATGAAATAGTGCCTTTAGCACAGTCAGTTTGGCAAAAAAAAAAAAATGCCTATAGATCTAGAAGAGTCAACAAATTATATTATTCTATTTACAATTCTAAAAAAATATATATCTACACCCCACTTTACAGTACGTCACAGACGGAAGCTTAAAGAGATACACATCGTTACACAATTGAAATATTTGAAGGCATAAATAGTTAAATGCCTCACATTTGTATTTCTAATACAAACAAAAAGTAGCCAAACTGTATTTTATTGTATTTGTCTTTTTTTGTCTTTTTTTCATTTGTATTTTTAGGTCCTGGGCTCGTGTTTGTTGTGTACCCCGAAACCCTCTCAACCATGCCCGCCTTTCAGCTGTGGGCACCTTTCTTCTTCTTTATGCTGCTCTGTCTCGGTCTGGACAGCCAGGTAAGCGCTTACAACGATAATCAAGCATCCGCGCTCATGCTCTTATTGGCCCAATAATTGCCCACTTATCACTTGCGCCGCACATGTTCATAGCACGTAATAGCGTTGCCATTTATAGTTTGAATGAGGGACTTTATGCTTTATAAAGGTCATTTGAGTTGTCAGTCATTCCATAGGCTCTTGAATGAATCTTAAAACATTTGTGAAGTGATTGTTTAACATTGTCACTCAAGGATAAAGCAACCCCACTCCCCCCCCACCAGAAAGTAACACAATGAATGTTTCTTCTCTGCTGCAGTTTGCCACAGTTGAGGTGGCTTTGACATTCATAAAAGATGAATTTAGAGCCCAAGTTCTGCGTTTTCTCAAGAGGGAAGAGCTGCTGGCGCTGATCGTCTGCGTTGTCAGCTTTGTTCTTGGACTTCCACATGTTACGAAGGTAAATGAAGTGTCGGAACCGTGCCGTTCGCCCGATTTCTCACGTCCTTGACTGCTCTGCTACAAATGTACCGCTGGTGACACTTTCTTTTCTTTTCTCAGGGAGGTATATACGTGTTTCAGCTGATGGACCACTACACTGCTGTGGTGTCCCTCATGTTCTTGGCTTTCTTTGAGGTTATAGCAGTAAGCTGGTTCTTTGGTAAGATCCTCATTTACGGCGCTGTACGGTGAATGTTCAATTGCAGGACTGTTGCGGGAGCTGCGTTAAACCGACAAGCTGTCGGCACACAGTCTGGAATACAGATTTCTCGGTTTGCGAATGATCACATTGGAACTTGTCAAATTCCATTAGGGGTCCGCCGCATCTCGTATATGATCAAGAAGATGCTAGGAAAGCCTGTGAACATCTACTTTCGCATCTGCTGGTTCATCCTCTGCCCTTTGCTGGTGTTGGTGAGGTTCTCATTAAACACGATGACATTCTTTGCAATATGTATGAATACGTATTATGTTGTATGTATTCTTATGGCTATCTATCTGACCTACGTACCTGTACATAAATATGCATTTAAAAACAAGAGATGCTTAATATGGTCCCCTGCTGTTTTCCATCCGTAGTGCATACTGGTCTCCAGTATCATCCAATACGCTCCTGCTCAGTATGGGACGTATAAGTACCCATTGTGGGCTGAATGGGTGGGCTGGGTCATCTCACTGGTCTCTCTGATATGGATTCCCATTGGAGCCATACAAGAGATCTACAACAACAAAGGCTCTTTTCTCTCGGTGAGTATGCGACTGATGTGTGGGATCATCATGGGGGGGACATTGCAAAAAATAGTTGTGCACCCTTTTCTGATTGTTGTCTCTTTTCAGTGCAAGCAAACTCGCTACACTCACTCAGGAACCCTCTCTCTGATATGTTTTTACTAAAACCTTCTTTTCAGCAGCTTATATACATTTTTATGTCTATACATCCGCAACGGCCACAATAATAAGTGTAATGGGAATGTAACTATTTCCTGTGTTATTTGCTTCCTTACATCAGCATCATTCATTATTGTCTTCATTGTGTTTCCCCCCCTTCATAGTGTTTTAATAATATTGACATTCTTACACTCAGGCCCACAAGGTCACTTACTGTTTCTCCCCCCCCCCCCACCAGGAACTGCTCTGTACATACACAACAAAAGTGAAAGTGTTGTGACTTCAGTGGGACTGTATAAATTCTTGCCTTTGAACCAGAGCTGGATCTCACTGATGTGGTGTTTTTCCTTTTTTTTAATTTTAATTTTTAATTTCCCACCCCCCCCTTCGGTCCTGACGACAAAAGACAAACTCGTTTCTTTCTCATTGCAGAAATTCCATTCAATTTAGCACACCGCCTGCCCGTTTTAGTGAGATCCAACATGAGCCCTATCAATAAGTCGGCCTTTACAAAATAATAATAAATATGCTATGTGCCCTGCGATTGGCTGGCGAGCGGTTCAGGGTGTACCCCGCCTCCTGCCCGAAGATAGCTGGGATAGGCTCCAGTACGCCCGCGACCCTTGTGAGGAGAAGCGGTAAAGAAAATGGATGGATGAATGTTTAGTAGTGTGGTTGTAATTTGCGGTGGCGTAGAACTGCGCTGCATCATTCTGGCAGCTGTTTCTAATAATTGGATGACATGAGTGAACACAACAAATATGTTGTTGTGTTACTACATCTCTAGCTAGCTATGCATTACTTACCTCCGAAAGTATTTATACAAAGCTTTGTAGAGGGCTGGCCCAGAGGTCAAGAAAGAACTCATGCAAGTTTGGTGTTTCTTGCAGACTGGGCAATTTTTTAAATGAATTTTTTTTTTGCCTTTCCTCACTTTTTTCGGCAATGGCAGCCACTTTGTAATGTGCATCAGCGCCACCTACAGAGCTGAAGTGCAACAGTTACACCTGGCTTGTCCTCATTGTACATTGTGCATTCTAGTTGAACTTGCAAATAGGAATATATGAGAAATTATGGAGCGATCATCTGCAACCCCGGATGTTAAGTCATCATTGTTAAGGCAGCATTTTTTTTGAACGCAGCTCTTGTATTGGCCATCCTGTGTGGGGTTTCTTCAGGTACTCCTCCCCACGTTTACAAAATCTAAAACCAAGTTAGGTGAATTGAAGGGACTTAATGATCTTAAATCTATTGGGGGCTCTGAGATTACCTGGTGATCGGTTGCGTGTGTACGCAACCTCTCGCCACAGGTCAGCTGGGATAGGCTCCAGCTCACCTGCGACTCTAAAAGAGCTCAAGCAGTTTAGAAAACGGATTGGATGGATGGATGGATAGAACGTGTAGGTGCATCTAATGTTGTAATCGGGTAGCAATGTAAGCGCTTGAGCTGTAGCAGCATTTTCAATATTGGTTTTAAATCTTCTCCTTTCGACTTTTCAGAGGCTGAAAACAGCTGTGACTTCTACACTAGAGCTGACTGTTGAGGATCCCCTGCCTGAATAAATGAGGAGTAGCGCACCTTAACACAACACTTTGATATGTTGTTTTCATGAAAATGCTATGTAAAATAGGGGGGGGGGGGGGGGGGGGGAAACTGAACTTCGACGCCATCTTATTACAACTGTGCATACAATACATCTGGTTTATTACAAGTATTATATAATCGGCTCAAGTTTTTAACTCCTCACTCATTCTGACATGTGTAACTTGACACGTCAAAGTAGATGTGTCAGAGCCTTTGTTTGGAAAGCCAGATTGTGTTGCTGAGCCTGAAGAGAACCTGAGTGCTTACTCAGAACACCAGTGACAACACCGGTGTGAGCACACAACCTTAAGCCTTCTGCTCGAAAGCAAAAATAAATGTCAGGAAAAGCCGACGAGAACAGCCAAACTTTAGGCTTAATCAGAGGCGCTTTATATCGTGACAGGTGTGTGCTAACTCCCATTGAACATGAGTTTGAATGTGATTGGTTAGTTGGTTAGGTCTTTAGTTATAAGCGGGTGTGCACACTTGTGCAACCACATGATCTCAGTTGTTTGTTTTTACTTCCCCTCTAAACATTTCTTTTATAATTTGACGTATTCAGGGTAGGTCACATTAAGGGGTAAAGTTTCAAAATCATTTATCTTGATGGTCTAATTTTTTATTTTTATTTTTTGATATCACAAAACTCTGGCATGTGAACGGTGGTAAGTACACGTATCTTCACTGTATGTGTGTAACATTATGTCCTGAAGACGACATATGCAATTGTGCTTATAAGTTTGCATAACAGAATTTATGAAATATTGGCAATTTTTGGGAAAACGACTGCTGACTGAACTTGGACCATTTCATTATTTTCTTTATTGCTATGTTTTGCCAAATGATTGTGTTATACTGGAAAGCCTTCTAGTTTATAAGAGCTACGTGGTTTAATTTAAGCCCCCTTAAAAATGAAATCAACGTCTTTTGTAAACTTATGAGCACAACTGTAAGTGTTGGTCAAGGAAGTACTTGAATTGGGACAGATTGCACTATTGTCCCCACCAAATCCAAAAGTGATATCTTCTTACATGATCAATACTCCCATGTTGTCTCTCGTCATTTGTTTGCTTGAAATCCCTATAATCAGAGACCAGGTGAATGGGCACTGCCATTTTCATGATTCTATTTTTTTAAATATCAATATTTCGTGGTTTATTTTTGCAATATTGTATATTATTTATACCATTGTTGATTTCAGGGATTTTTAAGTTTTGGGTCCATATCGTAGGTACTATACATGCTTTATGGCACATAAGTAACTAATATGGAAAACAATTACCAGCAGAGGGTGCTGTAGTACAACCATTGCCTTATTGCATGCACCGTGATCGTGTACATGCCTTTTATTAAAGCGTATTCCATTTATATACGCGTTTCCACATTGACCTTGCTATGCAGATTCCATTTTACGCAACCTAGTCTATTCAATCATTTATTTTGTATTGTATTTCACATCACCATTCCTAATATCATACTGAAGTTGATGTACGCTGTCATCTTCGTCAATAAAAAGTAAAAAAAAAAAAAAAAAAAAATGTTTCTCTCATGCCATTTGTATCCTTGCCCGTGGGCGTCACTTGGTGGCAGTATAGCAGCAGAATCCGACTGTGCAAAATAGAGTTGGTCTCTCAATGTGTGTGCGTGTGTCTTTTGAGACACACATAGATGAAATACTGTGCTGGGCAAGCACACACGTGCACACACACACACTCAATAGAGTAACTCAATTTGGGTTTGAGGAAAACACCACTGGCACATACTATTGAGAATCAGTTGGTATGCATCGTAGGAGTGCGAGTGGATGATTTGACTGCTTTGGCTGTGTTGTCAGAGCGGACGACCCAGCTGGGGCACGAAAGGAGAGCAGAGACGGGACAAACGTGAATGCGACGCTCATGAGGTTTGAAAGTGAATTAGGTGAATTGTCATAGGGGAGTGCAGCGCCCTTAGCTGCAGAGCTGCATGTTAATCAATAGTCCCTTCCTGTTTGGCTCACGGCAGAACGTATCATGGCCTCTAAATCAGAGCATGGAGCACTGTGAGATCAATAGTCATAGACAGCGCAGGCCAGGAGGCAGTAAATAAATGGTTATGCATGGCAGAGGGAAAGCGATTGTGAGTCTGAATGGGCAATTGAAGGGCTTGCATAGTCGTATGGGTCACTGACTTACTCCCGCTACGGTGGGAAAATGTTCCGTTTGTTTATTTGTCCTTTTAATACCCCGTGAAGAAGACACAGAGAATGTTATCGCGCGTGTGCGTACGCGGGCAAATATTATTGCGAGTTTCAAGTCACGACTTCGGTGCCGCAAATAATGCGAAGAAGCGATTATGTTTGGCGCACGTTGAGTCCATCGCGACGACCCCTCTGCAGCACTTTGTCGAACTAGGGGAGAGACAATGATTGTTTTTTCCCCTTTTAATATCTCGGAGGATGTATGAGACTTGGCCCAACCAATTTACATGTGCTTTGTGTTCGACCGTGTCCCTCGATGAGTCCTGTGGGGGATGCTCCAGCGGTATGGGGCACCACATCCCCTGATACGGGCTCTCGTCAGCTTGGTCTGCGTTGCTTGGTCGTAAATTTCACGGACAGGATTCCCAGGCGCGGCCGAGGCGTTGAAGGGGTCCGGTTCGGTGGGCTCAGTCGTACGTCTCTGCTTTATGGCAGCCCGATGTGGCCGTATTGGCTTCGTCGAGCCGTGATCTTCAACCCTGGCAGGCCGAGAGTGAAGCTGTTGGGACGAGAATCGACACTTCCAAATCAGAGGCCGCGGTCCGAAGTCAGAAAAGGTCAGTCAGAGTAGAGCTGCTGCTTCAGTGAGACTCGGTACCATGTTTTGCTGTTTTAACATTCGTTGTGTCCGTTTTACAGAAAAAGAAACTCACTTGGAGTTAGAAGAGTTTAGGGCAAGCAGGCTTTTGTCTCTCATTTGCGGAACTGTTTCCTCCAAATTATGTGAGACTTCGTCTCTCGTTTCGGAACAGTGAGAACAGATGGGATACGTCAAAAGGTGTGTTTAAGCGTATACGTTGAAATATGTATGGGAAGGGCAAAACTGTATTCGAAAAAATGTCTATCACAGATTTTCGCAGGTGCGTCTGGAATGTATGAATGTATGTAAACAGAATAAATAGTTCCAGACGTTTTGAGTTTGTGATGCAATAGTTGACACAAATGTAAAAAAAAAAAAAAAAAAGTTTAAATAGCAAACAGCTGCACTGCTCCAATTGTATGATTTCTGTTATACTTTTTAATATACAACAGTGTAAATTCTAAGGTCAAACACAACCTATTCCGGGATGCTGGCTAAATAATCACACAAATTGTAAAATACATTTTTTTTTTAGGACCTGTAAAAAAGCACTTTAAAAGGGAAACATATCCAAACACTGCCCTTGGTCACAAGTGTCGACACGTTTGGTGACATTGGAGTCCAACTGCTTCGAACGTAATCCTGCTTGCTTTAGTTGCAGAAGATGTTCCTTTCTCATGTTCTTCTCCGGGCGCGCCTTGTTGAGCTTGGCCCCTCTTTTGACATACAGCAAGCGTTGCGGAGCGCTCATGAGATCTGCCTGAAGTCTTAAGTGACGTCATGTGTGACGGCGGTTTTAAATTGCACAACTTGAGGGGTATTCAACTGTGGACGTTCCACTATAGTCGTAAAACGACTCGAGGTGTCGATTTCTCAAAATGATGGTGAAGATAACTGGGAGAGAGAAATTATTGGACTGTTGTAAAAGAAGAGCTTAACCTTAAGGAGAAAACAGAACAATGAAAAAATATAAATAAACAGCGTGCCGTCTCGGTAAACGTTTGCATAGATTACCTGAAAATACAGTACGTCCTTGTGGGCCCACGATACTGATCATCTTTTTATGAGGTGTCACACAGTAATGAGTCAGCAAGAAAATATCAAATCAACCTTTTAGTATTTTTTTTTACATTTTTTTTTTTTTACGCACGTGACACATTAACATATTAGTCCACAGAGTTCATACTGGATTATTCAGTCAAAGGCGTGTGTCTTTTTTTTTTTTTTTTTACCCCCTGTATAATGTCACTTCTGTGATAAATGCATAATCTTGTTTCCCTGGGGTTGCTGACTGTCTTGAAGCACATGTTCACTGTGCAGACAATCTGTAAGATGAATCTGTTGTTGTTAACTGCATGTGCAATGTTCCTCATAGACTTTCTGTCTTGCTTTCTGTGCTTTATCTGATGATGCGGTCTTCGGGCGGAATTGATACATTGCCCCGGTTCTGCTGCATGACACTAACCTATGGACAGGCAAACAGCAGATCAGATGGTTGTATTTGCATTGCAAAGGGGAACGTGAAAGCCAATAAATCAGCCCATATTGTGTGCCAGTGAAAACATTTAACATGATTGTCTTTGATATGAACTACATACAGGATTGTCCTTTCTATTGACTACATACAAGATTTGACTGGAATGTCTGGGTAAACACATCTATTTACTTGTGCTTTTCACTTCAGTGGAATGCTAATGAGCATGTCTTGCTCACAATTCATATGCAGATGAGCACTTTTGATGCTGGGATGCTACAGTGTGCTCTTGCCGCACGCTTGCCTTTGTTTAAGAAGGATTCTTTGGAGCTTGCTTTAAGGCTGCCGGGGATGTCGGTCCCTAACACGTCCTCCTGGTAATGAGACTTCAGCTCGAAGCATCACTTAGCCTCTCTCCCGAATGTAGTAATATGCTAAAGGTGAGTCAGTGCACACATGGCCAGTTAATATGACGGCACAAAGGTTTCTTTGGAGTCTTGCAACCTGAGTGGAAGCTAATTGTGATTTGATTGAAGTTGGGGCAATCATCTCACTGGAAAATGTGTTTGATGTAGACATTTTGTTTTTCAATCTTCGGCAAATAGTATCTCAGGGTGGCTTATTTATGCACACACAGATGCTGCAGATGCAGTGTGAGTGCGAAAGCTGCCATAACTGAGCAGAGCTGAGGGCTGAATGTGAGATTTTGGAGTCGTGTGGTGATATCCAAGGAGAAGCACATTTGCATGAACCCTGCGGATAACAAAAAGCTTTCCAAAAAAATGACCTCTGTATTGTGTGAACGTCTTTATATCTGAATCCTGGAAAATGAGAAAAGGCAAAACAAGAAAAAGGCATCTTTGGCGCTCTTTATTTTGTGAAACGGCCTATGCAGAATCATATTGCATCCTAGATTAGTTTGGGATTGATCAGTGATGTAAGTGTAGGTGTGCAGACGTATGTTCACTGCATAGCATAAATCTCTGGATTTTGGAGTGAGCGGATTCTGCTTGAAGACCAAATGAGGTTGCACAGAAATAGCAATATGTTATGTCTGCTCTCATAAAGAATGTAAGAAATTGAATTTGACCCCGAGGATGATAAATCTTCTGCATCGTTTTGCTTTTCACACCCATTGACACCTTTGTTGGGTGTGCGGATGCTTCCATTGGTGCCCAAATCATCTTTTAAATCGATTTCTGTTGATCTGTACTTGAGGTGGCAGTTTTCTCCTAAAAAGAACTTGTGCCCCTGTTGACTGAAGAGCTTTTTATTTCACATTATTTGCTGGACAGTATGGAGCACACACATTGAGATTTGATTCCCTTCTTACAGTACAGAAAGAAAAACTGTACAATACATTGTACGGGCGCAATGCGTTAATTCGATATAGCTAAAATGCAACTGCTGAAGCCTCTGGTTTAATCTAATTCATTTGTGCTTATTTAGTCTTGTATTGAAATGTTCAAAGGGACCTGGGTTATCTGAGAGCATGAGTATTATCACCAAGTCAGTTTTCACAAGTTGCGTCGACTGTATGTGCAAGCCTTGTATAGAACCTGTGCAAAATCACAACGTTAAGCTGAATCCTGTTGATCCACACTGAATGTAATTGTATTTGAACGGAGTCGACATTGACGAAACACCAAAGTTGACTATTGCTTCCGTTCAAGGTCATCTGAGGTAATTTATGGCGACTGGCAGGATAAAACAGACGTGAAGGAGTATGTCACTGAGACAAATTGTATGAGAAAGTGGGTCAACTCTCCTGGGTATGCTCAGCGGAGAACAGTGTCACTACAGAGGTCCAATTTGACAGCTGCGTAGAAATCTATATTATTTCATTCTGTTGAAAAAAATAAGTACTCATGCAAACTGGAGCCTGATGTGATGCAGGATTTTGTCCCCAAGGCTCCAGTTTACCACATTGTCCCAACATGTCCCAGTTTAAAATCTCGAAAATTGCGTTGACAAATTAAATGCAGACAATTATTCACCTAAATTTCCCCTTACTGTGTGTGTATGGGGTTCTAGTTTACACGTGGGTGTGCGGGAGCTTGCGAAAGTCTTTCACTGATGTATTATTAGCACCGCAGGGTTGGTGTTGTTGGCAGTGCTTTAAAAACAATTTGATACCCTGCAATTTCCTGATGACACAAACCCCAATTACCAGATTGAGTTTTTTCTCTCCTGCGCCTGCTCAGTAATAAACCAACACTTCAGTGAGCACACAAAATAAGTCCTTTTGCTGTTACACGCGTGGGAATAGCAAACGCATTCAGTATATTGGTTTTGGGTATAAAAAAGTATCGGAACAATTTGTTTTCCTAAAACAAGAGAAAATACATTTATATATATATATATATTTTTTTATTTTGTATTTTTTTTTTTTTTTTTTTTGGTTGAGCTCTCCATCCCCAATCAGAACTGGATTGATCTGATCGTTAGTGTTGCAACTGCAATCTTCTGGTGGAGACTTGTAAAGGCACCAAAAGCACTGCAGCTGAGCGTGCTGATTTAAAATACATGTACGAGCCTTTCTTAATCCTATCGAGAGACAAGTCTTAATCTTCAAATGATGGTGCCCGTAACTGTCTTAAATTGAAGTCCAAGACCAGATTTCTGGCTTGCGTTCTTGTTCATAGTTTTTTTTTTTTCTCCCCCCCGAAACACATTGCCAGATTATGCGCGGCATTGATTTATAGTCACTTTTTGTAGCTCTGGAGAATATGGCTTCAGTTTTCGCTTTTGTTTTAGTGAGAAAAAAAATCTGGCAGACTTAATCGCCGTTTCATTTTCTGCAGTTGTTCGGCAGTTGAATGGGATTATAGTCCTCTTTAGAGATGGCTATGCAAATTTGTTTGTCATCTGCATAATTAATGTCGCATATTTTGTTGTTTGCCATAATCTAAGATAGCGGGAGCATGCGGATGTGTTGAAAGAATGGCGCCTCGGGGAGCTCTGCATGACATTTTGTCCATTTAGATGTTAGAAAGACAATTTAGAAAGAAGATGAACAATGAATATATATGGAGTGTATTCTGTAGACAAATATCTAAATGATCCGATATTGTGGGAATCCACCATAAATTGGTTTATTGGGCAGTTTGAGCGGTGTTTTCATATCAAATCCCTTCCTCTTTTGGAAAAAGCCACACACACACACACACACACACACACACACACACACTACAATCTTTCTTTGTCTCTGCTGTCAGTCATCATTCACACTGCAGGCATTAATAATACAAAAGCAGGCAGAAGAGAAGAGGAGGAGCGCTCAGACAGTTTGGCAGCTATGAGGGATTGGAAAAAAGCCACTTGAAAGAATGTGTCTCATGTCTGTAATTCTTTTAGCCATTTTTAATGCTTCTGGCCTTCACAGCGAGGACCGCTTCATTGTGCTGTGCTGGACAAAGAGGCTACGACCGGACGGCAGGAGAAATATGGATGGTGTCCAGGCAGCCCGAGTTTTCCACTTGTCCGAAGACTCCAACGATATCAAACAGACGAAAGCATCCCAAACTGTGTCGGATCAGTTTAATGAGAAACAACAGTCAAAGGGATCAAATGAAACTCTGTGAACAAATCATTATTTTTTCATAGTGACCGAAGAAAGGATGTAGGTCTCCGGTAATACTCGCACTGGAAGCAGCAGTGACACTGAGACACCTCCGGAATAACAATTAAAGTGAAGGTTGAATTTCGCCGTCTCACTCAGCCGGTGTTTAAAATCTACAAAACAATACGTTTGTCAATTGATTACTAGTGTGCAACTGCTCGGGATCCAAGCCGAATGCTTAGGATAATCTCATTAATTTTAGATATATCGAATTAACGCATTGCGCCCGCTAAATTATTGAGGGTCTATTTTGTGGTAGTTTTCAAAGAGGCTGCTGAATTATTAATACCTGCAGCCATTACTGGGTTTCATAGATGAGGACTGCTGCTACCTTCTTCAATTTAGTTGCACCTGCTTTTTTCCTCCTGCAGCCCGCCTGGCCTTTATGAGTAGCAGACCTGTTTTCTTTCCCCCACTCCCTTGACCACCGCTGTAAGAGTATCTGAGCGCATTTCATTACTGTTCGTTACACTAGAACCCCATATGTCACGCTGCTGCCATGTGCTGCCTGAAAGAGGCCTAATCAGGTTTCACAGTGAAGGCCAGTGTTGAGCGAGAGGGCTTTCACATTTAAGATGAGGACAAAACATCCTCGCCTAACTATGGCGCGATGATTTAGATTGAATCTTCATGCAAAACACCGTGACTCTTTTTGTGTGTGTGTCAATGGAGCCGAGAGAAGCTTATCAGTCCGATACTTGTCCCTCCGCACAGCTTCTCGGAAGGTCACGCTGGAAATAAGTCAGGGTCTCGGGTTGTCACCGGATCCTGACGTACAACGTCTTTTGAACTCACAGCGTTTCCATTTATCCAGACGGTCCTTATCGCTTCGAAAATAGGAATGACGCCGCAGTGAATAATAAACCCAATAAATCAGCTCAATCAAATGAACATGATGGACGACGATGATGAACTTGCAACACTCGCAAGATAACTGTTGGTTTCAGCAGCTCGAGTGACAATTCATCAAGTTGAAGTTCTGAGGAAGTGTGACACAAGTAGATGCACGCTCGTATGATGACAAACATGACCGATGATGACTATTCAGCTAAACTGCAGAAAACAAACTGGTGCATTCTGCATACGCAACAGTAAGACCAAGTTATTAATGCCTCTCCACAGGCTTATTGATTAACAATCAGTGTTGTTGCCGCAAGGAGCAGTGATGCAACCATCCATATAAACTACAGTTTCTTGAGTGGGACTCGAAGCCAAGGTTAGACTAGAACAAAGGTTTTTTGCGTGTGTGTGTGTGTGTGTGTGTGCAAACAACCAGCTGGTATGCATTTGTTACAACCCGAGCTTATGTGAGCTGAATAAACATCTAACTTCACCTTCTTTCCTTAGCACGGAATTAAACTGCAATCCCACTTTTTGTTGCTTTTCATCTTTGATCTGAAATCGCTCATCACTATTCCATTTTTCTTTTTATTAATTTTTTTTTGTCATGCAAAAACCATGTGCTGGTTGGAGAGCATTTCGTGGCTCTTTGTGTTTATCAGCACTCGGGGAACAAGAATCATAAAACTGCTGTAATACATTTTCCATTACTGTCACAAAAGAAAAAGAAGTAGGTACCAGAATCACATCGTATGGCTATCAAGCGTTGCATAGCAACGTTCGAGGGGGAAATGCATACAGTACACTCTCAGTTTGTCGAAAATGTCCTCTTGAAATCTCCTCCTTCCCTCAGGTAGGCGCTACCGATCAACGCAAACTAGAACTAGTAGACATTCCAACAGCTTCTTCCCTCTTGCGATCAACTTCTTAAACACCTAACCTATAATTCCATTACAACAAGCTGGCAATTTTCTGACTTGAGTTCGTTGTCACATTTCTGTGGGGCCAATTATTTATTACTTGTGCACTCACTGTAGTTGTCTCGCCATGCTGCACTATTTGCATATACTGGCCACTCATGCCAGAGTAGCATCTGCTCCATTTGCACACTGATTGAGGAGTATCTGTAACATTTGCACAACCGACATTGTCCCAGATGATCGCACTACTTGTCACTTTAAACCGCATACACTCCTTGAAGTCTCAGCGCCCTTTGCACAATGGTCATTGCACCGGACTATTGCAATATTAGTCGTTCGAACTGCTCTAAGTGCTAGAGGACTCTGCATCTTTTTGCACAATTGTTTTTTGTCAATGTCTTTATGTCCCCAAAGTGTTCTGTAAATTGACTGTCTGTTGTACTAGAGCGGCTCCAACTACCGGAGACAAATTCCTTGTGTGTTTTGGACATACTTGGCAAATAAAGATGATTCTGATTCTGATTCTGATTCTGATTGAAATCTGTCTTGACCTTAATATTAGAAGCGGTCATGAACGCCCTTGATTAGCACTCAAGAGAAATGATAAAAACCTGCAGACTTCTGGGTGTTTTAAACATTTAGAGGTACAGCTACTATTCTGATTGATTGTACATTTTATGTGCCCGTCATAATTCCACCCAAAATAAATAATTCACCATCAGTGAGAATGATCACGAACTGTGGTTTTATTGGGATGGTTTCACTTTGCATCTTTTCAGATATTGGTGATTGGGCCTCTCGGGGTCGGCGCTGGAGGGCGGGGGTGTCGGCTCGAAGGGAGACAACGGATCAATACAGAGGTCAATGAACATGACACATGATTATTAACTGTTTGACATGAGAAAGTAACTTAATTGCAATATCTCAGTTGCAAATGAGAAAGTGAATGTCAAATCAATGGTGGCAGTCGGTTTTGAAAACAGGCCAGTTGTATTGACGCAAGTCTATAAAGTGCTGATCTGAATGGCAATGGAGTACAAGTAGCACTGTAAAGCGTATATTAAAAGTAGGCTTGACGTGATCGGGATTTTTCGGGCCGATCAGCGAGTTTAAAGAAACGATAACAGGTGACCGATCCGATCACGAGATGGAGCAATGTGTCGATTTAAATGACTTGTTCATTTACTGTATATACTTAATTGCTCCAAAAATTATATTCGCAATAAATAATGTATCTTTGTTCATGTATTTATGCCAGTGAGGCATAGTGACAGACAGAACAAATGAATGGTCTTCTATTAGATGGCAGGAAGTAAATACAGTAACGAATGTATCCACTTTTTGTGACATTTTGGCCGTGAGATTTTTCAGTTTGAAAATATGTGCCTCGGCTCCATAAAGGTTGGAAATCACTGCTCTCGTCAGATCGTGTATTCTAATCAGTCAGGTCAAACCAACGTTACAACATGACAGAAATAACGGGTGCTAACTTCCATCCATCCATTTTCTGAGCCGCTTCTCCTCACAAGGGTCGCGGGAGTGCTGGAGCCTATCCCAGCTATCGTCGGGCAGGAGGCGGGGTTCACCCTGAACTGGTTGCCAGCCAATCGCAGGGCACACATAAACAAACAACCATCCGCACTCACATTCACACCTACGGGCAATTTAGAGTCTTCAATCAACCAACCGTGCATGTTTTTGGGATGTGTTTGAGGAAACCGGAGTGCCCGGAGAAAACCCACACAGGCACGGGGAGAAAATGCAAACTCCGCACAGGCGGGGCCGGGGTTTGAACCAATTTGATCAAAATGTCTGCATTTACGAATATACTAATGCTCACTTTTTTCACGGCACGGGAGCGTCTGACGGGGTGTTCCTAATATTGTGGTTGCTTGATTTAGTGGGTAGAATCAGTATGAGGCAGTGCATTTCCACCACTACAAACTACAATACAACGGCAACAATACATTAAATTATTGCCTCTCTATGCCAATAAAAAGTGAGCATTACTATCTTTGTATAGAAATGTTTTTTTTTTTTACAGCTCTTATTGGCTCTCATTAGAGTGTACGCACACCCAATGATTTGGCTAATGTCCTTTGATTTGGTTTCCAGACAAATATTTGGCATAGACATGGTTTAAAAATAAATTACATGGAGGCAATCCACCTGTGGTTTCGAGTGCAATCTCTGTGCTTGTAATTTTAGAATCCAACCATTGCCAACAAAAACTGTATCTGCCGAATGTTTTCCTGCTTTTTCACTTGCTGTAAACTAATTGAGTTACCGTTCTGATGTTTCATTGGCAGTACGCTGGAGACAACGCTGTCATTCCCAGGAGCACTTGCCTGATCTTGTGAGAATTAATAGCGGTTCGCCATTTCAAAACACGTTTTAAACAGATACCTAATAGTTCTCTGTCACAAATGGGTGGGTGGGTGTCTTGATTTCATGAAAGTTACTCTCATGAAACCTGAAACCGAACAACAGTCAGCGACGGTATGGACTCCTGACGCCACGGAATCTCTTTTGAAGCAATGTTGAACTCAAAAGAAAATATCTATTTCTTTGTGATCTTACAGTAGGACTATATCAAGTTGTAAGTTTGCCCCTTGTCACACTGCAAAAACACGTGACAACCTCATTTCTCACGAAAACCCGCACTGCACCGGCTCTGCCCAGACATTGTCCCCGCTAGATTTCTCATGAGGTTCTGTTCGCAGCACACGAGCAGGATTAGTCCCTTGTGTAAAACCTCCTTCAAGAATACAAACAGGTGATCTATGGGACTGTGCATACAACTCGCTTCACGCACGTACTCAACAGACACGATGCTTGTAAATGTTCCAGTGCAGGAGATAAAGCAGAGATCCAACAGTACCGTGGCACGTGTGTAGCAGAGTTAATCGTTGGAGACTGTGCGCAAAAACAAACATTCGTCAGATATCGACATGAAACAGACGCATCGGAGGAAAGATTTCACCAGTGGTCACAGTCTCAAAGTGATGCCCCTGCCCCCACCCCACTAAACCACCGTCCCATCCCCCCGCCCTCCCACCCGCTTCATACCTCCGCCAACGTGCTCCCTTGTGAGATGAGATTTTGCACAATGAGCCCATTATCATCTATTTACTTGTCTTTGCATCTGAGTGGGAGATAAACCAGTAGCGACCGCACACAGGCCAACACATAATGAAGCTAAATTGTGACGGAGATAGATGTGAGTCTGCCACCATGCTGGTTGGCCCACAGTTGTATCCCTTGCTTGATTGAACCGCCGCTTTTGACCTCTAATAATGCATAGATTTGTCTTGGAGCGGGGCAAAATAACACAAAGGATGCTTTGCATTGATTTGCAAAGGCAGGGATGCGAGGCCTTTCGATGTGCTGTCTGTGCGAATAAACCAACAAATCCTTTTGCCCCCCATAAACATATACATTTTAGGATGCTGTTCTTTGGCCGTGGTCCCGCCTTGTCTGCTTTATTCAGCGTGAGTAATATCGCCACTTGCGCACTGGCGATTTTTAAAGTGCCTCTCTAAGTTGGAGACCATCTCTGAGTCACCACGCAGAGAAGAGTAATTGTAGGTGACAGCACTAAGGGCGACAGCACAGACAACAACCAAACCATGAATTAATGCTGCCGGAATATGCAGAGTCATCTCTGTTGTGTCAGCACGAGATCCCTTAAGGACAGGCGAACATTTAATAGCCTACTCCATCTGCTGATGATCCATGAGACATCCACTAACCTCACGGCTGGAGCGACTTTTTTTTCATTAACTCTTCTTTGCGTCAAATTGATCGAGGAGTATGCTTGTGTCCTCTTAGATATCCTTGCGTGCATATCTTGTGCGCACTGGCTACTTGCATGCGAACTGTCTCTGCGTGTAAATGCTCTTTAAAGATCTGCCCAGTAGAGTTGCTCTAAGACATTGATTGAATTGCCGCGACTGTCAGGGATGAGAGTGATGGGCCTGATTGAAGAGGCACAGTTTACACACTAGATTTGCGCTTGAACAGAATGGATGATCACCCCAATCCGACTCTCGAAATCCTGTGCGCAGCAGCAGCAGCACAGCAGCGGAACATCTGGAGGTGGGTTCGAGTGGGGCGAAGCAGATGCACGTGTCAGGATTAAAATTGAAATTCACAGCAGGCAAAAAGTAAAACCTCATGATAAGCTAATTATTTGCAGGAAAACGTTTGCATTCGTACACACATTTTTCTCAACAAGCTTGTTTGTTATTTTTCTTGCAGTAAGGTTTAAAAAAAAGAAAAAAAAACAGGAAGGTTTAACACCAACTGTTACAACTGACCACCATCTGGCCCCACACACACACACACACACTTGTTTGTCTATTAGCCTTAACTAAGCCTAACCCCCAATTCACGTGCGTTCACAAAAGTACACATAAACACACTCACACACACACCCACAGATTCCAAAGTATCCATCCAACCATCCATTTTCTGAGCCGCTTATCCTCACTAGGGTCGCGGGCGTGCTGGAGCCAATCCCACCTATCATCGGGCAGGAGGCAAACTCCACACAGGCGGGGCCGGGGATTGAACCCCGGTCCTCAGAACTGTGAGGCAGACACTCTAACCTGTCGTCCACCGCGCCCCAGATTCCAAAGTATCACGATTGAAATCATGGGCTTGATTTATGGCCTCGGGAAGCTGATGAAACCACACGTTTTCAACATAAACAGATACAACTGGTTATGATTAAAAAACACATACCAACAACAAATACCCTTATATTATTTAACTACTGCCCACAAAATAACCGTACAGAAAAAAACTGTTTAGGCTTGAGTGATGTCGAATTCTTGCACACAGTATAACGTACAATATAATACTTACTCTACATACTTCCCATTGAGGTGCCGTACAGTAAAGCACCACCGCAAACAGGATCAAACCACCTCAACTGAGCAGTATTATTTTAAGGTGGAGATTTTGAGTGCATCTCATTAGATTGTGCAACTCTACCGAAGAAAGTGCTGTTTCAAAATAAAAGGCGGACAGTGCTCTTTCAGGCAATTCCGCCATTTTCATCATTTCAGCCGTCTAAACAAAACCTCAGATGCTCAATGTCATCGTGTCTGATGTTATCGCTTCTACTGCCATGTTCCATTTCTACAGTGAGGCAGTCAGCAGCTCTCAGTAGACAATCACATTAACTGTGCTGGCAGGAGAGCTATTTCTTATCACTATAATTTCCTTTTCAAATAGGTGAACTCTTTTGAGTGAGTTGTGCATGAAAATGGTCTATAAACTGCAACTGATTACTCTCGTACTCACATGTCCAAAGCTCACTTTAGTTCTCACTGTTTTCCATTGTACAAACCCTTGCAAAAAGGAATAATTAGACTCATTTAAAAAAAAAAAAGTATTTAGAAAGGTACTTTCTTTTAAAATGAAAACTCAAGTCCATTTTATATTTAAGGTTGGGAAGCACCACAAATGTGCAAGTGTGAGACATTCGCGACACATATTAAGAAGTATGTCAAAAGGAAACAGTTGCTCCCTTGCTCAGAGGCACCTTGGCAGCATTCTGTAAGCAAACAGCCATATCCATTTGCTGGTCTTCAACCTACTATAGTTTTGGTGCCCAAGCCCAGTTCTTCCATACTGAACTTTACCATGATTTTAGCATTCGATTGCTATTTGGGAAATTGTATCCAAAGCTGAGCTGCTCTATAAACCTTAAACATGAAAGTGCACAACATATTTTGTAAAAAGATAAAATAGTGTGTGACCTCAAATGCAGGAGTTGCTGAAAATAAAAAGAATGCACATCTACACCAGCAGACTACTAGTATGATACATAGACTTGAACTTTTCTGTCACTATAAGCATATTGTCCTGACAGGACGTATAAAAAATGTGTGTTTATTTTCCAAGTGCAGGTGTAAAGAAAAGGTGAAGTTTTCATCATTGTGAGAGTGAGTTTGTTGGCAACTAGAAAACATATCATCATTAAGCTTTGTGGTTGTTTGTAGTCGGCGTAATATGTGACGACAGGCTCGCAAATGGGGCAATAAAGCCTTCAAAACTGCCCAAAACTAACGGAATACTTTGCGTCCATTTCCAAAATCCTATTTTTGTGAAGCAAGATTTTCTGAAACTGATGATGACTAAAACAAAATACACTGGATATAAGTACAGTAACGCACGCACGCACGCATGCGCACGCGCACGCACACACACACACACACACACACACACACACACAAATGTAGTGCAAAACAGCATGATGTTCATATTTCCAATAGGGCTTTAAAAATGTTTTTTTTTTTTTTTTTTGAATGACGGAACAAGTTCATAAAATTGGCGGCCTTCTCGTCCTGTTTGGAAGAAGAGCCGTTAAGCTACTGTAAGTGGCTAATTGGCATTACCTGTGGCAGGTCTTGCATTAGTAACTGGGCCGTCAGTAGGAAATTACCGGACTTAATCCGCGTCTTAATACCGCCACTATCACAATGTGGAATGTGGAACAAGCCTGAATATCTGGAGAAACCCCAAGCAAGCACAGGGAGAAACTCGGAAACTCCACACAGCAGGACCAGAGCCCAGATTTGAATTTACAACCGCAGAACTGTGAGGCGGAAACATGAAGCAGTCATCCACCGTGCCTTGACAAAAAAAAAAAAAAACATCAAACATTGAAATAAAATATACTGTACTCACCAGAGATCCTCTAGTCATGCGCAAAAGAATTACTGAATTTAATGCTCAAACTGTGCATAATGATACAGTGGCTAAATGTGTTCATACACTTCAGTTATATTTAACTTCAGATTTGTAGTCACTCCTTTATACCCGTTTGTTTTTTTCAGACTTGGTTAATTTAGTGTTTGCTTTGCCATAATTCTTGTCCCCCCCCCCCCCCCCCCCGCTTTTTTTTTTTTTTTAAATGAAATACCTTTTCAAGACTCTTGCCCTACACCACGAAAACACAACTGTGACCATCCGTCCATTTTCTGTACTGTTTTTCTTGTGCAGGGTTGTTGCCCCAGAGCTGCTGCAACACATCCCAGCTGTCAGGCAAAAGGTGGAATAAACCCAAGATCGATCGCCAGTCAGTCGCAGGGCACGTATTCGGACAGACAACCATTAATTTTCCCATTCGCACAGTCACTGAGTGGCGACTGAACCTGCACTGCCTGGACCGAAGTCAGGAGAATCGCAATATTTATTCCCGCACCATTTTTATTTAACGTTTATATGCAATATATTTTAATGGAATCATTATTGAAGGCAGTGTTAAAGGGGTATTTTGTAGTCTTTTTGAAAGAAAACACCGCGCCTGAGGAAGAACAACCTAGCAGAGACAGAAGGCGTGACCTACGCGGTCAGTCATCTGGCGTGCACGCGCGGCCACACTCAAAAGCTGGTCACCGCACACCCCGGCAGTCTTGTTAGCTTGGGCTTCAGGAGCTTTGATGAAACTATTTTCGGAATGTCCACCTCTGGACAATAAAATCAAATGCTCATCGCTCGTTTGCTAACAACTGGGCAAGACTAGCAAACAGAAGCAGAGTGAGAGGATTCAGAAACGACGCGGAATTAGCAACCTTTCTACTCGACCGGTATGTTAATCACCTCTTTGATTTTTACCTGATTGTACACTTCCCAACAAAATAAAAAAAATAAAACATTAAACCAATAAATTAATGATTATAGTGACGCTCCATTATGAATGAATCATGCTAGCAACGTAGCAGCCGTGGCTAACGTTGGCTTGTTTCCAGTCCTACTGCTAGCTTAGTATTGCTAGCGCGGCTATTTTGTTGACGCTGGCTAGCGTTCTCCGCGACTATTGATCACAAGCACGCACTTTGATTATTGCGTGCCATTATGGATGAAGACGGTTGAGAATCTCGCTTATGCACTGAAGCGAGGGGCGCGACTTGTCCAAATACGCGACTGTATTTGAATATTGTTCATTATGCTAGCTCTACGAAAGTCAAGTACTTTTTGAGGTTGCGCTCAGTGTGGAAAGTTGGAGAACTGCTGGTCTTCTACTTTCAACTTTGTTCTTCATGTGACGTGCACATGGTCGCCAGCAGATAGACAAAGGAGCACTTCGAATTGAAACGTGTCCCAGAAGTGGGCCAGTCTTGTGCGGTGTCTCTTTAAGTGCGCCAGGCAGTGCTGTTGGTCCGCGGTCGGAGCGCACCGTGCGGCGCTGCCTCTCCGCAGCGTTCGAGGAGCGCCGTCCTGAATTCAGTTCGGACGGCAGACTCGGGCGAACAAAGCTCGTCCCCCGCCACCCGCGTCACGTCCACGCCGCAGATGATGCCAGAGGGCTCGGGGAAGCGGAGGGCGGGCGGGCGGGCTGCTGCTGCCTGCGGCGGACGGGTGAGTTGGTGTCGCCCCGTCGGGGCTGCTGGAAGCGGCGCGTCGCGGCGAATCTGCGGCGCTGTAGATTATTGAAGAGCGCTCAGACGGTTTGGACCAGAGAAACTGGAGACATTGCGAGCTGGCTGCTTCTTCGAGAACGTGGTGACTTCCCCCAGCTGACGCGGAGGTCAAACATTTCGCTACGACAAACCATCGTCTCGTGCCTTTTCCCGACTCAGGTAAGAGCTTTAAAAAAAAAAAAAAGAAAAGAAAAGAAAAGAAAAGAAAAAAAAATTGTCATCTAAATCTAACTGTAAATGACTCAAGTGCGCACTTTTAGGGATGTTGCAGAAGTGTGCAAATCCGTCAGATCACTGCTGGTAAACAGACCATAATAACTCGGACAGCAGGGACATATTTTACTCTGGAGTTAGTATTCTTATTATTTTTAATGTTCAACTTGAAGAAAAGCATGACCAGCAACAGAAAGAAGAAGACATACCTGGGCTGAATTTGATGTCTGCTTGTTTCTTACACAGACACGTTTTATTCCTCTGACCATTTTACTCGTGTGTTGTATTTGCCAACGACATGACAGATGTTGATGTGCCCTTCAGTGCTCAGCGCATATCACTGTTGGGTTAAGTACAGTGATCCCCAACCTGTGTGCTGTGAGAAATCATCGGGGATGCCACGGGAAATGACCCACTATCTCTTCATTTGTCCAGATATGATGTTTTATTCATTCCATATTTGTCTTTGTTCCACCACGTAGGAAATATAGTTAGTGACAGACAGAACAATGAAATGCTCTTCCATTGGATGGCAGAAGGTGCAATAAACCTGTGCGT
This sequence comes from Phycodurus eques, assembly GCF_024500275.1. Classification (NCBI taxonomy): domain Eukaryota; kingdom Metazoa; phylum Chordata; class Actinopteri; order Syngnathiformes; family Syngnathidae; genus Phycodurus; species Phycodurus eques. The sequence goes on from NC_084527.1 coordinate 4,757,094, forward strand.
CCACCTGTTGCCATTCATACAAAAGAATAAGTCATTAGTTCTTGCGGGCGTATCATCAGCTTTGTGTTCGACTGAACAGGCCCAAATCTTGCATCGCTATTTCAGTATTCATACCTTTTGTGATATTTTTCTAGTGGCGTGCCGTGAGGTTTCTCGAATGCAAAGTGGGTGCCTTTGCTCAATCAAGGTTGGGAAAGACTTAAGATGCACACACTGCTGCTCCCGAGAGTCAACAATCATTTACTCCCGAGTGTGAAGGAGTTGGGCTTTCATTGGAGCCTCCCTGCTAATTTTTAACTAGTGCCAATTATGATGCAGAACACAGCCGCAGACTAAAACGTGGCATTCATTTATTTTTGTAGTTTCAAAGATTAGTCATCACGTTAAACATTGGTGTCCTCTTGTATGTGTGTGTACACTCGGTCAGCTCATTGGATATTCAAATGAGACCCATTGCAAGAGCATTTTCAAATATTTTAATTGACACTACCAATCAGGTATTCATTTAATAATATGTTATTTTAATGGTTGTTTGCATAGGTTTATAACGACACAGCATCATATTTAGAGCTATTCCTTCCATTCTGCTCCTGTCATCTCATTGTTAATATGATAAACTATCAGAAATTCCTCTGAGTATGGTGCGTTGCAGTTCTCCACCACTGTAAACTACAACCATGGGTATAAAGAAAAAAACAAACACATTTTTAATGTAATACATTGCTGACGGTCAAAAGTGAGCGGCAGTATAGCTCATCTGTTTATGTCCCTCGGCTGACAAAAATGTAAAAAAATAAAAAATAAAAACATGGCAACGGGTTTTTGGAGAGATGCCAGTCTGTTTGCTGGCTACTGTTGACGTGCCCTTGAGCAAGGCACCATCTTAAACCCCAGCTCAAGTTATGCAGCACTGTTTGTGCTCCTCCTTCACTCCGAGTCTCTCCTTGCATGTCTGTGATTCCGTGTCGTGTGCAACACAAAAAAATACAGCAGATCGTGAGCTGAATTTCCCCTTGAGGCATCAAAAACAGTATAATACATTTTTAAAAATGAATAAAAACACAGAATACACACATTGAATGGGATCCTGAAGGTGTCTCATATGATGTGTACATAGAGCGTATATTTCATTCAGTTTATGCCAAATAACCTGATGCCAACTTTTCTCACATAGATTTTCAGCTTTAAAAAAAATTAATTAAAAAAAACCTGAATGTTCATGTTCTTCAAAATGTTGACAGTGACATTTTGACATAACTTCAAAATCACTTTGGCTGTCGGACCACCACACAGAACCACGTTAATGATTTTAACGAGTCTGCACACTCAGCAGTGTGCACCCACCACCCTCCCCTTCATTGTTTCAGACTGCCTTGCTATACTGTAGATCACCGTATCGAACGATGCGCTCGGCGCTTTGTGCAAAAACGCAAGAAACCAGAGCTTTACGGTGACCGTAAGAAAGATTGCAGCGGTCACAGTCCTGCTGAAATCCGTTGATGAATGGTAACTAATTGGTCATGCCGCTGCTCTTTCAGCATCGGGGGTGCCAGTAAATAAGAAGCATAGCGCCACGACAGAGCCCAAGTTATACCGGCGGCGACACAGCACTCAGTTCATCACTTCAACGTCCAGGCCGAGCCGAGTTGATCAATAGCAGGAGTGTCACTGTTTAACAGAAATTATAGCTCCCCCCCCCTGTTGCTCAGTGCTGTAACAGCCTGCTTAATGGAACTTTGAATCCCATTATAGCATTATTAAGGTGCACAAATGTGTGGACACTCATTAGAAAAAATAAAATCACATGAATTGCACTGCTGGCAGGGTCCGTGTCACCCTGCTGGCTCCGTCCTCCCCGAGGCAGAGGTGAAAAAGCGTCAGAGAAATATGCCAACTCGAAGCAATTCATATTTCCGCGCTGAAGAATGAGAGCGTGCTGTTCCCACTGCTGCTGTGAATAATCGTGGTCAAAGTCACAGCATTTTGCAACACCAGGAGCTCTCCTCTTCGCTGTCGCGGCGAAAAAAAGAGCTTCGGCCTCAACAATTATATGGCACATTTGGTGTTGAATTCGAGGGCAGTTCGAGCTCGGCTTCTGCCGCAGAGGAGAAGCCGAGACGCGCTCCTCCTCGCAGACCTGAAGTCTCGTGCAGTGTCGGGGTCGCTGGCAGCAGAGTGTAAAGGCTTTGAATTCCTCCAGAGCTTATCTTTTCATCCTCTCGCCGACCTCTCGGGGACGTGCTGTGGATCGTATCCAATGGCCCCGGGCTTTGAAGATGGCCGGAGGAGCTGACAAGAATTTGACTTTGCTTCCTTGCGCTTGCCGTTACGCAGACACGACAAAGGTGTCGTTGGAGTCGTGTGTCTGCTGGACAGTGTGCTCGCTCCTGATACAGTGTATCGGCATCGAGAAAAGAATGTCAAGATCCTTGTTAGAGAGAGTACAGAAATAGCCTGGCATTAAATACTCTGCTTTAACAGGCAGTGACGCATGGCAACTCTCAGTCTCTTGATAATGTCAGATGTGCAAAAAGCAGAATATCACATTAGTCAGCTGAATTAAGCATTCCCATGTAACTTGTTTTCCTCCAAAAAATACTGGCGCTTTTTGGAAAGAGGATAATCTTTCAAACGCAGTTATCGCAGATCCAAGAGCGGGTCAACCTTGCTGCATTCACATCTCAGACAGATTCGGAGCTTATGGAAGGATTATTCTCTACACGAGACCTTTTTTTTTTTTTTTTTTTCTTCCTTCTTCTTCCTCACAAAACACCTCCGGATAATCACTGCCCTCTCAGGTGGGAGGGAAATACCAAGTGGTTTGTGGCGAGATTGGCGTTTTGACACAAAACTGTTTGACTGTCCAAAATCTCTTGGTATGCTAAACCATTCAGTTCCTTTCATCGGAGCTCAGCTTCTAATATTTGGGATATTTCCAACTTTGTGCAAACAGTTTGGAGATGGCCCCTCCCTGTTCCAACATGACTCTGCATCAGTGCACAAATCAAGGTTCATAAAGACATGGATGAGCGAGTTTGATGTGGGTGAACTTGACTGGCCTGCACAATCCTGATCCCAACCCTATAGAACACATTTTGGATGAATTAGAGCCCAGACTGAGAGCCAGGACTTCTTGTCCATTATCAGTGTGTAACCTCGCAAATGCGCTTCAGGAAAAATGGTTAGAAATTCCCAAGTGTACGCCAAGTAGAATATTAAAACTACACTTTGGATTAGAAAGGGAGGACAAGCAGTTGGTGCGCGTGCTTGAGGTATGGACACGGTATTCAAATTACACTGTCTACGGCTGTTTTTGCATCTCCTTGTTTTAAAAATGTTGACGCATGTATGCAAATAAACAAATACTCCTTTTTTTTTACTACATTGTTCTTGTGCAAACAAGCACTTAGTCAAACACCCATAGCAATTTCCGACGCCGTTTTTTTATTTAGAAGTATGGCTTTTGTCTCTGGCTCCCCCTGCAATTATGAAGTATAATTTACTTCAAATCATTACAGTAAACCAAACTGCCAGCGGTAAATGTGCATTTGTTTACAAGTTGACTTAGATCAAGTTACTATTGGACACAGAAAACAATTTAACACTGTCTTGATGCAGGGGGAAAAATGAAGGGATGAATGTCTGGGTTTTATTTTGGATCCTCACGAAAATAGGGTTCATATTTAGTTCGAAATAATGGCTGAATGTCTAAATGGCCACCGCAGCTGAAGCTTTCAGGTGTAGAATTGGATCCTGCTGAGGGCACAGATGTTGTCTTATTCTGTCTGGTCTGATATGAAGCGAGGATAATGTGGTGTGTGTGTGTGTGCGGGTAAGACTGAAGCAGCATCTTGTTCATCTGCTGGTGCACGGCTTTCTCAAGACATCAAGGGCCCAAATATTGCAACAATGGTGCAACATAATAGACTAGGAGCCCAAAAGTGAATTCATTGACCTTGTGTTGCACATTTCATTCCCACTTACTTTCTTGGAAATGAGTTTGGCCCATTTAAGTCAGTAATTTAACAATTTCCATTATTGTGGAGAAACACAGTACACTGCATCATACTGAGAGATGTTTTTCTCAGGTTACAATTTTGGTTACCTTATTTAGCTTCATGAGAGAGGCAAAATACCAAGAACTCCTGCCAGTATTTGGGAGTGCAATGATACAATATTGTAATCAACAAGCTCAACAATAAGCACATTGTTAAATTAATATCCATCTGAAAATGTTGACCAATGCCACAGACAAACAATAGTGATATGAAGCATTAACAAATGGGTAAACAAGTGATATCAGTAGATACTGAAATGTGACAGCTAATCCGCTAAACTAAATGAATAAAAGCCAAGCAGCACGCCGGGCTGTGTTCTGCATCAATAAAAACAGCATGTTCGAAGAGCTCTTGCACTGGATTGATTTACTTTTTGCAGGCGTATCTGTTGTGTCTATAAAAGGTATCTAAAATACTTAATGGCAAACACACTCAGATACCTATCCCAAGTTCAGCTAAAGGCCATTTAAAGTCTCAGATGTGTCATCAACTACTGCACGCTTTCATTCTCATTCAAATGTGCGGCGGTCCAGCAGTGTTGAATTTGTCTGCGTTTTTGTGTGAGAACAAGGTGACGGGAAGAGGTGTGATAGTAATTGAGCAAATGGAAAAAGGTGCCAAAGAAAAGTGGGCAAGCGGTGCATGTAAAGTGACACAGGCGCTGTGTTCAGCAGATGACCTTGAGACGATGCCAGTTGCTCAGATTAGCACGTCACACTGTAATTGCTCACCTCCAGAAGCAGACCCCCTCGTCCTCTCGTCAGCGGGATCCATGCTTCACAAAAAGGCCTTAGCCAGTGTGAAACAGCTGGCCTCTCTTCTGTGTGCCTGCTGCTCCATCCTGGCAACAACACATTCCTTTAATGAAGGTTTAGCAATTCGCCTTGTCGGAAACTACCAAATGTTGCCAGTTAGTTCAAGACCCGTGTATCTTTGGGTAATGGGCTACCTTTAAAAACATTTAGGAAGCCCACATTAGAAATTACACTTCCCAACTGTTACTGAGCCGAAATGGTAAAGGAAAGAAAGCAGGAGAGCGAGAATTACGAGGCTTAGTGCATACATAGAACATCGCCTTTCCCAGCAGTCCCTGGATATCATGTAAATATGCCCCCTATGGGCTGTGAGCAGCACATGGCTAACATTAGAGCTGATTACTTACTCCTTATGAGGTAATGTTATGACATCTTTGCCACATCCTTGCTTCTCTCGGGTTACATAATTGCAGAAAAAAAGTGCAGTGTTTTGGAACAGATAAATGTTTGGGTTGAGAAAAGTAATACCTAACCTGTTCTGAATGAGGCGCACATTTAGTTCTTTGATTAAATTGGAATCCACTGAGAAATGGTGCTGCTGTTCCGCACGATGAAGGGGAAACATATTTTCGGGATGCACATTAGTCGAAATGCTGCTCTCCGAGTATTCATTGAACCAGACGACCGCCCCCAAAAATATGAAATCAATGCTAATTTCCACAGAATTTTACTATGGTGCTATAGCGAGCACTAAATATTAACTTATTTAACATTGTATGTATGTATGTATATGTGTGTATATATATATATATATATATATATATATATATATATAACTATTTTCAGTATCTGTAAGGCCAATAAAGTGGATTTGAGAGCATCCGTATTTGGGAGGAGTCAAGTGGTGCTTCCTCAGCTTTGGGCGGCAACAGTTGAGCTATGAAAACACATCCGTCTGTAGTTAAGACAGCACTGTGAAGAAAAATACTGTTTTTTTTTTTTGGTCTGGAAATAGGATGGCAGAAGATGTCGACAAGACCTGTCTTAAGAGTACAGCAGAGGGACCCCCAGTGTGACAAAGAATCAGACGGCGTGAATCACCCGAACACCCCACCCAACCACACACGCACACACAGACACAGACCACCACAACCCACGGACCACCAGTACACACCCACATCTGCGTCTGTCAGTTGCAGCTTCAGATCTCCCTTCAGTCTTCTGGGCCCTAATTGGGCTGTCACACTAGCTGGAGAAATTTGTCAGGTTGCTGTGAAATGGACAACTTTGCCTGCCATGCCCCCCACACCGTCAAACTAGAAAATGAGATTATCAGTGTCTTCACACATTTTAGCTTGGCTTATCTGGCAAGGAACCATATTTGGTAACTGAAGTTAAGCGTTCAAAATGGACCCTGCATGCCTCTGAGAAACACATTATTTCGCTTATCAAATCAGTAAAGAAATGTACTGATAAAAACGAGAAGGCTGTCATGAAATATCATACTAGTACTGTGAAACCTTGGTAGTTTAACACAATTTGTTCCAGGAGGTTGGTTGACCTTTTGATTTGTTTGGTTTTAAACACATTTTTTTTCTGTCATCAGAAATAATGGGACTATAATGTATCTGTTCCAAGAATCAAACTACTAGTCAAAATAACTTTCTGGACACTCCATACGGTAAGGCTGGAGTGGCCTCCTCTGCACTGTCCAACATTAAAAGTACAAAGCATGGGAGACCGTGACACTGTCCACTAACTGCGTGATAACAATGAACCCAGGTGACTTGCGCAACACAAATGGCTGCGTGCGGACCGAGAGGCTAGGGCGACGAACCCCCCAGTGGAGGACTTTGCATAAGCCGCTACCGCTTTGATATTTGTGAAACTGAGCTCTTGTACTGCGTGATACGCTTTTGTGACTTTTGATGCAGATTTTTTTCCCGAAAAGCTCACCTTTTTAGATATCACCGCTTTTTCTTTGGTGTATAATGCACATTATAAATCATTGTGATGGGTGGCAGTGGCTCAGTCTGGATATCGCTCCAGGAATTTAAGGTGGCAGGTTCATGACCCACATGGGGATGGACAATACGACTTGTCGGCGGAGATTGGCTGGTTTATACCTGACCGCTGCATAGGTGGCCATGAGCAAGGCACTAATCCCCTGTCAGAAATTTCATGAAGTTTAATCTCAAGGATCAGAAAAAAATGCAAAAGAAGAAAAGAAAACAGTCACTCTGGTGGAAAAAGATGTCATGAAATAATTTAGAATGTCCTGCAGTTAGTGGTCTATAAAAGGGAAAAGGACAGTACTTAGTTCCCGATGGTGTTTGTTTGTTTAAAAAGGAAATATGTCGCGATATTTCTAGGAGCAGTCACTGTGTCCATTGGGAATTAATTTGCAAAGATGTGCAACATTAATCAAGGCTTTTCTATTTCTAAGCACTTAAAGTAAAGGCTTGTTATTCTTAGGACTCGCATTACATGTTGCGCAGATAATTTCCTACAGTAGCAGCATCACGCCTAAAGGCTATCCCCTTATCAGCTACTTTTGCGGATCTGCTTGTAAGCGCAGCACACGCATGAGCTCCTCCGCCGCCTTAACATTCTCCATCTGTCAGTTAAACTGCTCGGGCTGGTGCTGATGTTTGGAACATGTAGTAAATGAAGCACACCTGGTCAGCCAAGAGCACATTGCCACATTGTCAGCTCTCATCGCCTCGGCTGTCTGGGTGAGCGAGCAGATGTCTTCCCCGGGCCGCTGGCGGCAATGGCTCAGCTCGGGCTCGGTGCTCATCACTTCGCTGACCCCCGAGTCAACCCTCTCCTCGGTCGGCCGCTGGAGTTGCACGCTTGCACTGAGGCCAAAACGCGCGCTGCTATTTGCCTTGTCTCATGAGGTTTTACAGACCTTAATGTCATGCTTCGATAGGTGGGAGTTGCGGTTCTTTTGCCGACACATTAATGCCATCATTGACTGTTGTTGTCATTTGTTTTCTTCCCATGACCGTTTCAGGTGTCAAAGTCATTTCTTGATTCATTTTTGTTTTCCATTTTCTGCCTGCTGGTTGACTATTTTCTTACATGTTGGACGTCATTTCATCTAATCCAGTTAGACTTCTGCCTTTCACAGATGACAGGCGCTCTCAAGAACACAGACCTCAGCCAAGGCTTAAACTAGTCACCCGCAAAATCAATGTGTGAACTGCTTTGCCCCTGGAATAATTTTTAGGTCAGGATGAATAAGATCCGACGTTGTTGTTGTTTTTTTGGCTCTTCCCGTGAGTTGTCACAAGCGCAACAAATTACAACTTTACATGATGACATTTGAGAGCAATATCATGAAATGTAAAAAGGGATTTTTCATGTCGAGCAGGGGTGTCCAACTCAAGTTCACGGTGGGCCAAAATAAAAAATTGGGACAACATCGCGGGCCAAACTCAATATTTAATGAAAAATTTTACCCTTCTCTGCAGAAATGTGGCGTTAAAGTTTATCATAGGACAACAAATGTTTTTTTTTTTGCTTAAACACTGAATCTGTAAGAAACAAACTTTAATATTATAAACAATATGCAATAAGACATCAGTAGTATTTGTTTACTGTTTTGTATCTAAATAGATAACATGAATTAGTCTGTCTCTCCATCTTCTATTTATCTATTTCCAACTACCTTTTCCTTTTTTATGCAAATAGTTTTTCAAAGGCCAATAACAAAACAACCCAAATTTTTTTAATGTGCTTCAATAAAAATCCAAACTTCAAACCATTAACAGTCCCTGCCTAGGAGTTGATAAAGGGCATTAAAAAAAAACATTAATTAAATTATGTTATATTCTTTGTTACAGCCACGTTGCTCCACACACGACAAACAGGTCTCTTCTTTTACTTTAGTGAACAGATAATCTGCCTCCCACCTGTCTTGGTAGTTAACCATTTTCCATCTTTCGTTTGGCCATTTTTGGGAAGGGGAAGTGTAAATTTGCTCAAGGAGACTGGTAGCATAGTTGCTAACGACTGCAACAGAAAGGGAAGGGGCGCTCCCAGTCTAGACTGATGGGCCAACACACTAGCAAAGCATTCTGGGATTTGTAATATTAGTGGCGCATGTCCTATATACTGGCAGGCCAGCTCTAATACACATTTGATATCGTCTTGCGGGCCAAGTATAATTAGATCGTGGGCCAAATTTGGCCCCCGGGCCTGAGGTTGACATTTGGGATGTAGAGGAACAGAAATTCTGGAGCCGGATTGAACGTGGTTTGACATTACAGCACATAACCATACATATACTAGATCATTTTGTTCAAACAGACAAATATAAATTTTTAGAGGTTTTCCGTTAGTAATTTGAATGATATCATGAATAGCAGGATTCTCACCAGCAATTTAATTGGAACATCCATGGTCGAAAAACTCCACATCATTTAAAATCCAGGCAGATACCTGTTTATGCAGACAGGAAGGTGAATATTGATAAGTAAATACCTCGCTGACAGCATCAGTCACAACTGGTGGCAGGAGTCTCTCGCCACCTCATAATTGGATTCGATTCTGATTCCGAGGGCTGTCTGTGTGCAGATTCACAGTCATTCAGGTCATGGTAATCCCCAGAGGTTGACTCGAGGCAACTGGACTTGTTGTTGTATTTGTTGGTTACAAAAATAACAACAATACCCTTAAAATTATTTAACTCAAGAAACGTTTTAGATTAAAGTTGAAACGTCTTCGAGAAACAAGAACAAGTATGGTTACCTCCAATCGACCTTTGTGGATTCAGAGCACTACAATTCGATTTCCTGACCAATATCAATGCATATGAATGCTTCTTGTAATTTCTGACTGTGTGACTGCTTTTACTACAATTGCTACTTTTAAAAATGCTGTAATGATCAGCATTTCTATGATTAAAATAAAAGTACAGATGCATGTACTTCCATTAGCTTTTGTTAAAACTGTGGAATGGAAGCGATGCAAGAATGAGGCTCCTAAATTGTAAGCATAGTGCAGAAAATTAATAAATATGGACTTAAATCCTTAAAGGTTTTGATATTCCATGCAGGATTGTTGCCTGGCTGGCAGAAGAATTTCTAAGCAGTTTTTTTTTCTGCTTCTCTGGGTGGAAACACCTAATGTGATTACGCATATTTGTTCCCAAAATATTGTATTTTTGTGTCACGTAACCTCTGATATTTAACAATCGATTATTGAAATTACATCTGCATGGCTATGGATTTTTCTTCAACCTATTGGTAGAATTCTGCATAATTACTGCATGTCGGTAAATGTTTAGTTTATAACTCTTGTCTTGGATAAGAGTGCGCTTTTGTTCCTAATGTCGAGTTGATGTTCATTGTTGTGTATTTAGTCCACAAATGAAAACCTTTCTGTTTTTGCATTACCGCCTGTACTATCACTTAATTTTCAGATGTTGAAAATGTGCAATTACCTTGGAACCATCTACATGATGAATTAGCATAGAATTTTGTCAATAAGCTTTCGGGGTCGTCAGTGATTATTTCACATTTTTTTTGTGATGTCACTCGGGGTCAGGGTCTCTGTTTATTGATGTCTTAATTTGGATTTGTTTTCCAGAAGCGAGCTTCTGGTTGTGTACAAATTGTTGTGTTACTGGCTTCGAAAAAGGCGCACCTTCATGTTTGAGAGTTGGCGAATTGGCAGTAGCAAGCCACTTTCTATTTTCAGAGCTTTTATCTTCTCCTTTATAAATATATTAAAAAAATATATATATTTGCAAAATTCAACAATCGCACTTTCTTCTAACAAAATTGCACAGTGATAAAAATGAACAGACAACCGTCTTTCTTTCTTTTAAAAAGTTAGGTTTTCACTCTATTGTCACAATGGTCTTCATCCATCGGATCAATCTTTTACAGCTTCTCTACCTCGCAAACACACTCGGTCGTCTATTTTTTGTTTTTGTTTTTGTTTGCTTTTGAGATGTTGTTCCATGTTGCATCATAGCAACGGTGTGCCGCCACTGTGTGTGCTCGTCATATTTTATTCATCATAGCAGGGGCTGCGGCACCGAGACTTGCTCCTTCCTGCCCGCTCAAAGAAGGCAGCTGTCAGAGAGCCCAAATCCCCAGATGCTTTGCCCATTTTACCTCGACATCATACAAAAGCACATTTCCTCGCATGCAACGCTGCCACCGAGCATCGTTGCAGAAGTGACCCTTTCTCAATTTCCCTTCGCTCTTCTGCTGCATGTTGTAACTTTTTACGCCTTGAGGTCAGATTCTACGTGGCGCCTAAAAATAAGGTATTCCTGTAAGACCGCACTTGCAGATCTTTAAAAGGAAAAGCAAGCAGGAAATGGATGAATGGCTTATAAGTGATTCTCAAAAGCGTGGTACACGCCGGCTATCTCTAGTGGTACACGAAAGAATCACTGAATTAAATACAATTCCAATGTACAGTATTTAAAACATGACTTACAATACATACAATCAAACATTACAATGAAGCCTGTAGTACTGTTTCTCAGTCCAGTCCAGTCGTATTAACCTTAAGTACAAAGAAATGGGCTTTTTGGGACTAAAACCTCAGCCTCTGTGTTTTTTTGATTGTAGTTTAATGGGGGTTCTTGTTGCGAAATATTTTTTGAGGTGGTACTTGGTGTAAAAAGTTTGAGAACCACTGGCTTAAATAATCACAAGTAGACTGCAACAAAAGTCCAACTTTAATACAGTTCCTGCTTCATATGGAGCGGTGCAGCTGATTCTGTCATTTCATATTGAAATGCTGCGGCTGCAGTGAATGACAACAGCAACTTACGAACAGCAAGCGCATCAACACTTGACTAAAAATAGGATAAACACGCAGCGGGGGCTTCTAATGATGATCATTTTTAATTGGAAAAGATATGTTGACAACTGGCCTCTGGTGCTGCTCGACCTTCACAAGCAGATTTGCGTGATGCTGATGAGGCCGCATGCTTCAGTTCACATTTTGCGCGGCATGTGAACAGTGCGCTGCGTGCACACACACACACATGCATGTTCCTCAAACAAATGCATCCAGACCGCTGCACCGTTCCCTGCTCCATCGTGCACAGCAAGCGTTCCAAACAGCACACTGGCTCATGCACAACGCTGAATGACAGAGGAGCTGGCAGCTCTCATGCCAGGCTTTCTTTCTGCTTATTAAAATGAAATAATATCAGTGTCTTTGGTAGTCAGATGGTGTTTAGTTTTTGTAATGCTCAACTTTTCCTTTTGTTCAACAGTTTTCAGTTTTGGTTGTGCATTAAATGTGATGGTAGGAGCTCTTGAGATATAGAAAGTATGCCCCCCCCCCCCTTTATTTATGCCTCATACTTTAGTTGGAGTATATTCTGACACATGAGCGTACTGTCTGAAAGAAAAGAATCATACTTTTATTCATACATTTAGCCCTGTATGATAAGGCTAATCTTGAACTAGGCTGATATTTGTTGAATGTTTGGCTGTAATCTGCAAACATTATTAACCCAAACAACAAAATGCACCTCAGCCTGATGTATTTATGCAAATGTTAAAAGCGTTTAAATTTGGATCATTCTGTTTTCAGGCTTTCTTCTATGCCTCTCTCACGCTCTGCTTTGGAGCTAATTCCAAACATGGAACGTGAACAAAAAGTAAGTGAAGAGCGCACCATGCAACAGGTCCTCGACAAAATCGTTATTTACTCGAAAATAAAGACTACTCAACTGTTTAATTAAAGCCAACTGTTCAGGGTGCTTCATGCAGAGACAACAGCCTGCTGTTTAATGATCTTGTATTGTCTAAAGTGATCCTAGCATGTGGTGTTTAGGATTAGGATCCCCCCCTTCACCCGAGACATCATCTTTATTAACGACTTAAATCCTCTTCTTAATTGATGCGGGTTTATCTGATTCTCAAACGACGCACGCTGGTGAAAACCCTAAACAAATAAGTGCTTGTCAAACCGCGCTAGCTCAGCAAAGCAAAAAGGCCATTTGCAATGATTTTATTTTATTTTTTTAACCTTGTTGGAAATGGATTCAGCTGTTTAAGAGGAGGTTCTGCACTCACAGTGGTGGTTACTGAACAGAGAGAAATGACCCTTGCAAGCGGTAAGTGAGGTTTAGTCAATACTGAGCACTTCTAATGCAAGAAGCCTCATCTCGACAGCTTTTCATTTCACCGCCGCTGTCTCCAGTGCTCGTGCGGCACTTTCCCGCTCGCTCGTGCGCCCGTCTAATGGTGGGTGCTTTTATGATTGACATGCAAACACGCATTTCATTCCTCTCCAACTCTGGACAGTCAAAATGAGAGTGAAGACTGCACAACAACGGCGCTCAAGGATTCAGCCACCTCCTTAAAGACTCTCGAGCCGAGTGGTTGCGCAATCACCTTGGAGCTGGAGCAGTCTTACAGTAGAGGGCCTGCTTTCTGTCTCCTTGCACCAAGGAGGCTGTTTCCAACCCCCCCCCCCCCCCCCCCGCCCCCCCCCCCCCTCCTTCTCACACTGGCCAAACTGAGAAGAGGGTGTCATGTGATACATCTTCCTCTGAGAATTCTTTCCCCCGCAACACTGAGGCAGCTCAGTCATAACAAGTTGCTTCTCCGTAAAGATTCTTTCTTTCATGATGTTGACCTAGAACGTTTGTTAGCAGTTCTTTGTGTGTACAAAATGATCTTAAGGAATCTGTGCACATTCAAACACATGTCCTTGATGGTAGTAAGATAAGTATACAATGCATGGTGACATTTGTGAACATGTTATTTTTTTTTCTCTCGCTCTCTCGCTTGCTCTCAATTTCTGTATGCCTTCCAAAATAAAAAAAAATCTGTTTCTCCCAGCTAAAAACTGAGCCGCCAAAAGGCTCCTAAATCTTCCGCAATGTCTAAAAAAAATAGTTCTTGTGCAAATGATGACATAAGATGGTCTACAAGGCTTGGCTTTGTGCGACTTGCAGTAGTTTGGGAGCAGTTTGTCAGTGAGCGGAATGGTTGTTGAAACAGATCCTAAGCTTGTACGACTTTCAAAGAACAGCAGAGATGTTGGAAACTGCATTAATTCTAGTTTCTTCCTGTTGGTTTTTCATCTGTTTCAGTATGAAAAATAAGGTCTTTTTTCTTTGTTTTTTAAAAAATATTTTTTTAATTTTTTTTTTTTTATATAAACAGTAGCAATGCAGAGATTACTCTTTGGAGAAAAAATGTGTGGCGTGAAAAGTTTGGAGCGGTGGGTCGGAGACAGCGTTGGGGGCGGGGCGTTGGTGGGCGGGAGGTTCTTCCAAACGCTTTTGGTGGGTATCCAAAACCCCCACCCCGTCGGCAACTGAATTTTGTCCTGGAAAAATTCAGTCTCGGAGGGAAAAATTCCCTGTGCATGGTGTCCCAAGAGTCACAATATGCTTCCACTTTTCCATTTTGTTTCAGGCATAATTAGTATATATAATAGATGTGCGGCCATCAGCATTTGATAGTTTAGGCTTTGCAGTTTTTGCACCCTGTAATATTGCTTGATTGCTTTGTTTTATTTAATGAATTAAAGTCTGGCACGGTGTACGACTGGTTAGAGCGTCTGCCTCACAGTTCTGAGGACCGGGGTTCAATCCCCAGCCCCGCCTGTGTGGACTTTGCATGTTCTCCCCGTGCCAGCGTGGGTTTTCTCTGGGCTCTAAATTGCCCGTAGGTGTGAATGTGAGTGCGAATGGTTGTTTGTTTGTATGTGCCCTGCGATGGGCTGGCAACCATTTAAGGGTGTACCCAGCCTCCTGCCCGATGATAGCTGGGATAGCCTCCAGCACGCCCGCGACCCTAGTGAGGAGAAGCGGCTCAGAAAATGGATGGATGGATGAATTGAATTCAAAGTATTTCAAAGTAGCCCATGCATTTTTTTATTTTTCTTTCTGCGGCCCTCGGTGGAAAAAAGTTCAGACACCCCTGATCTGCGGAGGCATTTCCTTTTTCCAACTCTTTCCTTGACTGTCTGACCAAACAAACATTTGCTGAAACCGTCTGCAATCCCCTCTTAAATCCACTCGAGCAAAGAGGTCTGCGATTTGCAGCATAACTGAGCTTGGAGAATTTGCTTTTAATTAAAAGCGAGATCCAATGCGCTTAGTTCAAGTGGGAGAGGAGAAGGGGCAAAAGGTCTCTTTGGATAGAACTGCTAATATTCCGTCAGGCCATGAATGAGGAGCTTTGTTCGTGGTGAATAGTGGAAGACATCATTTGATCCCGCACTGATGGAGCCTCCGCTGCAGAATAATTGCTTCTTTTATACAGCCTTTTAAGAGGCTCGATTCAAGTGATTGTTGGTCAAATGGGCATCTGGCATGTGGATCGAGCGGGAGGTGTGGCAGCCACTCAAGGGGCATGAAACCATCAAGGAATTTATTTGAGCTTTCTCTTGCTGCTTTGTGTGTCATTACGAGCATCCAAGATATTTTCGATCTTTCGATCTCATTTTTTGGAAGTGATGTCGTTTAAAACTTTTTTTTTTTTACCCCTTTTCTCTGCGGCCTCATTGAACTTTGACTTTTGTGCCTACAGCCACAATGAAGCGATTATATTGTCCATGTCAGTTACAATTTGCTGTTTAACTCATTCACTGCCGGCCGTTTCCTGAGCAGGGAACCCCTTGACTGCCATTTTCGAGCAATTTCACTGATTTTGCAAGCCCCACAGAATATTATGTACGATGACGACGTAAACACCAAAACCACCAAATGAAAGATCAGACTCTCGTCTTTCATCAGAAAAAAGTGTGTTTGTAGCTTATACCGTTCTTTAGTAATCAGCAGCCAAATCTGTTTCTGGAAGAAAAAAAAGGAGAAAACCGCCTTTTTGTGAAAGCAGACACATCAAGCAGAACAATGACTTTGACACCAATATTTTTTTTCTTTAGAGAAAATCTCAAACATCTGAACATAAAACAACACTGAGAAAGTACTTTTGACTGAAAAATAATTTATTACAGAATAATGTACTATTACTTTGTAGAGAATTTACATTAGACAAAAATGCATGAACAAATCTTCCAAATTCTCGTCCTCTACTGTTTGCTCAATAGTCCAGGTTTTTATTACCTTGCGCATAAAATCAAAATCTTATTTTATTCTTCTGTTGGCATTGGATAGGGTTGTATGTGCATGTCATTCTCCTTGAAACCAGTCACAACTTCTGCTCGAAGTAGAACCTGTGCAGTTTAGAAATATAACTATTACTATAAAAATATATTGTTGAAATTGCTGTCATGGGACGTGGAGAAAAAAAAGCTTTCAATTACCTTTTTTTTGTCTGCACTGCGTACTGGATTGGGAGTCGAATGTCTGCTGGATGCATAACCTGTAAGTTAAAAAAAAAATATACAATTACTCGAGAATACTTTTTATTGATGACGTGTTTTGCAAGGGTAAAAAAATTACTTCTTCGCAATCCTAAAAGACGCTCGACTCGCGGGTGTTGAATTCCTGCAAGATGGACGAAATGGAAAATTCAAATCAGTGCTGGCAAAAGACGTTACATTTTAATGTGAACTAGTGGGACTAAATTATGTTTTATGTAACAAGGATTGAAGGAGCGTGTTTGCTCGCTAAATGTAGCTAACATGAGCTGCAAACGAGTTACCTTCGTCTTCGCCGGACTTCATCAATCTTCATCGGAGGAAGCTCACCTCAAAAGGGAGTTCACTCTCTGACGATTCCGGATCCCATTTATTCAAATCCTGGTCGGCAGACGATCACCCAGCAAGAGAGGATCTCGCCAAATGTATGGGCCGGCATTTTGCGTGATGGCTTTGTTCCAAAGCGTCATTCCTTTATTCCTTTTTTGAAAAAGATTTTTTTTCATTTTGTCTTGTCTCTTTTCCGCCATTATGCTTGTCTCTTCTCATCGTCTCTTGTACCCCGCCGGCCCGCCTCCTCCTTCTTCTTCCTGTTCTTCCCCTGAGGGAAGGACATTCACCCCAAGGCATTGTTGCCCTGTACAGGGTGCCAATCCTCATTGCAGTTATCCAGTGGCTTGACGATCACACATAAACTGTAGAAGACCCTCCCCCACCCATGCCCATTAAAAAACGCCATTGACGTCTTTAGACGGCATTGGCAGGGAATAGATGGATTCTTAATGACGTCTTTGGACGGCATTGGCAGGGAATGAGTTAATGGAGAGGCATCTTGACCGTGAATCACTCTATTACAAAGCTGTAGCTTAATGTGTCTGTGCAGTGGTCAAAGAGGAGGATTACATTATTTTTAGAGCCTTTAACTTACCTCTTTCGGTGTAAAAGGTCACCATCGATCTTAATGGAGCATTGAGCATTGAGCATTATCGGGATTACAATGAGATCTTCTCCCTGCCATTCTGGGTTTAATTTTTAAGCTTCATAGGCTGAGTTCAAATTGTGTCTGTGATTTGTTCACCCTCTGCAATGCCGCAACGTACTGGTATTTGAATTACCCTCAGGCTTTGGATGGCTGCAACGTGGGTTTAACACTGGAATCACTGTAGGACCACAAGAGAGTTTCTGGAAGAATTTATGAAGAGGTCATGTGCTTCCCTTCTAAAACCTGTTCATCTGTTGCATTATTCTACTAGAAAACGTGCAGACAGACTGGTAACAGTGTCGAGTAGCAGTAAAAAAAAAAAAAAGCCTTTTGTCAAAGGTTCTTTTTCCTCCTTAGATCTTTAAGACCCAACTTTGTTTGCAGGCACTTATTCATATACCAGAACAAATCAGTCGAGCCACTGTTTAGGTAAGCACGGTGGTCTACTAAGGACACCAACAAAAAAAATATTTCATTTTGCTTGTTTATCTCGTCGGTATAAGGGGGTCAGGGTGAGCACGCCCATTTTAAGCGGTCTCAACAGGATTGGCTCCACAGCTGCGGAAGGAGTTATTACAATATTTTTAAGAGTTTTGATGTAAGGATTTGGAGCATAAAACATGTCAGAAAATCCCGGGACTGAAAATCTCTGTTTTGTGATGTAGGCATTCGGCTCCATTGTTGAGTCCTTGTGGAAAATACAGTATGTGTGTGTATGTGTGTGTGTATATATATATATATATATATATATATATATATATGTGTGTGTGTGTGTGTGTGTGTGTGTGTGTGTGTGTGTGTGTATATATATATATATATATATATATATATATATATATATATATATATATTACTGACAGATTGGGATATTTTCCTTTCGTTTCTTTCTAGAGCAGAACTGTCAGAATCAGGCAGTTCAAATAAAGTGTCACAATCACAACCTTCAGTGGGATTTCTATTGTACATACATAATTGTGTGCAGTGAGCACACACACACTGTGGAGGACAGTAGATGTTTAATCTCAAATAGCTCGAAAATGCACAACGATACTTTAAATATTGTCCCATTTAGCTCTCAGCGGTCAATTAATTTAGTTAGTAGTAATGTGACAAACAGAACTATTTATGTCTTTGTTAGCGAAATGATAAGGATATTCTGCTGATGAATAACAAGCACAATGACAGACTGAAGTGGAGGTGAATGCCGTCTGTAGCAAACGTTCCATTAATCTTTGGTTTGGTAGTCAGATTTAATAAATAAATGCAAACACCCTTCAAAGCTTCTGAAAAAGCTTTATTTTTTTATTTTTACAGTGTGTCACAATCTAGAAATTCTTGCAAAAACCATTGACTGATGTGTTTCCTTTTGAGTGGCCACCAGTAATTAAGCATTTCAGGCATCAAGCCAAACACTAATGCAGCGACACACTGAGATCAACCATTTGTTTAATGAAATGACTTGCATGATCTATTGGAGCCAAAATTGCAGCTAAAAAAACTGTACGTTGGTGATGTTTGCCAAAAAGAATGAAGTACATTGGCATTGTGATCGTGTTGTTGTGGGAGGCAGCTATGTTCCCACTCCCGGTTTCAGAGGTCATGCACTTGATAGAGCAACCATCTGCGCTCAGTGAGCCACTTGTGCCTGTTGTGCACATGCTTGGCATCCAGCTGTTTGCTCGCTTTTCATTTTGACATATGGAACTGCTGTCTCATTTTGGATCGCAAAGTGCTTTGTCTTACTGGAGCCACAGTTGAGATTTATATTGTGTGGCCGTGACAGAAAGTTAGTGGTACAAGCTCACAGGGCTTACTTGCATGTCAAAAAATATTTTCCACTGTGAAATTAACTCAACTAAATCATTGTGTCCAGCTTTTAATGAAGATTCCATTTGTTACATTTGTCATTTGAATGTGAAGAACAAGGCCATAAACACAACCCTTGCTACATTTGCTGTCTGGGGAGGAGGAATGCGATCTTCATCTTGATTCGATTTGATAAATCGTGCTAATGCGCATTTGGCAGGCCAAATACACCAGGAGAGTGGGAAGACGGTCCCCAGGGTGCGGAGAGGGTCAGGGCCGCTGGAGCTGTGCTCTTAACTCTTCTGCTGCTGGGCTGCTGAAGACATCCAAATGATACAATCGTTCATTACCTGCCTACGTGTGGCCGCCCGTGCAGCTGATATCTATCACCTGAAAGGTTTGGCATTATACTGGCGTAGCCCTGCGTGTTAACCCACTGATGAGTCGAATGCACACACCCTGCGTGTTAACTATTACTTAAATATAAGGTACGGTATATCTAAAAACAATATCAATTCAACATTGGCTATAGCCTGTATTGTACAGCCATTTCAAATGTCCTATAAAAAAAAAAAAAAAAAGAAACCACTGCTGTTCTAAGTCAAACGGGAAGACCAAGAAACATAATAGCAGTTGACGACAGAAACGTTTTGATAAATGACTGTCAGCAACAACCTTCAGAGTGCCGCTGTGACGCTCTTTAGAAAGAAGAATAGGAAGGCCAGGCTTTGCACACCTTATAATGTCATATTTTGTTATAATATATATGAATTGTATGTTCTGAGCTGTGTATCTGATACAGGTGCATAAACCAGGAAATAAAAGCTGAAATGTTCTCTTTTGATGTTGAACCTAAATAGTGTATTTATAGTTTACAGCAACAATTAAGGAATTGACCTCACCGGTAATATAACTGGCCATGTAAATTTGGACGGGACTGTAAATCGTAGCTCCCCAGCGGTGTTGCAACCTTAACCAAATCACAAATGTTTTAAAAATAGAGACGATCATCCGGTCTATTCTTTGCAGAGGGGGCTTGAGGTCTTGGCTGATGTGAAAGAATTCTTTTTGGGAAACAAATATTTTAGAGAGTAGGAAATTGACAACATCTGTAGATAGATAAACAAACGTATTAATAAACTCCCATGACGAAAACTCTGCAGCTGCTAAATATTTCATTTCACTAGAGGCTATTGTCTCTACAAAGTACTTTCTCCATTATCACATTGTCATTGTACAGTATTGTCATCATTGCTTTCTATCTATCTATCTTGTGTCTCTGTGTTAAATGCTCCGATGTCAAAAATTGAATACACAAACGTACGTTTTGATCACTGTTTCATTGAGATGCTGTCAGTCACCCGAGCGATTTTGTGTTCCCGTGAGCACCGGATGAGGTGTTGATCTGTAGGGCTGTCTTGCTCAACTCTACTCTCCATTCAACAGCGAGTCCCAAGATGGAGACGAATAATATTTATGGTTTGACTTGTGGAAACATTTGGCTGCAGCATGAGCTGAGCTGGATGTCAGCTTGCCCACAAAAGATGAACTTTGACGTTAACTTCCCCTAAATCCTCTGATTAAATATTTGCTGGCTCATTTAATATGAATGTGAATAAATGGTCAGGCAGTGGGTTCATGTCCGTTCCGCTGCAATAATTGCCATGATTTGACAAAAAGACCTCCACGGCACCTTGTCTATTTCATTTCCTCTCTTTCTCTTTTTCTCTCTGCCACAGTTGTTGTTGTCAAAAGTCGTGACTGATTTTTAGTTGCTTTTTTTCTGGATAATTGAATGGAATTAATGTGCGGCACGCTCATAGAGTATGTGCATCTAGTAGCTCACTTGAAATATGTAGGGCTGCAATAAAATGGGCTGCACATACACAGACAGATAATTCCATGAGTGATCATGTCCTTGACGGTTCCCCACTTTCGCCGTCATTGACAAAGCCTGGAAACTATTAGAATACATTAAAGTGTGTCACAGTATTCCTGGAGGATACGGTCGTCTTACTTTGAGGGACCCTGACTTTTTCCAGCAGTGGCAGTGTTATAATGTTCACCTTTCACTATAAAATGTGCCCGCTTCCCTTTGGGCGGTATCATTTGCATTGCTAAGAGCGAAACAACACTACAGAAAAGTGTTGTTTGGGGGTGTGGTTAACATGCTTCCTTCACGTAAAGAAAAATACTTGCAGGATTTGTCAACATTGGTTGAGCAAGGTGTTAATAAACAAAAATACAATTTCAGATTGTTGGTGTTGTTAGGGTTAGGGGTTAGAATTAAAAATTTTAATTATCACAACAGTTGTTAGCATCTTTAGAGTTGTACTTGTTTTTTGGCAACAACAAATAAATGACAGAAAAACATGTCAGACGCAAAACATACCAGAAGGTACCCCAAATGACGGCAACATTTTTTCACCTAGAAATTATTATGGTTGGAAAAACATGGACCCCAAAGCAGACATGACGAGGAGTTTAGCAATCAAACTGAGCTTTATTACAGTCTGGGTGCACGCAAAACCCAAGTAACAAAAAAAAAAAAAAAAAGTGTTCAACGAAAAACAACGAAGAAAAAAGTGTGATGCAACTAAAAAATATGCAGAAGAAAGATCAACAGAAAATCAGGTTGGAAAACAAACAGGTTTTGTCAGCAAACAAAAACTACACACGCAATCAAACCTACACAAGGAATGAAATGCTAAACAGTAGAATCACAGTGGCACTGACATTCAACAAAACAGTCGAACAAACCGTAAGTACAAGTAAACGATGGAGGTAGGCAATGAAATTGATCCGGCACCTTCCTGCTGCTTCAGCTCCACCGAAATAGCCAGCAGACGGTAATCAGAAGCAGGTGCACGCACAAGACTTTGCCCACCAACGGTCACCACAGAAACTGGAGAGATACGACCACAAGCTGTACATGCAGATATACAAATAGGAACATGACAGAAATTCCAATTTAAATACAGTACCAACAATTTACCCTGTATTTTGAGATTGTTGGAATATATCACCCCGACGGAGGGCAGATTAATCAAGTCCTGTGACTCCTCACGCAAAATTCGACATTAAGCCCGTTTGCATTTAGTTTACTAAATCATCATCACATTTCGTGAGGGTCTTGCATGCATGAAAATTCATTTTGGTTGCTGCTGTTTAACAATTTCAAAATTCTGTAAAAAAAAAAAAAAAAAAAAATGTTTATGGCTACTGATTGTATATTTTTGTATTCAAAATCAAATTTGTCGCAATGCTTTCAGTGCTACTGATGACCGTAATATTTCTGGTCACTATAATTATGATACGAAATTTTCATACAGTTCCGTCTTTAATTGGAAGTGAAGGAAAGTTAATGTGGAGCATAGAAATCATAACCAACGGTGATCACGCGGTTGAGGGAATTGAATCCATAGAGGAACTAGCAATAACTCCATTATTTAAGCCTGAGGGACGCGAGTGTTGAGGCTGCAAGGTATGCATGTAGATACAAAAATCCCCAGTTGGGAAAAGATGGCGTGAAGATGATTTAGTGTATCAAAAACTGCAACTCCTTGTGGTAACATTTTCCTAGCCACTACCATATATCCAAGATGGCAACCGCGGGGAGAGCAAAGTGTCCAATTCACACACCACGCTGTCAGTGTGAATCCACTTTTGCGTTCAAACTGGCCAGAGGAAGTGTAAAAGTACACAAATTGAGACAAAGCAGCAGTCTCATCCGAAGTTAAATTGGATTTCATCTTTCTCACTGAGGGATTATGAAATCTGACCGGTAATGTAACTAACCGTGTGTTGCACAAGTAGAGAGGCAAAGTCAATAGCAGTGCTGTCTCCCGTGTTTCTTCATCTCTTTTTACTCTGACGTAGACCGTTTAGCTGAAGCTCTTTATCCTTGCTGAGCTCTGTCTTCCTAATGCAACCTGAAACTTGAAACTCATTTCTTGACCTGCAGGCTGCTACACATTTCCAAATACTGTTTCGGAGCGCATTATAAAGTACAATGTTCGCTTGTATATTTCCATTCACGCTTTCTAACTTCCGAGCCCAACACTGAGGTGTGATTTAGTATCTCTTAAAAAAATAAATAATTTTTTTAAAAAATGACAGGATTTGCAACAATGGCTTACTGTTGAGCTAACTAGTTGGTGTTGGAATGTGAATCATCTTGAAATATTAATCATTTGCACTCAGTGGGCAAAGTGTCAGTACTTTTGCCCAGGGCTGAAAAAGTGCCATGGTTACAGAAAGAGTGTAGGAGTTAGTTTGCAAACCATTTGTACAGCTGTGTTCGATATGTAAATTCATCTCATCATTTTCATTGTTTAGTAATCACTGCCTCAAAGGCTGTTCACATGGAAGGGGTTCATAAATCTTTCCGACAAAAAAAATTATTTGAAGGATCATAGACTGTTTTTACTCATTTAATGGCAGGGAGCAAGATATGATCAATACCTCGCATTGTCGGCTGACTATACTTCAAGCCAGCTGCAAGACAAAGTTTGCACCAGGCCTTTGCAGTACACTACAATGTGCGTGTGTGTGTGTGTGTGCGTGTGTGTGTGTGTGTGTGTGTGTGTGTGTGTGTGTGCGTGTGTGTGTGTTTTACCCCTCGGTTCTTGCAAGGATTAAACAACACAGCACAATGATTAATGAGAGGTGGAGTATAACTCTTTCAACATGTTCGCAAGCTTTGTGCAAACCTACGCGTGATACAAACTTGCTGGAACTGGTTTCATTACGTATGGATGTATGTACTGTATTTATGTATGTATGTATGTAATATATATACAGTATTCCATGTTTGTAAATATGTTAATATGCTATTGCAGCCCACTTAATGTGGTGGTTTTTTTTTTTTTCAGTGCGTGTTTAAGTATTCTTCCTGTTGGTGCCTTTTGTGTGAGTTTATGGATACATTTACATCCAAAAGGTTAGCATGTAGTTGTTCCTAGTCTAGTTTGTGCCTTAGTGTATTCACGCCCTGACAGTGCATTTCTTTTCCATTTCATTTCTTTCATATGACCAAATGAGACTCTAATGGACATTTTATATCCCGCTGCCCTGACCCCACTAAAGTGATTTAGTGACGCAGTGACCTGCGACACTCATCATTTTTAAGTTCAACATTTAGTGTTAGGCATTTTGGAGATGTATTTGACCCCAGAGAAGAGATTTGGTCAGAGTGAGCCCAATTAAAATGCAGACATCAGTAATCAAAGCCCTCGTCGGTGTATGAAAGTCATTCTTCAGGATATACAAGTCAAGTTTAGTCGTTGAGGAGTCAAACAGGGTGAGGGCTGTCTTTGTGCAGACTGGCAAAATAGCATCGTGGGTGGGGGGGGCTGCGGTTGTGCTGATGCCATTGAAGTCTCGGGTGACAAACGCTCTGCGGTTTTTACCCGGGTGGTAGACAAGAGTCACAAAGTTGAGTGTCCCCTCGAATACTCTGGAAAATTCTCAGTGGAGCGTCGTGTTACACCTAACAATTATCGGCTCCCGGACTTCTCTCAGAGCAAAGGACTTCTTTGAAGGAGGCCACCTCCAAATGCATGAATCTGTCTTGAATAGTTATACACACATAACAAGTGGTTGTCGGATTTTTTTTTTTCAATTTACCTATTATACCCCCAGTATACGTGCTGCATTTGCGACTTTTCCACCGACTTAGTTAATGTGGAATAATAACTGTGTGTAAAACAATAAATAATGATTGATTGCTTGCTTGATTCATTGCTAGCTAGCTAGTTAGCTAGCTAGACACATTAGCTAGCTAGCTAGTTAGATACTATACAGTAGATAGATAGACTTACATTTATAATTGACTATAGTAATCCCATCGTGAAAAATATGCAACTACTAAATATTTCAGCCCTTTTGTTTAAACTGAAGTGAATTTTCCAGAGCAAATGAAAAAGTTCACTAGAGGCTGTTGCCTCTACAATGTACTCTCTTCATTATCACATATTTATTATAGTTTTTTTTTTAATATATATTTGAGTGTTTATTGTTTATTTACCTGTGTGAAGCACAGTATTGAGGTACATGTCACTCCATGTAAGTCAAGATGTGACAATTATGTTTGTGACAAATACAAATGAAGTGTGTCTTAATTGACAGAGGTTGTCTGAACTTTGGGAAGGATCTGTAATTCAAAGAATACACAAAAATGGTCAGAAATAGCCATATCCTAATGTCAATTGATAGACTTTCAACATCCTTGAGATGACCAGGTCTAAGATGTGACCGTGAGTGTGGGTTGGACAAATGTGAGGTCAAATGGGTCTAGTATAGCAGAGAGTTCTTTAGATTTTCTTTCGATGTTATTGTCAACATGAATGTTAAAGTCTCCCGTTATGACAAAATAGTTGTAGTCTGTACAAATAACTGACAGCAGTTCTGAGAAGTCCTCCATAAATTTTCTATTTTATTCTAGTTCTATTTCTGAGAAATAATTATACGGTCATTACAGTACTGCAGATGTAATTTTGTTTGGAAATACAGACTGGCTAATTGAAGCGCAGCACAGAACACAGGTCTGGCATTTTCAGTGATTCATCTTACCCTTTTTTTGTTTTGTTTTTGTTTTTTTGGTTTTTTAAAATGTTGTAACTTCATGCCACATGTCCAAAAACACTGGAGCCCCTAACCATTCACGTATTCTATGTAAAACGGCTTTAATTCCCAAGTGGTCAATGGTCAATATTTTTGTGAAACTTCTTGAATTGCAATTCCAATGAAGTTGGGACGTTGTGTTAAACATAAATGAAAACAGAATACAATGATTTGCAAATCATGTTCAACCTATATTTAATTGACTACACTACAAAGACAAGATATTTAATGTTCAAACTGATGAACTTTATTGTTTTAAGCAAATAATCATTAACTTACAATTTTAGGGCTGCAACACGTTCCAAAAAATCTGGGACAGGTGGCAAAAAAAAGAAAGTTGAGGAATACTCATCAAACACCTGTTTGGAACATTCCACAGGTGAACAGGCTAATTGTGAACAGGTGGGTGGCATGATTGGGTATAAAAGGAGCTTCCCTGCATTCAGTCATTCACAAGCAAAGATGGGGCGAGGTTCACCTCTTTGTGAACAAGTGCGTGAGAAAATAGTCCAACAGTTTAAGGACAATGTTCCTAAACGTACAATTTCAAGGAATTTAGGGATTTCATCATCTACGATCCATAAGATCATCAAAAGGTTCAGAGAATATGGAGAAATCACTGCATGTAACCGGCAAGGCCGAAAACCAACATTGAATGCGCGTGACCTTCGATCCCTCAGGCGGCACTGCATCAAAAACCGACATCAATGTGTAAAGGATATCACCACACGGGCTCAGGAACACTTCAGAAAACCAATGTCAGTAAATACAGTTCGGCGCTACATCCGTAGGTGCAACTTGAAACTCTACTATGCAAAGCAAAAGCCATTTATCAACGACACCCAGCAACGCCGCCGACTTCTCTGGGCCCGAGCTCATCTACGATGGACTGATGCAAAGTGGAAAAGTGTCTGTGGTCCGACGAGTCCACATTTCAAATTGTTTTTGAAAACTGTGGATGTCGTGTCCTCCGGGCCAAAGAGGAAAGGAACCATCTGGACTGTTATGGACGCAAAGTTCAAAAGCCAGCATCTGTGATGGTATGGGGCTGTGTTAGTGCCAATGGCATGGGTAACTTACACATCTGTGAAGGCACCATTTAATGCTGAAAGGTACATACAGGTTTTGGAAAAACATATACTGCCATCCGAGCAAAGCCTTTTTCATGGACGCCCCTGCTTATTTCAGCA
Organism: Phycodurus eques; assembly: GCF_024500275.1. NCBI lineage: Eukaryota > Metazoa > Chordata > Actinopteri > Syngnathiformes > Syngnathidae > Phycodurus > Phycodurus eques. The sequence continues at coordinate 4,783,834 of NC_084527.1, forward strand.
AGACAATGCCAAACCACATTCTGCACAGCGTGGCTTCGTAGTAAAAGAGTACGGGTACTAGACTGGCCTGCCTGCAGTCCAGACCTGTCTCCCATTGAAAATGTGTGGCGCATTATGAAACGTAAAATACGACAACGGAGACCCTGGACTGTTGAACAGCTGAGCTGTACGTCAAGCAAGAATGGGAAATAATTCCACCTACAAAGCTTCAACAATTTGTGTCCTCAGTTCCCAAATGTTTATTTAATGTTAAAAACACAGTGGTAAAAGATGACCCTGTCCCAGCTTTTTTGGAACGTGTTACAGCCATAAAATTCTAAGTTAATGATTACTTTCTAAAAACAATAAAGCTTTTGAACATTAAATATCTTGTTTTTGTAGTGTTTTCAATTAAATATAGGTCGAACATGATCTGCAAATCATTGTATTTTTATTTATGTTTAACAAAACGTCCCAACTTCATTGGAATTGGGTTTGTAAAAATGGTGTGGCAGTAGCTCATCTGTAGGGACTTGACCTTTGGCCTCTCGAGGCCCACTGTGGAGAAATGCTGTTCAGCATCCTGATTACTGTCAAGGTGCCCTTGAGCACAGCTCAGGGGCGCCGCCACCTTTTGCGCGCCCCATCACTCTCAAATCTCTGCTTATACGCCTGCATGTTTGTGGTCCGGTTATCTATGTGGTATGCAACAAAAATATACACAGTGAGTAGAATCTCCCCTTAAGGGATCATAATGAGTATCAAGTCATCCATTTTCTGTACTGCTTATCTTGTTTGGTTTGTGTGGAGCTGAGGCCTACCCCAGCTGACTTCGGGCAAAAGGCAGACAACATCCTGGACTGCTTGCCAGTCTATCACAAGACTAACTTTCAAGTAAATCAGAACCGGTAGATGCACGTCAAGTAAAAGCGATTTTGTTTTTCAGCTGCATTGGCACATTCCTTTGCAACTGGAACATCACTAAATGCTTGTTTACATTGCTGCGAAATCCACGCTATCCGGACTCCAGAGCGAGCATTCATTTTTTTCTTTGTTGGCTTGTCACTCGTGTAGCTCTGCTGTAGTGGGCCGGGTTTGGTTATCTTGCGAGTCCTTGCCTCCGAGTTCCCGCTTCCTATTATAGCCACGGCGCATATGAGCAACATACCGTATGAGTCACAACGATTTCGAGCCGGCTTCCGGAGGAATAGAAAAGTACTGGTCAGTCCATTCATTCTTAAAAACTGTTTGTGTCACTTTTCCAAACTTTTGAGCAAGCTGTGTCTTCCCATGCAGATCTCTTTCTTCTGATGAACAAAGGGTTTGATTGATCCATTATGATCTCATGATCACAACTTGGGGCAACCGTAATGCTTGTACACAGTCTGCGACAGCGGCCTGTGGGAGAAAAAAACACACCGCGTGACGGCGCACATGACGTCCGCTCGAGGGTTCTTTTCTTAAAATGTTATTTTCTTTCTTTCTTTATTTATTTTTCTTACCTCATTGAGCATTCTGCACTGTGCTTTTACGGTCATCTTTATAGGATAGCTTGGAAGTGAGGCAACAGTGCAGAACTTTCTTCATTTATAAATAATTTGTATAACCGTGGACTAATAAACATCAAACACTTTGAGAGATACTTTTGTAACATTTCCAGCTTTATTCAAGTTTATATATAATATATAATATATATAATGTGATGATGTGTCAACCTGATTGCGATACTGTGGCATGACCTCAAGACAGCTATACGCACCAGACATCCCAGAAATCTTACTGAACTGCAAAACGTTTGGAAAGGGGAACGGTCCAAAATTCTTCCTGATCGTTATGCACGTTCAATCTGCAACTTCAGGAAACGTTTGGTTGAGGTTATTGCTGCCAAAGGGTCAACCAGTTATTAAATCAAAGGGTTCACTTACCTTTTCCTCCGTGTTATTCATTCATTCATCTTCCATTCCGCTTATCCTCACACTGGTCGAGGGCGTGATGGAGCCGCTCCCAGCTATCTTCGGGCGGGAGGCGGGGTACACCCTGAACTGGTCGCCAGCCAATCGCAGGGCGCATACAAACAAACAACCATTCGCACTCCCGTTCACAATTTAGAGTGTTCAATTAACCTACCCTGCATGTTTTGGGGATGTGGAGGAAACCAGAGTGCCCGGAGAAAACCCACGCAGGCACGGGGAGAACATGCAAACTCCACACAGGCTAGGACCGGGATTTGAACCCCGGTCCTCAGAACTGTGAGGTGAATATGCTAACCATTCCATCACCGTGCCGCCCTCCATGTTATTTTCAATAAAAATATGAAAACAATTATTTTGTGTGGTAAGAGTTTAAACAGACTGTTTTTGTTATTCTTGTGATTTAGATAAAGATCAGACCACATTTTATGACCAATTTATGCAGAAATTTAACAAGTTCCAAAGGACTCACATACTTCCCTCCCACTGTAGAACGAAAATAAGCAGCTCATTCATGCACTGATCAGGGCCAAATGTGGGTTCAGTATCTTACTCGAGGTTACTTAAATAGGACTGGAGGGGAACCGCAGTCTGAACTATTGTTGCCTCCAGCTCCCCCAATTAATGATTTTTTTCCTATTCATGTCTCAAAAAAGTCAATAAAAGTTCAAGTGCGCTAATATCTCAGGGCGAATCTTTTTGTTCTCTCATTCATAATCTCACAACACCGCCCAACCCAACAAAGATATCACACTTGCTTAGCTTTTGCACAACAATAACTGGGTTCGTGCATACACTTGTACTAAAGATGTTATAATAATACAGTATATTATTGGACTAAATCATACCAGTTCTTTCACTTGAATAGTTGCAGGGTTTCACTTGTAAAGAGGTGTTTTCACGACATTGCTGTAGAGTTTTAGTTACTGAAATGTTCAAAATGCTTCTTCAGTCGCTGAACGTTATCATCACCTCATCATCTTGACTGAGAATGTTTTTTAATTTCTGCGCAGTCCCACTCCCAAAAGACATTAGTGAAAGTGCCAAAGGGTAGAGTTTTGTTTTTGTTTTTTTCCCTTCCGGCTTAACCCAGTTTATGAAAGACAAAGTACTTGTACAAGTTGAGCTCCTTTAAGTGAAGCTTCCCACCTTTTTGAATAATGACACAGTTTCACAGTTTTTTAAATTGCTTTTATTGCTTACTTTTTGTACTTAGTGTTTGCTCTGCTATTTCACAGGTTGATGCATGTCATTTGGTGCTGCTCATGCGAAAAAGCTCACTGCGCTCCACTTATTTCTCAATTTTTGTGTCCTTTTGCAGATGGTTAGTCACGCCATGACTCCCTTGGATCCCCGTGAAGAACCGTCCACTCAAAGGTGAAAGGATTTCAACTCAAGCACTAAATATAACCCTCTTCCTGTTGCTCAGTGTGGGAGAAAGTGCCGGAGTGGTCCTGGCATGGCTTTTCTGTAGGCTGATAACTGTGGCGAAAGCGGCGTTGAGTGATCATCTTTCACTCTTTTCATTCTGGATGCGTGGAGCAAGCACTTTGGGTTTTGCTGTCAACAGGAACCAGCAGACGCTCTCGCTCACATGAACACGAGAGCCTGGCGGTTGTGAGGTGTCTTCCGCTGGACAATACAAACGCCCACAGAGGAGTAGTCATGCCGTCGTCTGGATGACCTTCATACCAGATTAAGGCATCGAAACCATTTACATTTTTATTAGGACTTTTTAGTGGGTGGGAAGCAGGGCGATCTGTTGCTGAGTTCATCACTGGGCCGGCGTGCTCAAGTGGCAGTGTGAGCCAGCATGGCCAAAGCTCTGCTGAAGATACAGCGTTATTTCCGCAGAAAACCTGTCCGCTTCTTTACCCTCATCTTGCTCTACCTGACCGCCGGAAGCCTCGTCTTCCTGCACGCCGGCATCGTTGGCGACAGCGGTCCCGGAAGGCGGGGGCTGCGTGTGTACACTGTGGTGGCCTCAGAGATGGGCAGCCAGATGACGTCGTCAGACAGCGGAGGACTGGGCATCATGCGAGTATTTAAGGAGGCTCACAGACCTAGACGAGGTTACGCCCCCTATGTGGAAACAGAAGGCGGGGCAGATAAAAGAGGGCAAAACTGGAGACTACCCCAACAAGTGGAGCCTTGCAGTGAAAGCCCGCAATGCAAAACAGATGGACGACGGAAGAGGTGGGTTGTACTCAAACATACAGGAAGCAGTGGATTTTCAGCTGGGCAATTATCCAGATTTCACACGCCGTGGATCCTCAAATTCATTAAAGGAAATCTCTCTAATAAAGTACATTTCGCAACAGAGGCCATAAATCACATTTAGTCGCTCACGAGCCGACTTTGAAATAAGGAAATCATAACAATGAGCTAATTATTCCATGGAAATTATTGTAAGCATATTGAAATGGTTCCAATTCCATGTTTTGTCGGTGTTGTGAAGTTGCTAATTACAATCCTCAACTAATTATGAGATGATTCAGCATTTTGAATGTTCTTATATATTATACATATCCCGTTGGAGTATTTTCACCTCCAACATTACATGTTAATGTGACATCGATCCAACGTAATCTCTGATTACAAACTGCAAAATGATAACGACAGAACATTTGTAGCCGTGTTATAAGTCGGCGAGCATCACGATGATTAAGTCCTCATTTGAGAAAACCTCTTGAGAGTTGTGCTCCGCCGTGCTTCAGCTGTGCTGCACGCTCCCACGCAGACAGCTGAAGAATCACAACATCTAAATAACTTAATAGCAAAGTTCACAGCGTCTTCGTAAACATGGTGACAACTCATTTCCCTTACAATGGTGCTTATAAAAACCTCCATTATCTTATGGCGTTCAAAGTCTTTAAAAGGCTTCTATCAGGAGGCAAGTGTACGTTCAGGCTCAATAACCGACATTTAATAACATCAATATCCTGCCGAAGCCTGTCAGTGTGTAATTTAACTTAACTGTAGGGTAATTTAGCTGATTAATCTTTCCCCCAATTAATTTTTCTCCATCTTGCTCACATCTTCCAGCTCAAAACTAAACAACGTACACAGTGGTAGATTGAGTAAATATTATTCATGGAACATTCGTAATGTAGTTTTTCCAAGTAGCTGATCTCCATGCAGCTGGACAATTCAGTGTTTTCCAACGCACATATTTTTAATTAGAAAAATCTCACAGCGCACCACCAATCAAAATTGTCACAAAAAGAGTATTCACGGGTTGCAAGAAATGAAAAATGTTCTGACCAATGAAATGAAATTGCCTCATTTCTGATGATTTCTCGGCGCGCACAAATGTGCCACTGTACAGTGGGTGGGAATCACAATATTATCATTAGCACAAAAAATGCTGCTCAGTCTCACACGATACCTAATCAGGTAAATCTGCATCTTACGCTGTTCTATTGTTATTTTACATGAGTAAAATTCCCCCCAGCCCCCAATACCACTTGCTGAGAAAAATGCACAATGTTTCTCTCTGAAGTGCAGTGGGATTAAAACAAAGTAGTTTCAAAGCAGACTCTACTAGATGAAAAGTATGGGTAACTGCAATGACAAATTGGACATAAATACTGCACACACGGGAGCAATCTTTCGTTCCTTTCTTCTGTTTTTCGCTCTGCACATTTGCTAAGACTGCTCGTGAGAAGTGACCACATTTTTAATAAAGCACCTCAGTTCCCTTCCATCACTGCCGTTAAAACGTGGAGACGCACCAAAGCACTGCGGTGGCGCCATTAGCATTCAGCCACACGACTAACCTCTCCAGCTGAAAGTCATTTTCTGTAGGACAATGAGAAAATGGCTGTATTTTGGATTGTATAATGTGCATGCTCATTTTATCACTTAGTCACTCCAGACTCCCCTCAACTTCCACTGAAAGGAAGATAACACGCTCGCTTTGTGTATTTCAATTTATTCATTCATCGCATCTTAAAATAGATAATCAAAACGCACGTATGTCGGCCCCCCCCCCTGCCATTGCAATGTGTGGGTTACACATTTGCACCCATTAACAGCACAGGCAGACAGAAGCTTATTATGATCGAATAACACGGCGGCATTCAAATGGATAAATGATGGCAGTGTAAAAGTGGCGGCTGCTTTGCTGAGGTGAGACTTGCGTGAGACCTTTGTGAGGCTGGCGAGGATCAGGCTGCTGGAGGACATCAAAATGTTATTCCACTACAAAAGCTGTGCTCAATTTTTCTAAGCCACCACTCAGACTATATATCATTATTTAATATGCCAGCAGGGAAGCAAGGTGTTTTTCTCTTCACAGGAATGCCTTGGAAGCCAACATGTTTACGCTGTACACCGAAGCCCCATGTTATCTGATTAAAACAATTATTTTCCACGTGCCGCCCCTGTCCATTTCCCCGCAAATTTCAAACGTCGTAGGACTGCAGCAGAACGTGATGATAGAGTACTTAGCAGCTTGAATGCATTGGCTTGCTCTCATCGTTTTACATCCAGAGCCTCTCATTACTCCGTAACCATCTTCAGAATCCTGTTATGCCGGAGTTAAGAGACTTTTAGCCTCCTCTCACTCTGACTGCAGCCATTCTCACTGGCTCGGAATCTCATTTGGAGGGGAATATTGCGGCGCGGCACAGCACACACGAACGCATATGCGCTGCACGGTGCAATCGGACAGGATGTAGCGTGGAAACAGGAGTAAGGTGACACGGTGAGAGGCGGAAGGGAAGGCCAAATATAGCTGAATTCCGTTGACATTTGCAGAGGGGATCAGGTACAGTGAGGCCATTGTGGAGAAAATGATATTAAAAGTATAATAATATCGTGTTGCGTCCTGATATCATACGCAATTTCAGAATTTGGTTAACGGCAGTTTTCTCTATCCTATAATCTGCATGGACTGTACTTAATTTTTCCCCCCATCTGAACAGTAGTTACTAGGAAGATTACCGCCCTGTCACACCACATGCGGCTCAAATACGGCCCTTTAAACCACAACAATTAAAGTAATGCGGGGACAAAGACAATGGTCGGCCGTTTAGCTATTAGCAGCGGCTCAGCGGGGTAATGGCACAGCACAGATGGCGGAAGGATTGTTTGCGCAAGGTTCGGCTGAGCTCAGCCGGTCGGATGAACTGTGTTTCATTGAAGAAGAAGCCAGAGGTTCACTGAAGCCACACGCATAAATACACGCGCGCACAAACAAACATCGACACACACGCTTTCTAAAAATGCAGAGATGAACCACTACAGCTGCTGGCCACTAGAAGGGGGTGTGTATCTGTATAAATAAATAAAGATTCTGCCCCAGTTTGAACTCCTCTCTTGCTCACTTGCTGTACGCGCTTGTGAAGTCGAACAAAAGGCTGTTTTGCATAGCTGGACTCAATTATTATGCCAGAAATATCATGTATAATGTAGATACTGCACAAAGTCATTACATTGGAAGTGTCTGTCTTGCTGCACATTGATTTAACTAATCTAACCTTATTTCTTTTCTCCCCCCCATTTTTACAGCAAAGTATATTGGTTGCTACGTTGATGCAACACAAAAGAGGGCCCTGAAAGGAGTTTCATATTTTGATTACAAAAAAATGACTGTATTCCGTTGCCAGGACAACTGTGCAGAAAGGTATGAAAAACAACAGCAACAACAACAAAACACTCTTCCGTTCCTCCTTCCCGGCCATCTTGTCAGGCTGAGATATAAATTAAAATTGATTATCCAGATGAGCTGATGTAAATTCAGAGAGGCTGATTAAAAGGCTCTCCCTCATTAGATGTGCTGGATCTACTCGTAAACATCACCGGCTGAAAAACATGCCCACGTGTCTGAGGACACTACTGTACTTCTGCTTACCTTCTGTCAGCTTTAACTGCGTGGATGAGTCCCATGCAGCAAGTTGTAAAATACACGCTTGCGATATAAAATTTTATGTACTCTTGCACAACCTAATGGCTTTATTATTAATAAATAGATGATATGAAGGGGCAAACCTTCAGATCTGAGTTGCGGCGTTTCTCCAGCAGAACAGCCTGTGCAGTGGTGGCTAATGAAGTGGCCTGCGAACTTATAAAAAGTTAAGCACCTGCTTTCAACCCTTCACTCTCTCGTACTCGTGTTTGTGTGCCTGTTGGCGGAAAGGCTGCGGTGGGTTTTTGTTTATGAGAGGCCTGAGAGTGAGTGTGCGCAAAGCTCCGTGAAGAAATGCTTTTCTGACTTTGGGGGGAGATGAAATTGACTAGCCGGGCCTGAACCTCGCCCTCCGTCACCTTCGTGATGATTTAGTCGGCCGACTGCGGGCGAGAACTTGACACATCGCTCTGAACTGGAAAAATACATGCAGGCAGGTTTCGGAAAGATGTGGAAAACCAGTGCAGAAGAGTTAAACCCATGAAATGTGGACCTATTGGCCATATTTATTTTTGTATACCGCACTTGTTTTATTCTTTACGGGTAAGTAGTGAATTCGCTTGCATATTGGAGTCGATGCGCCATTTCCCGTTCACAATCTGCATAAACGTCCACTTCTAGAAGAGCTCTGCCTTTTCCTTGCAGTCGTTCCAATCAGTTTAATCAGTGCTCATTGTTTCCCTTTGAGCTCTGCTCCTCTCCTCTATTCCTCCCCTCACTTCCTGTCTTCTTTTCTCCTCCGCCGTCTTCCTCTCGCCTCTTTTCCTCCCCGAGGAATAGCGAGGACGGCTCTATCCAATGCACCGCATTACACCCATCACTGATTCTCCGAGTGCAGAATAGGTGCAGAGAGCCGCTTGTTTTCAGCCGCTTTCTCCTCACGCCGGCTTTCTGCAGCCGGCCAGCCCACCTGCTATTTCTAGAGCGTAGTTTAATAAAAGAAGACAAACAAATGAGAGGCAGCGGCGTGCAATAGTGCAGAGAGGTTTGGGTTTGATTGGCAGGGCTGGAGGGTGTGAAGGGTTTCTAATTGCACCCGAAAGGCCTCTTGGGAGTCAAGTCAACAGAGGCAGGGACACAGGAGGAAAGCCTTATAAAGAGTACTGCAATCATTTATAATTGGCCGTGCCTCAAAACCTCTTAGCATGTATAACGGCGTTCATCTTCAGTGGCCAACACAGAGAGAGAGAGAGCGAGAGAGCGAGAGAGAGAGAGAGAGAGAGAGAGAGACGTTGTTCCAAAGTAACGTCTGTACTTGGACAGCCTCTGTGCATTATTTATTTGCTTTTATTGACTACAGTTACTCTCAATATGAATCTACATTAGCCAGGGAAGGATTAAGGCATAATGAATGTTCAGGTCATTAACACTCGCCTCTTAGACTTTACTAATGATGCTAATCCTTCTTCTTCCCTCTCTGTGCGCAGAGGTTACATGTACGCAGGTTTGGAGTTTGGAGCCGAGTGCTACTGCGGTCACAAGATTCAGACGGCCAACGCTTCGGAGAGTGAATGCAACATGGAGTGTAAAGGAGAAAAGAGCAACATGTGCGGAGGAGCCAACCGGCTATCCATCTACAGGCTGGAGCTGAGCCAGGAGTCGGCACGGCGATGTGAGAAAATCCTCTTTACTTCAGTGGAACCACATGCCGCTCCATATACTCGCAGGGATGTCGACTATCAAGGGAGGAATGGCTTTTTCGGAGATGTGAACAATCGTTTTAACTACGGCACTATGCATCTGTCTCGTCTCCTCCACCTAAGCAACAGAAGGAAGCAATACAAATCTGGCCAGAAGTAATCAGATCAACATTAATTTCAACAATTTTACCCTAAACAACCAAAACAAATTGCCCGTTCCCCAAGAAACGCAGCTAACACTAATTCACAGTGACCGCAGAGATGTAATTTGGGTTCCGAAATGTTACACGTTGGCCTGTTTTAAGGGGAAATATTTGTTTTATTGGATGCTAATGCCACATCGGGGAGCTGGCTGCCCTGTCGTGTTTACTTCTTGCCTGGGAGAGATGTGCAACCTGCCTCCCCCAGCATGCCGTGGTCTGCATCCTAAACACTCGCTGCCTGCTGTTTTACAAGCGAGGTGATGACAGTAAAGACTGATTATCGGAAATAGGGATGGAACCTTGTTTCTTCTTTCAGAGTGTGGGATCTGCATGGAGTGGTTGGTTTAAAACAACCGTTGTTTTGCTGTTGGACATTGTGCTTGCAGAGATTCCTTCAAATTCCAGCAAGCAGGAGGAGTGTGAAGCACACAATTCTGATTTAATACCAGAAGACGGAATGTAATACAGTACAGGGCCTGCTGTTTCTATGCGATACATTTTAAATAGTTTCAAATAGATTTTAGATGCATCAGTAGCTATTATTATTATTATTTTCCTTACGCGTAGAAAGCTGTTTGTTTACTATTTTCATTTCCGCTTTTTCCTGCTGCTTCGTCAGCGCAACAAGTTGTCACCTCTGACCCCTCTCGGTCATGTGAGCCAGTTAAAAAAAAAAAAAAAAAAAAAACTAAATAAGAGGAAATAATAATGTGTTGAGGTGGCTGATTAAGCAAAAAAATTACACTAACGTGATTTTTGTATTTGCTCAATAAAAGTTGAGAAATTGTCCCCCTTCCTGAGAGAACGCGCAGTATAAATTATAAGTATAAATTTTCTTCGACTTCCCTCGCTTTGTTTTAGAGGCAGCGGAATAAGGTGTTTTCAGCCACGTGCAGTATTTATTCATCCCTGAAGACTGTGTTTATGTGACATTTTTGCATGGGGCACATATGCTCAAGGCAACAGTGCACGAAAACTCCATTTGAAAAAGCGTATGCGGACAAAGATGGGTGACAGAGAGAAAGATACTATAGGGGAAAAAGCAGAAACATGGACATGACATTAAAAATTTAGCTTCAGTGAGATAAAAAGGTTAAAGATTAATAAAACATTAGATTGAGGCACGTGACTAAAGCTAAAAAGAACTATTTTAAAATCTTATAGGACATACAGTAAGACAATATCATGAGTTTATTATGCAGTGGTGCATGCATATCAGTGTAAAAAAAAAAAAAAAAATAAATCTATTCTCCTGACTTAAATATTATTGTTGAAGTCTGTTTCGTTCATAGGTGTCAAACTCAAGGCCCGGGGGAGAGATGTGGCCCGCCACATCATTTTATGTGGTCCCGCAAAAGGAAATCATGACCGTCAACTTCCATGATTCTTGCTAAAATCTGAACAAAAATTCCAAATGTTGAGATATGGCATTTTTCTGCTACCAATCCTCTTTTTACAGTAACTTGATCAATAGTCTAACAAACTATTATCCTTCTGATTTTAAAACTAACTCAATTTGTTGTGGATATAAAGGAATATGATGAGGTATGGTTTCACTGTCAAAACGGCCCTCTAAGGGAAATTGAAATGACAACGTGGCCTCGATAAAAATCAGTTTGACACCCCTGGTTTCGGTGGTATGTCTTGCATGTCAGCAAATGTGCTTACACTTTTAACCATTTCATTTTCCTCCCTCTGTTTTTTGTTTTTGTTTTTTTTAAAAAACACTAGGGGAACCACCGGACAATTTGCAGCAGTTGAAAGTAAGCGACGGAGCAAATGAGATTAAATTTACAGTGGCGAATGAAGTAGCTTTGCTCTGCTGTTGTGGTCGGGTCCAACCATTAGATTAGAATGAGGTTGTGGGGTTAAAGGTCATTAACAGACTCTGAAAATGGGAGTAGTATTGGAGAAAAGGAGGTCAGGGCCTCAATAGACTGGAGGCGAGATCCCAGTGGGTGGTCTTCATCAGGGGTCAGCGGATGGAGGTCATGAATGGCGATTGCGCTCAGGAAGGGTAAAATTGAAGGATATATTGTTTTCTTCCTATCGGTAAGCAACATTCAGCTTTTTTTTTTTTTTTTGGGCTTTTCAGACGGCAGCGCCATTTTCAAGGGGTGTTTCCGCAGGCCAGACAACGTCACGATGGCTCTCCCTTTTAGCATTTTCATCCAAAACATGTCTGTTGACAAATGTGTCGACACATGCACGGAGGAGGTGAGGCGGATCCCGTCGCGCATGACAGCCCGCCTTCGGTGTTTAATGGCCGCTGTATTTCAGGAGAAATCGCTGGCCGTCCTGGCCGGGGATCGATGCCGCTGCGGCTTCCCGACCCCCCTCTTCTCCCTTCACGAGCCGGAGGACGAGGCCATGTGTCTCCACCGCTGCCTCGGCGAGGAGTTTGAGAGCTGCGGGAACGACGAGTACTTTGTGGCGTACCAAACGCAGGTTCAAGGTAACGTATGTTGTGAAGTTGGCTTGGCTCGCCGGAGCGTGAGGCGCATCGGTACAAGTTGAACGCGTGATAGCCACTTCCTGTGTTTTGACTAAATAACAGACAAGCAGGGGAGCGCTGGTGCACTAAGGGGGAACAAGTCAAACTGCTGAGTGCACCACTCTAGTTAATGCATGCACCTTCATGGTGTCGAAACTGGTTGGTGGATAATAAAGTGTACACTACGCAAAAAAACTGCTTAACAGATTTCCCCAAATTTTGTGAAGCCGTGCGTTTGCCAAGGAAGTGCCGATTTCTTTGTGGATAGAAATACGATCCTTGGTTTTTCACTGTATAATGCATGCATCCTAATGACAAGATTCAGGCAAATGTAGGAGGTGGGTGTACAATTTGGCCTCGATGCTAAATAGGATTGTTCTGCCCCGGTGGGGGTCTGTGCTCTTCTGAGCGTCTAGTTAGTTCTGTTTTCATATCTCAATGTGCAGGAGATTCATTTCGTCTTATTCCCACGTAGCAGTTGGCCTCAAGTGTCAGCATGTATGCGCCGTTGTGGGCGATGTTTCCTCAAGGCAAAAGACAGCAGTGGCTTGGCTCAGCAAAAATAAACGGCCTGGGAAAAAAAAACACACACGCTACAATCAAGCTGCAGTGTGTGAAGAACTTGAAGAGAATGTTTTGGGAACTCGATAAGCTATCTTGTGGTTGACTTTTAGAATTTTCCACTGACTTGCAACCCCAATTCCAATGAAGTTGGGACGTTGTGTTAAACATAAATAAAAACAGAATACAATGATTCGCAAATCATGCTCAACCTATGTTGAACTGAATACACTACAAAGATAAGACATTCAATGTTCAAACTGACAAACTTTGTTTTTAGCAAATAATCATTAACTTATAATTTTATGGCTGCAACACGTTAAAAAAAAGCTGGGACAGGTGGCGAAAAAGACTGAGAAAGTTGAGGAATGCTCATCAAACACCTGTTTGGAACATCCCACAGGTGAACAGGATAATTGGGAACAGGTGGGTGCCATGATTGGGTAGAAAAAGGAGCTCCCCTGAATTGCTCAGTCATTCACAAGCAAAGATGGGGAGAGGTTCACCTCTTTGTGAACACGTGCGTGAGAAGATAGTCGAACAGTTTAAGGACAAAGTTCCTCAACGTACAATTGCAAGGAATTTAGGGATTTCAGCAACACAATGCCAAACCACATTCTGCACGTGTTACAACAGCGTGGCTTCGTAGTAAAAGAGTGCGGGTACCAGACTGGCCTGCCTGCAGTCCAGACCTGTCTCCCATTGAAAATGTGTTTTTTTTATGAAGCGTAACATACGACAACGGAGACCCCGGACTGTTGAACAGCTGAAGCTGTACATCGAGCAAGAATGGGAAAGAATTCCACCTACAAAGCTTCAACAATTGGTGTCCTCAGTTCCCAAACGTTTATTGAATGTTGTTCAAAGCAAAGGTGATGTAACACAGTGGTAAACATGACCCTGTCCCAGCTTTTTTGCAACGTGTTGCAGCCATAAAATTCGAAGGTCATGATTATTTGCTAAAAACAATAATGTTTATCAGTTTGAACATTAAATATCTTGTCTTTGTAGTGTATTCAATTAAATATAGGTTGAACGTGATTTGCAAATCATTGTATTCTGTTTTTTTTTTTTATGTTTAACACAATATCCCAACTGCATTGGAATTGGGGTTGGAGAGGAAAGAAGAAGCTCTCACGTCGCCCACCGCAACAACACAAAACATGCCTTTGTTGACCTTTCCTCTGGAGGACTTCACTTCCTCTTTCTCTAATCACTTCAAATGTCTCTCGCAAAATCCCAGCATTGTGTCATTTCCAAAAATATTTTTCTTCGGCTGATGAGCAATGTGTCAATCTGTTTTCGACACCACTTCTCTTTCTAAAGGCAAATGTTTTGATAAAGCTCTCGTTTGGGATATCTCATCAGATTTTTGCAGGTGTACCTAATGTTGTGGCCTGTCAGTGTACACTGTATGCAGTCACATAGTACCCGTCTGTCATTCAAAGCCTTTAATAAAACAGAATGAATAACAGAATGAATAACTATAACATGATCCGTCTTATATTGCACGCAGACAACCGTTGCATGGACAGGCACTTCCTACCCACTCGTGCCAATCAGCTGGTTGCCCTCGCCAGTTTCCCCGGAGCCGGTAACACCTGGGCTCGACACCTCATAGAGCTCGCCACCGGCTTCTATACAGGCAGCTATTACTTTGACGGCTCCCTCTATAATAAAGGTAGAAGAGGCCTTGCCTTTATGAGTCAATATACACCACTTTCTCCCCCCCCCCCCCCCTCGCCTCTATGCCTTGGAGGAATAAATGCATTTGTTGTGCGCTCTCGTCGTTTCACAGGATTTAAAGGCGAGCGAGACCACTGGCGGAGCGGAAGGACCATCTGCATAAAGACGCATGAGAGTGGAAAAAAGGAGATTGAAGCCTTTCACTCCAGCATCCTGATGATCCGAAACCCCTACAAGGCTCTCATGGCAGAATTTAACCGCAAATATGGCGGCCACATTGGATTCGCCTCCCAGGCCCACTGGAAAGGGAAAGGTGAGTGTCAGAAGATGGAGCTAATGTATTTCACATGTTATGAGCTGCCATGACGTTGAAATATTCAAGAAAGTAGGAATACTTTCACTCAGGTGCATAGGCATGAACTAGATTTGCTGGGACAGGAAAATGACAACCTCAAATAGAACATCTTACACTCCCAAGGCCCCAAAGGGACTCTAACATTGTTTTAACTATTAAGAAAATACATAAGCGCTTCATAACGTCTACTCTGAGCATAGATTTGACATGTCAGACATCATGTGATGTAATTCAATTGTAGTTGTTTCCCAACCTTTATTGAGCCAAGGCACTCATGAGAAAAATCTTCTAGCACACCACTGAACAAACATGTCACCAAAAATATGAACACTGAAATAATGATGATCTCACCTCATCCATCCATTTTCTGTACCGCTTATCCTCACACGGTGTGTTTGGAGCCTCCCAGCTATCTCCGGTTAAGAGGCGGGGCACACCCTGAACTGGTCGCCCGCCAATCGCAGGATCTCACCTCATATTACTTGCAAATTGAACTGCTCTGTGTCAAATCTGGGCCTGTTTAATTGAATACTCCCAGGAAGCTATGATTTATTCTGTTGTTGTGGAAACAGTTGGACACACAGCCTTATTGTGTCATCTGCTATCGAATGGAAGAGCATTTAATTGGTCTGCCTGTCACTATACGTCACTGTCATAGATAGACGGACAAATATATATTTGTAATTCATAGCATTTTCTGACAAACTAAGTGCAATTGGATCATTTCCACCGATGATCTCACGGCAACCTGGTTGGGAGTCAGTGCTTGGAACAATATTTGGTAATTGCGTTCACACATGTAGTCTACTACGCCTGTCCAGATCAAAGTAAAAACAAAAAACAACAAAAAGGTGCATTTTGTTAACTTAATGTTCACACTGGCATTACTCATTTTCATTGGCCCAAAGGCTCCTTAGTTTAACCAAAGAAGTTACGTACAAAGGTATGACTTGAGAGTATCGTGTTGGTGATATTGTATATTGTGTGACAAAATGTCAAATGTTCTAATGCAAACAGCTTTACATGAGTGAGTTATTTCATATTTTGCCAGCTGAAATGTCACGGAAATCTTAAAAAAATGAAAAATAAAAAATGGAAAAAGCTCATTCTCACAACACACACCCGAACGCAGATGGAGAAAAGTGGCAGAGAAATTGCACATCCAACACATTTGCTGCTCTTCACTGTCAAATATTTGTGATCCCTTTATGCTTTTTTTTTTTTATTTTATTTTTATTTTTTTCCCTTTCTTTCTCCTCTCCCCCCCCCCCCCCGTCATTTGCTGTTCAGATTTGAGCTCAAGTTGAAATGAGTCTCGGCACGTTTGACTTGCAAGCAGACTGAGACAGACAGACTACGTCTTGTTCGCCGCGCACCCGGCCGGGTTCACGCGAAGGCATTCGCACATGACCAAACGAACCGCACGATCGGGGCAAATCCACCCGTTTCAATCGAATGAAACGCGAGATGTTTTCAACACGCGCTGGAACTTGACACACACCTCTCACCACAGGGCGCTGGAACCGTTCAATTTCTCCAAACCAGTCAGCTAATAATGACGAACATCCATCCAATGAACAAATCTAAGCCAAGAAATTGGGTTACTTTTGTTAATTGACAAATATTGTGATTGATTGTCACATTTGAAATGCTCCTAAAAATAGCAGAATTCAAACATTTGACATTTCAGAGGTTGACCTGCATACGAGGAGGATTTATTTCAATTTATAGCACTAAATGATTTATGTTACGCCCATTCTAAACGTTGTGTCGTCATTATGTAAATTGTCACTAAAATTTGACGTGCCAATGGGAAATGTATGTAAATTAGAGACGGGAAGTTGCATGCATGCAAAATGAAGAAGGAAGAAGAAAGATAACATGGACACAAGATGACTGAAGACATTTTCTCCCTTCGTCTTCTCGTCCCGCTACAAAACTATTTGCTTTAGAGTCAAATGGTCTGGCAAAAATATTTCTTCATGCAATCATTTTCCAGTTACTGTACATCATCTCTGGTTAGAGGCTATGATTTCCGCAATGTCTCTAAAAATGAAATAATCTAGATGGTAGTCATTTTTGTGGGGGCTTCAGTAAACTCGGCTTGCTGTTTAAGGGGGCGGATCGTGGCTCCATCCAGTGAGCAGCAATAGCGAGCGGCGTCTGCCTAAGAAGTCCAGTCAGTGGATTGAGGTCGCTGTGCTTTATGGCCTGTGGTTGTTCTGTCTGATTTTCATTGGCTTTTATGATTTGCCATTGTGTTGTGTACTTCGCAGCCACCGTGCGCGTACATTTAGTCGCTGCTGGCGAGAAGAGCAGAGTAAGGTGGAATTAAAGAATGTGAGCGTTTGGCTCGAGGGCAGCTGAACTCCAGAGCTTCCGATGTTTACGTGTGTGTTTGACATTTAGTGTGTACTTTGATTACGCTGATGCAAAAAAACAAAACAAAAAAAAACCAAAGAAAAAAAAGAAAGTTGCGCAATGCAACTACCACGACAAAAAGCAGCATCCTCTCGCTCAGGCTGGGTTACAATTTGTCGAGGTGGTTTGATCGTGTGTCTGAGCAAATATGTAATGACGTGGAACAATCACAAAAGAGGGGAAATGACCACTGAGCCGAGGGTTGATGCGGTTGTGACCTTTCGAACCCCAATGTGGCAATGTTTTTAAATATCAAGGCAAATGATTAGGCTGCGGTGACGGCGTCTCTCCTCAAAAATGAGAAATGAAACAAGGCCTTAGTCACGCCGCTTGACGGCAAGATGAGTCATGTCACCGCGTACAACCAGCACGCTCCTCGGGCGCCCGTGCCAAACTTAATTAGAGAGTACGTGTGCATCCGTCTGTACTTGCGCACACGTTCGTGATAATTAGACGTGTTTGTAAGCTGCTGGAGCAGTTATGTTCTTCATGTCAAAGTTCACTGACAGACTAGGAATTGGCAATTTGCTTAGAAATAGCATGTGAAAAGATGTTGCCAGTAAAATGTCAAGGACAAGTCATTTGAAGGAATCGTTATTTATTACATCACAACATATTATATCAATGCCCTGATTGGTGGACGAGCTTTCAGTTGCTCTGCCTGTCACGAAAAATCGCTGGCATACTACATAGTTGACCAAAAATACATTCTTTTTTGTTTGCCAAACATGTGAAATCGGATCGTTTCCCGCAGCACACCTGACAATCTCTCGCTGTACACAAACACCCTCAGTGTTTTTTTTTTGTTTTTTTTTTGTCATATTGGTTCCTCTCGTATTCGAAATGATATTGCCAAAAAACAAACTGTATACAGTCTACCCACGTCTCTCCACGCGTAAGGCGTTCGTTATCATGATTACAAGATGTGCTCTTATTCTATTATTGCCCTAACTGGGTTTATATTGGAATATCTTTCCCCATGTAAATTGAGATTTGGTTCGTAATGAGTATTTTGTATCGCATTAATTAATTAGTTAGGGGTGCAACGTTTTTAATTGAGTCCCTTTTCCAGTGGTGTTAACTTTGAGTCAATGTCAAAATGTATTTTTCTTGATATAATACAAGAAAATAAATTTAAGGACTCAGTAATCCCATGAGGCCAGATGATGTGCCCCTTTGTGTCCTTTATATATTTCCTGCATAGTCCCCTGCCCCCAGTATATCCATTTAGGTATGTCTCTGTAACTATGGCAACTGGTTTTGTCTGGTCCCCGTACCTTCTCTGTGGAAAAATCGATTTTCCAGAGGCTGTCGAGTTGCCGACCCAGCAGTTATATCTCTTTGTGAAAACGTCAGCACATTTGGTCTGCCGTTTCCAATGAGCGTCCCCACTTTGTGTCGGTGGGGGGAAATGATGCGATGACATCCGTACGCGAAAGACATTTTGACAGCTGCCACTTCACATACGGCGGGAAGCTGCGAGCTTGAGCGTTAGCATTACAGCGCGTTTGGGGAGCCGCGCGTACTGTATCGTTTGATGCGCTCGCTTCTGCGGAGGATGCCCCTGACACGGACGCTTTCCGTGGGGACCCTTCAAGTCCGCTTGGGCTAACGTGCCATTTATTTGAAAGAACTGTCACTTCGTAAAGCGCTGCCCATTAGGTTCCACTTTTACACACTTATAAGGCGTCGGCGGTCAAATGTCAGCTAAGAATAGAAGCGCCACAATCCGTTCACAAGTGAGCCAAACAAGATGTGTCTTTAGTTTGGTTTCCTATTACTTTGTAGTTTTTCGGAGGAAAAACAGACAGCGTGACAGAACGGCACTTCCTCTGCATTTCTCGTCATATGGGCAGACGCTACGATAAGGTCCGCTGTGATATTAACGCCGCCTGTCATCCTGTTTGTGAGATAGCGACGCAAGCCTTGCTGGATATCAAAAAAGCATTTGACATCAACCTTCAATCTGTTTCTCAAACTTTTACCGACAAAGGACCACGAAACAGCTCTCCAAAGAAACAACGCAAACAAATTCAGTTTTACAGTTGCCATTGTTAGCTCATTTATGACACACCTCTCTTGCATTCTTAATGGGAGGAATAGTGCTGGTTATGCTGTGACATTTTTTCCCTATACAGTACAAATAGCTGGTATATACAGTTACATCTATATTATAATATATATATTATACTATACAATCATTTTAAACTTCTCATGCTTACATGTTTCTGCCTGTTATTTTTGCATCAATTCAAAAAAAAAAATCAATTTTCTCCTAAATGTGCGGCTTCATTCTTGTAATTTTGCTACTTTATCCAATTAGCATTACTGTACATTTCTCTAAAATTCAAAAGAAAACGTGATTGGATTTAATGTTTTCCATGAATTTAAGAGGTCACACGAGACTTACACGTTGTCCAGCGTAAGCGTTTTTAGTTTTTTTTTGCTTCAGATGATATTTTCTACAAAGCCAATTTCCCATGCCTTAATGAGAACAAAATAAGAATACAGCGTTTTATTTGCATTCACTGTTCATCCATAATGATCTGATGAGTCTGAGTTGTGATTTCCCTAATGTACCTCAAGAACAAGCTACCACGCTGCTTTCTTGCTTCATGTGAATTATTTCTTATCGAAAAACAATGAATAACAAAGAATGAAAGTATTTGGAGGATTGAACACTTGGCAAATGAAAATGATCTTTGGTTTGTTTGGCTCTTTCTCCTTGTTGGAGGCCTGCTAAAATTGGCTGAGCTTTTCAAGTCTCAAAAATCCTCATCTATTTATATTCGGTATGCTTGTTTTTCCTGCAGAGTGGCCCGAGTTTGTGAAGAACTACGCTCCTTGGTGGGCATCCCACACGTTGGACTGGCTCCATTATGGGAAGAACGTCCATGTGGTCCACTTTGAGGCCCTGAAGAGAGACTTGTTCTCCCATCTCAAGGGAATGGTTCAGTTTTTGGGCCCGAAGGTTTCCGAGGAGCGTTTGCTCTGCGTGGAGGGCCAGAAGGACGGCAACTTCAAGAGATCAGGCCTTCGCAAACTCGAATATAACCCCTACACTCCTGAAATGCAAACAAACATCAACGAACTCATAAGAACAGTCGACTGCTGCCTTAAAGAAGAGGAACATGTCTGGTGTTCCAGATGAATACATGCCAAGATGATATACGTGAAACCCGCTTTTTTTTCTCTCTCATTGAAATGCAATGAATTAGACACTTTTATTCTTGCTTTATTTTCCCAACTCATCCTGTGTGGAACCAGATAATGACAACTTAAGGAATTGAGTTTCAAGAGCACTTGTTGTCCTCTTCTGTGCACGTGCTGTGTCGGCACGTGCGCACGCCTTGAGACAGCTGTGAGGGAGCGCACTGGCGTGTTTCATACAAACTATTTCATACTCTTTGGTATGTTGAGCTTATTTTGTAAAAAAAAAAAAAAAAAACAAGATTTAAAATTTCCTGCTGCTCTTTTAGTTACAAAACATTTTAGATGATGTTGTGTTGTTGGGGGGGTGGCTCCTTATCATAGGGATAAATGCAATATGCAGGCTACAACTACCTGACAATGATACTGTGTGATTCCGTGTGATTTTTTTTTTTTTTTTTTTTTTTGTAAGCTAGTGAACTTACTCTTTGCAAGAGGGATTCTGTTTTTGATGATAAAGTTCTCAGTTCCTCGTACTGAAGAAGGCACTGAGTCAAAGAGAGACGAGGATTCATCTTGACAGCATTTATTTATCTCTGGTGTGCAGCGCACACGTGACCAGTCTGCTTGTGAATATGTTCTCTCCACACTGGCCTCAACGCCGAAAACCCAAAAAGCGCTTGACGGTGCAACACTTGGCCCAAAGATATCGGAAGAATCACACTCTGTAGGC
The DNA here is from genome assembly GCF_024500275.1 of Phycodurus eques. Classification (NCBI taxonomy): domain Eukaryota; kingdom Metazoa; phylum Chordata; class Actinopteri; order Syngnathiformes; family Syngnathidae; genus Phycodurus; species Phycodurus eques. The sequence goes on from NC_084527.1 coordinate 4,804,937, forward strand.
TTAAGGTCATATGATTTCGTTTTTGGTTTTTTTTGGGGGGGGGGGCTCATTTTATGACAGTTAATCGCACTAGATTAAACATTTTTTTTAATTACTTTTTTTGTGTGATAAGGGCAATGAAATCGTTAAACTCATGAATAAAAAAAAATATGTAAAAATACTCCACAGACTGCAAAAATTCCGCTCTTGACATCAGTACGTCTTATAAGTGCTATGCCACATGCTTCGAACAAAACAAGCATGTGTCATGAATTTAAATAAATAAATACAAATGCTGAGAGCCAGGAGACTAACTGACTTCCATTTTCAGGATGCTATTATACTTTATATCTATATTTTTGTAATGAGTGCTGACACGTCCAAATATTTGTACTACAGCAAACAAATGATAGAAATTGTGTCTATTTTGAACATGCTTTAAGCTTGATTGGCTCTTGTTGTCATTGACAAGCAGGCACTTGAACAAAGGTGTTGTATTTGAATGTATTGCCATGGAACGAATGTACTGTGATCAAGCCCAATAAATTAGTAAATCTGACAACGCATTCACGTGCTCCTGTTTATACAAGCAGTCAAATGTCAACAGTATGATGACATCACTGACTTAACCATCCAATCGTTGAAAGGGAATGTCACCGCTATAACCCATCGAACTTAAAAAAAAAAAAAACAAGCTTGGCTGTTATTGATCCGACTGCACGTTTACCGCAAAAATGCAATTAAAAGTTGAGTTTATGCTGTTTCTTTCCTTTGAATAGAATCCTTTGAATATTTAAGTAGACTGTTATTCATACATCAAAGCGCCTTTTTGTTTTTATGCGCACTTGACAATTACGATCCAATAGTTTCGTGATCAAATGGATTGTGTAAATACGGCACTAGTAGCAAGAGGACTGGGGGGAGGTGCAGTAGTTTGAGAAAAATAAAGACAGAAAACAGTAGTGCAACCTTTTTGACAATTTTTATTTTTAATCTTAACCTCATTTCATCTGTGTGAAAGGCAAAACAGATATGTTTTTGCAGAAACCTCCACAAAATAAACTGCAGACAATTTGCTTGTAATTGATAGCAAGGATACTTAATCAGTGCTCAGTAGCGACGTGTGGTTAGCGCATCTGCCTCTCGGTCAAAAGCGGAGTTGTGTGTGGCATTTGCAGTGTTTCCCACATGCTCTTGTTAGTTTTCTCCGGGTAATCCGGCTTTCTCCCGCATTGCAAAAACATGCAAGACTCTAAATGGCCGCGAGTGTGCATGGTTGTTTGTTTGTTTGGATGTGCCCCGTGATTGGAAATGAACCGGGTCCAACGTGTACCCTGCCTCTGGCCCAAGGTCATGTGGGATGGACAGATAACTCATCCGCAACCTTGAAGAGGCTAAAGCGATAGAAAATGAGTTGATGTCCGAGACATTCATTTTTGTTCAGACGGCATACCTGTAAGTGTAATCGGGCTATTTTAAAATCCGCCTTTAAATGCTAAATAAGGTTACAAGTAGCCCACAATTGAAGCGAGGATATGCGTCGCGTTGACTCTAATAGTAATATTGCTCGTTTTTCTTTGTCATACTTTTGGTTTTCTTGTAAACAAAGGCGCTGACAGAAGTAGCACCGAAAGACATTTTCATCCTCCGGTGTTTATTAACAACACGCTCAGCTTGTCAAAGCAACGCTTTCTCTCACCCTCTTGAATGTTCACTGCAGAGGGCAATGTCTGTGTTGTAGGTAATTCAAATGTAAGTCATTTGCATTTAAATGAGACTCAACTCCGCTTTAGATCGCATAGACAGAGAAGGTCTACATACAGTATGTGGGCAAATGGGTCAGGTAAGAACTGGATTGTGTTCAGTTCCTGTTTGCATCAACAAGAAAACAAGGAAAGCTAGGACAACAATAAACAGTTTACAGCGCTTTCTAAGCCACTCGGTGTTAAAACCGGATCGACATTGATCAACTGTGTTCTTCTTAAATTGAGGTGAAAACATACACAATGGCAAATGTATCGATTAAAGAGCCACTGCATGGCTCTGAAAAGCCCACCATTGTGCCATCATTGGCATCGTCCGCTATCGATACGGATATCTTTACTTTTGGAGTTGATAGACAGGTTGTTGCGCTGCATATGGATGCCCCGGGGGTCGTTATCAGATGTCAGCGCAATAATGTATGACCGAGCAAACTGTAATGTCAGCATTTATCTGCGAAACCGCGACATTCACCAGCTGCTCACATGCTAAGATTGGGCTCGAAGCAGCGAGGTCGAAACGAAAGCGAGCGGTGAGAGAGACGCGAGGAGCGGGCGCCTCGGGTGACCTTGACCCAGGAAGTCAAACCAAGGAATAGGAAGTGGGCAAGACATTCAAGTCGACATATGGGGGAGGTGGGAAAGGAGCGTGAACACAAGGAGGCAAGGATGCGTATGCTACCATAGTGGATGGCTGACTTTTCAAACAGACTGTAGAGTGCCGGTGTGAAAGTACCCATAGGGTTGAATGTACAGTGGGTACGGTAAGTAAGTATTCAGATCCCCTTAATATTTTCACCCTTTTTTTTTTTATATCGCAGCCATTTGCTAAAATCATGTAAGTTTGTTTTCTTTCTCATTAATGTACACAAGGCACCCCATATTGACAGAAAAACAACTGAATTGTTGAAATCTTTGCAGATTTATTAAAAAAGAAAAACTGAAATATCACACAGCCATAAGTATTCAGACCCCTTGTTCAGTATTGAGTAGAAGCACCCTTTTGAGCTAATACAGCCTTTTTGTAGAATGATGCAACAAGTTTTTCACACCTGGATTTGGGGATCATCTGCCATTATTCTTTGCAGATCCTCTCCAGTTCTGTCAGGTTGGATGGGGAACGTTGGTGGACAGCCATTTTCAGGTCTCTCCAGAGATGCTCAATTTGGTTTAAGTCAGGGCTGGAGCTGGGCCATTCAAGAACAGTCACGGAGTTGTTCTGAAGTCACTCCATTGGTATTTTAGCTGTGTGCTTAGGGTCATTGACTTGTTGGAAGGTGAACCTTCGGCTCAGTCTGAGGTTCTGAGCATTCTGGAGAAGGTTTTCATCCAGGATATCCCTGTACTTGGCCGCATTCATCTTTTCTTCGATTGCAACCTGTCGTCCTGTCCCTGCAGCTGAAAAACACCCCCACAGCATAATGCTGCCACCACCGTGCTTCACTGTTGGGACTGTATTGGACAGGTGATAAGCAGTGCCTGCTTTTCTCCACACATTCCGCTTAGAACATTTTGGCTTAATTCTATCTTGGTCTCGTCATACCAGAGAATCTTATTTCTCACCATCTTGGAGTCCTTCAGGTGGTTTTTTTTTAAGCAAACTCCATGTGGGCTTTCACGTGTCTTGCACTGAGGAGAGGTTTCCGTCGGGCGACTCTGCCAAAAAGCCCTCAGTGGTGGAGGGCTGCAGTGATGGTTGACGTTCTAGAACTTTCTCCCATCTCCCGTCTGCATCTCTGGAGCTCTTCATTACCTCTCTCACCAAGGCTCTTCTCCCCCGATTGCTCAGTTTGGCCGGACGGCCAGCTCTAGGAAGGGTTCTGGTCGTCCCAAACGTCTTCCATTTCAGGATTATGGAGGCCACTGTGCTCTTAAGAACCTCAAGTGCAGCAGAAATGTTTTTGTAACCTTGGCCAGATCTGTGCCTTGCCACAATTCTGTCTCTGAGCTCTTCAGGCAATTCCTTTGACCTCATGATTCTCATTTGCTCTGACATGCACTGTGAGCTGTAAGGTCTTCTATAGACAGGGGTGTGGCTTTCCGAACCAAGTCCAATCAGTATCATCAAACATAGCTGGGCTCCAATGAAGGTGTAGAACCATCTCAAGGATGATCAGAAGAAATGGACAGCATCTGAGTTAAATATGAGTGTCACAGCAAAGGGTCTGAATACTTAGGGCTGTGTGATATTTCAGTTTTTCTTTTTTAATAAATCAGCAGAAATTTCAACAATGCTGTTTTTTTTCTGTCAGTATGAGGTGCTGTGTGTACATTAATGAGAAAAAATGAACTTAAATGATTTTAGCAAATGGCTAGCAATATAACAAAGAGTGAAAATTTTGAGGGGGTCTGAATACTTTCTCTAACCCACTGTATTTACAAATCCAGTTGAGAGCAGGTCTTGACACATTCACATGCGTACAAAAAAAAAAGAAAAAAAAAAAGGTGAACGGGCCAATTATCGGTTTTGCTTGTCGATGCTTTTTTCGCTTACTTGGTAGATAAGAGCTTGGAGATAGAAGCGGTTGCTAAAGTGATGAGCCTGAACCATCTCAAAACGTTTGGGGACTATAAATAAAATGATTCGTGTATCATTTTCTATGGGTTTGTTACGGAGACGCTGCACATGCTCTGCTCGTCAGGATATTGAAATAGATTATTGTAGCCTCTCGTATTGTGGCTCGGTGATGTAACCGTGCAGGGTGGCTCTTCTCCATTATGACATCAAAAGGAGAGCAAGTTCTCTGCCTCTTTGGATTGAATGGTTCCTGCTGAAGAAATAAGTGAGTGCGAAACTCATTCCCAAGGTCAACAGTGCAAATCAAACGCATTCATCATATCGTTGTGCGCAAAGGATTTATACATTTCATCATAAAGCATGCGGCACCATAAAAAGAAAAAAATAATAATAATCCACAGGCATTAATCAAGATTTCAAATATATATATATTTTTTTTATTCAACAACACTATTAGGTGAGGTTACATCATTGTAATCAGTAGTATATTTCTGCAGGTTAGGTGAGCTGAGATATTGACATCCGTTAAATGTCATCAGTGATTTTTAATTTCACACGGTAAATAACTGATAAGATTACCGTAATTATTGAATCTATCTTAGTCACATTCTGTTCATTAAATATTACTTTAATATTGAGAAATAAGAGGACCAAAGAGCTAATTTCCTGACTTAAATCTTCATTTCAGAAAATGAAAAGTGAAAGTAAAAAAAATAATAAAAAATACAATTTAAAAAAAATACACGCAAGGACGACTTTGTACAAATCTCATTTGTTAAAATGACAAAAAGCACTGGCCCATTCAACAAGCTGGTAGCCGACTGGCTAGAACAACGGCGCGTGTTGTATTTGAACTGTCACATGATTGATGAACATTATTGTTCAAAGATATCTATTCATCAAAAAATAATCCCCTGTCCAAAAGCAATTACAGCGTGCAGGGCAGTGGACTGAATGAAGATGTTAATTTCCCATTGTCATTAGGAGAAGCCTTCATGAGAGAACAAACTGAACTGTCTCCGGGAAAAGAAGAAAAAAAATCCATCCACTCATTCATTCATCACATGTATTTACCAAGTAGTAAATAAACACTGACACACAAACACAATTACAGATGTATTTTGGGGCAGGTGAAGGATGAGAGAATGTTTCATCAGCACGGAAATGACAAAACAATACTTGCATCCTTTCCGTTCTCCAAAGACCTGTCCATTATCCTGAGATTAGCACAAATTGCACGGTCCTTGTTTATCTTTCTGCTTCGGTGGTAAAGTTAACCAGCTTCTGGTTCACAAAGGAAAATGATAATCGAGGGAAACATTCACGTGGCAACTAATTATGAACACATATAGTCCACCATCCCTAATGAGAACTCCTGAAAAACCACCATTTTGTTCTGCTTTACAAGAAAAGGTATCCATTGGTTAAATGTTTTCAATCAAAAAATATATTACATTCATTTACAGCCCATGTATTTTTATGTACTTCTTTTTGTCCTGACCTTTTTTTTTTTAGTGATTAAAACACAAGTAAACACATTATTCCCTGCTGTTGTCTTTGACACTGACTCACACAGAACATGAATGTGAGATTTTGATTTTATTTTTATAAATTTTTTTTAGGAATGATGAATTTTTTATGGGCTTGCGCAACTATGCACAATATGTGCTCAGACACTCATGAATGCCATCGCCGCCAGTGTGAATTGTTTGGAGGCGAAAAATGCAAGTCATTTGCGTTTTCGGGATTTATTTCTCACACGCCTGAAGTGCGGAGGCCTTTGCCGGGGTCATCCCCCGATGAAATACAGCGTGAAGTTGACGTTAGGATGGCGCTGCTCACGCACGCACAATTGAAGTTCAAATCGCTTGCAGCTCTTCCTCTGTAGGGTGTCGTTGTGCAAAACCCCGTAATGAAATGTTCGATGTGATGGAGAACTTTAAATGTGCGTGGACACCCTGCCGTCGACGGAGCTGGACCTGGACAGATAGCGGCTGGTGGTGCGGCCGTCGTCTCCCAAGGCGTTCTCCATCTTTGACAGCAAGGAACTCTTACACCTCTGCTGGAAGTCATTACCCATGAACACATAGAGCACCGGGTTGAGGAAACTATTGGCCGCCGCCAGGCAAGTTCCGACCTGCAGTCCGACATTTAAGATGTAATGGCTGTAGTGTTGGTGGTTTAGCTCGAGCAGGATGAACACGTGGTAGGGCAGCCAGCAGATGAAGAAAGTAGCGATGAGCGCCGTCATGACTTTGAAAGGTTTGGACGATTTGGTCATCCTGTTGGTACAAAGTTTGAGGATGATGACCGAGTAGCAAATGCTGATGGCGAAGAAAGGCACTACGAAGCCTGCCACGAAGCGGCTCAGTACGATTATTTTGTGACTCTGTGGGTGTGACGTGTAGTTGTTGTAGCAAACAGTCCTGCCCATTTGATTCTGGATGTCACGGAAGACTGCAGAGGGAAGGCTGAGCCCTATGGCGAGAACCCAGGCCAGGATAACAATAACCGAAGCCTTCCGTACCGTGCGGTGATTCTGGGCCCACACGGGAAAGATGACGGACACGCAGCGGTCGACGCTGATGATGACCAGGAGGAAGATGCTGCTGAACATGTTGAGGAACAACACAGATGAGAAAAACTTGCACAAGAAGAGTCCGAAGATCCACCTCTCCATGAACATGTAGGTGATGGAGAAGGGCAAAAAGGCGCAGAAGATCAAATCGGAGATGGCCAGGCTCAGGTACCACGTTGTGTTGACCGTCTTCTTCATCTTGAAGCCAGAGATCCAAATGACCAACGCGTTGCCGCAGAAGCCCAGCAGAAAAATGGCTGCGGTGATCACCAGCAGAGACACGCACAGGGCATCCCCCGTACATGTCGACCTGTGCTGAAGCACGGGCTCCTCGTGTGGCACGAGGCCCTCCTCGTAAGTGTAGTTGCCGAAATCTTCGTAAATAAATTCCTCCATTTTTTTTTTTTTTCTCTCTCGACGGTAGAAATGAGATTACTGTGGGGGGAAAACATATGAGGAAATCCAATGTGACAGCTGAATATGTTCGAGTCTCAGTACGAACCTGCCGCTGCTGTCGGCTTGATGCCGCTGGTGTCAGCGGTTCCTTCGTGTTATAGAGTGATGAGCAATCAGCTGACCGGATGCTTTCGCAACACCACCATCGCAATTGCCTGAACACTTTCAGTACTGCTATTTGAGGTTAAGAGATTGCAGAAGTCTATTGAAGGAGTGAACCAAACATTTCTATACATTACAAGCAATTCAATTCCATTTTCCATAACGTCTTCTTTCAGAAAATAAACAAATGAACCACTGTCACCCCCCCAAAAAAGTGTTAAGCAATCGCGCTCTTTTCTTCTGTCTCGTGAACATGAAGTGTATGAAATATTCACCCGTGCTGTTGTCAGAGTTTTGGGAGATGGCGCTGATGTTTAGGGAATTGGATGCTTCTGTGTTGTGCGCCAGAGGCCTCTTGTCAGCCACCCAGTTTGTTCCAAGCTGACAGAAGACGACTGCGCAGCGCTCAGAAAATACACTCGGCATTTAAACACATTTTACATACCTGGACAAGACTGCGGTTGCCTTATGATAACAACGGAAAACCCGCGATGGTCACTGAAATAACTTGAGTAGCTAAACTAGAACTATTTTATTTACCTATTTTCTATACCGCATATTCAGTCTGCTTTGAGAATCATGTTTTCAGACCACAGGCATCCTAAAATTAAACACCCAGTAGGTTCAGCTGGCGGTTGAGAGAGACTTAACCTAAAACTGCACCAACCAGCGGAAGGACACGTCAAGCCCCACACTCGCTGCCGACAACTCTTCGAAAGCTCGCCCGTGTGTTTATTTTATCTCATAAAAATGCTCTCCAAGTACCACCACAATGACCAACATTAAAATACAAGTGTTCATCAAAAACCATCATTTACAATGTAATATTATTGTAAGACACTGTTACATTATGGGCAGCTTGAACATTAGCACTCGGGTAAAATATACGAACTTTGCAAAAAATAAAATAACGACTCAATTAAAATGTATTGCACATAAGTTGAACACAAATTGTGAATTGTAAATTCATTTTTGAAAAATAAAAAATGCTCTAAAAGATTAAATGCAAATGTAGTGTACCAAAAAGTTAAACTTAACTGTACTTAACAGCTGCACTGCACTGTGTAGTTAGAGCCACGATTACTTGCACAGTTTGAACTTTTGATTCAGTGATTCTTTTTCGTCTCACTAGTGGTGCTAGTACCACACTAAATAAATATTAAGTTCAGGATACCATCGTTTTGGTGTACACATTTTCATTTCGTATTGCATTTGTCAGTTTCAAGTTATGCCAGTGACCATTGTGCGTTTATTTTCTTCAACAGAAGCTATGTCTACACTTTTGCACACGTGTACGTCAGTCTGGAAATCAGCCAAAACATTTCCGACGATTCATAGCGAGCCCTTGTCTTTAATAGGCACGCCGCTTTTTACTTTTATTGACGTGTGTTCCTGAAGGCAACATTGAACCCGCAGAGGGACAAGCAAGTGAACAGCACACATAATGTTGACTGGCAGAACATATTGAATATAACGCGCTACTCTTTACTTCTTTTACAAGATATACTGTACATGCATCTCTGCTAGGCTGGCACACCACTATTATCAAACACTAAAGATGGTGTGTGTGTGTGTGGGGGGTGTTGCCATGGCAATAACTGCGAAACTATTGTCTTTATTATATCTCCCCCCCCCCCCCCCCCCCCCCAGTGATTCACAGGTTGTTGTTTTAAGGCAGAATGGCTACTATGTGTCTTCAGGCTTTTTACTCATCTGCCTTGCTCTATTTTCAGATCTTTTCATAATGTAACCAATATATATATATATATATATATATATATATACACACTCTTCATTTGAATTTTGGTTCTTAACTCATCATTGTATCATCATCACTGTATCATTTACACCGCAAACACACTGTGTTTTCATATACATATTTCAATAATGACTCGGTTCAAATGTATTGGACATAAAAGTGAAATTAAAATTGCACCTAAATAATAGTTACAATTTCAATAAAGGCAAATGTATTGTGTCTAAAAGTTAAATAAAACTAAACTGAACTCAGCAAATGTTCTTTACTGGATATTTTAAAAAATGACAGGGGATTCTGCCAGACGTTGCCAGCGGACCCTCACAATACGTTTGGGCCTGCCAGGTCGGACCGGGATCTTCCCCCACCATCGGAGCCAACTCACCACCAGGTGGTGATCAGTTGACAGCTGCGCCCCTCACTTCGCCCGAGCGTCCAAGACATGCGGCCGCAAGTCCGATGACACGACCACAAAGTCGATCATCGAACTGCGACCTAGGGTGTCCTGGTGCCAAGTGCACGTGTGGACACCCTTATGCTTGAACGTGGTGTTTGTTATGGACAATCCGTGATGAGCACAGAAGTCCAAGAACAGAACTCTGATCGGGGGGGGGGGGGGGGGGCGTTCCTCGCAATCACGCCCTTCCAGGTCTCATTGTTATTGCCCACGTGAGCATAGAAGTCCCCCAGCAGAACGATGGAGTCCCCAGCAGGAGCGCTCTCCAGCACCCCCTCTAAGGACTCCAAAAAGGGTGGGTACTCTGAACTGCTGTTTGGTGCATCGGCACAAACAACTGTCAGGACCCATCCCCCCCACCCGAAGGCGGAGGGAGGCTACCCTCTCGTCCACCGGGGTGAACCCCAACGTACAGGCGCCGAGCCGGGGGGGCAAAAAGTATACCCACACCTGCTCGGCGCCTCTCCCCGTGGGCAACTCCAGAGTGGAAGAGAGTCCAACCCCTCTCGAGAGGACTGGTCCCAGAGCCCAAGCTGTGCGTGGAGGAGAGTCCGACTATATCTAGTCGGAACTTCTGGACCTCACACACCAGCTCGAGCTCCTTCCCTGCCAGAGAGGTGACATTCCACGAGGTGCTGATTCTCATCCCTGGAAGGAGTCAAAAAAGTACTTCTAAAATCCTTGCTGTCCATCGGTGCACGGTTACACTTATTGTCTATCAAAATGTCATCACACCTGAGAACTGTGACAAAGCCAGAATCGTGGGTTGGGGCTGCTTTTCTACCTGATGGTCTGGATGAAATTCGTCACTGAGGGAGAAAAAAGGAATTCCCACGTTTAGCAAGACATTTTGCAGGAAAACATAAGACCATCTGTCTGACAAATAAAGGTTAACGGAAGATGGGAGATCCAAAAGGACAACAACGCAAAGGACAAGTAAAAGTAAGTAAATGGTTTCAACAGAACCATCTTGAGTGGCCCTGTCCGAGTCCTGCTGTGACATGACCTTAAGAAATCGATTCACCCCAGACATCCCAAGAATATTGCTGAACTGTTTTGTACAGAAGAATGGTCCAAAATTCCTCCTGACCACTGTGCACGTTTGATCTGCAACTACAGGAAATATTTATTTGAGGTTATTGCTGCCTATGGCGGCTCAACCAGTTATTAAATTCAAAGGTGCACATACCTTCTCCACCCTGCACTGCAACCTTCACATGTTGTGTTCAATAAAAACAAGGAAACGTTTTTTTTTTGTGTGTGTGTGTGTGTGTGTGTGTGTGTGTGTGTGTGTGGTATTAGTTTAAGAATACTGCCTTTCTTGTGACTTAGATGACGATCAGATCACATTTTATAACCAAGTGGTTTCAGACATCCAGGAAATTCAAAATGGTTCACATACCTGTACTCTTTTTTTTTTTATTTTGTTTTTATTTTTATTTTTTATTTTTTTTGCAATTGTTTATACAATTGATAATTTCTGATCTAACTAGATTGTGCAGGTATTACTAATGCTGTTATGTTAGCAACATTGTGAATATACTCTATTAAGAGGGACTTTTTTTTGGGTGGGGGGGGGGCCTAGGTTTCATCTCTCACTGAACCTCAACTGACGAACCCTCCCTTTACTTGCTTCTGCCATCCATCCTTACTGCCTGGCGTTAAGCACATTTCAGCAGCGATCAAATCTTCACGAGCGCCCCTTGGGGTGGGGGGGCGGGTGGGGAGGGGGGGTGAGTGACCTTCAATTTGATCATAATGAGATGATTTGGTGGTAAGCGCTGTCACAAAGTGTCACATTGCATTGAATTCATTTGTGACTCCCACAAAATCCCAGTCCCGTCTCCTAGGAGACTGCTGTAGAGTCCAACGGAATTGATGTTGACAAATCCTACGGCGTTTGAATGTGTGAAACTTTCTTTGCAGCCTTTTTCTTAAAAGAAATTGACAGAAACACTTCACGCCGCTGTTAGCGAGCATAGTTGCACTTGCAACACGCTCTTTAGGTGCCTGTTCCTCTGGCGGGTTAGTGGTTATTTTATTTCTGCCTGAATCACAGAGATTCTGTGGTTGTAGCGAGTCCTAATTGTTAAGACAGATTCAAGCCATCCACACTGTTTGTGGCTTCTGCCGAACACGCGGCTGGAGCAGTAAGGACATCCGCTTGAAGACGAAGCACAGACGACAAAGTTCTGCCATTTCCAAAAGGTTATGACGGGCAAAGACGACTCCAATGTGCACTGAGAGTTGGTTCCCTATTGCTTCTGTTTTTCCACCCCTCCCCGTGATGAATAAAGGAGATGTCTTCACATCAAGAGATTTTCATTTTAAGATAACATGGATGAATGGGGACACAACATTTCCACATACAATTTATAGTCGTGAACATAAACCCCAAAGCCCCATCTGCTTAATAATTCAAAATTACCAGACTGAAAATACAAGATTTAATATAGATAAATGAGGGGGGGGGAAGCTATTCTAATAGATACTATTTGTCTTATTGCTGAAATTCATACTCTCCACAAAGTGTACTTTTATTGGTGTGTATCTACGCGTGTGTTTCGGTGTGTGCGCTTGCATATTCATAATTTATCCTCTGTCCAAATGTGATAAACATTTTATGAAGACTTTCTTTTGCATAGAAAGTGTTTTCACACCCCGTATAGTTCATGCTTCTCCGGGTACTGGAAGACAAAAGTCAGTCTTTTCACACGCATGCGCCGGCGTCGCTGCATAGTTCCGATTTCTACAATTATGACTTCAACGACAGTGCAGTCGGATGCATGCGCTCAAGAAAGAGTCAATGAGTAGACGAAATAAACAAAAGTAGTAGGGTGAAGCTCGTTTTCTTCTTAGAATCATACCGATATATCAACTCCTTTACTTTAGTGAAAGTAAAAAAGTACAGACTTAAGTATTACGCACTTAAGGATTACGAAACACGGTACGTGATTTCCAATTATCTGTTGTGCCAGTGGATGGTGTTTTTTTGTTTGTTTGTTTTTTTGTTGTTTTTTTTTGCATTGATGTTGACAGTGGCACGGGAGCTGTATCTCGGACATGGTGACGGTGAACATTTCAGGACATCAGTCGTGTAACATTGAATCATAGGATGTTTGGGCCTTTCAAAACTAGACAAGGACAAAAGTAAAAATAAAAAATTCTGTCACTCACAGGTTTACAATCCCCGTTTGGTGGTGTTGGGAGCCTTAAATTAGTAACATGTTGTTGTCGTTGATTTACAAAGAGCGAAATAGTGTTGGTTCAGGCTTTAATGCTTTCAAAAAAACGTGTTCCCAAAACTTAGGCAACATCGTGAACTGACTAACAAAAACAATTGCTAAATTACCTTAAAAACAATAAAACTGAAAAAAATATACCTTACCTGTATGTTGTTTTTTTTGTTTTTGTTTTTTTTCCTCCAGATTATAGGCCGACAGAGAATTTTTGAACGGCAGATGTTGGTGGTTGAAGAGTTAGTGCAAGACAATGTTTTCGAAACAAATCATTGTTGGAGCCAACAATATTAAACAATTCTCTTAAATAGGATCATGGAGGGAGAATATCTTGCTTTTCAAATCTGTTGTGTGTTCGTTCTTAATGCTTGCGTATTTTTCCCCCTCTTTAAAAGTTAATAAGATCTCAACTGCGGGTGACTTCACCTTCCTAATTACGGCTTTTTTTGTTGTTTTACATCCTGTTGTCATCTGCAAAGGTTAAAAAAAAAATGACAAGCCTACTTTGACAAAGTAAGGAGTAGAAAGAACAGATATCTGTTTTCAAATGTAGGAAGAAAACTCAAAAGTCATCAGAAAAAGAAATACTAGCTGAAAAATCTATTTTAGCACAACAGCAAAGTATTTGCACTTCATTACTTCCCACCACTGGTTATATATATTATTGTATTCATTTATTTTAATGTTATACAGTATGCAGGACATCTATATTGAATTTATAACAGTTAAGAATGTTAAAATGTTAATTTTGAAAACGTTGCCTGTTCAGTTAGGAAGAGAATTTATGATGGTGACAGGTTCTCTGGCACAGATTACTTTAATTTCCATTATTTCCTGTGGGAATCATTCAAAATGAAAATGATTTTTCTACATCTATATTAAATAAGTTAGAAGAAGCTCAGTTGAGAATTCTGTGATGGATGAGGTTCGCCGGGGCCGCAAGCTTTTAATTGACATGTTGCAGGGACAACACGAGCAAGTTTTCTAAGTGGGAGGGAGAGCAATAAATGAGATGTTATCAAATAAAGCAAAAAAAGAGTTGTTGCTGTGTGTCAGTGTGCTGTGGGGTAAACAAACACATTATTGCTCCACGCCAGACATTTTCTTTTTAGCAGGCTGCAAAATGCAGTCAAAGTCTTTATGTGGTTGGAGCGTCACGGTGAGCGGTTTGGTTGCGGCGAGGATCTGCGCCCGCAGATCAATGTGTAATAACAAAAGTCGTGTCAATATAAAACCACATGCCTCCAGGGACGTCCTGACAGCAAAATATCTGTTACCGTGTTATATTGTCGAAATCGTAGATGAGGTTTGCGCTCCTCTTTTGAAGCATGACCTTGCGCATGGAAAAGGACACTTTTTGGGAGTGGGCTGGAGGACGACCGGTAAACGCGGACGTGAGGGGCATGTGAGCGCCGCTGCCGAACCTCCGGCTTGAAGGCTGAAACGGCTACTTGATACTATTACCTCCACCAAGGAATTGATGTGTAATCTTCTCCGGATGAAGGCGCAGATCCAAAACTTGTCAAAGCTCAGATGGCGCCTATACGGCAGCCGTGTCTTCAGAATCCATTTGCTTAGCAGTTGATAAACACTTTGAAATATGCACCAACGCCGGTAACACGATTGCCAGGGGGGAAAAAAGAAATTCATTGCGACAATCTCGGGGCTTTTTTGAGGGTTCCGATTTCTACTGAATGAATCAATACTCTCAGCGTGTTTTCTTTCCAGAAACAGAAAAGGAGAAACTGTCGGAGCTCAGAGCTTCCCTCGTGTTGTGTAAACAAGAAATACTGTATGTTGCCCTCGTGCCGTCGCCTTGATTGGTATGATGAAGAGGCAATTTCAGAATACCTTCATGCATGTAAATCCCGAGCTATGCGCAGCTCTGTGGCAAATTGGGAAATATTTACTTGTATTCTCCGTGCCTACTTGACCCACTTAGATAAATTTCAACTAAATCACTTTCACTGCAGAGACCTGCCGGTGCCCTGCAGATTAGATTTGCTAATGAAGATTGAGGTTATAAATAACCAACATAACCAGGCCTTTCTCTGGGAAATGCTCGGCAGTCCCTCAGAGGAAATGTCGATTCCTTTGTTATGTTTGAGACGATGCTCCTCGCTGCAGTAAAGAACATTGCTTTGCTTCCTGCTTTTCTTGAAAACACTCCAAGCTTTTTGCGGCAAGGCGTACACTTGTTTATGTGTCGATGGAGTCAGATCTGTTGGCTTGCTTTCCTCAGCGATGCAACGGAGATTCACATTGATCCTTGATCAACCCTTCCTTGACATCCACGACGAGTCTTAAGTCCAGCGCGTCTCAGCCGCAAGCTTCAGAAACAGCCGCGTTTTCCTCGACAGACAAATTCCGAGTCCCGCTTAAGTGCCCTCGAGACGGCAGATCCGCACAGTGCTGCGGTTTGAAGTCGAACTATTGGATTTGTAAGGAACCTTTACAAATCCAATGTTCCTACAATGTTATTGTCCCCGTGTTGCTTCTGCTGAGTAAAGCGGGATTCGACTGGATCACGCATGAAGTTGTTTGAAGCTTAATTCATTTTCCCGCGGCGCAGAAAACAATCTGTGGAGCTAGATTAATTTCATCAGAATCAAAATGCAACAAGCTGAATCCGCAATTAGTTTTCCGCTGGAAATGTTTTATCAGGAAGACTTTGGTCATTTATCTGAAGTTTTACTTTACTTTCAAGTTGCTTTGCACTCAAATTGTTTTCCCAAGACGAACGTTTCCCAGTTTTCTGAACTAGTATCACAAACAACAACATCATTATAGAATTTAGCAAATCAAGTTAAACATGCAAACATTTTGCGGACTCTAACAAGCACATTAGAGCTAAACTGAAGCTCAGTTACATTTTACACGGTTTGTGACTTCCATTTAAACGCTGTCTATTCTCATTCAGAAGCATTAAGCCAATAAAAGTTCTCTTCCACTGAACAATGTTTCTCTTGTTCACTGACTCTTAAAACGGAACATTTGCCGGGGAAGCAAATTGACAATGTTTTCTCTCGGTGGTCGGCCACCCCGAAAACTGCTGATCCAACTTGCTCCCATGCGAGTGCCACTCGTTTTGACCCACCAATCCTTCACACGTTGTGCTCATTTACAGGCTGTGACACAGTTAAACTGTCCGTGTCGATTATATGGGCATTTGAGAGTGATGTAGCAGTAAAACTTGATGCTTTGTCCTCGAAGAACAGCTCTCCGGTTCCCCTTTCAAGAGTCAACTATAGATCGGCGGCTTTAGACGTTTTCAGGAAATTAAAGTATTTTCTTGCTTATTATTTCCCCTGACGTGATGACTATATCTGAATGCTGATTCCGTGGCAACTCCGCGGTCATGGTTTACAGTCGTAATATTACTAATCCAGTTACTCAGCTCCATTGGGTGTTCACCGCTCGCAAATAGCACAACTCATCCATGTGCTGACTTTACACTTCAAACGACGTCTCCTCGAGCTTCCCGTCAGAGCGCAGAATAACTGCATAACTGATTTCGAAACGTGTCCTCGTTTCGGAAACTTCCCTAGAGGAAAAAACATCTACAGGCCAATCGGCGAGTGTGTTTTTCGAGCTTTTATAGCTGCCATCAACCGGCGGCTCGTAACATGTATGATTACGGCTGCAATCAAGAGGACTCCGAGGTCCTCCGCCGCATTGGGTTCCGCTCTTGCCGGCCCAGTTTGCCCTTTGAATTGAATTTCAAGCAACTTGAGCGCCATCACTTGCATTTGCAGTGTGTCATCTGCTTGAAACCCATTTTATAGATTGCCGAGGTGGACGGATGCGCACGTCGACAGCAATAATCTGCTTACCTCAAACCCACCTCTCCGATACTGATTAAAATGGACCGAGGTTTTAAAGGGAAGGGACGAGATGCGTTTGACGTGTTGAACTGCAGAACGCAGAAGCGGCCGTCAGAATGTGGCCTGCGACCTCGATCTCGCTAACCTAACTGCAGGGCATTGTTTTCAAAAAGTGTTGTCGGTGATTGACAGCCGGGCTAACAACTATCCGCCTTCCGGAAGACCAGACAAATGTCCAAATGTATTTGCATGCTCACGTCGTTGCACTCATATCTGGCTGTCTAATTAGAGCCTTTCATCAACAAGCAAGTAGAAAAGTCGATGCTTGATCCCCTCTGACTGCGCAAATATTGATTTCCTCTGAGTGTGACGTGAGTGAAATCCCGCTAATTTGCCGTGGAAATATTAGCCAGCCAATAATTATTGGCCTCAAACTGTTGCTTCCGTGACTGTAACAGAATTGATTGGGAGACGATTTGCTTGATTTTTAGTGCACCGGCTCGGCTTGAGAAATACCTACCCTATGTGTCACTATGTGCTACTGCTAAGTCTTGTATTCGTTTATATGTTATTATTGGAACCTGAGTTAAAGGAGACGTACCAGATAAGATACCATAATCCTTTATTGATTGCCCAGAGGGGAAATTCACGACACTGGTGCAGTTTCCAAATGATATTATCAAATATTAAGACTTTTTTTCTGATCTAAAGATGGGTGCACAGATACTGATAACAGTGAAAAATGTAAGCAATTTTGCTCTCTTTTGCTCATATTCAGGCATCAGTCGTGTCTCAGAAGGCAAAAAAAAAAAACAAAAAAAAATGACTACAATGTACTCACCAGATAAGAAAACCATCTTCTATTTATTCTTCTAAATGGAGAAAATGATCCATCCATCCATCAATTTTCTATACCGTTCCAGTTCAGGGTCACGGGAGGTGGAGTACACAAGTCGACATTCAAAGGCAGGGAACATGCTGTATAGTCCAATAGTCGACGGTACGGGCAAGTTAGAGTCCTCAGTTAACCTAACGCGCACGTTTTTGCCATTGTGGGAGGAAACCGCGGCACCTGGGGGAAAGCCCACGCGATCAGGGGGGAGAACAAACACCACATAAGAAGGTCAAAGCCGATATTCGAACTGTGAGGCAGTTGTGCTATGCACAAACGATTGTTATAGAATTGAGATAAAAGGCAACTCAGATACAGTCGGGTTTATTTGTCCTTTTCTATTCATGTAATATTGGGCAACAGTCAGTCAAAGGCGCACAATCGAACAGGATTCGTGCCAGCTTTAACGTGCCATCATGGACCAACGTGACTTCATTTGAAACTTTTCTCATTCGCAGACTCTGATTCATCCAAACAGAGGACGACAGTGCAAATATGGATCAGTTGCTCATGACCGCTGACGATTCTTTCGTTTGGATTTGTCTCTTCGTACTATGACTGTCGTACTGTTTCAACCCCGATGAAAGAAATGTGAGATATTCAACACCTGGAAATCCATCCATCCAATTTCAGGATGTTCAAAAATCACGGGGAGAATCGGTTGTAAAAAAAAAAAAAGTGGACTCGTCGATACCTGGGAAAAAATGCTGACGGTGACCTCTTGTCTCATACGCTAAATAAAGAGAGAAGCCTTGCTGTTTACACACTTTTGAGGGTAGTGTAGTATGATTGGTTGTGAGTGTAGGCGCCAAGGCACCAGTTTGACATATAATAGATATTTTATCCTTTTAGTGTACATGGAGTAACAATGGAAAAAATACCTCATCCTCTGCCTGTTGGATGGAGGAGGAATACATTATTTTGCAGCCAAAGTCACCAGACTATAACGATTTTTCAACAGTAATTGTCATATTTGTGTTTTGAAATTCCCAAGTCAATATTTTCAAAATAAAATGCAACACTTGTTTCAAAGGAAGTTCGAATATGTATGGTGACACTACTGAGCGTAGTTATTCTACAGCTCTCTTTTTTCTTTTCTTCTTCTTTATTTTTTTTTATCAGCGGGGGGCGGGGGGGGTGGGGTGGGGGGGGGGGCTCACTCCAGCAGTACAGAGGGGCCCCATGCGGCCTCAGCCCTGCTTTTGAGTTGGATTCTCCTTTAAAAGAGGTCAGCAGGGGCAGCTCAGTGAAACTAAAAGGCTGCCTTTAAAGCTGTCAAATTGACTTCTTCTTCTTTTCTTCTCACTCTCGCTGCATCACATGATCTCCTTCTGCCGTACGGTTCGTGTCCTACTGACCGCCGGCAGTCCAAGTTCAAAAATATCCAATTTCTCACTGTAGTGTCCATCCAGTGACCAAACGTGGGACTGACAGGTGTGTTTTGTTGCCCAGATGCCACCCGTTTCATTGATTATTAAGACAATAAATACTGTAAGTGACTTCTACGCACACGAAGAGTTGCCAGAGGAGGTGGCTCGGGCATCTGGTTAGGATGCCTCCTGGACGCTTCCGTGGTGAGGTGTTCCAGGCACATCCCACGGGAAGGAGGATCCCTGGGATGACCCAGGACCCGTTGGAGAGACACTCTATCTCTCAGCTGGCCTGGGAACGCTTTGGGATGCCCCACGGAAGAGCTTAACAAAGTGTCTGGGCTTCCCCGCTGAAGCCGCTGCACTTGCGACCCGACCACGAACAAGTAGAAGAAAATGGATGGATGGACTTCTACACTCAATATTAGATTTATTTTTTGCCTGAAAAGACTTAATTCTTGTTACAGGCGTGACAAAAATGGAAACCAGAGTGCTGTCTATGAGTGCTAAACAATTTGGAAGCTTAGAGAAAATGGGAACTCAACAAGAGCCATTGTAGAAACATTGGCCAGCGCCAATACAACCAATTAGAACTGAACAAGTACCAAGTGACAGACGTCGAACAGATGGACGACGATACCCTGTTAGTGACATCATCAATAGTCTCCGGAGAGTAAAGGCATCACAATCAGAAGAAGCAGAAGACTTCATGAGCAAAGGTGCAGAAGCATAAACCACAACATGCAAAGCACTCACGTGAAAGGGAGAATAGAAAGGTCAGGGTGGAATTTGCAATGAAGTGCAGAGACGACAACAGGACAAAATTTTATGCAATGATGAGACAGAGATTAACCTTTATCGAAGTGATGAAAAGGCTCAAGCTTCGAGAACGATAGGATCAGATCATAATCCCAAACATTAGATTATCGGGAATCTCAGTGGAGGTGATGTCACGGTTTGGGCTCACTAATCTTCATTGATGATGGCAGCCGCAAAATGAACGCATGAATCTATAGAAACATTTTGTTTGTCAATTTAAAAAAAAAGATGCAAACGAGTTCATCACGCAGGATGACGGTGTAAAAATAACAAAGGAGTTCATCATTCGAAGGAAGCAGAAGGTTTCAGACTGGCTTAGTCAATCGCCAGACTAAAACCCTATAGGGCATGCACATTATCTGCTAAAGAGGAGACTGAAGGGAATAATTGCCCAAATAAACAACTGCAAGAGGCTGTCGCGAAAGACTGGAAAATCATCACAAAGGAAGATAAAAATTGGGATGGAAATGGATCACAGGTTTGATGCACACAAAAGATTTGTGAATAAAAAATGTCGTCTTCACTTGAATCTATTTTAGTATGGCTTTTGCTCACCTCCAAATTTGGCATTTTAACAGGAGCTTGTCGCCGGACTATTGCCTACTTGCCACTGTTTGCTTGTGTCCAGTGTTTTGATTCTTTGTTTGCTTCGTCTCGTTTCTATTTCAGCTTTTTCTATCCTCGTTCTCAATTGCATATGTTAGTTTCCCATTTATCTCGCGTCGTACTTTCTTCCAAACTTGCGTAGTTTAGATTCTGTTTCTTCGGTGTCTTTCGAGTTACTCTCTTTCTTGGCTCGGGCAGTTAAATTTCTGTTCCTTTCGTTGTGCTAGTTATAATTAGTTCTTGTGTAGCGAAGATTCAGATCTTTTTTTGACTGTAGCGACATCTAGCTACCATTGCGGCTCCACCCATCGACTTTGTTACAGTTTGTTTCTATCGAGTCTGTGTTTTTCACGTCAACACTTTTGTCTTTGTTGTTTTCTGTTTGTACTTTGTGGTTGTCTGCTTTGGAGTGTAATATTCAGCATATTCGCAGCGTAAGATTTTTTTAGTCTACAGCAAAAATAAAGGAATGGAGCTGCACTATTCCATTACTTTCGGAGGGGCAGATAATTTCCGCATTGCGTGCAGTTCCGTGAAAGACATTAATGACGCTCTGGCACCTACAATTTGTCATGGCACGGCACAGCAGAACTTGCAAATGCAACCCTGAGGGGAACGTAAGCTGCCACAGGCTATTTGTTTTTGTTTTATAGGTTGAAGTGCAGCCTCCAGATGGGATCCTCGGATAATTACCATATGGGCCCACAATATTTGATCAGATGTTGCTGGCATTTGATGCTTCCGAAGCGCAAACCAGCAAGAGGCGGCCACGTAAGCGTGTCTGGGCCGCACGTCCGAGCTCGTGAACTGTGACACCGTGATTAGAATACCGACTCGGCTCGGGCGTATGCTGCTGACGGGAATCGGGATGGAGTGCGAGGTGTGGAGGTTGTCTAATTAAGTCACGCGTGGATGCTGTGTGTGGTGTAAAAACGGGGAAATCCTGGAAAGGACAGCAAAGCTGGTGCACAGGAGCGACATTTACAGTGAAGTACATAACAACTGAGGATTTAAGCAAACTACTGCTGAACTTGTGCTGTTTTTGCTCCTGTCACGAAGAATTGTTTTTCCATCTTCATGTTACCAAAGAAACCAAACAAATGGGCCAAAAAGTCATCTTTTGGTAAGTGAGGAAAATAACGAGCCGCCTCGTGTTGCTGAATCATCGCTGTGTGCTGGAATGGGTTCATTTGACAGAGCTGGCGGCTTGCACGCCCACTCCACTGGAAGGCAGTGAGATAATAAGTGAAACAACAAGAAGTGTCTGAGGGAGGATCCTGCTAATGGTATGTCCCCTCTGCGGAGACCTAATTATCTCTGTCTACCCCTTTTCTCCGCTTTATTTGCTCTTCTGCTGACCCCGCTTGGGCCATCGGGCAGGTAACCAGCCGGCGGCACCTGACAGAGAACTTGAAACCGACCCTGATGGACTTTGCTTGGATGTGACTTACGCTGGCAGCAGCCGAAAAACAAGCAAACATGTCAACACATAAAGAAAACATCAGTGCAGCCTGAACGTGGCAGCTTCTGTCTCTCTTTTGTAGCGCTGCAAATTAAATATTTCCCTGAGACGTGCAGACACACACAAATCCTCTCCTTTGTTCGCACGTTCAGAATTGGTGAAATGACTCCCTTTGGGGGGCCCGCGATGATGAGAGCGAGGCGACGGACACAAAGCAGCATAAAGTGAATTAATCATGCACACTTTCTCCAGACCGTAGGCGAGAAGTCACAAGCAGGGGGGGAAAAAAAAAAAAAAAAAAAAAAAAAAGACTCCACACAATCTCCCTCCCAGCACAACCTTCCAGCAAAATTTATTATCCATAATCCTCTTTGTTTTTGTATTGCTGCTTTTTACTGACTGGGAGCCGTACATTGAGGAGGACAACTAAGGTGATCCTCTCGGCACCAGCAAGCTCCTTGACAACAAGTCACATGGGCAAGTGTTTGCAGCAAAACTTTGGAAAGCTATATAGAGACTGTATGCTTTGTGGTCTTTTGTAGCGTATCGTTAAAGAAGGTGTAGTTGTTTGCAATGCACAGTAGCGACTATCAAGCCTCTCCCAGCTGATTGGGTGAGAGGCGGGGCATGCCCTTGACTGGCCAATCACAGGGCAAGTGTAGAAAAACATTTATTCACACTCACGTTCACACCTGGAAAATGTTGTCTTCAATTAACCTAACACGCATATTAGAATAATATATGGCTTTGCACTTATAAAATGTTTTAATTATGACCTCATTCTTTTGTTTTAGTACAAGGTTAAGAAAGCAGAGCGTGTTCCTCTCTCTCTGATATTGCATCATCACTTTGCTGTGAGACAAGTCAAGATGTCTGTGGTTGAGGGGCACCAGTTGCATGAGGACGATGATGGCTGCCTGTTCATGTGCGTATATATAACCTCGCCTAAGGAGAAATAGGCATACACTTCTTAGAGCAGCCATCAAGTTGTATTTGGACGGTCTCCTTGCATGCAAGTTTGAATTTTTCAACAGTTGCTTTGTTACATTTGTCAGACTTTTGCACACCAACAATTTAGAAGCGCTGTAATTCCTACAGTCCTGCGTGTACGATTGTCTCTAAGGAGATTGCCCCAAGTTCACATTTCTACTTTTTGGTTTTATTTTTCATTTTGGTGCTTTGCAGTGCTGCCTTTTCCTTTCTATTTCACAATGTGATGCCATTCTGATGGCACTGGCATGTTCAGTGACACTGCTATTTACTTTTAAGACTAACTAGTTACTGACTGGCTTTTGCAGGTAAATCCATGGTGTTTTGCTACTTGTACGAATTGTTTCGAGAAACGCACTTACTGATTTGCAAATGTCCATGATGATTCGATAAATGTACCAAAGCTACTGAGAAAAACTCGAAACTGTAGATCTCATTATTCTCAAAGGTCTTTTCTTGTCTTGTCTCTACTAAAGGGTTAAAGTTTCCCCCTTGACAATGCGTACACTCCACTCGGAGCCCGAGATTCGAGCGCAGAAACCTCTCAACTGTGAGACAGGTGGTGCTCACCACAAATTGTACCGTGTTGAGGGTAGCAGTAGTGGCAGCAGATGGGCGAAATTAAAATAAGCCATAAACACCTGAGTCCTAAAAGTATCATTTGTCTCATGCAGGCTTCCCCCAAGCGCCAACAGAAGCGGCTTTACCATCCCACTGTGTCGTGTCTTAGTCTAGTAAAGCCTTTTGGGGGGGGCGGTACCAGTTCCAGTAATCAACTGGTTAACACCTGAGGCCTCCACATCGCTTTGCTCACCCACTGCCACAGCTCAGAGGGGTCAGTCCGCCATTAAGTACTCGGCCTTGGGACTGGAGACATCTTCGCCTTACTGCAATTCTATAGGATCCTGTTATTTGTGTACATCTGTGCCAGTGTAAATTGAATTTCCCCTCTTCTCTCGAGGCGTCGTGTGTGTGCGTGCATGAGTGTCTGTGTGTGTCCCAGAGTTTGCTTGTGGTGTTTAACCGACTGCAATTTGTAATGTCTTCCCCTGCTGTTTTGGGTAACATATTTATTTCACTTTTCCTTATAGATAGATAGAGAGAGCATTCTACTGCTTATGTTTCTTCCCCTGTACGTGCTGGCTAGTTTTCAAAGCACAATAGCATCCCTCCATCCATCCTTCTGTAGCACTTGTTTTCATTAGGGTCATGGGTTAACTGGAGACAATTCCAGCTGACTTTGGATACCTAGCTAACTAGTTATATTGGTAGGTCGGTAGGTAGCTCGCTAGAAAGCTAGATGGATATCTGGCTAAATAGATATTTATCAATATTGACTGTATATAAGACAAGTGTACATCGACTTGCTCTATTCATCTACTTCTGGCAGACATGGATATCTTTTGGTCAGGAGAGAAACAAAGGAAGCCAAAGATAAGCGAGGAACTAGTGTGGGACCTATAAAATGGTTTCTAATCTCAGTGTTCTTGTGTAAACCAAGGCTTCCCTGGACAGGCAGGGAGTAAATCACACCCTCGCCTGCGCTTGTTCCGCCGGAGAAAAAAAAAAAAGATGTCTTGACCTCCCAAATCGTCCGGGAACAGCTGTTGTCAGTCTGCCAACGAGTGTGGATCTTGACATTTAAGAGCAGCTCCTCGCTATAAGACAGATATTTGGGCTGCTGATAGTCAGGGACATTCGTTGCTCCCATAGGAGAGCTCCTTCACTCGCTCTTGTTACGGGCTCCTCGTTGGAGTCATCCACACCAGAGTGCAAAGGGGGGCCTGCATTCCTCTCCTCTCGCTGACTGCCTAACGAGATCCTCTATCTCTGACACCCTGCTCGGTCACCCAGAATAAAGCACCCCACCCTGAATCCCTCCTTTTGTTTTTTTTTTTGGGGGGGGGGACAGAGAGCCAGTCAGACGGATGCTCCATAGAGGCTGCGAGGAGTGAGGAGAGCGAGATGGTTGGCGCGGCGTTTAAGCCGCAGGGATTTATTCCCTGTCCTGACGGATCGCTTTTTTTTTCAGGTGAGATGATGGATTTTCTTCGTCTCGAAGCAATGTAGCAGCCAGACGTGGTGTTGTATTAATAGCCGGTGACAGGTCATCTCTGGGGCGTGCTTCAAGTTAACGTCAGCCTGTGTGAAGTTCATCCTGAAGCCTGTTCGTCTATTTGAAAAAAATACAATAAAAATCTACAAACGATGAAGTAAAAGTGCACAATGCATGCATCGGCGTCATTTATCAACACCGATGCTGGAGATACAAGTGAAGCGCGGGAAAGCATATTGGAGGATAAGAGTGTAGCTTTCCCATTCAGATCATAATCATCCCTAAGTGGCATGAGGCGTTTAATTGCATCAACATGGCAAGAAAACAGCATTAGCACTCATCAATGATTTCAAATGGAGGCACATGCGCTTTTTGTGTGTGTGTGTGTGTGTGTGTTGCCACAGCTGAGCGTTTGGGGCACATGAGTACATATGCCAGCTGGGCAAACAACAAGTGAACGGCATGACCCAGGGACTGTTATTTTCATGCCAATGTTTCTTCTTTGTCATTTGCCTATTCAACCACATTTGCTCATGTTTTCCCACAAAACGTGAAAGGCTCTAAAGCCCGATATGATGACATGGCCAGAAACTACAGCGGGACCCAAGCCAAATAGCAGAACCCAAAGAGCTGAGCAAATTTGCTGTCTTTAGCCTCCACTTATTATATTAAGCATCAGTTCAAGGAAACATTATCTTCAATAATTTCCTACTCGCTGCTGTTTTTGGAAAAGACAGCAGCAGGAAACGGCACATAAAAGGCTGACTTTGAAGTAAGTAGAATCCACATTATAGAGATCACAAAACCTTGAGGGGGAAGCCTTTTTGTCCTCAAAGCGTCATGAATCAAATAAGATTTGGCAGTAGGACATCAGTATAGCGTAAGTAGTGAACTGTCGTGACCAACCTTAACCCATTCACTGCCATTGACGGCTTCAGAAGTCAAATATCCATGTTAACTGGGAAGGCTGGCAGCTAATGAGATTTAGTAAGTAAATTTGTAAAATGATGAAAGTCAGTCTTTGGAAGGGAGCACTAGGACAGCAGAGAAACCACACTTCCTGAGCCACAGCAGATTGGCGTTTATACATATCTGCCATGCGAGGACGCCATTTGCCAAAAGCCAACACACAAAGACGCAGTCGGCTCGCAGCTTTGGAAAGGCAAATACGTGCATCAATCATCTCACACTCTCGAAAAGGAGAGCGCTTCTATTTTTGGGGGAAGTACTCGCTCACATTTTGTCTGTAGCCAGCTTTTAAATTTAGTTGGTTTGAGCAGATATTTTTGGCCAGTACGGGAGCAGGTGTACCTTGTTAACACGTTCTCTGCATAATCTTAGTGTGATCTAAGAGAGCAGCACTTCATCAAAATGGAGCAAGATGCCTACACGGATTCCCTGGATACAAGACCTAGATCCTTTTTTGTGAGTTTGATGTGGCTGATGACTTCATACCTCTGCAATGGCTGCTTTGTGGTGTTGAAGGGTGAAATGTTTCTTTTGGCATACCTTTCATAAATGTTTTATTTTAATAACATTTCTAGCAACTAGCACCATCTTCATTCGTTTTCTATTCAGCTTGTCCTCATTTGGGTCACAGGTGAGTTGGATCCCGGCTGACTTTGGGCGAGAGGCGGGGTACACACTGGGCTGGTTGCCGACCAATCGTACGCCACTTATAGACTAACAACTATATCCAGAAACAATTCAATGAATCATTCAGGAGTAGGACTAGACACCAGTCCCCCAAGAATCTTAATTCTTCATCTCACCGAGAAAGCCCTTTGCTGTTCCAATATGGCTGTGCCCCAGTGCACAAAACAAAGGTCCAGAAAGCCATGCGTGGTTGCACAAAACCCTGACGTCAACCCCATCGAGCACTTTCTTTTGCAATGAACTAAAACAGAGATTGTGAGCCTGATCCTCTCTCGGGTCCAACATCTGTACCTCACAGATAATTGGGATTGATAATAAAAAAAATAAATTCCCACAGACAAATTCCAACATCTTCTTGAAAGTCTTGAAAGAAACCAACTACATTTTGCATTTTCACTTGCTCTGGCCAAATACTTTTGTCTCTTTAATGTATTTGATGTGTGATTTCTCTTTGTGGATCAAAAAAGAAAAGAAAAATGAGTTACTCGCCTCAACGTGCCCAGTGGTGTTATGATACGTTAAGCAATGGTTTGAAATGTTTTTCCCCTTTTTCTTCTTTTTGTTTTGACAGGAATTTAGTTTGGGGCTGGTATGCAGCACACAGCAATTACAATTTCCTCACCCGTCACTGCTAATCATTGCACGTGTTGATGAAATTTCAGATCGGGGGGGAATATGAATCCCAATAAACAACTCAAAATTAACCAGTCTGCCTTTTAACCTTGGCAGAGTGCAGACGAACAACGCGAGTGAGAAAACAATGGAGATCAAACAGACTCCAACAGGTTATTCTCCAGGGTGATACCGCTGCAGAGACGCAGCGGGACTCTCAGCTTTGAGAGACAGATGACGGCATCAACATTCATATGTTCCCTGCACTTCGGGGGCCACGGTTTGCTCCTGCGGCGCGTCAAGATGGGTGTGTGATCGTATCAGCTATTTAGAGCTGATAACACACGATGGCCATCTGCTGAAGATATGTCAGCTCTGGCATTCAGCCAGGAATCAATCTACACTACATTACCACCGGCGGTTTACAGCTGCTGGCCAATGCGACTAAGCCTATTTATCTTTATTTAGACATCACATCTTAAAATATCAAATCGTTTCATAAAAGTCATAAACTCTCATAAAAGTGTGTAAAGGATATGAAGGACGGCTAGAAATGGAATTAGCGAGAGACCATCTCGGAATTGGATCGCACCGGCCGCACGTAGCCGCTCACTGACGACGACAATCGATATCGTAACAACCAATAAGCACTTTCCTTGATAATAATAATAGAATATTTTATGACTACTTGTATTTTAATATCGTCATCAATACTGAGTGCTCATGTAATAATACAGCACTAAATACGGAGTACTCACACAATATTATAGAAATGTCTACCACTAAGCATCAGTCAAAGAAAAAAAACGTGAGCACTCGCACTATTAAGAAGACTGCTGCGGTCTAATGAGCCCCGATACAAGAGCTGTGTCAAAACACACGGTCAGAGAAATATTAATTGAATAATATTTGTATAATATATGTAGTAGCAGGTGAGGTTATTATTGATTCATATTATTGTGTGTACTCAGTTTTTATTATATCATGACACGAGGCCTCGGTAGTAATGTCCAGGGGTGCAGAGGGAAACGTGCTACCGGTAACAATTAGAAGGGCTCGTGACTGAGAGGAGCCAGGGCACGAAATCCCTTGCGCTGGCCCTGATAATATCGACATTATTACGTGAGGAGTCACAGTAGTCATTATTGCATGACACTCAGCCGACATTATTGCCACTTTGCGTGGTCCAGTCTATGCCCTACCTCATAGCTGTTCGCATTTTTATGATGCTACTGCTAACGTTTGGTACGACACGAGAGACTTGCCACTTATAATATGCCAAAGGTGAAATTTGATGAGTTGCATGTTTGTTAGGGAAAACTTGTTTGCAACCAATGTAAACCCACAGTATGACAATGCAAGCTACAAACTGTCACAGTTGGCAAATACTTTACAGTAATACATTTCGAAAGCAAAAGATTCAACCAAGGGTAGGAAATCGCTAAGTACAAATACTTTGTTGCTATACTTAAGTACATTTTTCAAGTATCCGTGCTTTACTTGATTATTTATTTTTCTGACAACTTTTTACTTTAAAAAAGTAGACTATACAAGTTTTCAAACTGTTAGCAATATGTGAATGTGCCCCGGTTCGTCGCGCTCGCCTGGCTGCCTCAGAGTGCGCCTCGGTCAGCCATGAGTGCGCAACGTTATTATGAAATATTGCCAGTTTGATGTTGTATTTTTGGGAATGTGCAGTCAATTAGAAATAGAAAAGAAGTGATCAACTTACCCGACGACTCGGTGAGAAGTTTGATGTGATGTTCGTGGCGTTTTTTTTCAATTGCATCTTTTTAATTTGAGGTGCTACCAGGGTGAAAGAAATCTGGCCAAATAAAAACGGGGCCAGAGAGGGCTAATTTTTCAAACGATTGTTTCAGTAATATTCTACTGTCAGATCATACACAGTTTAGGACATACAATATATGACAAAAAGGTTGTTGGTTTTTTTAACTGCAAATTGTCCCTTTAACTTTCTACATTTGAAAATTGACTTTTTTTTGCCCTCTGTGGATAATGTCACACGTCAGGAAAAAAAAGATGGAAACGGGGCTAAAGTCAACCGCAGGTGAGCTCTTGATTGACTAAGATCTTGGGTCTCATGAGGCGGCAAAAGACAGCAATGACATGGGAGAATGAGAAGCAAAATATTCCAAATCCATGGTCCGATTTAAGAGAAATGTTTGCTGTTTTGATTATTAGTTAATTTAGCAGTTGGTGTTATTGTCTTAATTTGCATTAGTAAAGTTATGAAAGTATACAAACAGCAAACGCAACAGGATTTTCCCCCCCTTTAATGAAAATTTATTAAATGGGTAAACTATTTTTTGTGTATTGTTTCCATTGTGCCAAGTTATCCAAAACAGTATATATAACTGACGGTAAAAATTAATTGTGTACTTTTGTGCTTAATTACATTTTCAGTCAACTTTTTTTTTTTACTCTTACCTAAGTACAGGAGTTGAATTACAACTTCTACTTTGACCAGTCTTTTTTGCACAATTATTTTCTGTACCTCTACTTATAGGTACTGCTACTTTTGCCACCTCCTTTCCCAACTACTGCTGCTGCGACACATTTGTTTGCTGTGAGAAATCATCAAGTGTGCTGTTGGAAATGACCTCATTTGACTTAATTGGTTTGTTGTAATAATTTTTCTACAACAAATAACGTGTCTCTGTTGTTCTACCGAGGGGGGTCAAACTAATTTTTGTCATAAGCCACATTGTAGTTATGGTTTCCCTCAGAGGGCCGTAATGACTGTGAACCAATATAAATATATGATTGCCTCATATTATTACATACACTAGAAATTGATGAATAACTTGTTCTGAAAACAGAAGCCACTATATTTTAAAAGAAAATTGTTAAAATATTCTGCAATTTATTCTAAAAGGGGGACTGCTAGCAATAAAGGCTTGCAATATATTTATCAATGTTATTAAAAGTGAAGAGAATTTTGATTTAGTTTTGGTATTTTAACAAGAAACGTGAAGCCGACAAACATGATTTACTTTCCCGGGCGACATAAAATGATGCGGCGAGACGGATGTGGCCCCAGGGCCTTGAGTTTGACACCTGTGATCTATGCCAACGACATATAGTGATATAGTGATAACCAGACCAAATTAATGAAATGATATTCATAATGAACCTGTGTAGCCACCTGTTGCGATTCATACAACGGAATCCGTAATAGCAATCAAACATTGAGTAAGTACATTTGAGAGTAAATACAGACGAGATCATCATTATTTCAATATGTATACTTTCTGTGAAACTTTGGTGTGGTGGTCTCCCATTAGATTTTGGTCATGTAAAATGTGTGCCTCGGCTCAATAAAGGTTAGGAAACACTGTTTACTGCAAACTACAGCAACTGTGTCGCACACAAAGTGTGGTTTGGAAAACGATACACTGCTGCCCTCTTTTGTCATATCAGTTAAATTGCACTTGGTAGACTATCAAGAATGTTTGCAGTACGGATGATGAGTTGAGTGAATTTTTGTTAAATAATCTTGACCATTAAATTGACTGGAACGATGTGGTTTAGTTTGCTCAATAATAATCTATATTGACCCCATTTTTAACGTAAAAATTGCACTGTACATTGGATTTGGGATAGGATGCCTGACAGACAAAATATAGGGCAAAGTCAATCCTTTTGCAAGGAATCATCCAATCAGAGACGACTACGACTTCGTAAGGTGCTGGGTTTTCAACCAATCAACGTCGTTGTTCTATTCTAGCCTGGCCAATGATTTCGCAGTATGTTTGCAGGTCGAGACGAAAAACGCCGACGATGTGTTATGTTTTGTATCTCGGCGGCGTATTAAACAACAGCTGGTGGGCGAAAGTTTTAGCCTTTCATCGCTGCATATTTCTCGTCAACGAGTTAACGTAAGACTGGATAAGTAACCGCTGTTTGAGTCGGTTTTGACTAAACGTTGACGTGTTGTCGGCGCTCCCCTTCCAGCCTGTGTCATCCGCCCCGCTGCTCCCCTGGCCGGGGTACACGTAGAAAGAGTGGCGTGTGGAGCTCGAGAATGGAGGAGTCAACCCGGAGTCGTCATGGCGGCGGTGACTGCGTGGCGATACGCTAGCGACCGTCTCCTCGGAGGATGGGGCCCGCTTCTCTGCGTCTTCCTGGGCTCTCTGGTGGCCCTGCTGACGCCCCTGGTCGGGGTGGAGGAGCAGTGCCGGGGCTCCCCGAACGCCATCGCGCGGCTCCGCTGCCAGCTGCGGGGGAGCTCCCAGCAGCCCCCAGCTGTGCAGACCACCGGCCTCACTGTCCCCCTCACGGCCCTCGACCTGCTTCCTCTGAGGGCCAAGCCCAGCAAAGGTACCCGAGAGTGTTCGGAAGATTGTACCAGTCTTCGCTGAGTTACGGCACATATTTGAAATTAGAAAAGCTCTGAGGCAGCACCACACAAATGTGCAACTGTACGCTCGTGAGTACCTTCTGCCAGCGAGTGAACTAAAGGGAGCATTTCATTTTTATCATTGACCTGTCACTATACGTCGATGGCATAGATGGTTAAGGATATGTCATTTATAGTGAATAAATCTTTTTTTTTTTTTTTTTTTTTTTTTTTTTTTTGCAAGGACACCTGATCTCTCCAGCGCTTTGGTTGGAATCAAAACACAAGTAATATGATCAAATACAAAAACTGTATCAAAAATCACATGCTCAATATGACTGGTAGTATTATTATAATCAGGTTTGAATTACATATCGGCTGGATGTGAGCCAAGTGGTTAGCACGTCAGTCCAACAGTTCTGGGATTTGAGACTCAAGAGTTTGCATGTTCTCATGCTTTCATGCGGAGTCCTGTGGCATTGTCCCAGATCCTAGAAACATGCGTCTTAGGTTAATTGGAGACTAAATTGTTCATGGGTGCGATTGTTAGCAGGCTGTACCCCACCTAAACTGAAGTGAGTCGCTATCGGTTCCAGCTCAACTGCTAACCCTAATGAAGACAAGCGGTATAGAAAGTGTATATAGCTGCAGTGTTTTGTTTTTTTTCTGACATCAATTCTGTCTCACAGAAATGATTTTTGAGGCCAGAGCGGCGCTGCAGCAGGCTCAGGAGATGAAGAAACACGGCAAGAGGGAGAAAGCCCACAAGCTGCTGGTGCATGCGCTCAGTCTGAATCCAGACTACGTGGATGCCCTGACCGAGCTGGGGACTATTTTGGAGGAGGAGAAGGACGTGGTGCAGGCGGACCACCTGTACACTAAGGCTTTGGCCATCTCGCCTTGTAACGAGAGGGCCCTGATGAGTCGAGACCGCACCCTGCCCTTGGTGGAGGAGATTGACCAGCGTCATTTCGGCATCATTGACAGCAAGGTGCGCAGGCTCATGTCCATTCCTAAAGGCAACTCTGCGCTACGTCGGGTGATGGAGGAGACTTACTACCACCACATCTACCACACAGTAGCTATAGAAGGCAGCACTCTCACTTTATCGGAGATCCGTCACATCCTGGAGACGCGCTACGCCGTCCCCGGCAAGAGCTTGCAGGAGCAGAATGAGGCCATCGGTGTGGACGCAGCCATGAAGTACATCAACACCACGCTGCTGTCCAGGACAGGAACCATCAGTGTCAGGTGACATCCTGGAGATCCACAGACGGGTGCTGGGCTACGTGGACCCCGTGGAGGGGGGCCGCTTGCGCACCAACCAAGTGTTTGTAGGCCATCACATCCCGCCGCACCCTCAGGACCTGCAGCGGCACATGCAGGAGCTGGTTCAGTGGCTCAACTCCGACGAGGCCTTGCAGCTGCACCCGGTCGAGTATGCCGCTCTCGCTCACTACAAACTGGTGTACGTGCACCCGTTCGTGGACGGCAACGGGCGCACGTCGCGGCTGTTGATGAACCTTGTGCTCATGCAAGCGCGATACCCGCCCATCACCATTCGCAAAGAGCAAAGGGCCGAGTACTACGCAGCTCTCGACACGGCCAACGAGGGCGACGTGCGCCCCTTCATCCGTTTCATTGCCAAATGCACCGAGATTACGCTGGACA
Organism: Phycodurus eques; assembly: GCF_024500275.1. Taxonomy (NCBI): domain Eukaryota; kingdom Metazoa; phylum Chordata; class Actinopteri; order Syngnathiformes; family Syngnathidae; genus Phycodurus; species Phycodurus eques. The sequence goes on from NC_084527.1 coordinate 4,838,100, forward strand.
CCTTGTTGATCTCCACCACTGAGCATTCTGTGGGGCTCCCGGGGTCGAGGCAGGACCAAGCCTGTCCTGACTGCAAACACACCATCCCAGTTCACAACTGATTTGGTGATTGGAGAGCATCTGTCAGGTCTACTTTTTACCCAAAGGGGTTGTATCCATCAGCTTCGCCTGGCTTTGTCTTTAACTTGGTGAAATTTATTTTGTGTGGGAACTTTAAAAGAAGTTTAAATTTCATGGGAGACCAGGTCAGAAGTTGGGACTTGTAGGAATATCACCTCACTTGAGAAGCTTCAATCTATGCCTTGTGGGACCTTTAGTTAGAAATGGGATAGCACTTTTGTCATTTGAGTATTTATTTTCTGCAAATAAAAGTGAAATCTCAGCATGTCTCAAGTTTAAATTACACGTTGGTTAGGTGGATATCTTTATTTTTGCCTTCAAAACACAGGTAATACATTAACAAACCAGCCATTTAGTTACCTTAAAAACACTATCATTGTATTTAGTGCATATAAAATGTTCATACACACCACATGACGAACAGAATGTGTATTTAATAGGCCACTGGTGAACAATCTCTATAGCTTGTATTCCATAGTGTGTCATTTAGTTGACTATATTTTTCATATAAGATGACCTTACACAAATGTACTCTTTAACTGATCACGCAAGCAAAATTGCATAGATATAAAACTAAATGTGAGTGCTTGAAAAAAGTCAGCCCCAGCCAGTTAATTTATTATGCCTCAGTCTTAAATTGACATTTTAAATCAAAACAAAAAAATTGCCTGACATAAGGGGATCACATTTAAATTTCTCAAAAGAGACTGTTGGACTAGTTTATACATTTAACTGTTGAAATGGTGGTCTTAAGAGCCATAAAGTCTTAACGAAAATATTTTAGCATAATTCTGTTAACAGGCAGCTGCTTCGTATGTATTGATTTTGTATGTGTAAGCACATACACTATTCTACACACTTCTTAACATAGGGTTGTCAGTCCAATGTCCCACTGAAATAAAAGGTTGAATTTGGGAAAATGTCAAGAACATTTCAAACATATTTACACACACGTACTTTACAGTTATTTAATAAAACCCGACAGCAACGTTTAAACACAGCCAGAGAAGGAAAAGTAAAAATGGCCAGGGTCAAAGGTGTTCTTGGTTGAAAGGGGCCGGTGGAGGGCAGCAGCTCTGCAGTTAAGGCAATCTCGCACGAACAATGACGAGAAGGCTGACGTTTGCAGAAAGTCAAGAGTCACAAAGGGACTTCTTTTGAAAGATTCACGTGATGGCTCTCAGTGTGAAGCCAGCAGGCATTCCTTTCACTTCTTCAGAAGCATCTTAGCAAAGTCTGCATTGGACAAGGGCTTCGCATCTCCGGCACCTTCCTCAGATGCAGACCCATTCTCCACTTTTCTTGTGGGCCCGCTTTGGCGATTCAAAGAGCGAGGGAGCAATGACACCTGTGTGCGTCCTCTTCCTCTCCTGGGGGAAAAAATGTTTCATGATGAAATCACTTACTGAGAGGATTTCAAAGGCCGATCGGTACACTTACGCGCCGTGGAACTGGTGAGGCGTCAGGTTTGCGGTGGGCTGACTGGGACCGAGCTTGCTTGTGTTTCTGCGAGGAGGGTTGCTTATAGCAACAGAGATTTGGTTCCCTTCTACGTCCATGCCGTCCATTTTCAAGACGGCCTGAGAAGCTTGCGCTTCATCTGCAAACTCAACATATGCCAAACCCTGCAGAAGCCCACGGTTCCAAGGGTAACACATCAGCTGTCTTCATCATTTCATATTTTCAGTGTATGACACCTACTATCTCACCTTGGGTTTTCCTGAGCGAAACGTAACAAGACGAACTTCTTTAATGGTGCCGTGACGCTTGCTTATTTCTTCCAACTGCTCCTTGGTGCAGGAAAACGGCAGCCCGGAGATGAAGATTTTGTGTTTCTCCATAGATGTGTTGTACTTGAACACCTAAAGATGTGGAGTACTCACTTAAGACGCCACTGACCAGAAGACATTTTGCATAAACAGCGTTCCCCCGTTATAATAGGGGTTCATCTTTTTTTGTCCCCAATATAACAGATTTGTAAGTGATAGTTTGTTATTGTTTCTTTATAGTATATAGTAGGGCAAGTCTGATTTTTTAAATTTAATTCAGTTTCATTTATGCAGTGCAAACTCAGACAACAGAAGTTGTCTCCAGGCACTTATGGTCGAGAACCACACTTCCCGCACATTAAGAGCACAAGTGAATTTTAGAGTTGCGGTGTACCACAACATGTCAAGCAGCACTGGGCTCATCTGGCTATAGATGGAGTGTCATTAAGAGCAAGAAGAGGCAGAGAAGGTCCCCTACTAAGCAGCAGTAATAGTTGTTCCCACAGTGCAGAGAGAATATATGCCAGCGAGTATTGTTGTTTGGTCTGTTTGTGTTGCTGCTCCAAGTGTGTTAAAGTAGCAGTTTATTGAAGGTTTATCATTGGCAAAACATCTCTGCTAATTTCTGTTGGCCCGTTAACTTCAACTGGGAGTGACAAAGGAACAGTTTGAAGCAAGCATGCGTTGACACACATTTGGAGCACTCATGCTGTGGCCAGCATGAGTGTTCTTTTCACTTCCTCAGAGTTTTCCTCTTTTTGTTCTTTTTCCCCCAACATTCCTGCGGCGATTCATTGTCGCTATGGTAACAGTTGTATCCGTTTGCGGCCAAAGATTGCGCCTCCCCAACAGTGTTTGATTTGACAAGATAAAGCCCAGTGATAGTAAAAGACGGGATACGCTGGTATCAGAATACATGTCGTGCGGTGTTGCCACTGTCTGACCGAGATACGGCAAGATTTTATGGCAGTAGTCTGACATGGTGCAATCGTGAAAGACCAGTTTTGTCTCGTTGTCTGATCTGACATAAGTCGACCACAAAAATGTCTGCCTCGAGGCAATAAATAGGCAATAAAGAGGGGTTCACTGTACAGTATTTCATATTTACCTTAAAGTCTGGATTCTTGTTCTTGTCTACACACGGTGACACATACATAGGCCTGCCCTCCACTTCCCGTCTGTCGAGTTTGAGGGCTTCCGTGACAGACTCAGAGCTTTCAAACTGCACATAGCCAAAGCCCTTGAAGGTCCCTTTGTTGCTAGAGACGAGGCGAATCTGGTTGACGCGTCCACACGTCTCAAAGAATGTCCTGAGTCTGGCCTCAGGCTCCTCCAGGGTGTACGACAGGTTGCTAACGAACACACTGTTTTCATTGTTCCGAAGCTCAGTTTTATCATCGCTTTGCTTCTGGGCACTGGCCTGCTGGACTTGGTTGAATCCAGGCGCGGAACTTTTATAGCCAGGAGGCGCCTTCTTCCCATAGAGTCCCATCTCAGTCTCCATGTGCTCCTCTTTGCTTTGCTCACCATTTCCTTTGTGTCGCTTAGGAGCTTGTTCTATCAACGACAGGGGAAACCGGTTATGTCAAAGTTTTTCCTGAGAAATGGATAGCCGTGAACTCACCTATGTTCAAATAATTGGATTTCCAAGACAACAATAAATCATTCACTGGCCAATCAGCTACGGCCTAAAACCTTCAGACGTCTGCTAAAAAGCGGAATTTCCACTCGCTGCATGACAATGTCCTCAAGCATTCCTTCAGGTCGACCACAGAGTGGCGTGACAGGAAGAAAATGACAAAGTTTTGGAAGAGCGCAACCCTAAATGCAACTGGCAATATGTTGGGTGTATGTTAGGTGCACAGGAGATATCTCCCCAATCTGCCACATTTGGAATGCTTTTGCAAGGAATGTTCCCAAGTCAACATGTGCCATGGACTCCCATCCAAAACAGCAGAATGTGAATGCTTTACCTAAAGCACAAGACACTTACAAAAGTATTTGTTTTAGACTTGTGCAACCAGTTTATTGTCAAAATTATTTGTATTATTTGCTTCACAGCATCCATCCATTTTCTATGCTGCGTGTCCTCATTAGTGTCATGGGTGAGCTGGAGTCTATCTTAGTTTTGAGTGAGCGGTGGCAACACCCAAGACTGTTTTTTTCAGCTAATCACAGCTGTTTCATAGCACAGGTCGCAGATCAAATGATTTTTGGGTAAAAAATGCTCTGAAAAAAATCCATTTTTAAAATTGTTATTTCAACAGGGGCGTGTTTACCTGCATGGTCGTTCCACTCATCTTGATCAAGCCCGTGCTCTGCTTTCCTCTTCTCCCCAAATCGACCGCCCTTCTGAACTTTCTTCTGAGACTTCTTGTCTGCCTTGGCCTTCCGCCTCTGCTCAAATTGTTCCTCCTCGTATAGAGCCTGGATGGCTTCTTTCTCGGCCGCCTAACAGACAGCCCGAAGATGGCCATGAGCGTCAAAAGCTGCTCAAAGACAAACATGCTTAAAACAAATGCTGCTCTGTGCTCCAAACCTTTGCCCGTTGCTCATTAACTCTGTTCAGACGCGTCTCTGTTTTCTGGACTGCCACATCCCAGTCCTCCAAAGAGCCTGGATGCGTGGACATGTCATAAAAAAATCTCCTCAACTGTCATATCAGTCTATCATATGTGGGGGAGCTCACCTTCGACTCTCTCAAAGGTGAGCAGGACTTCACACACGTGTTCTGGGTAGTCGGAAGTGCACTGCACTGCTCTGTGAAGCGCTTTTCGACAGTGGACAGAATCTCCGTAAGCTCTGGAGAGAAAGTACGAAATATAAGTGGCCGTGCTGTAACGTTTGTTTGGCATTGCACCTTTAACATGACATGCGCTGACAGACCTTTCGAGGTTATAGTATTCCAGCCACATGTTGGCGTACTTGGCGTTCCCTTTTGTCATGATGCTGTCCCACAGTTCTCTGGCTTTTTGCATGTTTTTACAATGCAGGGCCTGGGAGGAGCACAAAAAAAAGGGGGAGGGGGGGGGGGGGGCAATTTTTGTATAAGCCTGATGCGGACTGACACGCAATGGCCAATACAAAGGAGGCCTATCCATTCAAAACAGTTGCCGCAGTTACAATTCTTACCTCTATCCTTGCCCAGATCTGCATTATGTTACAGGAAGGGTCTCCACTTTCCCCAAACCCTGGTGTCATGGCACAATGAGTCAGAATGGAAACGCATGTTCAACTCCAATAGAACATCTGAATAAGAATGCACCTACTTTCTTCAACATCTTGTTTCATGTATTCCAGACAGCGGGTGAATGACCCTCGTAGCTCCTCCAACTCTTTAGTCGACTCTGTGAGGTGGGGCGGCCGCCAGCAGCGGGGCGATACAAGAATGAGAACTTTTCCAAACACAAAAAGACGAGTACCGACTTCATCCGGTGCGGCTCTCACCTTGGCTGAAATCCACACGTCTCCTCAGGTAGTCGAGGTATACCTGCCAGATCTCCACATAATCCGTAGCTTGAATGAACCCCGCATTCAGCGCTTTTTCAAACAAATCTGTGGGAAACACCAGGGCCTCGTTCAGTAATCATTCTCCCGGACGTGTAAAATGTGCGCCAATAAGTCCAAGTGTTTGCCTGAAATGGTTTGATGAGTGCCCCCGTGCCTCTCTACAGCTTGCAAATAGCTCTTCCACAGACCCATCGTCCACGGGCAGTTTCTGACAGCACGATCGTGAGTGGAAAGAACCAGATCTTTGATTTTCAGTTGACGGTCCTGCAGAGGCCAAAGAAAACACAGCAACTGAATAGGAACGTGGTGATTTTCACACCTGAGTCAATACTGCCATTGTCTTCATATAGGATATTGTTATTACCCGTTGCTTATATGTACTTTGTCGACATAAGATTCTGGTAATATTATAGAAATACTTGCCCAAAACAAAGGTTATCTGATGAGCATATGATTCTCAGACTGTACTCACGAGATATGTGGTAAATTTGGTCCACATGTCTGGCACCAGGCAGTTCTCGACCAGAGTCCGCTCAAACGTCATCTGAATCCGGGCCGGGTCCCCCTCCTTCATTTCAAAGTCGATGTAGGCCTGGTACTCGGCCAGTTTAGGCGTCTCTGCCACCAGCTGCAGCGAGACAACCGAATAAACCCAAAGAGCAGCGCTCAAAGTCGTGTGACCCAGCTGGTACATCAGGTCTGAATGCTCATTGCTGGTTGCTTACCAGTGACTCTTCAAAAGGCTTGTACTTCTGCCTCTGCTGCAAAGCATTTTTGTACTGATGCAAGACTTCCTCGGGTGGACCGTGGTCGGACCATTCCTCATACTCTGCATAAGTTGCCTCCATGTCTAAGGGGGGGAAAAAAGACATTATTAGTATATAAAACATAAATCACATATGTACGTCTCATTAAAATAATAAGAGATTTCAGTTAGTTTTGCCTTCACGAAGTGAGTAAAAAAAAGGGTACGGGGTTAAAAATAAAAACAAATAAAAAAGGTTTTCCTGTGTGCTTGATTGCATTTACTAGCGATTCAAAATTGATTGTGACACCAACCAAAACGATTTCTTAACATGAGTCACGCACATTTCTTCAGGCTGGGGCCAGCCCACACACACCAGACTGCTGCTCATTTTACAACACCCCATCTGGAGCGAGACACGGCATCCTTACCCATTAAGGGGATGGCCAGCTGGCGGCGGAACAGCGTATGGATGCGCTGAAGCTGCTTGTTCAGCAGCTCTTGCTCATCATGGCTGGGAATCTTGCCAGGAGGAGGCTGAAAGAAAAGACAATGCAGAGGAGGAACAACACAACAAGTGACGATGCGGAAAGTGAGCTAATCCAAATGCATTAGCAAAGAGAAATGTCGCCGATATGAGGCAAAGAAAGGCAATAGGAACCTCGACGGGGGGAGGGAACATCAGACATCTGTTAAATTGTCGCTAACGAAGACAAGACTGACCTGTACTGTGGCCAGAATGGCATTCTCAAATTCTCTGTACGCTTCCCACACCATTTGTCCCTTGGTCATGTGAAGCCCAACAGCTGTGATGGCTCTCTCGAAGACGGATCTCACCCTTTCGATGCCACCTGGCGATCCCATGCCACCAATAGAATACTGGGCATATTCAAGCCAGATATCCGGGCCTGGGTGGAATGGCAAGACACTGAATGTCAGGATTGTGTAATAGCCAGATGTCAGAATCTTGGGTTTGCCAGTTTGCACTCACAAATGTAGTCTTTTATAGCCTTCTCAAAAAGTTCAATAACTTTTTCTCGGTTGGGTTCTTCTTCAGTCAGGCGAATTTCATCCTTGAGCCAATCGAGCCAGATCTCTGTGGGATTACAGAGATGTGGGGTCACTGAAACAATTCACACAGATCCACTTGAATGTTTTTCTGAGCCGAGGTTTGCAGCGGATATACACCAACCTTCTGTGAGAGGAAAAAGCTCACTCATCTTTTGCCTGGCCTTTCGCAGATGGAGAAGCTCTCCCTCATGCTTCAGTAGTTTGATGAGATCAACATGGCAGTTGTAGTCAAAGGCATTGATCGATAGCTACAAAACACACAACAGTGCAATTAAACGTGGGATCTGCATCTTTTTGACAAGCTAACGCTTGGGATGAAGTGAGGTTACAAATGTGATGGTGAGACACTTACGGTTACTTTCTTTCATGTCTTTTTAGTAATTATACAGGGTTCCTCAGTTTACGACGGTGCTGACATACGATACGCTTTCCTCCATCAGAGTGCTTGCTCATGGTGGGTTTCTTACAGATCAGTGTGGTTCTTGACCTGCTAAATGTCTTCAGTGCTTTGGCATAACTTCCGCTGTGAATTGGCGCTATTTAAATAAAATTCACTTGACGAGTCCGTCGTTTGCCTAAAGTCAGCTGGTACAAGCTCAAGCTCTCTGTGACCATCAACACAAAAAAACAGTGTAGAAAATGGATGGATGGATGGGCTTTACTACTGTGTTAGTGATAGACTACGATGTGTTGCTACTTGTGTACAAAGTCTAAATACCATTTTTAATGTTGAGTCCATATTTCTGTTAGAGACACGAGTATATTCTCTAAGACAAGGGTGGGCAAATTTTTGTGCTCAAGGACCACATTTGATTTTGACAACACATAGATGGGCCAGGCACATTCTTAGATGAGGTAAACAAAAATTATTATTTTATATACATTGACCCCTCGCTTTTTGCGGTTTAAAAAACGCAAAGTATGTGGGTACCAGAATGATTAGAATACACGTATTTATTTAAATATTTACACGTATTTATTTCAATATTTCATTATAAAACCTTATACAGTAATTAACATTCATCAGCATTGCCTTCTGAGAGAGGCGAAGAGGATTGTGTTGGTGGCGGAGGTTTGGCCTTTGTTTGTCCTGATCATATTAGTGTCCAAACTCACTGTCTTTTCCCTGCAATCAGCAATCCACAACTTCAATGCAGCTTCCATTTTCACAATTCTCTTATTACGCAGAATTACCACACGTTTTGCTTCCTTATTGAAGGTTATTGAAGCAGTTTTGCGGATGTTTGCTTCCTCTTCCTTGATGTACCGCACTGTAGATTCATTCACGCCATAATGGCGTGCCACAGATGCAAAACTTCTGCCCTCTTTGATCATATCTAAAAGTTTCACTTTTTCACTGATGGTCATTATCATCTTCTTCCTCTTGGACACCCCGGAGGAAGTTTTCGCAGGGGCACAGCGCTTAGGCGGCACTGTGAGGGCTTAACTAATCCAAAACGGTTATCGGTTAAACAAAAAAAGTGATCGCGAACACAACACTAAGATAAACAGATCAACAGCGTGGACAAGACTGGCGAGATACAACAAAGGAAGATGTTGGGTGAGGCTGTGATGATGTGCAGCCAATCAGCTCACGGGATAAATCCACTCGCGCTCTCATCGGTCGATGTCGCGCCGGGAACCAATCACGCGCCTTGTATGAGTGCCCGTGGCATGTACAGTACAGTACAGGCATGTACAAAGCCTCTGAGTGAACTCATCTCTTTCTTTGGCATGCAGGGAAACCTTCTCTGTCGCGCATCAACATGAAACAGCAAGTCTTTCTGCAATATGGCTGCCGATATGGCTGTATTTTTTCATTTTTATTTTTTTGATGAATATTTTGGAAAAACCCGCGAAGCACTGAAGCCGCAAAACGTGAGCGCGAAGTGGCGAGGGAACACTGTACTCATAAGCCCTCCAGTGCAAATTCAACTCGCACGCTACTGTATATTTTGGTTTGCCCACCAAACAGAAAACCAGATCACACACGTGCAGGCACATAAACAATGCTGCAGCTCTTGAGCTGGGGGTGGGGGGTGGGGATGGTGCCCTGCTCAAGGGCGCCTCGGCAGTAACCAGAAAGCAGATTAACATCTATCCAACAAGCAGTTGTCATTGTCCATTTGTCCGCAGCGCGACTTAAACTGTGGGCACTGTGATGGTGAAGGTAAAGCGCTAAATAAGCGCACTCCATTTATCATTTAGCTACTGCCTGACATAAAAAGCGAAAATGTGTACGTAAAATAGCTTGCTATTTAGAATAAATTGATTGAATTAACCAAACATTTAATAAAAATGATTTCACTGACATTTTTTATTTTAGTATTTGCAATAACTCAATTAACCAAGTGACTAATGAGATAAATGGGGGAGAAAATTAAGTACAATTTAATTGAGAAATGTTAGGGAAGACAGCTAAATTTATGCAAGAATGAAATGTAACAGTACTCTAGATAATGTAAATGCTCAGTGTCCTTTCCTCCTCGAATACACATCTTAGGTTTACCTTACTAAAAACTCCCAACTTCCACTTCATGATAATTCGGATTATAATAAAAGGTGTTTCATTCTATTCTATTCTTTTAATAGTTTGCGTGGAACGAGTGCATGTAGAGTGGAATATGAACTTTGTTGCGGGGAGGAGGTGGCTACGACAACATTTAAGGACACTAACCCAAGTATTAGAAATTGTACATTTAGTAAGACTTAATCATTTAGTCATTAGATTCGTACTGTATTCCGTTTTTTTTCGTATTCTTATTACTTGAAGGCTGTGACGTCACGCATCAAAACGCGCGTGAGCTAGCGTCAGCGTCACGACAATAACCTCGCAAAGATCCGATTTCGACCATTTCAGCCAGCAATTGTTTCTTCTAATCCAACGCGAAGATAAATAACGCGGCAAGATCTCGCTCGCGGAGTTGACGGCGACTGTTTCGCACTCATTCATTCGCCTTTAGCTACTCGGCTAACGTCAGTGAGAGTTACCTGCTCTTCCAGTCGCTGGATTTCGGCTTCATTTTCCTTCTCGTCTTCTGATGTGTCGTCCTCTTCGTCGTCCGAATTGTCCACTCCCATGCCCTCCTCGCCGTCGCTCTCCGAGTCCATTCCCCGCTCGTCCATCTCCGCCGCGTCGTCCTCTTCCATATCTTGCAAATGCGTAGGCTCTGCGTTGCTCGCCGCCGCCATGTTGGAAAGGCTGTCTGCCTGGTAACAAGCCCAAACAGCCCCGCTAGTCACGAGCTGTAATAGTAACCTCTGGCCGCTAGTGGGCGCCCCGACCTCATCTTCCTGTTCTCCTTCGGTGTTTATCAACAAACAGGCTGCGCTCGTGTTCGCTCGTACATTTCCGGAAGTGGTCGGTTTGTGAACATGGCGATGGCCTTACGAAAGTCTGCGTTGTTGTTCGACACAAGGTTGCTGCGCCCGGAGCTAAAAATCCTCTGCTCCTATCACAAGAAGGTAATCAAATGGATCTTCCTAACACCTTTTATAATTGTTGCAACGAAGTTATATAGGATTCGTCGAGTCGTCTGCTCATGTGCGTGCTGCCCGTTTGGCCCAGTAACCGTGCAGCCGTTTTAGCATTTAAGCAATATCCTTGATGTCCAGCCTAAAGTCCGTGTCAACATGGGCTTTTTATCTTTACTACTAACAATGACTCTTATCAACGTTTTTAACGTACGTATCACTACTTTCCATTACTGACTGACATTCTTGCACACTAGTAGGACAACTACTCGTTACTAGTGGGCAATTTGGTGCTACTAGTAGGTTACAGGAGGCTCCTAGAGCGTGACACATTCCTACCAGTAGTTTATTGATTGATTTGATTTCATTCTAGTAGGTCAAATTTGGCAGTCGTAGTGAGAAGGGGGCGGGGGGGGGTTACTAGTAGGACACGGTCGTCTTACTAGTGAGGACAATGAGCATACTAGTACATGGACCTTATGCTGGATATCGAATAAATGCTCCAGCAGCTTTTCAAACATGGCTTAAACAAACATCTGCGCCGTTGAGTTATAACGATTTCCAAACCGTGCGCCGTAAGAGTTAAGCAGGTGAAACTGACTTCTGTCCGATTGAAGGTTGTGGACCACTACGAAAACCCAAGAAATGTGGGGTCTTTGGATAAAAACGCCAAGAATGTGGGCACTGGTTTAGTGGGTGCACCAGCCTGTGGCGACGTCATGAAGCTCCAGGTAAGGGAAGCGCTCAAAAGCTGACAGTAACTGCCGCTTTCTTTTTTTTTTTTTTGTAATTTGTCAAGCAGATCAAGTACTTTGTTTTATCCCAAGGTTGAAGTGGATGAAAACGGTAAGATTGTGGACGCCAAGTTCAAGACATTTGGCTGCGGATCAGCCATTGCTTCCAGCTCTCTGGCAACTGAGTGGGTGAAAGGGAAGTCGGTGAGTTTGCAAAGGATCAAACAATTCTGAAAAAGTCTTTCTTATATTGATTGAGGTTGCTTTCTTCTTCCCCCCTCCTCCCGTCAACCCCCGCAGATCGATGAAGCTTTGAGGATCAAGAACACAGACATTGCAAAAGAACTCTGCCTTCCACCTGTCAAGCTTCATTGTTCCAGTAAGCAGCGACAATACATGAAAAGATTTTAAAAATGTCTTTTTTTTTTTTTTTAAAGAGCAGAAAGTGATGCAACGTGACAGACATCCATGTGCGAAATGTAGGGGCCACCATTATAGTGTCAGAAAGTAGGCTAGAATGTAAAAAAAAAAGAGGTGAATTATGCAATACTGCATAATGCAGGTTTAGCCACTCTGTGGAAAAGATCTTGGATGAGAGACATTAGCCAAAAGGGACAAAAGTCTCCTTTTTGCATCTGTCCTGACTATTTCAGCGCACTTGACTACAAATGTTCCTCAAACATAAGCAATCCTGTACTTCTTGTCACAGGCAATACAAAGCACATTTGTCCTTAACGCAGAATGATTTGTGGCGTCGCCTCGGTATATCATTCGCTCCCTATTCTCTTTTTCGTGTTTCAGTGCTTGCAGAAGACGCCATAAGAGCAGCCCTGTCGGACTACAGAGTGAAACAGAACAAGGAGGAGCAAGGTGTCAAAGCCAGCAGTTAATTTCCCATCGCTAAATATTCACAATGGGTCGGTGTACCTCAGGGATGTGTCGTGTATGTTGTTACAGGACTGTACAAAAAGCATTCTTTCTTGGAGATGATGGATCATTCCCTCATGTTTTTCCTCTGCTAATAATGTAACAAGCCTATTCCTCAATAAAATATTTGCATTTATGATGCTGGAATAGTAACCTTAGCATCAAAATAATATATTGCTGTATCTCAATTCTTTTCACATTTGCGATAGATCTTGTATGATGGAGATTTTGCAACTGGAAATTAAAGGTCAATATCACAATAATTCACTTGTGTTCCTTTTGTGCTACCAAAAAGCTTGAAGAAGCACCATAAAGAACAGAAATAAAGTGCTTAAATATAGGTTAACATCCAATAGATATAAAAGATCAAGCCCCTATTCAAATTCCAGTATATTTTAATATGAAAAAAATGGGAACTCATTTAAAAACTTTTTCCACCATTAATGTGACCTCTAACCTTTATAACTGGATTGGGAAAAGAAAATCTTCACGATAGGAAGTAAAAACAACAGCGCTAATGTGGTTACACGTTAGACATATGACACGTTACAAAGTACTAGAAAACAAAAGTCTGGAGAGATTTGGTCAATAAAATTTCCATAGAAACCTACCAATACAGTATTTATGTTAATCTGAGATCAGATCCGGTTACTTGTGACCCTGAGGAGAAAACGTATCGATCACAGAATACATATAGGCATGAATGCGATATTTGAAAGGGCTGTAGCTTGTTTTAACAACGCTCGTGTGCTAATGTCCTCCAAAATCGTCTCTGTCAAGTGGAGCCACTCTCTGTTGGCGCTGAAGAAGCTTTTTCAGCACTAGTGACGGCAGCAGCGTGAGGAGGAGCAACAGCACACACAAGACCGCCGGCGGCCAATTGAGTTCTGAGCGAAGCAGGTCGGAGGTGGACAAGGTGGTGTCTTTGTTTGTGGAAAACAAAGATTGCGTCTCTGTAGGATGGGTTGTAATCATCTGAGAGTAGCATGTGGTGGTGGTGTTGTCTTTGCACTTTTTTTCCTCATGAGGGCTTGCAGTTGAATAGGGTAGGGTCACAGTTTGGGTTCTCTTCTGGGACAAACAGTCCTCATATGTTAAAGTGTCCAAAGATAAGTGCTCATCCAAGATCTGAATCTTGGGGACTGTAGCTTGAGGAAGATGTCCAGCAGTGGTGTCTCGTGCCATTGGCTGTGTTGACCAGCATTCCCGTTGCGTCTCTCGCAGTAAACGTCGGACCCGAGACGCCGCAGGATTCGCCGTCAAGGTCTTCAGCTGAATTGTCTTGTCATCTGGCTTGAGGACGCCAGGGGAGATTGTAGCGATCGAGAGGTTTAGAGGCGGATTGTGCGCGGGATGGTCTGGCTCGGCGCACGTCACGTCCGTGCTGGTCATCCTGAACCTGCCGCTAACTGTCCCGCGATAGAGATACAAAATGTCACACTCGCACACCCAGAGGGAGTCGGTCAGCTCCGCGGATGGGAGATGTGGTACCTTGCCGGAGATGCTGTCCGAAAACGAACGTAAGCGGTTGCTGCTGATTTTGAGCACATGCAAGTTGACCAAAGGGGACAGAGAAGGCAGACCCAGGGCCGAAATGCAGTTAGCCGAGAGGTCTAAGAGGGTCAAAGAGGGGGGCAGATTTGGAGGAATGCTGCTCAGCCTGTTGCCCTTCAGCGTGAGGACCTGCAACTTCTCCAGGCCTCGAAGCGCCCCCGGCTGGATGGCACGGACGAGGTTATCTTCCAGATCCAGTCGAATCAGATTCCACAGTTTCCTCACGGCGCCGAAGGTAATGTAGGCGATGCGGTTGTGTTGTAGAAACAGGGCCTCCAGGCTGGGAGGGAGGCCTCGTGGGAAGCGGCCCAGCAAGTTGTGACTGAGGCTGAGCTCCTGCAGGCTGGCGAAGGGACGGAGCAGGTGGTCCACGTTACACAGCCGGTTTTTGGCCACCGACAGGACGGCAGCGCCGAGGGGGACTGAACGAGGGAGCCGCCTGAGGCCCAAGGACTCGCACAGAACTAAAACTCCCGGGCCAAGACAGCAGCAGCCGACGGGACACGGAGGCTTAGCGATACCGACGTGTGGACACACGCAGAGGACCAGAAGGACACCACATCTGGACAGCAACATCGTGACTCACTGCAGGAGAATAAGAACATAACAGTAGCAGAAAACTGTAACATAAAGCGAACAATACAAGGAGTTAATTTCATTGTCTATGAGCCATGTTCTTCTCTTTCCATTCTTCAATTCCTTCTTCGTGTCTTTCCAGAAGATGAACAGGCTTGTGTCCTCGTGGCTTCTTTTAAAGACCCCCTCATCAAAGTTTAACGGCACTTCTTTGAGGTGCTGTGTTACCTCTTCCGGATGCTTCAAACATGTGAGAGCTTCTCTGCAGCACAAGAGGGGGTTCCTAATAACAAATGCAGAAACACCACACGTCTCCATGCTTGAGAGAGCCATCCAAATTGCAAGCCGGTTGACCTGCGACCATCTGGCGATGCCGGTGAACGTACGAGGGCAGTTCCTTTTTCCTCCAATTATTTAGCACCCGATTGACAAAAGTGGTGGGGACGTGACCCTCGTCAATCACTCAGTCATGACTCAGCTTTCGGATTCCACTTCACTGCTTTCTTTTTTTTCTCCTCCTCATATTTGATATTTGAGCTGTGTCATGAGCTCGCGATTGTCTTTTTGACCCAACAATTAAGGATGTTTCTGTTTTACACTCCACTCGCAGGTCACACCAGCAGTTACGTGTGCACTGCAGCCATTCGCAGAGCCTGTAGTATAAGACTCAAGCGTTCACATTCACACCTATCCGATCAGTATACAGTGGGTACGGAAAGTATTCAGACCCCCTTCAATTTTTCACTCTTTGTTATATTGCAGCCATTTGCTAAAATCATTTAAGTTCATTTTTTCCCCTCATTAATGGACACACAGCACCCCATATTGACAGAAAAAAAATGGAATTGTTGAAGTTTTTGCAGATTTATTAAAAAAAGAAAAACTGAAATATTCAGACCCTTTGCTCAGTATTTAGTAGAAGCACCCTTTTGAGCTAATACAGTCATGAGTCTTTTAGCTGTGTGCTTAGGGTCATTGTCTTGTTTGAAGGTGAACCTTCAGCCCAGTCTGAGGTCCTGAGCACTCTTGAGAAGGTTTTTGTCTAGGATAGCCCTGTACTTGGCCGCATTCATCTTTCCTTCGATTGCAACCAGTCGTCCTGTCCCTGCAGCTGAAAAACACCCCCACAGCATGATGCTGCCACCACCATGCTTCACTGTTGGGACTGTATTGGACAGGTGATGAGCAGTGCCTGCTTTTCTCCACACATGCCGCTTAGAATTAAGGCCAACAATTTCTGTCTTGGTCTCATCAGACCATAAAATCTTATTTCTCACCATCTGGAGTTCTTCAGGTGTTTTTTTATGATTATTTTTTTTAGCAAACTCCATGCGGGCTTTCATGTGTCTTGCACTGAGGAGAGGCTTCCGTCGGGCCACTCTGCCATAAAGCCCCGACTGGCGGAGGGCTGCAGTGATGGTTGACTTTCTAGAACTTTCTCCCATCTCCCGACTGCATCTCTGGAGCTCAGCCACAGTGATCAGAAAAATGGGCAGCACCCGAGTTAAATAGATGAGTGTCACAGGAAAGGGTCTGAATACTTATGGCTGTGTGATGGTTTAGTTTTTCGTTTTTAATAAATCTGCAAACATTTCAACAATTATTTTTTTTCTGTCAAAAAAAGATGAACTTAAATGATGATCTTGAGTCCACGAATCTTCCTAAGCTCAACACTCATATATTGACAAATATATTGGCACTACTGGAACAACGCCATGATCCATTCGTCAATACTGTTGGTACAAAAAAAGCAATATTATCTAATAGTCTGAAGCCAACACGAATCAATAATAAAAGGGGTTACACACGGAAAAAGCAAAAAACAAATGTAATTTGATTTCCAAAATGCAATTGTCATTTTTTGGCAACGAGCATTAACATTTTTTTTCGTAGTCTACACAACATATAACAATTAGCTTGGTCAAATTAATGTCAAGTAACAAGTTGTATTTTTATTTATTTATTTAAATTTTTTTTTGGGGGGGGGGGGGGGGGTTGGGGTACAAAGAGTTTGCAGGGGAAAATAAGATCAATGCAAATATTATTGGCAAAGAACAAACAAATACATATTGAATGTGTTATGCAAATGTCTATAAAGAAATGTTTTGGAATGTAATCAAGACATGATGCTTAATGGCAACTCGCAGCACCAACTAATTCACTCTCAAGCAGAATTGTCTTGATAGCATTTACAGCAGGACATTATGAGGAGATTCCTCTGTCTTGGCAGGCATGTGTTTAGACTTAAACACTATTTTGGCATTTATATCACGCAAACATATTATAACAACCACTTGTATACAGAGTGTATATATTATTATTTAAAAAAAAAATATTTATACTCCAAAATGACACACAGGATTGCTAAGGCATAGCTTGAATTTTGTATTATTTCTTTTTGTGCTTTTGTGCAACTATGCTTATAGCCTAATGGTACACCCCCCCCCCCCCCCCCCCCGACATAAAGTACATAACATGAGGTACACCTACATAATTTAACGATGATCCAATACAAGAGCTGTATCCACATTTCAGTCTTTACGAACATAGTGTTGGTCTGTCTAATGTAATGTAATGTGTGAGTTTGATGCACCAGATTAAAAGATAAAACCAAGTCTTATTGGTAATATATATGTGTACCTAATATTGTGGCCAGCGAGTGTATTTTTCTAATGTAATTCAATTCCGTTTTGAAGTTGTTTTTGCATTTATTCGATAGCCTCGATATCGTACAGCTTAAAGTCCCTGTAAAGTGAAAATAAACAAGGCTTATAAATTTCAAACACAATCGAAGAGAAATTTGAATGATGAAAAATAAATAAATAAATCGGTGAGTGTGTAAAATGAGGTTTAAAAATCACGGGGAAAAAATTAAGCCGTTATCTCTGCTCACAAACATGTCTGCTGAATGTGTGAAACCTCTCCCCACTGAAAAGTAAGCGCCACTTCAGCAAGCAACTTTTTTTTTTTTATGCCTCCAAAACATACCTACATGCTTGAGCTGTGAAAATATATATCATCCTCCGAAAGCTTTCGATGGCTGGAATATATCACAACGTGTGATGAGAGGGACTTCCAAATTACACTACTAGGCACTGAAAAAAATCAGGAAAGCTGAATTGGTGAAACAACCGTTCGACGTGAGACCTCCACTATTTAATACTACATACTGTAGTTCTCAGTCTTTGTACACAGTATATACAACCCCAATTCCAATGAAGTTGGGACGTTGTGTTAAACATAAATAAAAACAGAATACAATGCTTTGCAAATCATGTTCAACCTATATTTAATTAATTCAATACACTACAAAGACAAGGTATTTAATGTTCAAACTGATCAACTTTATTGTTTTTAGCAAATAATCATGAACTTGGAATTTTATGGCTGCAACACGTTCCAACAAAGCTGGGACAGGGTCATGTTTACCACTGTGTTACATCACCTTTTCTTTTAACAACATTCAACAAACGTTTGGGAACTGAGGACACTAATTGTAGGTGGAATTCTTTCCCATTCTTGCTTGATGTACAGCGTCAGCTTTTCGACAGTCCGGGGTCTCTCTTGTCATATTTTACGCTTCATAATGCGCCACACATTTTCAATGGGAGACAGGTCTGGACTGCAGGCAGGCCAGTCTCGTACCTGCACTCTTTTACTACAAAGCCACGCTGTGGCTGACATGTGCAGAATGTGGTTTGGCATTGTCTTGCTGAAATAAGCAGGGGCATCCATGAAAAAGACGTTCCTTGGATGGCAGCATATGTTTCTCCAAAACCTGTATGTACCTTTCAGCATTAATGGTGCCTTCACAGATGTGTAAGTTACCCATGCCATTGGCACTAACACAGCCCCATACCATCACAGATGCTGGCTTTAGAACTTTACGTCTACAACAGTCCGGATGGTTCTTTTCCTCTTTGGCCCGGAGAACACGTCGTCCACAATTTCCAAAAACAATTTGAAATGTGGACTCATCGGACCACAGAACACTTTTCCACTTTGCATCAGTCCATCTTAGATGAGCTCGGGCTCAGAGAAGCCGGCGGCGTTTCTGGGTGTTGTCGATAAATGGCTTTTGCTTTGCATAGTAGAGTTTCAAGTTGCACTTACGGATGTAGCGCCGAACTGAATTTATTGACATTGGTTTTCTGACGTGTTGATGTCGGTTTTTGATGCAGTGCCGCCTGAGGGATTGAAGGTCACGGGCATTCAATGTTGGTTTTCGGCCTTGATGAAATCCCTAAATTCCTTGCAATTGTATGTTCAGGAAGATTGTCCTTAAACTGTTTGACTATTTTCTCACGCACTTGTTCACAAAGAGGTGAACCTCGCCCCATCTTTGCTTGTGAATGACTGAGCAATTTAGAGAAGCTCCTTTTATAGCCAATCATGGCACCCACCTGTTCCCAATTAGCCTGTTCACCTGTGGGATGTTCCAAACAGGTGTTTGAGGAGCATTCCTCAACTTTCTCACTCTTTTTTGCCACCTGTCCCAGCTTTTTTGGAACATGTTGCAGTCATAAAATTCTAAGGTAATGATTATTTGCTAAAAACAATAAAGTTGATCAGTTTGAACATGAAATATCTTGTCTTTGTAGTGTATTCGATTGAATATAGGTTGAACATGATTTGCAAGTCATTGTATTCTGTTTTTATTTAGGTTTAACACAACATCCCAACTTCATTGGAATTGGGTTTGGAGAAACAAATCTCTCAATTCACTTTACAGGGTTTTTAAGGTCATTTAAGGTACTAGTATCCTCTTTATTCTTACTAGTAAAACAATTCAGCACATTATTAGAACGACTTGGGCGTACTAGTAGAATGACTGTCTTTCTAGTAATATTTTTGTTACAATTCTACCTTCGTATAATGAAAGCCGTTTGAGCATTTATTTGAGATCCAGTTTAGGGGCCATGTAATAGTATGCCCCTAGTCCTCACTAGTAAATTTCAGCATACTACTTTATTAGAACAACCATGGCACACTAATAGACTAGTTGGGTCTTACTAGTAAAACAAAGCAAAAAAATATATGAACTACACTCATTTCTACACTAATAGGACATTCTAGTAGGACAACTAAATGATACTTGTGAGGAGAAATTGTGCACTAGTTGACAATCTGCAAGCTACTAGTGCAACTAGTGAAGTGCCAGATGTTAACGAGAATTTGACTGTCACTAGTAGTAGTAGTAGCAGCGTACAAGTTAACTAGCATGCAGATTTGTTCCACTAGGAACATGTAGTCGTTCCACGAGTGCACCCTTGTCGTTCTATTTGTGTGCTGAATTGTATCATGAGTGACGACAAAGCGTGTACTAGTACGTGGACCTAAGCTGGAGTAAATGCTCAAGCAGCTTTGCATAATTGGCTGTTGTGTAGCGTGAGGCCGGTCTAGTGGTGGCTCTTCTTCAGATGGCAGGTGCACACGGGCGCAGTGGAGGTGTGCTGCACCTCCTCCCCACGCTTCGTCTGCTCTTTGTGTTTGGGATCCTCTCGCCGCTTCTCCACTTCCTCCGCCTCCCTGACCTTGCGCACATCCTGGCGGGGCGACGACCTGACGTCCCTGCCCCTCTCTCCGATCAGAGCTTTGGAGGGCACGCGCAGGTTCTTGGGCGAGGAGGCGCCACTCTGCGTCTGGACCCTCTTGACGTGGTCCACGGCGTACGGCCTCTCCTGGAACTCGTCGGAACCTCTCTGTCCGCCGGTTTTATTCGCTGCATATTTCTTGGAGGGTTGAGGAGGGACCTTGTAGGCCTCCAGTTTGCGCTTCTGACTCATGGCGGAGGCGCAGCAGATGATGAAGACCATGACGATGAGAAGCGAGGTGACCACGATGATGATGAGAAGGTTCTCCTCCAGGAAGTCCACCACTCGGGTCAGTACGAAGTCCTTCAGACGGATGATGGTAGTGGTGATGGTGTTGGTGAGGGTGGGGTTGTCGGAAGCCTCGGGAACACGGGTGGCTGGCGCTGACTTGAACCGGTTCGCGGGTGGAGAAGGACTTGGGGAAGAGGAACTCCAGCCCGTCGTCGCCGCTACCATCCATGGAGATGTTGTAGAACATCGGCGTGCCACGCGCCACGCCGCAGCACAGTGACAGCAGGCTCACGCAGGCCATGTGGAAAAACAAGCGGGCTGTCATCTTTTCTGCAAAATCCTGCAACCACAACAAATTGGGTAACATACAAATTGGTGAATCGCAGACGTTAGCCACATTGTCGCTTTTTGTTGTTAAGCGCAAAAGAACGCAAAGGCTGTACTGCTAGCTGGTTGTTACTTTGCTTCCAAGGTCAGGAATGCACCTTCTTGAACACAGTGTTTCATTGAAACTCATCACGCAGCAGCTCCAACTTATTTTGTGACGCCTTGGTGGGTCCTCCTGAACCAACAAGCCAGTCTCAATCTGTAATCTTAAATACAAGTTTCCACCTTGATTCAGGTTTCCATCCTGCAGCAGATCTATTTTAGCAGGCAGCAGAGCCATTACTTATTTGGGGTGGAGACAGTCAGTTTGGTGCTCCGGGCCTTATAATTTGGAGAGGAGGGAGAAGCCGCCCATCCACCACACTAAAGCCAGCAGGAAGTTATAGTCCAGATTGTGCGCAGAGGCGTGGGACACCAGTGGCTGCGGCCTCTATATTTACACTGGGCACCAGCTGCTGTGGCCTGGTGCACACGGAGAAATATGTTCACTTGCTGAGAGAGAAAGGAGAAGAAAAAAAAAAAAAAAAATCTCCCATCGAAATATTATTTGCAAATTGGACTTTTCTAGCTCGCGCTCTCTGTCACGGTGAAGTGCTGCAGAGAAATTGTGAATCTTGTCCACCTGCGAACGTTTTTAGAGGAGAGGGAGTAATGACAGCTTTTGGGCTAAAATAAAGATGCAGCGCCTCTTCCTGACACAGCTCAGCGTAAATGGGCCGCCATGTGTGGTCACATATTAGACACACTCAGCCAGATGGATGTTCAGCTAAAGGACTGCTCTACCCCTTCAATCCCCATAATTAGGACCATAATTACATTCATGCTGGGTCCACATATAACCTCGCAGTGAGATACAGTACATATAGACTAGAATCAAGCATTGAATCAATCAAATGCAATTTATATCATTTACATTATGGTTATTTGGATATAATTGGGTGTCACGCCAGACCATTCAGTCACTCTGTGGGGTCATAGTAAGGTTTTAAAATATACTCACACAAGACCATAAAATCAACAAGTGGCTTAAACTAGTATTTGGTACTCATTTTGTTTAGATTACTTTGCAACAGTTTAGCTTTAAAAAACTAAATCTTAATGAAAAATAATTGTAATATCAAATACAGAAATATAAGCATGAAAAGGTATATGGGATACAAAACAGAAACAAAAAGAATATCTGGTATAGCAGATAAATTTGTGGTAAATGTGTTTAGATATAGGACTTACCAGGAAGGCTAGTTGCAAAAATAGTATCAAACTTGATCACAGAAAGTTCAAGTCAGGTCACATGTGGAAAACACATGCTCCATCCAACTCAAACTTGAAAATAATCTAAGTATGAGTGCATACTTACAGGTTATCCTGATAAATGTGAGCGGGAGCACAGCGAGTTGAGGACGGAGCGGAGGACAAAAATCCAACACGAAAGTGGAGGACAAGAGGAGGAGAGTTTCCGAGCATTCCCGTCCCTGTTATACTGAAAGATTTTTTTTAACCGCTCCCTGGAAAGTGATGTCCATCCCTCCATTTTCAGCTTCTCCTCCCTCATTTTCTCCTCCTCGACTTCATGACATGATTGAGACGCAGGGGCGCCGTAGGGATGACAAAAATGATAATGATTCTAAGGGCCCATCACTGACAGGTGCCCTAGAAAATCGCATTTTCAATTTGCAGCATTGAAGTTATATCGTTTCACTGGGCCCAAGCCTCACCCCTCCCCCAAATATGATAGCAGGAAAAATATGAAGAAAATAGTATTTCTGCACATACAAAAGACAACACTAATCTTAAATAGAGCTTATAGACTCAAGTGTAATTAAAAAGCATTGTGTACCAGCTGTTCTACATGGACTCATTCATGAAACCAACAGATGAGCTGACGATGCTTCAGCTTACATTGACCACGTTGCATTTGGTACACGAGGCCCATGTTTAAGGGTATTTCTGTCCACGGTGGGGTGACTCCCAAATCTTCAGCGCCTCTCTAATTACGTGTCCTTGATTACAGCCTGTCTGTGCAGAACGTACATGACCAGTACAGGGAGAAAGCGAGTTTTCTCGTCCCAAAACACGTGTACAGAGCCAGCAGGAAAAAAATGAAAAGGCTTGAGGAAAGAAAGCACTTATCGCAACATATGAAGCATGTATTTGGGGCATTTCTTACTTAATATAAGGTGGTAACGGCTGGTCAGAGCGTGAGGTGGCAATTTAGTAAAACTTTCAACTTAACATGTAACTAGCATGAGATTGTGTCAAAGCATGTGACGATTATTACAGCAAATTCACTTCTAAATTTTGCATGAAAGTGTCACCAAATGCATAGTTGTAAACAACCACAGGCTTTGCCACTGGCTGTTGCAGTTTTTTTGTTTAACAGAACAACTAGGCTCCAATGTCAAATCAAACGAGACGGAAAATAAATAATAAAAATTCAATTTTTGATCAATGTCGAGAACAAGACAACTAGATAATGTAAATAAAACTGACTCATGTTGTGCACAGAGAATTGGATGACTGAACCCAGCAACGTATCGCCCCGGGGGAATACAACGAATATATTTATTGTAATAAATCAAAGATGTCTGGTAGGGTTTAACAATTCAAGTAATGATTAGCATCAATATAACCATTTCCATCCACACAACAAACATGCACAATACTGAGAATTTCATTATTTCAGCATCCCCAAAGAGTAAAAAAATTCTTTCCCCTCCTTATATATGGTCATAATTTTTTTTAAACAACAAGAGTAGCTGAGAAGACACCAACCCATAAGGAATTGATCAAAGTAATTGAAATGGTTGAGCATGTTGCCTCAAGACTAGACAATGACATAGATCCCTTATACTGAAACATGGACACCATTAGCAAAGTACTTAACACCACTATAATTCTTTAGGTTTTTTCTACTCATGACATGAACAAATAATTTTTGAATTATAGAGCAGTGCTTTTCTTTAATTGTAATTGGGGGAAAAAAAAAAAAAAACACTTCCATTTAGTTTCAAAGAACGCTACATACCGGTGTATTGAGACGGATTCTTCTGCTTGTGTATTGTGAATCAACAATTTAAAAAAATGAAAGTTTCCTTTTCCAAGATTCATTACCTGAAGTGTTGAAAGGAGAGTAACAGGGTTTTCCCAACAACAAAAATATTTAACCAAATTAACCATTCAATAGAAGCTCATTTTAAAAAGTCTTTATTTTTGTAATCAATGTTTGATACTTGAAGCAAGAAAAATACACAAAAATGCTGAGCACACCTCCACATGAGGCTTCAACCTGGTTCATTTTCAGTTGATTTTTCTTAGATTTTCAGACACACTCCAGTATAACAGAGGTTTCAGCTGTTGCATTATGGCAAGGTGCGGAAAACACAAACGAGGAGAAACATTTAAAACCCACCAGCCCTACAAACTCCCTCTTCGGCACAGCCACAAAGACAAAGGGGGGGAGAAAAAAAAAAAGTGGTCATTTACCCAACTTTCACTCGTTTGTTAGACTTGACACAAACATACATCTTTCGACTGCACATTTTCCAACCTATAGTGTCCCTTTGGATTAGTTGTCTTACACTACATTGCTAAACCTAGCTAGCTCAGGTGCCAACAGCACAAGCAGAGCACCACAGATATTCTGTCATGTCCCACTATATTCTATCCATCAATATTGGCTTGGTTGGACATTTTCTTTTCTTAAATGGCTTTTAATGGCTTCTGAAATTCTCTACTTAATGCTGCTTGCTGATAATACAGGATGTTTCAGATTTTAGAACATTTACTAAAGGAACAAAGTCTGTTTTAACTTGCATGTTTTGGCACCCTCAAGTGGTTTCATATCTTCATTTTACTACACGACTTGAACCACACAATAATCTTCTACACACACTTGTACATTGGTGCCATATGGCACATGCAGGGCTTTACAGTGACAACAGATATTGAAAGTGAATGTCAGACACTTTTAACCATTAAAAAAAATGAAGAAAAGTGGTCTTGCATAAACACGAGAAAAAGACAAAACCCCCCCCCAAAAAAAAGTGGAAGCGCCAAGAGGGACGTAAGCACTGCTGGAACAACAAATAGGCTAAAAATAAACAGTGGAGCAAAAACCAGACATATTCAAATAACCCACCCCCATTAAGCAAAGAAGGAATGTCCAAGCTGACAAGACATTGAGAAGGCCAAAAACATGAGGCACACAATCGTTTTTTTTGTTTTAAATCCATCTTAATCAGTTTTCTGTCGGAACCTTCCAATTTGATCACCAATTGTGTTGACCTGTTTTTCTTGATTGTTGGAAATAATCTATTGAATGCAACCAATGATCCTATGACACCTGACTGTAGTTGTGAGTGGAATGTGCCTGAACATCTCCCAGATTCAAAGGAGAGTTCTACATATTGAAAAATGGGTCATTTCTGAGGGGCTCACTTTAAAAGAAAGATCAAACGAGTTTACGTTTCTTTACCGCAGCAAGCACACGAATGCATGTGCATGAGCGTAAGAATGATGGAAGGAGGTAAGAACACAGAAAATAGGTAGATGCTGATTTGTGAAACCTCAATCATCAAGAAAAAGTCAACTGAGTGGACATAACATGAAAAAATTTTTCCAATTTGCCCACATTACAATGTTGGAATATGGCAATAGAACAGTAAAAAAAAAGGGAAAAGAAAGGGAACAGAAGTGAATGCTCATATTGGAAATTATTTGGCCCTTTTGTAAAAAAAAAAAAAAGAAAATAAAACATGGAAAGGATAGTGTAAGACATGTTATACACGGCAACAAAATAAAAAGACACTGCCACAGAATGAAAGGGAAACAGTTCTTTTGTTACCCCAAAAAAAGAAGAACACTTCCTGCGAAGGTTGTTCTTATTCCAACTGTGTTATGCAGACGGTTTGGGGCTGACTAGGAAAAGTTCATCTGGAATGTTGCTAGGGATGATTACTTTGGCAGGCCTCAGACGGGGAAGACTGTCACTGGCGTAGGTAGCGACAGTTAGCGTCCTCCTCCCAGCCAACGGAAGGAATGTGGTGAATTGTCGCAGGTCTGGCAAAGAGTCCCTAAATAGCGATTTTGGACATTTGCTCTTCAAGTGAGAGCAGTCGCTTCTCCTGACTGCTGACCAGTTCTCTGAGGGAATGGATTTCTGCCAAGATCTTATCCAGCTTGCCATCGGATTTCTGTGGGTACAAAAACATAGATATCTGTTTGAAATATGCAGTGAAAAGAAATCACGTGACCATAACGTGTCTAGACAAGCTAACATTAACACGTTAGTCTACCAAATAATCACTATGAACCCAAGTGAAGAGGGCGGATTGTTCATTTGCATCTCTTCTAAATCAAAACATTTCAAAATGGGGCAAAATGTTACATTATCCTTGTGGCGGCTTAATACACAGTGTAATACAAGTGTGCCAAGTGTGCCTGGTACTTGGCAGTAAATGGCACTGAAGCAAAGTGGTTGCAATTACAGGCAGGCACTTGGGCCGGGTCCTCGTGGGTGGCTGTGTTGTGGTTGAGAGCCAGCGCCAGACCGCTCCGTTCATTGGTTAGATAGAGAGTAGTAATAGAAATACACTACTCACAAAAAGTTACGCAGACTTAGAATGAACCAGAAATGCTCTAGAATGGTTACAGGTGAACTTCAATTTGACCAGTCCAACTCTTTGAAGCCTTGCAATGTAATTAGATGTCATCTCGGTCTTGTGGCATCAAAATGTGAACAGCATGATGAAGAGGAACTTGTGCTCTTAGGAACTTTATGTGCGGCATAATTTTTTTTTTTTTTTAACCTTGGCCAGATCTGTGCCTTGCCACAATTCTGTCTCTGAGCTCTTCAGGCAATTCCTTTGACCTCATGATTCTCATTTGCTCTGACATGCACTGTGAGCTGTAAGGTCTGATATAGACAGGGGTGTGACTTTCCTAATCAAGTCCAATCAGTATAATAAACACAGCTGGACTCCAATGAAAGTGTAGAACCACAAGGATAATCAGAAGAAATGCACAGCACCTGAGTTAAATATATGAGTGTCACAGCAAAGGGTATGAATACTTAGGGCTGTGTGATATTACGGCTTTTCTTTTTTAGGGCTGTGTGATATTACGGCTTTTCTTTTTTAATAAATCTGCAAAAATGTCAACAATTCTGTTTTTTTTCTGTCAATATGGGGTGCTGTGTGTATTTTAATGAGTGAAAAATTCAACTTAAGTGATTTTAGAAAATGGCTGCAATATAGCAAAGAGTGAGAAATTTAAGGGGGGGTCTGAATAATTTCCGTACCCACTGTATATCTTGACGATATACTAGTCACATGAGCAATTTCTGGAGAGAAATCATGATTTGCAGTGATTTAACTAAACCCACTATTGTTATCAAAGATTATAACATATACTAACAATCTAAAGAGATTTAATGCAAGAGCTGAATAAAAATGTCTAGCAAAATAATTTCTGTTTCCACTGTCAAAAAGGTACTAATTTAACAGTTTATTATTAGGGTTGTAGTTTACAATGGTGTGGAAGTATTACATTTAGAGGTCTCTAATATCTTGCCTTATTTACCGACATCAGCTCACAGTCCCATTCACAACAATTGTTATTATTTTTGGACTGTGGCAGGAAGTATACAAAACTCTACACGAAAAGGCCAGAGCCAAGATTGAAATGCAGAGCACAAGGTAAACCTTCTTGTGATGAGAAGCAGTGCTAAGTATTCTTCGAATTTGATGCCCTTCCAAATTAAATAACTTGTTGCAAAAGAAGTATGCGGTTCGCAAATGATAATGCACGTAATTGTAATGCGGCAATACTCACGAGTGGTGTATTCTGGGAGGCCGGGGTTGAGTTTTCGGTGTTCTTGGTCACCTTGGCGTCTAAAAGGTTCTTTTTGACAACCTTGAATTCCCGGTTCTTGGCTTGAACATAGCCATTTTTGAGGGAGACTAAGATAGGGTCCCCATTCCTGCCTTCAAACCACTCCTCAGCCTCCAGGGCTGAGTCCGGCCCAGCTGTGTCAGGATACAAGTCATCCTGAAACAGGTCAGACTGACAGCAGAGAGTCAGTGTGTTAGTTAGTGTGCATGGCTGAGTGTCAAATGTCTGGTACAGATGAACACTCACCTTTCTCGGTACAGTCATCACAATAGGCTCACACTTCCTTTCAAGCAGTTTATAGTACCTGGTAAAGAACAGCGTTAACTATTACCCAGAGTTCAGGGCCTTAAATAAAAAGCTGCAAATGACAGTTTTGTGGCCAGATTTTGCCCTCTACTGGTGAGGGTAAAAATTCCACTAAGGCCTTACCTTGCAATTTCACACTTGTTGACATCAAGGCCACGCTTTGGCATGCAGCCCATGCCCCTCTGAGACTCCTTGGTGACATAGGTGCTAAGGTAGTGAACATATGGATCCTCGTCTGTTACTTCAAAGTAGCGGATACTGCTGTCACCCTGTCAGACAAAAAAAACAAAAAAAAACAAAAAAAAAAAGAATAAAGTTCAGATTTGCAAGAGGACTGGTCCGAATGTGTAGAAAGCTTCGATCATACCTTCCCGCAAAAGTAAACAATGTTGGTGTCGGGGTCATAGAAGGGCAAGAGCACTCCATTGCTGGCATCCATGCAAATCATACTCATGCACTCTGCCATGTTTTGCTGGAAATAATATATGCACATATTTACAGGTTCTATATGAAAGGCAAGGAATAAAGAAAAAGGGTGACACTTGACTGGTAAATTGACCAAAAAGCAGACTTGACTGACTTGTAGGATGGTGGTAAAGAATCGGTTAAACTAGCTATACCTTCGCATTCAAATATGCTGAGAGGAAAATGCTCAACTTTGACATGAACACGTCTGTAGTGGTGTGCCTGCTCTGTATCACAAAGAGGTATTTTAACAGCTAAACAAATTATTAGCTATTGCAAAATACAAACAATGAGCATACAGTATTAACAGTGACCGTGTTAACTCAAGCATATTCTCCTTTTAATGGCTATAATGCCTCTCAGTGATTACTATACAGGTGCACCTAAAGTTTCTGATGACCGAGTGAGTAAATATTTACAGCCGGGTAAATCAAACATTGTACCGTGTCCCAGAGGGCGATCTGTCTCTCACTCCTACGATTGAAACCAGTGGTGAGGACTTTGCCATCCTTCAGAAAAATAGCCCTCATGGGGCGAGCGCCATCGTGTGCCTTTTCTTTCTCCTGTAAAAAATCGGCATGTGCCATTTCAAGAAAATTGTTCCTCTTTAAAAATGTGCCCCTCCCCCTTTTCTCTTACAGCAACAATTTCTCCCTTGCGGGGGTCAATAACACGGACAAACTTGTCCTTGCAGGCAGTGCAGATGAGACTGCCATCACGGTTCCAGCAAACGCTGTAAATCATATCAGAATGCATGTCTTCCAAGGTGATCAAGGCCTCGCCTGTGCCCACGTTCCAGATCATGATCACGTTGTCACAACCTGACAGCAGGTGAAGTAGTAATTTAGCAGGAATGTAACCAACCGTCTCTTTTTACAGCCCATCATGATATTACTTTGACAAGACAACATATTACAGCTCAGAGACCTTCAGCGTTATCATCGGCATGTAGAATTTGGGCACGTTTTCAATTATTTTACCAGCAGACGCCACTTGCTCTCACCTGCACTGAGAAGAACATTGCGAGCTGTAGGGTGCCATGTGATTACGCCCACTCGCTTGGAGTGACCCTTAAGTTCCACAGCTGGCTCCGACATGGGAGTGACAAGGCCATTCTCAGGAATTTGCCACACCTGCAAAAGATCGAAGGCTTCAGCTAAAACGAACTCCAGCAAAGATAATCTGAGTCTCTGGAGTGTCCTTTATTTGATATAATCTAAAACAGCTAATTGTTAATACTGGCTGCAGTACTGCATGAAGAATGTTGTTAAATTGATTATAAAAACAACCACAAGAGGGGAGCAGCGACCAACATAGCATCTGACTGAATTTGCAGTAGTTCTAGTGTAGCATGAAGGGCAGAATATTACACAATTCTAGGTATGCGTGACCTAGTGGTAGTAGTGTCAAATAATCTGGGGTAATTTGGTAAAAATGCAAAAATAGATTCCGATACCCTGGCTCTTAAAAACAACGCTTATGATAGCCTATAGAGGCTAACAAAAGAAGTATAGTGAAACAACCATAGAGCAGGCTCAACATTTTAACATCCATTTCAAACGTGTTGTACAGTTGCTTCTGCCATCTCCTGGACAAATAAGGACATATGGAGAAAAGAACAGCTATCATCTTAAAAAAGCTAATGACCTCAACTGAAAAAACATAGCTAAATAATCTCCCCCACTCTGATTTCTATAAAACATTTCTGGGTTTTATCTAATCCAAGGGGTGAGGTCCACACCCAAGTATGAGTTACAACAGGCCTGTCTTTCGCAATAAAAGCATGGAATTTCTTGGCACTTGTTGGCAAAACAGTGCGTGTTGCCGTTCCTAAGGTAAATGTACAAGCAGAACTTACCATCACTGAGCAGTCCTCGGAACTGCTGGCGATGACCTGATCATTGTGTGGGCACCAGTCAATATCTAACACTGGACCAGTGTGACCACAAACTGTTGGGTAGGCTTTGTCGATGCGTCCCGTCTGTAAAGACAAGGGGTGATAATGTCAGTCTACTTCTAGGTCGCCCATTATGATTGAGCATGTTTTGAAATAAATATTAACAAAAAAAAGAAAATAAAAAGAAAGGGTGTTTAATAGGTTCTCTCATCGTGGAGGAACGTGAGAAGAAAACGACCAGTGAACTGAGGGAAGCGGCAGCTTTCCCTTCAGCTATCCAAACAGACAAAAACAGTACAGCATGACTATTTTCATTACCAATTGTACATTGCTACACGAACAAGATATAAAAAATACTACCGAAATAAAATGTAAATAAAAAAAACAATGATATTCAGACTGCTTTACAATGGCCAAGCTGCCCAAAACGTCTTCCAACATATCTCCTGTAATTGCTCATGTATCAGAATCAGAATCACCTTTATTTGCCAAGTATGTGCAAAAAACACACAAGGAATTTGTCTCCGGTAGTTGGAGCCGCTCTAGTACGACAACAGACACTCAATTGACAGAGAACACTTTGGAGACATAAAGACATTGACAAAAACAGTCACCGAGCAATAAAGGGTTGCTAGTTATCTGGTAATGCCGGTATAAATTATTATTTTTATTTTTTTTGACAATTGTGCAAAAAGATGCAGAGTCCTCTAGCACTTAGAGCAGTTTGAATGACTAATATAGCAATAGTCCGGTGCAATGACCATTGTGCAAAGGGCGCCGAGACTTCATGCAAACACAATAGGCTGTGATGCTACAATGCAACACAACCTACACAGAGCTACTATATCATGCAAAAGTACATTCCTTAATGACCAAGCGCATTTGCGATAAACAAGAACGCAACTTGTATTGGGGAATGGTTATTCAAACAATTTACACTATGAAGTAGCATTTATTTATAAAACATCCATATCGTTACATTCAGATATGCAGTGCACTGCAAACAAAATTCAGTTTTTAAAAGCCATTCAGTGCCAGCCCTCACACTTAACATGGATATTTGACTTCTGAAGCAGTCAATGGCAGTGAATGTGTTAGGGATTCAACACTGCATCCATGTAACAAATGGAACAGTCTGTACAGGCTGGCTCTTTAACAAATCAGTACATCTGAGTGACTCCAATTTATATCTGCTCACATCAAATACCATACACCTTGAGCTCCTACGTGCATGCTGATGTTTCTTGGCAGCTCATCCTATTTTGTACAAACACAACACACCTACTTCATGAAATAGAGCGAGTGTACAATATGAGCCACAACATTACGCGGTAACAGTAAGTCTATAATCAATAGGCTTTACACGATCAGGAGTTTTGGGACCGATCACCGATCAGCAAGTTTTAAAAAAACAATAACCGATCACCGATCTGATCACAAGATGGAGCAATGCGTCTTGTTCATTTATTGTATATACTTACTTATATGTACTGTATACTGTATCCATCCATCCATCCATTTTCTGTATAGCTTATCCTCACAAGGGTTGCGGGCGTGCTGTAGCCGTCCCAGGTCAAATTATTCTCTTGCATTTTAGACAAATGTTAAAACATCAATGACCTCTAGGGGGACTTCAAGGATTGACCACTGACATAAGTGTAGGTCAAATCAACATTACAGATATAATGGGTGCCAACTTACTGTAATTAAATTACTTTATTGCCATTAAATTACTTTAATACTGTCAACATGTTTACTCTTAACTTTCTTACTGTCCCAGCTATATGGACGGGTATTGTCCAGAGTGAGAGTCAGTTAGACTTATTTTATTTTATTTTTTTTGTATTCCCCCCCCCCCCCCATCCTCCTCATGTAAATTTTTCAGGTGCTCGATCAAATTTGTTGTGTTGAAGCATTTAGAGGAGGTTTCCCATGACATACTTCAGTTGTGCACAGACTGCAAATAACTTGCGTGTCGTTTGTCTGAGACACCGAAAAATAGTCCCACACCGACGACGTGTTTTTTCACCGACAAGATTGAAGAAACTTTATTGGCCCTCAGATAGTTACAGTACTGCGCAACAAGACACGTGACAAGTATACAAAAAACTAGCTGTTTGATTCATACCCAACGAAGACGCAGAGTTAAACGTCTTGTGCGGAGCTGATCGATCGGCGACTAATGACATGAAAGCCGATCAGCATAAAATGCTAATTATCGGCCGATACCGATAACACCGATCAGATTGGCATAAAGTCTAATAATCAAATGGTTAAAGGAGACAAAGGGGAACTGTGATGGAGACACTAGTCTGTGCATACCACCTGTAGAAATGTGAGAGGCGTTTTTCCATTTCCTTAATTTATTAACTTCCTCTATTCAGGCTACGCAAGTTGTTTGTAAACAATGGGCAACAATCATTGGGGCAAGAAGGGACAGTACAGTCCATGTAAGGTGTATTATGCTATCAGTTTGTTGTAAACTATGTGAACAACCAACTCCTCTATTTACACAAGACCAATTGCATGTGGACTTTGTACAAGGGAGGGTCAAGTCTGTTAAATGTCCTGTGCAACTGATTAGGGTATCCACATTCGCGCACGCTGCTCCTCTGGGTACTTTCTAGATAAGTGCATGGGAGCAGCACATGTGTAAATGCAGCTTAAGTAACTGCTAGAGTACTGACAAGAATCTGATTTCATAGAGTCCCATAATGGCTGCAAATATGTCACAGCATGACTTGACCAAGCATGATGATTAGCTCTTGTAACCATACAGGTCTCCTGATGGACACAGTTCGGCTGTGGCACATTCTCCAACTCCAACTGTAGTGATCAAAGTCGAGAGTGTGTGTAACTGAGTGTTGTGTGTAGTATATGGGGAAATGTGTTTTTTCCCGACAAGCTCTATGTCTCAGTTTTACCTTGGAATCTACCCTGAAGCCGAGAGAGTAGAAAAAGCAAACTACGACTGTGCTACCTATAAAAAGGTTCTGTGCCTTCATATTCTCTGTCCCTTATTTAGTTAGGTACGATGTATTCTTGCATGTCTGGGTAGAGACCTGTCCCAATCAAAGATGTGCACACTTTAACCTGCTTGTCACGCTACAGACATCTGTCCATCTCTCGGGGGCCAACCATTTGCAAGACTCTTCATTTATGGATACAACTTTGACACTTTCAGCAGAATGAGGTTCTATTTTTTTGTGTGTGGTGATAGTATTATTAAAATGGACTGGTGAGTTGGAGTGATTAGTTGTAGGTTGCTGTCCATTGTTCCACTGTTGATCCACTCCAGTAGGCGGCAGTAATGTGCATTTCATATGCTGGTAACACACGTCAAAATAGCTTCCTATGCAAAACAAATGAAGATGACAATCTGTTGAGAATTTGGCTTTCCAAAATAATGCATGAAAAAAACCTGTATCTACAATTTCATGTGAATCAGTGCCAGAATGTAATCAAAATTTTTGTCCCAAGCTCCAATGCTCCACGATGGGGGGGGGGGGGGTTTATTCGACTAATGCTGCTTAGACATAGACATACATCTCCTTCACATATTTGAGCAGAATGTAAACCAAATTACATCAATCGTTGCCAACCCTCCTGACAATTC
The DNA here is from genome assembly GCF_024500275.1 of Phycodurus eques. Taxonomy (NCBI): domain Eukaryota; kingdom Metazoa; phylum Chordata; class Actinopteri; order Syngnathiformes; family Syngnathidae; genus Phycodurus; species Phycodurus eques. The sequence continues at coordinate 4,871,967 of NC_084527.1, forward strand.
AGACAAAATAAATCGCACAGTTACATAGAATATTAAATATGGTTGACTTGTAGAACAGTCGAGCCACTACAGAATGATTAACCTGGGCAGAGAGGAGCAGACTGACAGTTCCGCTAGACTCATGCATTTTTAAAATCCACACTTGGGCTTCAGGCAGCCCTGGTACGGGTTATGACAAATGAGAGCAGAGGGGCAGCTACGGTGTCAAATATAACACACTTTGAGGCATTAGTGGTGTTTGGGTACAACCATACACAAAGAATTCCACAGTGTGTTGAGAACATATGTTCATCTTTGCTCAATACTTTGAGAATACTCAGTGAAAAGCATATATACGAGTAAGATCACAATTTGTTTTTCCACGTCTTAACAGTTTAAGTCAAAACAACCACTAAGGGTGCTTCCATATTAGCGCACTTTTTAAATTTACCCTTTTGCTTTAGTTCAGTTGGACAGGTGTGTACACAGGAAACTAACTGCTGCGCACCAGATCAACTGGTCTGAGGACTCCTGAAAGAGGTGGTCTCATTACAGTTCTAGAGTAGGTTAAATGAATTTCTCTTTGCTGCGCACTAAGACGAGTGGAAGGGGGACAAGTACGGAGCAACAACACTCCCAAGGGGCGCATGCGGCCCCCAGGTTGCTACCGGCCCTTGCCTGATCTAGAAACTACATTGGCCAAGATGCGTTTGAAACATCTACTCTGTAGGGGTGTTTTGGTGTATTTAAAAAAAAAAAAAAAAAAAAAAAAAAAAAGATAAAATCACCTTGGATGACACAGGTTCTCCCTAAACACTAAAAGAACAATACACTTTTTGTATGGGAGCAGTCTTCATTAGGGTAATGTATTCTGACTGTCCTGAAAAGTTCATTAATGGTTAATTGAGGTTTTCAAATTCAAACTCTGTGGTACAGAGCACATCAATAAAAAATGTTCTTGGGAGAAAAATAAATGACAGCAAGAAACAGAAGGAACAGAAAAGAAATCCATTCTAGGCAAGAATTGAGTTCAGTACGCTTGTGTTAAAAGTTCAAGTGTGAAAACACCCACATCAAGGGGCTAAATACAGCAGATGATTACATAACATTCATAACCACACTACCAGCATACAGTATATAACAAGAGTATCTGAAACATAGAGAAAAAAACAGTTGCACAGCAACCAGTAGGAAAGCAGAAAATAAAGGTGATTCTCTCTCTCACACTCACACACACACACACACACACACACACACACACACACACACACACACACACAAAGCAGCACACCAGTGAAAACCAAAACAAACAAAAAAAGAGGAACAGCATTCCCTTAAGGCAGGACAGGACATTCCTTTCACTGACACAAAAGGCCTGCAACATTTCCTCCTCTTGCAGCCTAAGGTATGATTTACACAACATGTCTCTCTTAATGCAGATTCTGTCCAGTACAGTGCAATGGAAAATTTCCTCTTTACATGTCTCTATCCGTGTGCTGGACACAAAGTGGGTGTAGCAGAAGGCATATCATAGAATTGGAAAGATTTACATGATCGGGATGAAATATAGCAACAAGAGCTCCAGGTACTGACAGAAATAGAGATGATCTACAGTTGCTATAAAAAATGTAGCAATGTAGCATGTATGACAAATAAAACGCAGAACATTTGTTTTTGATATTTTAATCTGAAAAAAGGCAAGTCATTTGTTATGAAAAAACCATTTGATTCCCTCCCTGTTGTCTCATTGTGAACTAGGGCATTTTCAGAGGATTATAATGCAGAAACAAATCTGTAGCATAATTATAACAAACGTGCCATATTAATAAATATCAAGTAATGATGCAATCGTGGGCTATAACGTACACTATACGTACATGCTGTTTTATGGGGATGTCAGATAAAGCATCCGACTTCAGACCAGTTTTCACAGCTCAGCCGCTCTAAATATTTTGGCCTATCAACCAATTCACGTGTGGAATGACACAGCATGGAGCAGCCAATAGCAGGCAGAGAGGAAATGCTCTTGGAACGCTGTCAAGCTAGGGAGCAGATTTGACCATATATGGTCAATTCTGCAGTCAGCAGGACTGAGCGGCAGAAGTGGCAAAGGCAGAAGCAACCTGAGCAGCTAAGCAGTCTTCAGCAAAATTATATATATAATATCTAAGAAATGTAGATAGACAAATATAATCCAAGTGAACTTAAAATGCTGTTTTAAATAAGGATTCCATTTATTAAGGAGAAAAGCTATTCAGTTACCTGGGCCTGTCTGAAAAAGTAATTATCCCCCTTGTTAAATCATGAATTAATTGTAGCTAATCTAAAGTAATTGACATCTATCAGTCTGGATAGGGTTACAAAGGCCATTTCTAAAGCTTTAGGATTCCAGCGAAACACAGGGTGAATCTTCCCAGGAGTGGCCGGCCGACAAAGATTACCTCAAGAGAACAGCAATGACTCATCCAGGAGGCCACAAAGGAACTCAGGACAACGTCAAAAGAACTGCAGGCCTCCCTTGCCTCAGTTAAGGTCAGTGGTCATGATACAACAATAAGGAAGAGACTGGGCAAAAAATTGCATCCATGGCAGAGCTCCAAGGTAAAAACCACTGCTGGCTAAAAAGAACAAAGGCTCGTCGTACTTTTGCAAAAAAAAAAAAAAAAAACTGATTCCCAAGACTTTTGGGAGAATATTATATAGACTGACGAGAAAAAAGTTGAGCTTTTTGGAAGGTGTGTGTGTCTCAATACATCTGGTGTAAATGTAGCACAGTATTTCAGAAAAAGAACATCATACCAGCAAGCAAACATGGTGGTGGTAATGTGATGGTCTTGGGCTGCATTGCTCCTTCAGGACCTGGACAACTTGCTGTAATCATGAGTTCTGCTCTTTAATAGATAATCCTGAAGGAGAATGTTCAGCCATCAGTTTGTGACCTAAAACTGAAGCGCATTTGGGTTCTGCAGCAGGATAACGATTCAAAACACACCAACAAGTTAACTTCTTAATTGTTTGTCAAACTTACATGTTTTCCATCATCAAAAAAGTTTAATATTAGTTAAAGACAACACAAGTAAACACAAAATGCAGTTTTTAAATGAAGGTTTTTATGATTAAGAGAGAAAAAAAAAATCCAATGGCCCTGTGTGAAAAAGTGATTGTCCCCTAAACCTAGTAACTGCTTGGGCCACCCTTAGCAGGGACAACTGCAATCAAGCGCTTGCGATAACTGCTGGTCAGTTCAACATTTAGCTAAGAAAAGTCTAGCTAAGTGTTAGCTGGCCACAGTGGAAGATGCTGTCTTTTTCTTCCTGGAAATCACTCAATGAAGCCTCCTTCTTCGGCAAGTCAAAAGGGCTTCTGTTTTCTTGTTTGACTCAGCAGTGGAGCAGAATTTAATGTCAAAGTCACCAGAGAGCCACAGCGGAAGGATGAAAGACCCACATTTGGCTCTTTAACCATGGGTTGCGGACCCCTCATATATACGCTACCAGTCAAAATTTGGATGCATGAGAAAGTGTGTCCAAACTTGACTGGTAGTACATGTATACATAGACACATGTACATATTTTTCCATATACTTCATAGAAAAAGAGCATGGCTGTTTTTTGTTACGCCTTAGGTCAGGATTATGTTACTCTATCTTATAAACCAGTTACTTCCAACCTTTATGGAGCCAAGGCACATATTTTACAATTGGAAAATCTCACAGCACACCAACAAACAAAAATGTCACAAAGTAGATACACGGTAATTACTGTATGTACTTCCTGCCATCTAATAGAATAGCATTTATTTGTTCTGTCTGTCACTATGCCTCACTGGCATAAATAGAGGAACAAAGATATATTATTTCTTGTCAATGAATAATTTTTGGAGCAGTTAAGTAAAATTTGATAATTTCCTATGGCACACCTGAAGATCGCTCATGGCATACTAATGTGCCACGGAACACTGGTTGGGAATCAGTGTTATAAATTGACAGACGAATTGAACCAAAAATGCAGATGGCTTAAACAGGACTGGTAGGACAAGATGTTCCTCTTATTCAAAAGCTAAATTAATGTAATGATATAGTATCAACATCCCGCTCTGTATATACCGAGCCAAACTCTGAGCCGAATCATCAGGAATGTTTCCCTTGCTTAGCTGCATTCGCTCCCACAGTTTCCTTCACATGGAAATCAGGGAATACATTAGCAAACATCCTGCTAAGTGAGACAAAGGGTGAGATTGAAGGCATGAGGGAGAGGAATGGCGTGTTCAGCTGTGTTCCAACAGGAGGAACCCATCTACACTGCTATGCTGATTGACAGTGACCTCTCCTGAAGCAACCTCATCCTACTCAGTCATACATGGAAAAAGCATCATGCTTTTTACTTGTACCAATTAAAAACTCACATCAGATTTTTGTATTGTGGAATATATTATCAATACATTTTGCAAAATTTAATAAATCTGATTATAACCCTCCCTTACAACAAAGCACAGTTGCATGTTGCTTTGCTAGTAAGGGGGAAGGATCATCATCACATCTCGAGCCTCCCCCATTTGAAGTGCAGTCATGACAAAGGGTCATGCTCTGAGAAAGCAAAAGACAAAGGCCCTGAGCAGCTGACTCCATACAAATACACGGGGCGATAAAGCACAGGCAGATGGGTGTGCCACACAGATACCCCCTCACATAAGGAACACTGGTAGCGTGGGGTGCGTTTCCTTGCAAAGATATAATATAAATATGTAAAATAAGACCAAACTGATTTAAACCACAGCTAATCCTTTCATTTGTTTTCCTTTACTGGAAAGAGGATTAAACAGTATAGAAGATCGATGGATTAATAAGAAATTACAATATGTTTCTACCCACAGAAGAAGGGAAAAAACACAAAGTAGTTTCTGCTGCCAACCAGCAAGCCAAGGATTTTGCAATTCATTTTGTCTCAATCAAATCACAGCCCTCCGAATGTTCATATCGTGTGACGAGGTCAGATTACCACCCCTGGTGATAAAGGCCAAAAGAACAAACATCAAAGGGAATTGAGCCATTTGAAATGGTCAAATCAAATTGCTTTCATATCCGAACAACTGTCCTCTAATATGCTAACATGGAAAGCATTTGGTGGAGGATGATTTATTTTATTTTTTTTCCCCCCCAATTTGAGGCAATTGGTATGCACACAAGAGATGTGACAAACTTAATTCAGCAGTGAAATATTTAGTACTACTGGCACAAGGCATGCAGAGGCACCACATTCTAACAGAGAAGAGGGCAGGAGGAGTGCAAAACCGGTTGAGCTGATGTTCAGTACAAGATCCGTAATGAATGAGGTGCTTGCTGAAATGTTAAGTTGTATGTTGACAGCTCTTATGATCCCAGCTCCAATGCATGAGCAGTGGACAATTATTATAGAGACATGGTGGGATCAGTCAACATTACCTTCAAAATGCATATTGGTGCTTTAATCTGAACATGCTAAATTTTATCTTAAAGTTGGGTCAACTGACCCAAGACAATTAGACTGGACCCCAAATTTCTCTTAAACGTCTATTGATCACATATTGAGCTGGATTTCTGCACATGCTCCTCTGTGGCAGAAAGTTGGCAATCTTTCCATGAGCACCTTGGTCATTGAAGAGGGCAAAAGTATTGCGCCAGAGGTTATGTAAGGCCTTTTTTTGTTGTTGGCCAAAACCAAACCCAATCGTTAAAAACAAATTAGTGCTATTACTGTGTGTTGTAGTTTGAGTTAATGGAGTAGATTGGTTTTATTTTGCATGTAACTGTACTGACTCAACCGAAAACTTGCTTTGCATCTGAAAATATCCCAGCATCAGTAGACCCACTTGAACCCTGTCACAGAAATTAAAATAAATCAAAAAAGAAAATAAAGTCAAAACGTAAACAACAAAAAGGAAAGGATCGCAACTTTTATGCACCTTTGGTCAAGTCAGATAAAACCATTTCACTTCATGTGAAGGTTGTAAGTGACACACTAAGTACTTTACAGAAAATCACTAACTATTAAAATAAGAACATGCACTGGACTGTAAAACACACCCTCTCTCCCTTTTTTTGTTAAGAAATGTATAAAGTTAAATTAAACAAACGTCCTATTTGAATTGATATACATTTGACTTGAGTGAATATAAAAAGTCTACAAACCCTGAATTAAATGCCAGGTTTCTGTGATCTAAAAAAATAAGACCAAGAGGAACCATTTAAAAACATGTTCCACTAGTAATAAGACCTACAACCTGTACAACTCAAATGGACATTTTTTTCAAACATATCAGTCAGGAGATGGGTACAAAGGAATTTCACATTAAATACACCATGGAACACAATAAAGACAGTCAGCATCAAGTGGAAAAAATGACAGTGACATTATCAAGAACTAGATGTCCCTCCAGTTTTGCTAAAAAGACCAAAAGAAAACTGATCAGGGAGAATGCTAAACATCTGACAGCAACATTGAAGGAGCTGCAGGAATTTCTAGCAAGTACTGGTAGTTTAGAACATTCATCCATCTTCTATAATGCTTATCATCACGAGGGTCACAAGTGTGTTAGACCACATAGTTTAAGGGTATGTATATTTATGCAAACGGGTTAGAGTAAGTTTTTTATTTTTTGTTTTTCCAATTGAGTTGTACTGGTTATAGGTCATTAAAAGGTAAAAAATGTTCAGAATTTTTTTTTTTATCTTAAGTCTCATTTTTTTTAACCTGGCATTTGAACACGGCTGTGTAGACGTTTTGTATCTACTGAATATAACAAATTGACAAACCAAATTGCATGCTCACAGAAAACACACTCTCCGTAAAGCTTACAAAGTACAGCGTGCGTTCAGCTTACCTTATGAAGAGGAAGAACGAGGAAAGCTCCACCACCGCTGGCTTCAATTATTATGGCAATAAACTTGGGGTTAACTGCACAGAATGCGCTGTCCCACGTGACCCTGGAGACCCGGATATCATCGTAACACTGATCATTTTTCACCGCCTGGCCAAAGACGTGACGGAATTTGCTCTTCCGTACTACTCCTTTCATATCTGTGAAAGACAAGACAGCATTAGATGGCGAACCATTCAGGCACTGGTTTGAATTTAAAATGCACACCAACAAGACAACAGTATAAGCCAAGGCAGAAAATAAAAACTACTTATTCTAATCAAAATGCAACAAATGTGCAAATTTAATTTGTTCCCGGAAAAAAAGCCTTTAGTGGTTAAAAAAAACAACACAAGCCCATTTATATGCTACAATCAGACTACACAATCTTGCCAGAGGCTTTTACCAACAACGTATAGCTTGTCCAAAACCAAAGCACGTCAGTTCTATCAGACTATTATTCGGAGACAAAATTGCTGACATGGTCTTGCTCTTGGTTGACTCGTTTCATTCTTTGCCACAGCAAATGTGAATCCTGCAAGACCGAAGGACAAGATGTGAGAGTTGTTTTCTAAGATGCTTTTCCAAAGCGAGAGACAGGAAAAGCCAATCGGCGTGGGAAGAGCATGTTTGGTTCTGTAGAACAAGGATTACAACAAGCAGGAAGCTCTTCCTGAAGGGCTATGGGGAGTGTCCTAACAGCCCAAACCTTTCATTTATCAACAGGGTCTGCTTTGAAATGTTAACAATGTGTGTTAACACGTTAACAGTATTTTTCAAGGCAAAGAGGAGAGTCATGAGTGCAGTTGAAAGATAATTAAAGGCAGTCAAAACATTAGAATTTGTGATACTGAAGTGATGAGATCATTTGTCAGGTATGAAAGTAGTAAGCCTCAGGAAATACAAGCTCAATTCCATTGAAGTTCGGACATTGTGTTAAACATAAATAAAAACAGAATACAATCATTTGCAAATCATCTTCAACCTATATTTAATTGAATACACTACAAACAAAAGATATTTAATGCTAAAACTGATAAACCTAAACTAGTTTTTAGCAAATAATCATTCACTTAGAATTTTATGGCTGTAACACATTCCAAAAAAGCTGGGACAGGTGGCAAAAAAGACTGAGAAAGTTGAGGAATGCTCATCAAACACCTGTTTGGAACATCCATAGGTGAATGGGCTAATTGGGAACAGGTGGGTGCCATGATTGGGTATAAAAAGGAGCTTCCCTGAATTGCTCAGTCATTCACAAGCAAAGATGGGGCGAGGTTCCCCTCTTTGTGAACAAGTTTGTGAGAAAATAGTTGAACAGTTTAAGGACAATGTCCCTTAACGTACAATTGCAATGATTGTAGGGATTTCATCATCTACGGTCCATAAGATCATCAAAGGGTTCAGAGAATCTGGAGAAATCATTGCATGTAAGCGGCAAGGCCGAACACCAACATTGAGTGCCCGTGACCTTCGATCCCTCAGGTGGCGCTGCATCAAAAACCGACATCAATGTCTAAAGGATATCACCACATGGGCTCAGGAACACTTCAGAAAACCAATGTCAGTAAATACAGTTGGGCGCTACATCCGTAAGTGCAACTTGAAACTCTACTATGCAAAGCAAAAGCCATTTATCAACAACACCCAGAAACGCCGCCGGCTTCTCTGGGCCCGAGCTCATCTAAGATGGACTGATGCAAAGTGGAAAAGTGTTCTGTGGTCCGACGAGTCCACATTTCAAATTGTTTTTGGAAATTGTGGACGTCTTGTCCTCCGGGCCAAAGAGGAAAAGAACCATCCGGACTGTTATGTACGCAAAGTTAGAAATCCAGCATCTGTGATGGTATAGGGCTGTGCTAGTGCCAATGGCATGGGTAACTTACACATCTGTGAAGGCACCATTAATGCTGAAAGGTACATACAGGTTTTGGAGAAACATGCTGCTATCCAAGCAATGTATTTTTCATGGACGCCCCTGCTTATTTCAGCAAGACTATGCCAAACCACATTCTGCACGTATCACAACAGCGTGGCTTCGTAGTAAAAGAGTGCAGGTACTAGACTGGCCTGCCTGCAGTCCAGACCTGTCTCCCATTGAAACATTATGAAGCGTAAAATACGACAACGGAGACCCCGGACTGTTGCAAGAATGGGAAAGAATTCCGCCTACAAAGCTTCAATAATTAGTGTCCTCAGTTCCCAAACATTTATTGAATGTTGTTAAAAGAAAAGGTGATGTAACAGTGGTAAACATGACCCTGTCCCAGCTTTTTTGGAACGCATTGCAGCCATAAAATTCTAAGTTAATGATTATCTGCTAAAAACAAAGTTGATCAGTTTGAACATTAAATATTGTCTTTGTACTGTATTCAATTAAATATAGGTTGAAAATGATTTGCAAATCATTGTGTTCTGTTTTTATTTATGTTTAACACAACGTCCCAACTTCATTGGAATTGGGGTTGTAGAATCGACCAGTGAAGGAGAGAGGTCCAGAACAGGACATGGTGACAAAGAGATGCTAAACAATTGAGAAGGTGTAATGTTATATTTTAATGTAACTTGTTGTGATCTTGAGGTCACCATTTCCTAGTCTTTCCAGATGTACCCAAACGTTCAGAGCCAGTCGCTGGACAAATGTACCCGTTGTACATTGTAATTGTGGCCGTTGTAATTGTGGCCCCATGCAGCAGTCATTGCTGCTGCTCTTCTGAGACAGTCGTCCACAAACTACAGGATAGATACCTTAAAGCATCGTTAAATTAAATGACAACTATCCATAAGACAGCAATAGAAAAAGAAAAATGCATCAAAGAAGGTAGCACATAAAAACACTTCACTCTAAAAGTCACAAAAAAACAAATTACTTTCTAGGGAGAACACTGCGGCTTGACAAAACTGCACAGATGGCCATAGACCACAGAGCTCTCGAAGGCTGATTCAAAATAATCTAAGACTGTCTCAAGGAAAAGTGGCCAGCCAACACACGCTACAAGGGTTAACCCATTACTCACTTTTGCAAGTACTTGGTTGGGCTGTGCTTATTTATTTGTTTAATTATTGATGGTTGGAATTTAAATTCTGTAATTTAATTATCACAAGAATAAAATGCATGTAAAAGAATAGAACATGTAAATACATCACAGTGAATGTTTGTTTGAGCCACCGGCATACTCGTGTGTGTGTGTGTGTGTGTGTGTGCGCGCGCGCGCAAATGATCCAAATGGTACCACCTGTGCCTCAATTATGACTATCCTCACACTGATTTTCTTTACCTATGACTTCACAATCCGAAACACTATGTCAGAGCCAAAAAGTAAGGAGAAGTGCACATTGTGTTTTATCGGCCTTATCGGTACCGGCTGATAATTAGCATTTTATGCTGATCGGCTTTAATGTCATAATTCCGATCAACGCCGCAAAAGACATTTACTCCGCGTCGCCATCGTGCACAGTATATTTGAATCCAAAAGCTAGTTTATTTTTAGTCTTGTCGCGCGTCTTTTGCTGTAGTCCTGTAAATATCTTACAGCCAATAAAGTTCTTATTTATAAAAAAAAAAAAAAAAAGTCAGCGGTGTGGAACAGACAACACGTCTGAGACAGACAACACGTAATGCTCGGATCAGACTACAAAAGAAATTTGCTCTTTCACGATTGCACTGTCAGACTATTGCAATAAATTCTTATATTCCGATACCACGCATCCCGTTTTTTATGATCATTGGACTTTATCTTGTCAACTCAAATGTGACCGGATACACTCGTTACCGTGGCGACAACAACAAGAGTGGATCGCGCCTACTATTAGGAGGACAAAATTGGGAAAAACGTGTGTTGGTGGTCACCGGTGCTCAGGACGTTCATTTAAGGCTTGCTTGAGGTATGTTCACGTACTTTTAATACGATATGGCTCGCAAGCAGGCAACAAAAACGTTATGTAGCCTAGGAAGCGAGTGGTAGCACAAACGGTTGGACGTAAACATGCCACCGTTCTGTCGAATCATGCTCGAAAGCAGGGGTGCCCAAACTTTTTGGCTCAGGGGCCACATTGCCGTAAAAAAATTGGCATGCGTGCCAGCATTAATTTTACATGCTAGCGACGAGGGGAATGCTTTTTTGTATTTTTATTTTACTGTTTTACTATGCTGTCTGCTGCTAGGTAGATCTTATAACTGCCTGACCTGGATAAATGAAGGTTAAAATAAAAATTAATGAAATGCAAAATAAAGTATTTTTATGAAATTTGACTCAAACTCAAACTTCATTCATCAGAATCAACAAACAACATGTTTGCATTAATGTGCAGGGTGATACTTAGATCTCGACTGCAGTAAATGGGGCAGATCTGGCTCAAAAGCGGTGGTTTTAATGCGCAAGATGTCACGCAGGTGGGAGTCACTTAGTCTTGTCCTCACGCGGTTCTTATTCATGTTCATGACTGAGAATATCTTCTCACACAAGTATGTCGAGCCAAACAAGCTCAACATTTTCTTAGCAATTGTACGAATCTCTTGGAACCTGTCTTTATCCAGCTGCTGGTAAAAGTTGACAAGAGGGAGTTCTTGGTACCGGCTGCGACACTCTGTGTCACACTGCAGCTCAATGAGCTCCAACTGCAGGTGGGCTGGAGCGTCACTGAGAAACGGTTTGGCACATAGAACTTTTTGGTGAATAATACAATAGAGTTTTATAGCTTTAGCTCCTTCTTCGCTTACTTTGTGACACACTAGGGTTGATAATCCACTGTGCTCGCCAACCATGGCAGTGGCGCCATCCGTAATAATCCCCGCGATTTTATTCCACTTTAATTTTATGGCGGAACAAACAGAAGCATATAAATCTTTCCCTCTTGTTTGGTCCTAAAGGCTCTGGAGGTCAAGTAGCTCTTCACGCATTTTCATTTCACTGTCCACTCCTCTAAAAAAAAAAATCAGTAACTGAGCCCTGTCGGATGCATCCGTGCTTTCGTTACAGGCTCACGAAAAAAATTCAAACTCCGCTCCTTTTGCGTCCAACTGTCTCTTAATATCAGAAGAAACTTCTTCGATCCTTCGTGACACAGTGCTACGAGCCAGGAAAACATTGGCGAACGGTTGCTTTTTCTCAGGACAAATGTTCGCCACCATTTTCATCACACAGTCTTTAATAAATTCACCCTCAGTAAAAGGTTTGCAGTGCTTGGCAATCAGCGTTGCCACCTCATAGCTTGCCTTTGTTGTATTTACCATCGACTCACTGGCTCTTGTAAAAAAGTGTTGCTGTGCCGTTAAACCAGCTTCCAGTTGCTTCAATTTTTCACTGCGTTCGTTCCCAGTTAGCTTGTCGTCATTAGCATGTTCCGTCTGATCGTGCCTCTTTATATTGAACTCCTTGAACACAGCCACAGTCTCTTGGCAAATTATGCAGACGTAGTTGTTTCTAAACTCAGTGAAAAAATATTCAGACTTCCATTTGTCCTGGAAACGTCGGCCCTCGCTATCAACTTTCCTTTTCTTACTTCCAGTTGCCATTTTAGAAATGGGCAAAAAAACAGATCATGCGCAAAACGGCCCCGCGAGAGTTCAGCCACAAGTTTACTGCCATCCTGTGGTGAAATATAAAATTGCGCGTGTATTTTGTACTGCCGGGCCACATATTATTGGTTTTATGACAGAGGCTTCGGGCCAGTGGAAATATGAACACGGGCCAGATTTGGCCCGGGGGCCGGACTTTGGGCATGGCTGCTCTCAAGTTTCGGTGTGTGGGTGAAGTAATTTAATTAAAAATAAAGTAATTCAATTACAGTACGTTAGCACCCATTATTTCTGTCATGTAATGTTGGTTTGACCTGACTGATTAGAATTAGATCTGACTAGAGCAGTGATTTCTAACCTTTATGGAGCCAAAGAACATATTTTACAATTGAAAAATCTCACGGCACACACAAACATGAATTATTGTATTTACCTCCTGCCATCAAATAGAAGACCATTCATTTGTTCTGTCTGTCACTATGCCTCACTGGCATAAATAGATGACCAAAGGTACATTATTTATTGTAAATATACTTTTTGAGCAATAAGTACATAAGTTTATACAGTAAATGAACAGGTCAGTTAAATAGACACATTCCTCCATCTTATGATCGGATCGGTGATCGGTTATCGTTTTTTTAAACTCGCTGATCGGCCCCGAAAATCCTGATTGTGACAAGCCTTGTGTTTTGTGGGATGCACAACTTAGCATTAGCTTCTGATAAGCTGTAAAGGATGGTGTGGTGAAGTTGGCGCTGTGGTGGGGTTTTTGTGTGTTTGGCGATGCACGCATACGTATAAAGATTAAGTGAACACTGGCCTAATTTAACCCCCTAGCTCCCTACCGATCGAAACGGTGACAAAAAAACGTACCCGCCATTGGCTCGGCAGTGTATGGGGGCAGGGTAAACCTTAAAACAGGGCTGAGTTGAGCTAGACAAGAAATGGGGTGTTTTAAATTATGCTGTAATTCTTGATCATTTGGATACTCTTAAAAAAAGCAATGCATGGTACATATGCATGTCACCTTTAATATCCACGTGATAAGCAGTGATACGTTCAGGAAAATGTCAGCCAGGGAGCCAACTTGGGTGAGCACCAGTGTGACAGCCTGTGACGTATATCATAGTGAGACAGACACGCCTTGGGGGAGTGCTACGCTTCGCAGTGACAGACTACCGAGACTTACAGCTCCGATTTGGTTTTAGGTATCTTTTGTGCGAATCTGATGTTAGCAGAGCCATTTACTGTATTGTCTCCTGAACCAGCAGAGTGGACCCTGATAGGGGGAGACAGAAAGAGGACCCCGGGAGCCTGAGGAAATGACCAAGAGCAAAGCGCCATGACACCATTTTAGCAGGCTTCCCTGCGTTGACTGTCTACATTGAACAATTCCCTCCCTTAGATTCTCACAAAAATTGGTGCTTTGCAGGTGTCCCATTTGTACCAAGCACTTGTTGACAAGCTAATGGGGGGGAAGACATGGCATGAAAAACTGAGTGTATTATTATAGCCTATATTTTTGGCATGAAAAAGAGTGTATTATTATAGTCTATATTTTTAAAGAACAGCCCATAGTTCATTAAGCGAGTGTAAATTGCCTCTCAAAAGAAAGTTAAGACAAAGCTTGGCAAGGCTTAACGCTAATTGTGTACCAGCATGCCACACTTCATCGCAGTTACAGGAAGGACAATGGAGACTCACCAACTTTCCTCGTACAAATTTCTACCCACCACAGCATGAGGTGCTGACTAAACAAATCCAAAGCAGGATCTTTTACAGACGATGTGTATGGCTAATACAGCAAGTGTAGAGACACAAACTATGCACATCCTTTAATGTGGACTATCCGTGCCATGTTGAGTTACATTGACAAAGTCCAATTAAAACAACGGCTACCCCATTCTGTCAGCAGATATTAGTACAGGGGTGGCCAAACACATGGCTCGTAAAGCTGGCTCTTACTTTTGGGAGTCTGGTTTAAATGGGAGGCATTTTATTTTTTTAAGAGTGAAATGGGGAACCTCGCCCTGCGATTGGCTGGCAACCGGTTCGCGGTGTACCCCGCCCCCCGCCCAACGGTAGCTGGGATAGGCTCCAGCAGCCCGCGACCCTAGTGAGGATAAGCGGTAAAAGAAAATGGATGGGTGGATGGGGAACCTCAATTTGCATTGCAAGGCTTCTCTGTAGCTTTTTAAGGCTTCAAACATGGACCGTTTTTTTGCAGCTCACTTCACGTTTATTGCTCTATGACATGGAGGACAGCAGACGTTGCTAGCACTAAGTTAATACGTTAAAATGTAAGTCAGAGAAACAGACTCATGTACGTCAATGTTTGAATCCTCTTACATGTGTGTGAAAGGAGCTTTTCCTCACACTATTTTACAAGTCAAATCAAAACATGTCTCTGTTGTCATGGACATGTGAAAGAGTTACAGTACTTTTGAGTGTAGACAACTAAAATTAAGCCAAAGTTAAAAATTATTGTGGCGCAATTGTGTGTCCTACTGATTGAAACGAGGCAAGGAAGACCAATTAACAGTTTGGCTATAATTCGACACCAGCCAGTCACAACATAGGTTTAATAAAAAGGCGTGAATGAAAAAAATAAAGTGATAATACTCACTTTTGACTGACAGGAGTACATTTATTTAACAAAGAATTAATTGTTATTGCTGAAAATAAGTGCGTTAAAGGTCCCATTCCAGCAAAGTCAAATATTTTGTACTATTTTATGCATAACATAAGTCAAAATGAGGCTGTGGGACTGTGACTGTGCAATAACCGATGAAAGGCAAATAATAACCAATCCAATAACTAGTTAAGAATAAATACTGGGAAAACCAAATCATCGGCTTCCGTAATCTCAAATTACAATCATGAGGAGAGGAATGGATCGAGTCTGCTCCAATACATGTGCAAAACGGAACGAAATAAATCCTAATATTTTTACATTTTATTTTATTTGTTGCATGTTTCTATGCAATGTTCATAATTGCTTACTATTTTTCCAACTTGTGCCTGCTATTTTAATCTCACAGACTATCCGGCTAAGAAATGATGACATGTCTGTACAACAAAAACTTAATGCCCCGCAGAAAACAAGGTACGCACGTCAAGATGCACACAATTTTGATACCATGTCTAGAAAATGAAACTACAGAGACGTTACAATTGTTATGATAATCGCTTTCACACTCACGCATGTCTTTTGTCACCAAGACTGCTTGGGACGCCACCTAAATCCCCTTCCTGTATACAAGGCCACGGACCTCCATTGTGATTAGACTCCTTTAACATTCCCATTCTTTTTGCACCAATGAAATAAGGTGCCGTTTTTTTCACCTACCATATGGTCTACTCAGCCCTGTGCTGCCTTCACGTTTACTCAGCCCTCTGCTGCCTTCAAGTATAAGTGGAACACAATGAATCGCACACACAACAGTGTTTCTAGGAATAAGCCTTTCCTAGACTATAAGAACAACAACAAAACTTGAAAATTCATTGAAACACAAGGGGGGGGGGGGGGGGGGGGGAAGCGTTCAGTACAAGATCTTACTAACGCTGAGCTCTCCGAGCGGGGCTCAATGTCATAGTAACCGTGTTTGGTTACTTTATCAATAAATGTGAGCTAAGTAGACTAACGTCTCATGGTGCATCATTGGAATACTTACTTTACATTAAGTTCCGCAATGCCGCCCAAACTTTCTGTGCCTTATAAAGGTTCGCAGTTAGCAGCAGAGAAAGATGGTAGCAGCTAACTACCTGAACAGACAACTTCTCGACCCGTTGAAGGAGGAGAAGTTTTGCAGCTGTCGGCAGCCACGAAGGCATAAATTAATCTACAGTCCGGTACAAAAACAAGGACAAAACCAATAAGGGTAAGGACAAAAACAATAAGGGTAACAGCTGTAATCATTTTCCTGGCTGTGCAGTACATTAAAAAAAACAATCGGCATCAACTTCAATGGTGAGTGTCCTCATAGAACTGTATATGTGGTTAATATCAGTATGTATAAAAAGTGTTAAGGAGTACAGTATAGAAATCGGGGAGTATGGTAGAGGTTAATAAGATTGTGGGAACAATTAAGTGAGGGACTGGGGAGATTCATAAAACTTTAATAATTTGAAAGAAAAACAAAAACATGGCCACCACATCGCGGATTTGAGTTATAGCGGGGGGTGGTCCTGAACCCAACCGCCGCGATAAACAAGGGCTCACTGTACTTTAAAGAGGAAATGAGATTTGCAGACACAAGACGAAAGGGGCTCAAAGTTCAACTCTATGCTGAGTAAGACACAGAGAATAAACAAGTAACGAATGCAATTGCAAATGAACTGTGATAAAGAGGTAAAGGTTATGTACACAAAGTATGCAGAACAGAAAAGAGATCAAAGTAGATAGATTAACTCAAACTCATTTAAGTCACAAGCCACATTGTAGTTGTTTTCTTTCAGGCTGTTATGGCTGTGAAAACCCTATAAGGGTATAATCACCTCATCATAGCACATATTTTTAACAACAAATATAATTTGAAATGAGAGGTCATGGAAAATAGTGGCAAGCAAGTACCGTAGTATACAACTTAAGAGATTTGGTGGGGAAAAAATTAATAAATCCTGCACCACTAAAAGTGAAGCAAAATTGCAACTTCGCTAGAGATTTTCTGAAAATGAAAACAACAAATTGATTTAGCAAGAAAAATCAAGTAGACACACTATTTGCTTTAGTCTACCACACAAAATGATGTGATGAGTTTGGCTCCTGTGGATAAAGGTATATAAAAATCAAGTGTTAAAAATTAAATGCACTAAATGTCGACACCCACTTCATCACTTTCCCATCCGAGGCGTCTTAGCACTAAAGCTTTAAACTTCTTATCCGACTTAAAGGGTTAAGATTTAAGAAAGTCCACTTTAAATTTAAATCTTAACGAAAGAAAATGTAGATTTAAGCAGGATTGATTGCATGTAGGACGAACAGCTACACAAACCTCTCCTATCGGAATGTTAAACAGAAACATTAAAAAACTACAGCGGAATAACAAGAAAAAGAAATGAAGACAAATCATAAATTAACCCCTCCCCTAGCCAAAAGAGGGTTCTACAGGCATACTGATGCCACAAAATGGCACTTAAAACTGAGGATCATAAATCTAGCATGTACATAATCATGAACTCATGTTACATAAATGACTCCATTCAGTAAGAGGATTTAAAAAAAATAATAGTAGCCTATTAAGCTTGCATATTTGCCTAGATGACACACTAGCAAAAGCTGATATGACATCACACATTGACAAGCAAAAATGCACACCAGCATGTTACAGAAACGGTATGCCATTAAGCTCACCTTTTGCCATTCACACACAATGTTAGGGAATACAGGCATATTGTACTGGCAAAGTAGAATACACGGGCTGTTAGTAGCGAAGCAGAAAATGTACTTTCAGTCTCACTTTTGACCACGCATGAGGTGCATTCAAGGACCTCCAACAAAACTGAAAGACAAAATACCCTATCAATGAATTAAACCAAACCAAACAACAACCAAAATTCCACATGATGGCAACAAAGTATGACAATAGCACAAGAACATCAGCAAATAGGCGCCCCAAAAATATCTGCAAATATGGCAATGCAGAATCGCAAATATGAGGGTTCCCTGTATCCACAAATATGAGCACAGTTAGATAGCATGGATTGTCATAAGACAGAGGTTAGGTTGTTCACAGTACTATGTTGTGACTATGCTTTTCACTATGTCAACAATAAGGCGGATGAAGGAAGGATTTAGTAATGCAATCCAGGCTCACTGAAACAAAACACAAAAAAACTAATATAAGGCTAGCAGATGGCTGTAAAACGGTTTGTTTCTTAGAAATAACCACAAATTAAAGAGTTAAAAACAATTTCATATCTGGTAGAAATTCCTCATCAGGCCACCTGGTATAAAATGTGCAATTTGTAAACCATGAAACTGTGCCCAGATTAATTCCGATGAAGAAAATATTTCTACATGCTAAAAAAAAAAAAAAAAAAAAATGCATACAGAATGTCTTCCTTGTTACCCAAAGAACTCAAGAGTCCCTAGCATCTCTCATTCCCCCTTCTCTTCCTGACCCACTTCCTCTTGGTCAGGCCTTGGGAAGGCAGTCTAGGCACTTGTTAAGCCCTTGCACTGCAGCACAACCACTACAAGTTGGTGCTTCTGGAATGGTTCACACGCCTAAACACAGCTGTCGACTGTCGAGCCTTCAGGACAGTGAGTCAGCATTCAACCCAAAGTAAGACTGAATAAACTCCTGAAACTCAAAACATCACAAAAACGCTAGAGTAACAAGTTTAAGTGTGGGTCCAAATTTGCAAATCATGCTCTGCTCTTGACACTTTTATAGTCACAGTCATCATTAGTCATTCTCTTGAGCTTGCAGAAGAGATTCGAGCTCCATTGAGCTCATAATCTTTTAAATGAGTCAGTCAATAACATTGATGGGGAATGAGCGCAAAGGTTAGTTGTTAAGAGACGTCCTAAAGGGCAAATTTTAAGTGAAAATGACTAAATGCAGCTCAGTGATTCCAAGCAGTGTGTCAGGAAAGACCATCAGGTGTGCTGCGGGAAATGAACAGATTTGACATAATTGGTCTGAAAATTATTTGATTGGTTACAAATACTGCATCTTGGTTCAACTATCTATGCAGATGCCTTCTAATGACTAGCAGAACAATTAAAAGCTCTTCCGCTAGATGGCAAAAGATACAATAATCAACCTGTATAATCATTCCAATGTCAAATACTTATCGACGACTAATGTTAACTAAGGATACTTTTAAGGAATGGTCCAAAAATAATAATAATAAAAAATAACCTCTTGAAATGAACCAGACATAACGCTCATCTCCACTGACAGTGACTAGACTAAATGCGTATAAGAGCTCATGGAGGTCGCAATGATTAAAGTCATTGGGGTCAAATTTGTAGAGGAGGCCACTTTTAAAGCTCTGTGTTCAAATGAGACCGGTTGCTGGAGAAGCCCTCACTCATGTGAAGGTGCGAACTGCAAAGCGGGTGCAGGGTGCCAGGGGGCAGGGCGCGGCTCCTCTGCCCGCACCTCCGTCTTGGGCAGCTCCTTCGCCGATACATTTATACAAACGTTACTAAGGTTAGCTACCCCACCCCGCCGCATGTCCTACATCCGCATCTCACGCGGATTTCCGAAAATATAAGGGAACCGAAACCTCGACAAGACGGTCTGTTTTTCGCCAATGGACGACTATTTATTTCCTTCCCACTGACAGTCGGCTGGCTAATGTTAGCTTAAAACCACTCAATGTACATTCTAGCTAACGCGTGCACTTTGGGAAGGGGTCAGGGTAGCCAAACAGAGACCACTTCAAGAATAAAATAATGATACATAGCCTACCTT
Organism: Phycodurus eques; assembly: GCF_024500275.1. NCBI lineage: Eukaryota > Metazoa > Chordata > Actinopteri > Syngnathiformes > Syngnathidae > Phycodurus > Phycodurus eques. The sequence continues at coordinate 4,891,785 of NC_084527.1, forward strand.
CTGAGAGGAAAATTAAAATATTCCCGGAAAAGAGCGTGTTAAAAGACGACGTATCCCAAATGATTCCACCCTGTGACTGAGAGACTGATCCAAGTTGCCTTCCTCTCTGTCCGCTTTCCCTGCTCAGCAGCTAGACCCGCCCACCGGCCCAGGTTGGCGTCGCTGAATGGTGCATCGGATTTGATTGACATCCTTAAAAAGCAATCAGCTTCGGTTTTGTGATAAGGCGACTTTCTGGGAAGTGTACGATTTTCTTCCCTTCCCTGTTGAGCCGGCCCAAGGCAAAAACGAACTAAACTCCTGCTTACAGCCACAAGGGGGCCCCCAAGAAAAATTACCATTCAACAGAGCCTGGATTGGAAAACAGAGTAACATCAAAAAGTCATGATTGAAAAACAGAGTAACATAAAAAATGCAAAGACCCTATAAAGCGATTTGAGTGATTTGTCTCTAAATACATTAAATATGTTTGAAGAAAAGTGCTGAAAAGATATGTAAACACAGAAAAAATTCGTATTGTATTGTTGACATAGCGAGAAACTTTTTAACCATTTGAGCTGTCAGGATTTTTTGGGTGTGGCTAAAAGTCCAAGTACACGCTTGAGTTATCTGGCAGTGTTTGGCCCCAACGCAAGATGTCACCACAGAGCCACCAAAGATGAAACTAGTCAATGTTTAGGCTTTGTTCGTGTTGACATATATCATATTAGCATGAATAAATAATAAAGATATATTTCACCTCTGTCCAAAGACACCAGCCATAAAGAAAACAATATTCATAAGTTTGGCTTCAAACAATGTCATTAAACCAGTCACGCTCGTTAGCATAGCATACACAGGAAGTCATCTAACCTGTTTTCCGGGTTTGGTCACGTGAGGTTCCGCAGATTGCAAGTTACTTCAATGTTTATTACTAGGCCCATTACTACCACTACAGCATGCAGTTAACCAGCAAACTATGGCTACAACTCAAAAAATGCATCACCTCAATTTACAGAACAGCTCGGTGTCATTATTTAAATTGTGTTTTGTCTTTTGGTTTATTCGGTCTAGCGGAGTAAACTGAAACACAAAGTATTGTGGGGTTTATAACTAAGAAGGTAGTATATGCTCAAATATCTCTCAGTGTGAGCCACAGGCGGAATAACATGTGCCGCTGTGTTTAATAAACGGTTAACCTTCCTTGAAGTGTTTTTCGTATGTCGACCCGCACACAACTCCAAGTGAGGCGCTGACGTATATGACGACACAGTGCTGGCCGCCCAAGTGTGTACCACTGGGGTTCATTTTAGCCATGAATCAAATCTCTTGAATTCCCTTTACAGGGTCTTTAAATGTTTGGATTAAGTTTTTTTCTACTAAAGCTTTTGCATTTTATATAGTTTGAATATATCTACTTATTCAGTAATATTTGTTGTTCAAACCATGTGCGTCACCTTGTTTCAAATGCCACTGTTCATTTCGACCATTATTTAATAAATATGTAATATAACACTGTGTTTTTGTACTTTTGAAAGTTTTTTTTTTAATAAAGCCAGTATACATATAATTCGCTGTTGCACTCTATTATTGTTCTTCCACATTGTTGTTGGAGTTGTTTGAAACCAAAAATAGTCAACCAGATGACTTTAACCAGATGACTTTTGTAGTAATTTTATCTTTGTTTTCTTGGAATTCAGTCTACCACTTAGTGCTTTGTTATTGTTTGGAATGTTGCGTAAATCAACCTCAGTTTGTTTAGCTGGATGTGCTACCTTTTATGAGTAAAAACCACACGTGGGTAAAGCCATGGCTGACAATAATTAATGTAAAAAGCACTGTAGCGGTGATGTGTGAATGATCAGTAATCAATATTATTGGCAGAAATTATAGGGCGCCAAAATCAAATTCCGAGTATTGCAGCTGCTATAGATGTACAGTTTCAGTTGTGTAATGGCATTTTAGTTTTGAGATTTTTTTTTAATAACCACAAGATGGCGTTGTTTCTCACAGTCAGTCACGCAGAGTACGAGAAGCTGACTTTAATACAGCTTTACAGACTTTACTTGACTGTGCTTGTGGTCAAAATGGCTGACCAGAAAAGCAGATGGTCGATTGGGTAATCCGCCCCCGCCCACCCCACCCCCCAACTCAAATCCCAGTAAGGCCCGTAACCTGTTATCCTCTCATTTCCCACGCACTTTTCCCCGTTTGCAAACGCCTTACCTTTTCTCACAGACGGCTTCCTCTCGAGGGCTTTCTCTGGGGATTTCTGAGGTGAGTCAAAGGTGGCCTTCATCCGCGAGACCTTCACTGCAGACTGACTTTGCTCGTCGCATTTGACCGCGCTGGGCTTGGACCAATCCTGGTGCAGATGCTTCTCGTGCAGCTGTATGTTTTCCTTGACGAGATCAGAGACAGGCCTTGACCTGGCCGTGTCTGGGGACTTTTCTCTCATCAAAATGCTATAATCACCTTCACTGACAGATTTGTAATCAGGCTGCTCTGGGCTTTCAGTTTCCTGCCTTGGGCGGTTTTCTTCTGTCTTAGTTGCCACCGAAATTGAGCTTGCAACCACATCTATTCTGTGGCGAACATGTTGAAAGTCTGCTTTTGGGTCATCACTCGCAGCGGGTGGAGGAGTGTTCACACACTTTACCTCACACGACCGTCTTTCGTGTGAAGGCTTTGAGGCACCTATATTTGATATGATCGCCTTGTTTGCCTTTGATTTCTTCACTGTACCGCTTTTGCAAAAATTGGATTTTTTGGTGACTCGGTCAGCAGGCTCTTCCACTTCAAAGTCACCCTGTGTTGTTTTGATTGAAGAAGACGATAAAAGGCTCTGGCTGACAAATTCTGGCGCGTTCTTTTCCTCAGCGGTGATAGATGTTGCTGCAGTGACAGCCGGGGTCATATCGAGCTCCGTAGCCAATTTATCGGCTTCAATCTCCCGTATTTTTTCTAGCGATGGACACACCTCCTTTCGGTTTCTCCTCAGGAGCTTCTCCAAAATAGAATTAGGTTCTGTGCCTGCAGCTGCATTTGATGGCTCTGTGTCTCGGTGAGCTTCATTGGCTTCCGTTTGTTGAGTTAAAGAGTTTGAACCCCACGAGGAGGGTGTCATGTGGCCATGCAACTCCCGTTTGTTTTGGTTACCTTCACCCTGGTCCTCCATTTTGATCATTGAGCAGACTCCAAACTCCTCTGCACACTTCTTCTCTTGGACTTTATCTTTATTGAACAGTTTGTATGTCCAAGCTGTTTCCTCGGTCGTTACGCTACTGTTTTGGTTTTTGCCTGGTGGAGCCTTCCCTCCTTCCAGATCATTTGCTGCCACCCCTCCTTGTTTCACCTCGCTTGCAGCAACCTGTCTCACCCGCAAATTGGCGTGCTTCTCACTGGAAGCTGTTATTGGCTGCTGCTTGTGGCTCTCATCCAAATCTTCCATGTCTGGCTCCACTGATTTTTTCCCTGCTGTGCTGCCAGTCTCCTCTTCACAGGCGCTTCCTGCCTTCATGACATCATCTGCATCACTGTCTGAATCTCCACATTCAGGGTGTGCGTCCTCCAATCCGTCAACAGGGGTCTGTTCTCCAGCTTCTAATTTGTCCTGGGTCTGTCCCATACTGGTCTACGGAGAAAAACATGCTGTTAACCTCACAACAAGACACCAGCCCCTACATTATTCCAACTGAACGAAAGAAATTGCTTCTCAAAGGAGACCAATTGTGAAAGATCAATTCAAACAGTTCCGATGTGTTTTAATGTATGGGACATACTTTAGTCAATATAGCCCAAGAATCCAAAATTATCCGACACTTCACACACCCTATTTCTTGTCTTACTGAAGTCAGGCAATTTTGAGGGGGCAGCCCTGACTAATAGTGCAAATGAGCGAGTGTTCACTTCGCCCCATATACCGCTGGGCCACACTACGGCGAGTCCGGCTTTCACTAACTGACGACCATTACGACAATGACCGGAGCAGCGTCGACTTGCTAAAGCAGAGACCAGAGTGTAAAAAAAATAAAACCCGTAATGTCAATGAAAGCATTTTGACTTCAGCACTTCTTCATACATTGTTGACACTGTCACTGTGTGTATTTGGCGCACAGACACATCATCAAACACAAAGAGAGGAGATCATCATTTCAGTAGTCATACTTCGGTGCCATTTTCTCTTTGGCAGTATATTTTTCTATTGTAAAATGGGTGCCTTCAAAGCCCATAAGAGACACTGAAGTAGCCTATTTATTTCTCTTGCGGTTCATTTACGGGTCATGATGATAATATCAGATTAACATATAATATACGCTGAGCAAAAATATAAACACAACATCTTTGCTCCCTATTTTTTATGTGCTGAACTAAAAAAAATGTAAGACTTTTTCGAAGTGCACAATAGGTCTATTTCACAAATCTGTCTAAATCTGTTAGTGAACTCTTCTCCTTAACCCAGATAATTTATCCACCTCACCTTGTGGCATATGATGCTGATTAGAAAGCATGAAATTGCATAAATGCGCCTTAGGCTGTCCACAATAAAAGGCCACTCTAAAATGTGCAGTTTTACTGCGTTGGAAAGTAACCCGTCTCACTAACGACAAATTTGCAAATAAAAGTTAACTTTCATTGCGGAGATAATACACAAAATAGTCAAAAATTAAACTTCAGTAAAAAATAAAATAAAAAATAATTTAAGAAAATCCTGTCACTGTCATGGTTTAAACAATCGAAATTGTCTAAGTGTGAGGACAGAATCACGCGGCAAACAATTCATCGTCACGCGGTGGCCAGTTTTGTGGAAGCTGTGAATCACGGCCTCTTATTACAATAACTGCTGTTGTATTGCTTCTGTTGGGTATTCATGCATTTGCAGTGTCAACATTTGCTCTGCGTGCACATTTTTATGACAAATTATAGTCACGAGATTTTGCTGGGCAGTAAAACTTCCTATGGCGCATTCTGCAATGTCTACATTGTGGACAGCTCAGAACTGGTCCTCCAAACGTGACACGAGCTTACCAGAAATAAACTTATCCCACAAAGTTGGAAGCCTTGAGCTACAAAAGAATTGTCCAAAATGTAAGATGAAAAATTAGGATTCAGGGGGAACTTAGGGGGGGGGGGGGGTCTTATTCAAAACCTGACTGGTGAAGTAAATGATTAAATGATTCAGCGGTACGGTATATCCCAACACGTATTTTGTGGTCGGTAAATGCACGATTTTTAGACTCAATCGACAATCCAGAAATAATGTACTAAAACATAACATCGATTTGATACCAGCATAGTCACTGGACTATTTCACCAACCTACCCACAGTACTTCATCACTTACCGACCTACTACAATTTTTACATATAATGTAGCACTCCAGTAATTCTATTATTGACTTGATTTGATCTGTTTGTGTTTTTGTATGTATCGACACAGAAATAATACCTCGGAGCTGCTTGCATGAGTTTCCGCAGAGCACAATCCAAAACAATGCATGTTCGGGTTAATTGAGGACTCTAAATCGTCCATAGGTTTGAATGTGTGTGTGTCTGTTTGTCTATTGACTTCTGACCAGTCCTGGGTGTACGCCACCTCTTGCCCAAAATCAGCTGGACTCGGCCCCAGCACACCCGCGACCCCAATGAGGACAAGCAGTGCCGAAAATAGCTGTTACGAGTGACATATTAGTTGTGAGTGGGCTTCTCCATGCTATTGAGTTCTGAAAAGTAGACGTGTGGAGAAAATGTAGCCACACAATGAACAATGACCAGACAACAATCAGACATGACTCTTGTTTTCCCTCCTCTCCTCGGCGTGACAACATATGACTGCTGCTGCTTTATCATCTGACAAGCCTGCACGTTGGCCCAACACATGGCCCAGGGAACTAAAGCTATCAGACCCTCTAAAACTGCACTAGAGAGCAGAAGCGCACGAGCCCAATGGATCCGTTGTGAAGAAGTTCAACAACCAGAAAAGAAGAGGAGAAATCCACAGATTTTCTCCTTCACCCATCCTTCAACACGGTGAACCCCGTCTTTGGAGGTGGCCCATACCCTGTTAACAAGCGGCCCGTTATCTCGTCCGATCCTCCTTGTAATGCCCGAGGCTGCTCACTTAATCGCCATGTGCTTTGCAGAATCAACATATGACTCACACATATACAGGAAGTAAAGCCAATAAACTTTTCCAGTTAGCAGATCATTTCTCTTTCTTGGCACATCAGCGTTCTGGGTGCAATGCCGTGACCTTTGACTTCACTCGATCCAATATAAATGATCTAAGAGAATCTCCGATCATGTATGTACAGTCAGTCAAGCCTTGCACTTACCAGTTAGAAGTAGCGGAGTGTATCCGTCTATCTTTCCCTCGCTCAAATTCCCTGTCAGGACCGACAGTGTGCTCTTTGTTGCTTGTTCGAAGATGGTCTGTCCTGAAACACGCAAGCAATGGGTGTCTTATATTATTGCCATGTGATGTCACAGCTCATTTGGCTAATACGCCGAGGTGAAACGTACTTTTCTCTGTGTTGAGAAACCTCACCATTGACATTCGTTAGGCTCAGCTCTACTCCTGCTTTTGCACAATGGCTAACACCACGATTCTTGCATTTTTCTGAGAAAAAAAATCCGTTCAACTTATATATATTTTTTAAAATCAGGCAATCAACACGAGTAAATAATACACTGTGAAAACAAAGATGCCATGCTGTAATAGGAGTGAACCTGGTAGGTTCACTGCAGGTGTGCATGGGAAGTTATGTGCTTCATGGCTGTAGTAACCCTTTTTATTTGTTTCTCTATAACAATAGTAACTATAGTAACATCTAAACAGGAGACATACTTGAATAATAAAACAAAAGTGGTGGTCTGGAGAGCGGGAATTACAGGATGAGGGGCCTACCCACACCTAGTGACTGTAGACCGAAAGCGACTTTCTTGGAAAACATGCATTTAAAAAAAAATATGATAATAATTTGTTTTGTTTTTTTACAGTGTGTGTGCGTGTTGCGAAATGTGTTGCAGGCCTCCCTGCCTCACATACAGCGGCATCAGCTTCAAATCATCACATTACACAGGTTTGGTGGTTAAAACTGAATTAATCACTGGTCAATTTATAGACATCAACAAGCTAGTTTTTACAAAAATATAATAACAGTACATAAAACTGCAGTTAAATGGTGTCAGCTGGGATCTTGGCCTTTGGTTATTTCAAATTAACCATGGTTCAAAAACGCATTTTGTATAACACAAGCATATTCTGTTGAACTTTTATGTATTTTCTATTCTGTTCATCTGTTTTCAAAGAAACTGGTCAATACAATTCACATTAACCGATATCATCATTATTATTATTATATTCATTCTTGGTCAAAATACTTTTAATTCGAGTAGCATTTGATTTTACAAGTTGAAATAAAAAATTCCGCACTTACAAACATCTAGGCAAGTCTACCCTCCAAAATATTCAAACATTCCTGGGAACAATCTACCATGCATTACGTGGAAATATATATATTTATGCGACTGTCGCGCCCAGAAGCCACCACATTCCAGCGCAGCATCACATGCTATGTTGTACACAGACCTATTATTCAGTAGAAAGGCACGCACGGTCGTACAGCGCAGCAGAGCACCAAGAGCGTGTTAATTGAAAGTCATTCATTGATGTCACGCAAACGAGGGAGGGGCAGCAGAATGTTATATAACCTGGCTGGTCGGAATAACGTAGCAAAGCACCAGATGACGACCGCGTCAAGACGTGATGATGTAACACACACGAACACCATCAAAGTCGTTGGCAAGACATTTGGTGAGGTCTACGGCAGTCACCCCCCCTCCCCCCCCCCACCCCACGTTTACAAATCCTGCAAGACCACAGTGGCATGACGCGTGCGCGCGAGTTTGTAAAATAATCCTCCACTCCTGCTTGCTCTCTTCCCAGTTTGACTTCTCGGAAGGCTGAACTTTATCCTCATTTTAGATCATCTAAATAACCCAGCATCAATATTAAGCGTTGATAATAATAATAATAATACACACATCTACCTTTACAATAAAAAAAACGTTTATTTTCATAATCAACACATACAGTACATTAACATAAAAAGTGCAATATGCATTATAACTACAGCAATGTACAGTACAAAAGTTACTGCATAAGTATATATTAAAAAAAAAATCATGGTTATCAAAAATGTGTATCGTGATCGTAGTTTTAAAAAGTGGATATGAGCGTAACAGCCTGACAGCAATAAGCCCAACAACTCCCTCAAGTTTTTTTCCATTTCTCCCAGATGTGCAAAATGTTGAACAGCAGTGAGAGCATTTAAATACTTGATTGACATGATGACTCTATTGTACGGCTTCAATTTGATGAAACAGCCATAGAGCTTTGGTTTTTCACATTTAAAAAACAATGACTGTGATGTTGGCAATCCTCAAGGATGACTTTTTCTCATTGATATCTTGTCAAAAATGTTCACAGAACTAGAAAGGGAAAGACCATTTCTGATATGAATTTCTTGATCTGTGTTATTATATTCGACAGATTTCAAGTCCAAACAACATGACTGCTCACTGTTTTCACAAAGTTCACTGAAGGGAATGATGAGGTGGATAACATTACTCTAATGTTATTTTGGAAGATAGCTTGTTGTGTACCAGTATACATAATTTAAAAAAAAAAAGAAGTGCAAAGGAACAACATACTCAGAAATTATTCTGATGTGTGTTGAAGACTAAAAAGCCTAACTCACTCCACTTTTCCTTTCATTCACTCATGCATCGTCACTCATCAATTCCATAACTTGATCTCAACGTCAACGAGAAACGGCTCTCCATGAATTCGACATGAAGGCCTATGGCATCTAAAACAAAGAACAGTGTAGTAAACAACTCTACAATTATGAACACTTTCACAACGCTTTGACTGGAAAAAGGTTTGTCAATTAACAATAATACTACTTTGTACCGGACTGGTTTAAAAAAAAAAAAAAAAAAAAAAAAAAAAAAAAAATGCAGACGGGCCCATACCAGGAACTATGGGCTGTGAATTAAAGGTTGTTCTTAGCCTCTTATCCTTCTGCCTAAAACGTTGTGCCTCTCTGGTCTCAAACGTAAGGCACTTGTTTATCCCAACCAAGTCAGAGGTGAACTGATGGCTTTCCTTGTCAGATACAGCAATATGACTTTCACTGTCAAAGTAGATTGACAAACAATGTGGCAAATAAGTGAATGCTTTGTATATATTCTTTTTGTTTGTTTGTTTGTTTCCACAATCTGTACAACCCTCTACAGCGCTACATGGTGGTGATGAGGGGGACCTGGAGTACCACCGTGCGTGTCAGCTTATGGGCTCCCCTGCTAGAGCTTTCTCTGGAGTGTGCAGGTCCTTGCAGGGTCGGAATTGAGCAGGGGTGGCAGGGGACTCCCATTCCACGCTGTGAGCTGGCTCCGGGGACAGCGAGAGAAGCAGTAGTGTTCCTGCATCTGAAGAGCAGGCAGAGCACAGGTCCTCAGAGGAGAGATTGAGGCTGTCCAACTTGGCCAGCGAGTTGGACCGTTTGAGCCTGGACGACACAGTGAGGCCCGCCAGACGCATGCGTGTCTCAATCTCCTGCGCCCTCTGACGTACGAGGCCGGGCTTTCCTCTCACGCTGCGTAGACTGTCACTGCTAGAGCTGCGTGTCAGGGTGGTGCCGTGAGGCGAGGAGGTGGGGGTGAGCATCCCTGACCCCACCACCCCCGACAAGGCTTCATTGGTGAGTGGAACAACCAGGGGCTCTAACCTTACTTGGCACGGTGTAGAGGATTTCATCAAGTCTCTAGGAAAGCCAGGGAACTCATCCTCTTCGTTTTGAAAGTTCTTCTTGGACATTTGACATTCGTGCAAAGGCTTCAAGGAATGCAGGCTCTCATGGGTCAAACCCGAAAGTCTCTCCAGTCTCTCTGCGTGGCGGCGCACCACACCTGACCTCTGCAGCTCCACAAAAGTGTCCTGCTGGTTTAGGTAGCAAGCCATGGCTGATGTATCTCTGTGAAACTCCATCGCCAGCAGCTCAGGGAGAGCCTCTGAAGAGGTTACAGACAGCCTATTTTCACACTCTATGTTTACATGCAACATATCACCACAGTCCTGCACCCCTAAAACATGAAGGGAGTCCGCTGGCGGCTGCGGTAAATCAGGGAGAGCTGAAGAACCAAAGGAAGCACTGTTGGCACAGTCGGACAGGGACAACATTGAACACTGGAGGTCTTCAGAAGAGGTCTGGGGTAGCAGAAATGGAGCACTTAGGACTTCAGGAGGACTGAGCTTAAGGCAAGGATCTGAAACAGAGGTTGGCGAAATGTCCTTCTGCTTGGAATTAAAATCCCTCTGTGAACATAAAGACACATCAGCTGCAAGAGGGGCAGCTTTTCCCTAAACAGAAAAAAGTGAAAATGTTAGTATGACATATAACAAATAAAAAGTCTCAATTTAATGTTTCCAAATACAAGCTCACATTAAAGTTCTGGTGAGAGGTAAAACAGTTGTTGTTGTTGGAATTTTCATTCAGGGTTGCCAGGTCCATGCCATTGCCGTCCACATCGCCTTCGACCTCCACATCCTGCGTTTCCTCTGCGCCTCCGCCTCGATCGCCACCCCCTCCGGCATCTGGCTGCATCAGTACCTCCATGTCTGCCTCCTCCTTTTGCACATCGTCTTCATCCTCTTCCTCCACTGTGCTAAACTCCAGTCGCAGACGCAGCTCCTCCAGGGGCTCTGGGCCGCGATTGCAGGTCTGGGCTGCCGTGCCCTTCGCTGTAGACCCAAAATGGGGAAGCCCCAGACCCTCTCGCCCATCGAATGCCTCATCGTCCAGCAGAGCGTCTCGCTCCACATCCTCGATTTCAATGAAGACTTTCTCCATGCCAAGAAGAGGAGGGCCACGTACCGGTGTTGAGGGCTCGCTGTCCAGCGCAGAGTCAGACAGCCTCCGGAAATAATAGTTGTTGTAGGCGGGGTCGATCTCCAGTGCCACTTTTCGGCAGGGGGAGGGGCACGCTGCACCTTTATCGGGCAGCATATCTTCACAGCAGGGAGACATGGTTGGCTCTGGCGTCAGGTGGTCTCCCTCTTCCTCACCACAGCACTGGGCCGACACCTGCTGGCCCTCGGCCATCTCACAGTCTGCGTCTGGATGCCACAGCTTGTTGTGACGCTGTTTGCTGAATGTAGAAGCAAAGGCCAAGTCACAGTCTGACATATATGAACAAGTTAAGAAAAGATTTCAAGCGATGCACTGTACCTCGCATCAAGGATGCCCTCGTACTCTGCCAGCTGTCTCATGAAACTTGGGTTCGGTCGTGTGATGCTCCTCTTTTCCTTGACAAAGTTGTACGCTTTCTCTAGCGACCAGCCGTACTCTTTCATGGCGTACGCAATGACTGTGGAGGCAGATCGGCTGACACCCATCTTGCAATGAACAAGACACTTGGAGTAGTTCTTTCTGTAGGGGAGAAGGTTCAAGTCATTAACTAACATTTTATGAATGTACGTTACACACAAATGGAAACGTTAGCGATATTCAGATTCTGGGTGACATTTGAGGATGAACCAAAAATGCAATATAACCTTTCCAGGTGAACTTAAATTGACCTTCCCGAAACTGTTGAATGCACATGTCCAACTGTTCAATGTTTCACTACTTTTTGCACAACTTGCTGTTCTCCGACAAGGAATTGAATGTCAAAATTCACAACTGGTGTGCTTGAGCCATGAATCAACTAATACATTTCCTGGTTCTATTAGAATTGGTATTGAGAGAGTAGTCTTCATCATGCTGAATCCCGAGCGCAACATGACGCCTAACAACTGATCAATAGTACCTTGTCATTGAGAGGCTTCAAACTGAATGTTTTCGGAGGGAGTTGGCCACTGAGTTTACAATGTCACCCAGTGTCGTCACCAGGTTACAACAGAGATACAGAAAGACTGGAAGAGTAACCGAAAGGCGTAAAAGCGAACATTCTTAGAAATGTATTGGTCCATTCGTGGATCAAACATTTGTTGTGAATTTTGCCATTGAGGTCCTTGTTGGAGAACAGACAGTTGTGTAACAAGTACTGAAACATAGTTGGGCATATGCATTCAAATGTTTCGGGAACCTTCTAGAAACGTTATAGTGAATTTTACGTCCATCTTGATATTTCACCCGAAAGCCGAATATCCCTAACTCTTTGTAAGTAGTATACATTGACTGGCCACTTAAACTGCTTGTCAATGTTAATACCTAACCAGACAATCACATAGTGGCACCCCAATGCATGTAGACAATTCATGTATGAATAACTGATTGCACAGATGGGCAAGATGTTTTTCTATTCCTGCAGGACTCACTTCGCTTTAACAATGAAGTTGTACGTATCGTTCCAGTGAGCCAGCAGGTCAGTGGCCTCTTCGTCGTACACACGTATGTTGTGATAACTGAATGTGCCTGGAAAAAAGTTGTCTATCTCTCTGGTAACATTGAGGATATATCCCACCCTGAAAAAGAGAGACATAGAGGTCATTCTTTCCTGCTTAGATTCCTATGTCAATATATTTTGCATGCGTGTCGACTATCACAGTCCCTCCACAACGATAAATAAATCACCCCGTCTCTTGCAGTTCTTCCAAATTTGATGCATTCCACTCAGAGCCCTGCAAAGAAAGAATAAATATATTGGTGAGACGAAGTATATTAGTATTATTATTATCCTTTCAGACGACTTGGTGATCCAGTATAAGCTTTGCTACCAGGTAGACATGGTCAAAGATGAGTGTAGCTTTGTCCATCTGGCCCAAAATCAACAGCATCTCATTGTCGATGAACTCTTTGAATTCCTTCAGGTTGCAGCTCATGTGCTGCTCCAACTCAGTGCGGATCTAACAAAAATGTAATAGCAAACAACTCATGAACAAGTGTGCATCTTCTCCATGATCACAAAATATTTTTATTACAACTTGACTTTAAAATTTTACACAAACTATACAAATATTTGCGTAGATGTGTTTATAGCTGCTTTGGTTGAGAACAATGTTTTCTCTTGTGGTCAAACTGAATTGAGTCAGCTGAAGTGAAATTAACTCTTGCTGAGCAGATTGCACATTTTTTGACAATAAAACAAAACAAAACTAATATTTGCCCAACAGGCGAAAAGGTTACTACACTGCTACAGCAGCAAATAGCAAAGTCAGAACACAAGCAGTATCAAAACAATAAAGAATAAAAATGTCCATGAGCCTAGTAATAAGTAAGCGTAACGATGTAAGTAAATGAAAAACACGCAATGGAATCAAGTGAGTTGTATTAACCTGTTTGCATGTGACATTCTCAAGATCCTGGCATGTCATGATGCTTCGGAGTTTGGCTCTGATAAGGCACTCGGTCCTCTCTCTCTCCGAAGGCCTGTCAGAGAGTTTTATTTACGTCTTGACACTCAGGAGGTTATAAATTATATAAATTAGAAATTACACACTTACAACACCAAGTTTTGAACAGAATTAGCTGACATAAGTTTGAGATTTTTATGTAATTTATGATGACTGACTTGTCGACAAACATAGTGGGCGAGTCTGGACGTGTGGATTCCAAGTCCTTCATTGTGTTCCATTCATTGATGCAACTCTGCTCTGAAGCAATGCAGCTTTCATAATAACCCATCCAAGTGAGAGCCATACCCCCGGGGAAATAGTTGTATCTGCGGGACACCTCGCAAGCTTTGTGGAGCACCTGAAGAGCTGACCTAGTTTGAGGTAAAGATTGTGGAGGGCAGTTAGACTGTTAAATTGTTGCAGACATACAAGTTAACCCATAAATGTGCTATTTTTTTTATTCAAACTCAATGCATGTGCAAAACTCTCATTTCCACCAGGTGGCATACTGCTGCATACGGTAAGCAAAAAAAACATTTTTCATGCAGATTGGCTGCAAAGGAGATTTGTTGTGCTGTGTCTTGAAACAAGACTTCTGCACATCACCACTAGTATGGCTGCAGAGGAATACTCACCACATAGCCTGCACTGACACAGGTTTGAAGACATGAGTCCGCCCTGCAGTGTTCACAGTAAAGCCCCTGAGGTGAAAACAAAACAGATTTCCAGCTCGCAGAGTGACATGGCATACACTGTTGTTTGCAGTGTCGATATGCAGGGAAATATTACTGTGGCACTCACCCATCTCCATCCAGATGGATTTTACTGTCACTCCACAGAGGCAGCACCATGCCGATCGAACAGCTTTTGCTGGAAGGAATATGAAAACATTATCTGGTGTTGAATTAGCAAATACATTACATTACACTATCAGAAGAGCAAAAGATGCGTGTGACTGAGCACAAAACAGAAATCACAACAACAACAACAAAATCTTACCCACACACGGCAATGTGGGTGTTATTCATATAAACAGTATTAGAGCGGTATTCTCACCAGTCCTTGTTAGTAAAGTCGATTCCCAGTAGGATGTTCTCCTCTGTGTCCTGCCGTCCACTGGTGTACACGACTACCATGTATCGCACACGATCTAACCATGCACTCTCCAGCCGCACGGCCTACTCATGGACACACAATGTACATTCATTTCAAAGTCATGTTACAGCTGTATTCGTGCTCATGGTGAGAAAGCTTTTTACTACTACTACTATTTGTACAGCGGCCACACCACGTTACATGCAATCTCTGTAAAGAAAATTGTCTTATTATTTGTATGTTGGTAACAGGCAATCTAACCAGCACGTCTGTTTCATACTGTCAGGCTTCTCACTAACCGATGCACACAAAGGAAACATTTGGTCATGCTCTTAAAACCTGCTCTCACAACTGATAATTACAAAGAACAAGTAGAGTATCTTTAGCACACAATAAAAAGCATTCTACAGGGTTAATTGTGCCAGGTAAGCCACTGGCATGTACTGGATGTGTGTGTAGGTTTTTGTTTATTAGCGTTGGTACGCTTATAGTGCATGTGGTAACTATTCACAGCGCTTCACCTTTTTAACATTTTGTTATGTTTCATCCTTTCCATAAGATTATTTTTTCACTCCAACGCGCATATGACAATGTGAAAAGTTCAAACATTTCTGGGGGGAGATTTTTGCAAATGTATTAACAAGAAATCACATCTCCAGTGCATCCTGTTTCCACTGATCATCCTTGAGATAATTCTACAGCTGAATTGGAGTAAATTCACTCTGGTAAATTCATTTGACTAGACATGACTTGAAAAGGCACACATCTGCCTATATAAGGTCCAAATGTTGACAGTGCATGTCAGAGCACAAACCAAGCATGAAGTCAAAGGAATTGTCAGTAGAGGCACATATCTAGGGAAGGGTAGAAAAATAAATCTCCTGCTTTGAAGGTACCAATGAGCACAGAGACAGACAGAGTTCTGAATATGGCTGTGCACCGACGCTCTCCATCCAACTTGATTAGAGTTTGAAAAGAGGAATGGGCAAAACTGGCCAAAGATGGGGATGCCAAGCTTCTGGCATCATATTCAAAAAGATGAGGCTGTAATTG
Source organism: Phycodurus eques (assembly GCF_024500275.1). Classification (NCBI taxonomy): domain Eukaryota; kingdom Metazoa; phylum Chordata; class Actinopteri; order Syngnathiformes; family Syngnathidae; genus Phycodurus; species Phycodurus eques. The sequence goes on from NC_084527.1 coordinate 4,907,312, forward strand.
CTAGCAAATGAGTATCACCAAAGTATTGAGCAGAAGCTGTGATTACTTATGTATGTGTAATTTCGTCGTCTTTTATTTGAAATAAATTAGCATTTGTTTAATGTTGTAATTAAAGGGTGCCCGTGTGTAGAATTTTGAGGAAAAAATAATTTATTACAATTTGGAATAAGGCCGTAACATAACCATACTGTATGCTGGAAAGGTCAAGTGCTTTGAATACTTTACGGATGCACAATATGTTGTTTCTCACCAGTTTGATCCGGTCCTCTGAGCGAAGAATATTTATCATCACCTGTAGGTGTTGCGGTAAGTCCCCTGTTAAAAAAATAATTAAATTAATTAAATTAAAACAAGTGTCAGTGATTCAATTTCAAGGTTAAATAATTCTAAGGAGTGCTAACAGTCCTCCACTTTCAAATATCCAGAGACGTTTTATTTATTTTTTTAACTCGGTTTTCCTATTTTAACATGAACAACAAAACAATAAATGATTCTCATTGTTACATCCCTCCTTAAGATTTATCAGTTAAACTGGATTGTGAAACATGGTGTGTGCAGGATCAACTGCGATGACAGACAGCTGTTGATGGGAGGCCAACATTGTTAATTACAACCTTTGGCATAAAACGGAAAGTACAGTGTTTGGTAACGTATATTGCAACATAACGTCATTTCTAGCCTCAAGTCTTAAAATCTAAATCCTAATAAGAATATGAATTATGCATCAGGGTGTTAAGGTGCCGAATGAGAGCAGTCGCAACAGAATATTGTAGCATACAAACTGTATAGAAATCTGATGTGTAAAAGGGTTATTCTTCATTTCTCGTCGCGCTGGAGTTACATTATAAACCATGAAATATTATCCATTCACTCATGAAACATGACAAAGATAAAACACTGTATGACAATATGTTTTTGATGAATGTAATCTGGTGTACATTCTTCAAGTGTGTTTTGGATAAACTCGAGTGGATCAAACAGTTATGTGTTAAAGTATATTCATGGCCTGAGTTTACATGGCTCTAAGGCAGCCAAGTTGGCATGGCACCTATTCAATAAGTGTCAACCAGTCAGAATCCAAAACATAAGAATAGAGTTCTAAGAATGATTTATTACGTTTCCACTTTGTTTATAGGAATGGTTCAGACAAGCTGAATGAGTGCGAGGCGTCAAGCAAGGTGGAAAAACCTGTCACCATGACCGATTGACAATGCAATTTAGCTAATCATGATAATTGCATTGCATGACATCGGAAATACGTAATAACCAGAATGAATAAAAAAATAATCAGGTCAAACCCAAAGGTACACTCACACATGTACGAACGGGCATGCACCAGTCTGTACAGGCTATTTCCTCCTAAAACTTTACCAGCTAAGGCTACACCTACACCTAACTGACACCCATGATTCACAAGTCAAAGTGACTACATAGGACTGATTAAATAACCACACCCCAAATCATGCAGTCTTAGCAACTCAGGGCTGAATGGTTACATCTTTTGTCTTCCACAATGAGTGCATTTGGACCAGTTATTGAACAGAATTTTATTTCAGACAGTGTTATAATCAAACACACAATTCAAAAGATACAAAAAAAATATTTCCAAACAGCTGGCCGAAAGGTTTAGGGCTGAAACTAAAAGCTTATAAATGCTCTGACCCAGATCACAATCTTCATTTAAAAAAAAAAGAAATGGTCTCCGTTGAGCCTTTTCAGCAAAAAAATAACAACAGACACGTAACCAAGTAAAAAATTAACAATCCTAATCGACGACTGGAAAAAAATAAATCAGCCATAATAGTTCACAAAAACACAATAGCTCAACATGCATCTATCAAATTTTCCACTTCACTATATTTACATTAACTAACCACTTTGTTTGTATTTCTCTAGTATATGAAGCTTTACATTTCTTTTATAGTGTGCAGCTGTTCCACTTTTAATTCCACAACTTCACCCCAGGGACAGCCATGCACATGCTTTTCAGTGTGATGCACATGACTGTTGTAAATTCCTTGCCCCCCTTAAATCATAATTCCCACCTCTGTCATTATATCTTTTGTGGACGTTAAATGGTAATACATTATGTCTTGCTTCGTACACTATTTGTGCACTTTTAAAATCCACAAAAAAAATAAATCGTTGCTATGTTCATAATAACCTAAATTGTTCACTAATCTGACGGTTCTACTTTGCATAGTGCATATTGGTTGTACAGTGCCCTTGTCGATGTTACTCCACACAGTAAGAAAAAGCGACCGTTGGATATTTGTTGTGGTTCTCACCTGCATGTTTGTGGTGAGGATGCACTTTTTGGCCCTGCTGGGAGCTCCCTTGCTGTAGGAAGAGCGCAGCACCCTTCACCATAAAGAAGCTCTCACTCAGGCTGGAAAAGACAAAAGAGACTTCAGTTTACATCAGAAGATGCTCCAGATCAGCGTGCAGCATTCATAATACACCTTTCCCATAGCCGGACTTTTAGGATATTATGCCTTTGACCAGCCTTTTCCACACTCAAGGTCTTTTTTGATGGATGTTTGTTTTATTAAATTCATAAGCGCTTTAATGTGGACTCTCTCATTTTCAGTGAGTTCCCAATGATTTACCATTTGGAACAGGAGTGAGGAATTTAAAGCTGAATTCACCTTTCTATACCAACAGTTGAGCTGGCTCACTGAGCTTCACTGATAAATTATTCAAGATAAACGATCAACAATGAAAATGTTTTTGTTTTTCTTTGTTACCTTCAACACTAACACAATTTGACAAATTAATGAAGAACTAATGATGTGTCTTACTATTTTTTTGCGAACTTTGTTTTGTATAACAATATATTCAAAACTTTACAGATAAGAATAATTATATTTTAGCATTAAAAATAATCTAGTTAAATACCTATATACTGGTGTAATAACTATCAGAGAAACAAATTATATCGTAATTATCAGTTCTGATAATTCATAAACCTTAGATTGGGTTGTGACCAAATACATTTTTTTAGCACCATATATAACTATTTAATGACCATACATTATTTATTTTTTGTATCTTTGTAAATTTCTACTTTGGCTCTTGAGCTGAAAAGGTTTTGGAAACCTTACTATAGAACAAAGAAATTAAGTGACATTCGAAGATACGCATGCATCTGGTATTATGTTTCAAAATTGTGTCACGTCTGTAAGTTGAGCTTTTTTGCCTGGCTGAGTTCTTAAAACATTGTGAATGTTAACAAATTCACGCATTTTATCAGAAATCCAAGTACATTCCAAAGATGAAAAAATAAATAAAACAAATTCTAGCTTTTTCAAGAAATGGGCTACTGAGACTCAGGAGTAGGGCATTAGTCACTTGACAAATTCCATATTTAAATGAAGGGTTCAGTTAATGTAAAAAATAAAATCAAAAATAGTATTACACTCAGCTGAGCGAAGAAGCCTGAAGACTACTCGTCTTGTTTACTTGTTCTCTCTTAGCTTTGGCTGGATGCAGTACAATACTGAGTGACATCAAGTTCCAAGATCCACCATAACTGAGTAAGTATGACTAACTATTCACACCTGCCTATAAAATTCATGTATTTTCAGCTTTGGCTCAGCAGTTGTCAACAAGATGACATCGGTGAATAATAAAATAGTCAAGTGATTCCTCCAGGTTGACTTGGGTTATTCCATGTATTTGAAAATCAATGTGAGCACATTCATCCTTGGACTTGGCAGGAGGATGGTGCCTGCCTCCTCTGGAGGCAAACCATGACATCATAAGGAAAATTCTAAACTGTTGAACGAAAGCTACACACTGTAATTCAGGTAATTACGAAAGACTAAGAATAACATAACCTTTTCCCCAAACACTGTTGAAAAGTGCAGTCATTCGTGTCAGAAAGTCTGTTAATTAAACTCATCACACGAAAGACAGAAATGAGCAATACAGGGCGATGCAATTACTGTACCTCCAGTATCTTCAATGTAATACTATCTCACAGTATAATGGAATATTATCCAACAAAAGTACTGCAACAACGGGCCATTACTACAGAAACTAAAAATGGCAAAGACAAAATACAGGCCTTGTCAAACCACTGACTTACTGATTGATTACTGTAACTCACTGATTGATTATTGTGTTACTTCATCCGTACTGTATTGTTTTTGGTCTTGTCTGTTTATCGAAAGTGATGAGATTCAGTATCCATCATGATCAGGATTAGCACAAGAGGCATTCCAAGCAAATAGTCTGCAGTAGTAAGCAGAATGAAAGTAATAACATTTTCAAATCGCTCAACTGACAAAAAATATGCTGCTTCATTACACCAAATGTCAGCTAAAAAGAAAACATTTTGATTTCAATACGATAATACGAAAATTTTGCACAATACAGTTCTGCATACTAGTATAGTGCCTAAACATCCACAAGAGCAGGCCAGCACCGAACAGAACATTTTACAAGAACAATGGATTTCCCTTCTGTAAGCCTCACACTACATTCCCTCCGCCCTCGGCACCATAGGAAAAAAATAAAAGTTCCACAGAAACAAAGCATGTGGGTGGACACTTTTCGAATGAGGGTTTTTTTCTCACTGTAGTGGATTTAGTTTTAGTTTGTCGGATTTGTGAGATTTACTAGGGTCAGGAGGGCTCAGGCAATAATGGAAAAATATGAGGCTGAAGCAGCAACAGACGGAGCAGAAAAGGAAACAAACAGATTCTTGCTTGCTGCTCAGTATGGAGGACAAATTCCGGCTGCTCATTTCAACAACGAACTCAACACAAAGGTCAAAGGACTTAGACCGGGATAACTTCAGCTCATCCACAAACATATTTATATTTAAAAAAATAATAATAATAATACAAAAAGTATCAAAGCAAACATCAGACTGTGTGAAAATCTTCACTGGGATTCCACAACAACAGTCCCTCTCGAGTCATCCCTTTGTAGCTAACGTCTCCTGAACCATTTGCTGTAATAATAATAATAATGCCACCTATTTGTTTATACAAATGCACCATCATAAATATCCTGGTTGTGCATGTGACGTTTTTTTTTTAACATATTATCAACGTGCCAAAAGACTGAAAAGAAATCCTTCTGGTTTTCTGAAGTAGATCTGTGACATTTGTGTCATGTTAGTTCATTGATTAATTATTCAGTTTTCAGGCCTGGTGAGGACTGCCCAGTTTTAACAATATTGACTACTAATTTAAAATTTGCAAGCAGGGAATGAAAGTGAACATAACCAGAGTTTTCGTAGTATATTAGCTGTTTCCAGAAATTACTCAGCGATGTTAGTTCCCAGGCTAAAGAGTGTTAACTTCACTCACATGCGCTGCATCTCACTATGGGTCAACATAGCATTCTCCACAAAATAAGGTAGCGTCATCACAGCCTCCTGAATGGCTTCTACAAACAGATGCATCCTGTTGAATCCGCAAGCCACTTTCTCTTCACCAGCCTTGAGAAAACACGAGACATGAAACAGCACCGGTTTCGAGTCTCGACCCGATCGCTCTACTGAGTGACAGACAGCCTGGACTCATCCACTCCACTTGGTGCCGTTTAAGATTCCACTCCTTCTGGTGCCACCTCCCTCCTCTCAGCGTCTGTGGGTGCCTCTCAGACTGGATGGACATGCTGCAGTCTCCACCTGCCACCTGAAACTAACACAACCGTGCTTGTCTAATCGGTCTATACGGCTTCACAGTATCAAAAGCATTTCTTAAGCTTTCTTTTGCTGCAGACAGCACTCTCGGTGTTACGAGATGTATCTTTCCCACCCTTGAGCTGAAAATATGTGGTCTGGTCCTCCATTAGAATTGGCACATTGTCTTGCCAGCGCAAAGAAAATATTCACCTACAGGATCTTGTCTTTCAGTCTATAGTTTCCCAACCTTGATTAAGCCAAGGCACATAGATACAACGAAACACCACCAAAACAAAATGTCACAAAAAGTACACTTAAATAATAATCAATTTGCTAACAAATTTAATTAATCGTCATTCGCTGAGGGCAGCACGGTGATCGACTGGTTAGCACATCTGCCTCACAGTTCTGAGGACCCGGGTTCAAATCCGGCCTCGCCTGTGTTGAGTTGTTGCATGTTCTCCTACGTGCGTCTTCTCCGGGTATTCCGGTTTCCTCCCACATTCCAAAAACATGCATAGTAGTTGAAGACTCTAAATTGCCCGTAGGTGTGAATGTGCGTGTGACTGGTTGTTTGTTTATATGTGCCCTGCGATTGGCTGTCGACGAGTTCAGGATGTAACCCGCCTCTCGCCCAGAGTCAGCTGGGATAGGCTCCAGTACGCCCACGACCCTAGTGAAGCGAAGCGGTACCCTATGCCCTTGCAAGCAGCAGACCCTAACACTGAAGTAACTGGCCGAGTCAATTCATTTTAAATCGGGAAAACTAATGTGATGAACAAGACAATTGAGATTATGAGCTTGGTCACAACAAAACTTGTGCGTGAAGTTAGGACTGTAAATTACAACTGTAATATACAAGTCAGTCTGATATAAAGTCATCCTATGAAGCACAAATTTACTTGTGATTTCATTGCATGTGGGAGCGCAACAGTATGTGAGAAATGTGTGCAATCTTGAAGCGAGACGTGACTTGCCTCATGCACAGATGACTGCTTGCACGTCTATGGGTCAGTGCAGAGGCTGTTGGAAAACATATTGAGGCCCCGAGTGATTTTCCAAAACAATTCTCCATTATATAAAGACATGACACAAGCTTAACAATTGTTTTTTTTAATGAACTATTACATTTTTCATAGTATGATCAAATCTATATTTGTTTCTTATTTTAAATTGGCATGAACTGCAAATCTTTCCAAAACCTCTGTGCTACAGTAAGCTCACTTACCATATATGCAGCATTCAAATTTGTTTTTCGGATTTTTCTTTTTAAATCCAACGATCACTAAGGACAAATCTTTTATACCAATAGAAGAATATTACACGCAGCATTAATCTGCAAATTCAAACTCCTGCTTATCATACAATGAAAACCATTTAAATTTCAGTCTTGAAAATACAAAAAGCCCAGATGCCGAGAAAGTCAAGAACTACTAAAATGGAACAGTATGTTTAAAAAGAGGGGTTTATGTGTACTTTAAATACGCGACTTATCCATTGTTTGGCGTCATCAGACCGGGACACCAAATTGATGTGTTTGGCAGAGGTAAACTATCCTTTAGCCCGAGTTTCCTAAGATTACAGAAGAATACTAATTTCTTACGGTGCCAAAAAAAAACAATACAAAAAAAACACTTTACAAACCCGCTTATTGATTTGAAAAAAATAGACTCATCTGTTGAAAATATTTAGGGGGGAAAAGTGCAACGTTTTCACAACAGTACGCCAAACTCCTAAATAAATAAATAAATAAAAAGAATGGAAATGTTTTGCTGAAAATGCTACACTTCATGTTGTATTTTGGCCTGATTTTAAAGGGTTTAAGGTCAAGGAATATTTTTACGTTATATCAATTATTACTTTCATTTGTGAAAGGTTAAGGCCCTTTTTTACGCGGCACTTAACAAAGAGCCATCTGTGTGCTGCCGTGACGAAACGGCACAGCCCCATGTCGGTACGGCTGGCGGCAGTATGTGGTGCACACGCCTGCTGTCGTGGCTGGTGCATCCGAATTTAAAAAATGTCCACTCCGGGCAGCAGCGCGCTGCGATGACATCTCGGTGCATCCAATACAAGAATTTATGGAGGAATGGTTTTCAGAGTAACAAAAGGAAGAGATTTTGGCACAGCTGTACTTTGGAAACAGCATGGAAAGTAAAAAGCTATTACTGCGGCAACTGTCCCAGTGTCTTGAGCTCTGGCACACAAGACAAATGTCGTACCGTGATGTGGTAAAGAAAGCATAGTGATGGACAAAGAGCTCCACAACTTTGAATGTACCAGGTTGGTTAAAAGTGGAAAAAACATGTGATATTAGGATTTTTAACATGAAAAATGTTGCCTTAAAATAAAATACAGCATAGCCACACATACTTCACTTGTATCACATCTCTTCCTCCTGCTCATTTTAAGCAAAGCTAGGGTGATCCGTTTTAACTACTTTACATCCAAAATTCTCGTGAGAAAGAAACATTCAGAAATGGCTTCAAACTGACTCTAATTTCTCCTTTGCTGACGCCAACTCTTCAGCTGCCATTGCAGAGCTCACTAAATGCCTCACAGACCAATTTCACCAGTCATTAACAGCAATCGTGTATCATGTGACAGAAGCGCAACACGAAGCTTGCACTCACTTACACACTTTTTACATTGCCAACAAATCTCATCATGCATTGCAACTTTTACCACCGCACAGCCAGATTAAGTGCTATATAGTTTGCTAACTGTGATGCATCTATTTTGCGGTTGTGTATGTATGGAGGCTTAAGACCTTAAGACTTACCTTTGATTCATCCGCCGTTCATCTTCGCTCCCAAAATCCTGGAATAGAGATTGTCATGATTACACTATGCATTTTTAATAGTAGAATACAGGCAAACTAAAACTTTACAAAAGATTAGACAAAGAAAACAGACCAAAGAAGTCCACTTTGATGTGCTCCGGGAAAGCAGCACATAATACTGTAATGATCATTCTAAGCCAATGAAATAAGCATTACCAATACTTGCGTTACAAATGTGGAGCACAGAAAAATATACTAGTAGTACTAATGATATAAGAGTTGACTCAATTTACATTAATGTTATACTGAACAAGTGTACCTAATGGAGTGGTTGGTGAGGGGATATGCAGATGAGGAGTATGTTCATTTATGATCAATTATTACGCATGATATTTCATTTCCCATCCTACCCTCTTGTACTGTAAAAAGGGTGAATCAAGCTTAAAATACAAGCTACTCAACATTAGCATCATTTCTGTGTATGCGCTGTTTTCTTGCAGTAGTAGTACTCCATCACTGCACCCACTCCTCGTCGAGTCGATGACATCATAGCTGCAGCAGCTTTAACGGTTCCATGTCACCGGACATCTGCGGGCTGTGCCAGCCACTACAGATGCATTATTAAATTAGCAGCATGAAAAAAATATAATAGCAGGGACTGCTGCACAAATGAAAACAATTACAGTGTAATCGCAGTGTCCTTGTATGCTTAACACCGTGGTATTGGTACAAGGTTATTTCAATACCCCTTTGAGTTGATTTAAGATAGCTATGGCCAAAACATACATGTCATTTAAAATAAAAAAGCAGATATTATTACTCGAGATCTAGTTTACACTAAGAATGACAACTGAATACGATGCAATACAGAGATCTCAGACAGGTATTACTTTAACAATATTTATCATTTCGGTTGTAGTTCACAGAGGTGCATAATATTCAGAGATGTCACCTTTCGTGACGCTAAATAAGGTCAGCAAAACAGACACTTCACTACGAGACAGTGCAGTTGTACACTTTTAACATGGGTGATTGTTAAACTTGATAGCTAGCGCCCCCATCCGACAGTGAAGACGAGGCTAACAACTGTGTTTAAAATTGAAATGGGAAGTTGCTGTCATTCAGAACCGAACATAAATGTCAGGTCAACCTCTCAAAAATGATACAATAAAGCCACTATGTGGGGCAATAATAAGTCTTTTACTCGACAAGTGTCTGGTTACTCCTCTAACGATGGCTTTCTAGAATCCAAACAGGAATATGACAAGCCATCCAAGAAAACACGAACGTCTCACGAGCTCTAATATCAAATGTCATAACAGTGGATAAAGGGCAGCTTGGAGGGGGGGGGGGGGTGCATGGTTTTCCTCTGTCTTAATAATGTTGTGCCGGGCAGACTATTTAATCGATTTAAATTAAATTAAAGCGTCATAATAACTGCTGGCCAGTCACGTCATGAACTAGCTAACGTTAGCTACATTGCTTCTAAGTCTAGCGCAAGCTCAACTTTATCCAATTTTACGCCTAACCGGGTAACCAAATGTAAAGTGTATTCTTTCTTTTGTAATCCCCCCCGCCCCCCCCGTGTCAATTAAAAATTCATTCATTCAACGTCAGTTCAACGAGCGTATACGGTAGATGCAATGTCGGGACAATATAGAGAAGCACTGGTTCGCAAAAACACAACGAACGGTAGCTAGCGGTCGTTTCAAGCAAAAGGGGCCTTTCTCCGGCAACATCGCCCCCAAAAACGCCACGACACCCCGGAGCGTTCGTTTTTGTTCGACAGACCTCGCCCGCAGTGGTGGTCGCGGTGCTGGCGGTGGACGCGGCGCTGGGGGTCGGGGACCGCTGCAGAGTAACTAACGCCATAGCTGGAAGCTGAAGACGCACCGGCGGCCGTTGTGGCCTGCTGAGCTGCCTGCTAGTGCTAGCTGGCCGGCTAGCGATCCGCCTGGCGCCTGCTGAATGAACAGATGGACGGAGGGCGCTAGACAGTAGACATCACGGACCTCGCGTCATGACACTTTCCATTGATTGGTACAGCCCAGTAGTCATAGTTTGCGCACTTAATCCAAATCTATAATCGGCACTAAATTCAGAAGTGACGAATGCAAAATTGCACCAAAATGAAGACATCACAACGTGTGTACATTTCTAGCTCAAATTAAAATGTACTTATCAATATTGTCGAGCTGCCCATAATTAAAAGACAGAAATATATCATGTGTCAAACTCAAGTCCAAGGAGCCAGATCTGGCACACACACTTTGTGTGTCAACTTCCATGATTCTTGCAAAAAAAAAAAAAAAATGTACCGAAATTTCTAATTGGCATGTGTCATCAATAATAACGTTGATATATTGCAAGCATTATTTTGTTACCAACGTGAACAAAAGCTGTACAAACTTTCATCCTTGACTTCCGATATCAAAAGTAGTCATCCATCACATTGTTGTGTACAGTGTATGTAATACTCTAATAATCATATTAAACATTTATATGGTCGCACGGTCATAAGGGAAACCGTAACTGCAGTGTGGCCCCGCTATGAGAAAAAAAAAAATAATAAAAAAAAATAAATAGAATTTGACACCTCAGTCAGAGCTCGATATAGACTCCGCCCCTCGCTCAGTGATATTGGCTATACATTTAACGTGCACAGCAGACGCACTCCTCCACGTTGCGGACGTCGATCGCCTTCTTCTCCTCTTGACGGTACAGTGACTTGTTTCGACACACTGTCCGTTTTTGGCGTCTGTGTTTCATATAGTTTATGCCATAAGCCCAAAGTCGCCACAACTGAAGCGCGACACTCGCAGAAATGCCAAGTATATGCTAATCATTTCCGCCCTTGGACCACACTGCACGTCGCTTGTTTGTTCTAGTTACGAATTTGATCAACTAGATAAACTACTTTCATTCAACTTTAGTTGCTAGTTACATTATATAGAAAGTATTGCACGTAATATTGATTGATTTCTTGTCTTGCTGAGCTACTTTTCTTCTGATTAATCCAATTACAATTTTTTTTATTAATTAGTACAGTACTGTACAATGATATTTCATTCATACAAACATTCCATTTGGTGTCCTTTGACATCAATAATAATAATAATAATAATAATAACTTAAATAAGAAGTGTCTTTCACGTCTGCCTAACAGAAATGTAAAAGGATGCATTGCGCATCCCCTCTTCTGTTCCTCCAGACATGCGTGTGGCTGTAATCGGTGCTGGAGTCTTTGGTCTGTCCACAGCTCAGAGCATATATGAGCAGTACCACGCCATTGTCACTCCACTGATCATCGAGGTGTACGCAGACTGCTTCACCCCGCTGACCACCAGCGATGGAGCGGCAGGTCTTTGGCAGCCCTATATCAATGACAAGGGAGATGTCCAGGAGATGTATTTGTATTCTTTTTGACTCTTCTTCTTGAAAATGTTCCTGTTTCAATAATGCATTCTCCTTACCTTCAGGAAGTGGTATAAACAGACCTTTGACTACTTGCTGAGCTGCCTCCGTTCACCAGAGTGTGTAAAAATGGGTATTTTCCTCCAATCTGGGTACAACCTCTGCACAGAACCAACCCCCGTGAGTGAAGCTTTGCGTTTAGATTTGATGTCGTCGCTAAAAACTCAGAAACCAAAACTTGGCGGTTATTTTAGTTTGAAATAGAAGGTTTAATATACTTTTAAGTGTAGTATACTAATGGAATATCTACCACAGGCTTGTCTGATTATGTGACTTTGACGAATGAATGTCAGCAATTTATAAAACAATAACATTTATGAGGCTGTTTTACACTTACAAGCTGTAGATCAATTGTGATTCAGTGACCTCGAAGGCCGGTGTAATAAAAGACAATCAGGCCACAAAGTCCGCCCTCACCTCACCCGTGTCTTGTTTTGTGTGTGCAGGACCCAACGTTTAAAGACACAGTCCTGGGCTTCAGATGTCTCACAGAGCGAGAGCTGAAGATGTTTCCTGGTTACAGGTAGCGGAGGATTGAAGCGGTTACGTTACTACGAAACATGGAATGATCATAAAATCACGGCCATTCATAGTTCATTTGTTTCAGAACATTTGGCTCGTCCCAAAGAGATTGCAAAGCCTTAGCATTGCAGTCATTTTTGACAGGATGATTCAGTTAGTTTCTAACAAACCTCTCTCTTCTAAAATGCTGTATACCTTTTTTATAGTTATGGGTGGTTCAACACTGCTCTCATATTGGAAGGTAAAACATACTTACCTTGGCTGATGGACTGGTGAGTTTTTTTTTTTTTTTGCACAACTCTATATCAACACAAATAAGGACTCAATATTTCATTAAGTTTCACTTGCTGTCGTTGTCTTATTTCCTTAATCTGTAAGCAAATTTCGTCGACACACACGTTTTTAAATTTGTCTTTTTTTATATAAAACATCACCTGTTTGTTGTAACCTGAGTTGAACCAGACAAAGGTCATTTTAAGACTACCATGATGCAAATTATTACTTGGTCAGCCATTAAACCATGACCGGAGACCACGCCATATTCTTTTTAACTTTGATTCGATTTGTCGCTTATATAGGCCACTAGATCTGAATCAACATAACAAAGTCTTAGCAGTTTTAGATAAGGTACCCAAATAAGTCAATTGTCAATGATTGACTGCTTTACATACAACCATCACTGATGCAAGCTGAGGATAGAAAATAGTTTATTTCTTTTTTCTTATTGATTTAGCCTAGCAAGCTGTCTAGTAGTAAACACTGTAAAAGTGCTTTACATAGTCCAAACAGCAGCCCATGCACCATACATTGCGGTATATCCGCTACAAACAGCCTGCGTAGCAGAAATGAAAGCATCATAATTAGCATGTGTTCTGGTATTAATATTACATTTGGTGTCCTACTCAGGTTGGCGAAACGGGGTGTGAAATTTTATCACAGGAAAATTGGATCTTTTACAGAGGTTATCTTTTTAATTGTCTAGTTGCACACACAGTTAAAGCCCCAAATTCTTCATACTCTGGTCAAATTTTGAGTAAAAGTGAATTGACATTTGATGAATGACTGGTCATCTTTTGGCTGGAAAGTGGCACACGACTGTAAGATGTGTGAAGAAATGTACTGCGAATGAGAGTGGCTGAACAAAAATGTTTGACAATATCCACAAAAACATGCCTAAAACATTAAGCACTGTTTATTTTGCACTATTAAACCATTATGACACTCAAGGTGTCAAATTGTAAATACACAACCCCAATTCCAATGAAGTTGGGATGTGTTAAACATAAATAAAAACAGAATACAAAGATTTGCAAATCATGTTCAAGGAATTTAGGGATTTCATCATCTACATCCATAATAGCATCAAAAGTTTCAGAGAATCTGGAGAAATCGCCGCATGTAAGCGGCAAGGCCGAAAACCAACATTGAATGCCCGTGACCTTCGATCCCACAAGCGGCACTGCATCAAAAACCGACATCAATGTGGAAAGGATATCACCACATGGGCTCAGGAACAGTTCGGCGCTACATCCGTTAAGTGCAACTTGAAACTCAACAACACCCAGAAAACGCTATGGTAGGTTGATTGAATACTCTAAATTGGCCGTAGGTGTGAATGTGAGCGCGGTTGTTTTTTTTGTTTGTATGTGCCCTGCGATTGGCTGGCGACCAGTTCGGGGTGTACTCCGCCTCTCACCTGAAGATAGCTGGGATAGGCTCCCGTAGGTCCGCAACCCTAGTGAGGAGAAGAGGTACGGAAAATGGATGGATGGATATAAAAAATCAGTCCAGGTCACACTCCTACAGGTAACTTTATGCAAGATAGGAATACTTCTCAAAATGAAAAAGTCAAACATTTGTATTCAATATCTCTTAACACAATTTCCTAGTCTTTTGGCACTTGTGTAATTTCCAGTGAGAAGGTAACTCTTCAACAAAAAAAAAATAACCTCCAGCTCTAAATTTGGCCAGGGTCTGAATCATTTTGGGCCAAACTGTATATTTCAACATTTTGTTCACTATACCATGACCATCCAAAAATGCTCTGCAAGCAAACATTTGTTTTTGTTTAGTTTTTTTTTCCTTTTTTACATTCTTTCCCTTGGGTGTTTTTAGCTGTCTAAAAATGGTGCAGATGTGATGATAAACTGTACTGGGATGAGATCTGGAGACCTCCAGCCTGACCCTGAGCTGAAACCTGCCCGGGGGCAGATAATAAAGGTTAGGAGACTCACTGTATTTGTCATTTGGGTAGACTGGAAGAAGTTATTACTTTTTATATTCCTGTTTTCTAGGTGGAAGCGCCATGGTTGAAGCACTGGGTTATGACCTACACTCCTCAAGGGGTTTACAGCTCACCATATATCATTCCAGGGTAGCGCAAGTGACTTGACCGTGACAAATTCCACTTTCACACTGCATTCCCAGTAACAGTAGAGCCGCAATTCATTCGTCTGTCCCTTTAAGACAGGACCCACCAAAGTGGCTTTTTACTAGAAACGGGTGTGCTTGCACGAGACAGACTGCCGCTTTCAGATGATTAGACACGAGACGGCTGCAGTGAGACAGCTATAATTAATTTGTAACACAAAGGGATGTGGCCAGTCGCCCTGATGGTCCCTTACATAAGACGGCAAGCTGGGAAAAAGCTGCGAAAATCCCAGTGTGAAAGACGTTTTTAGTTACTTCAATGAACACTTTTATTTTAGATGCATTGTATCTCTCAAATGATACATGTATTGCAAGTCCCTAGCCCACAAAATATATATATGCAGAGAAATATTTCATACCATCACACACACACCTTAGTCGTGCTTACAAAGGTACTGATGTGCGGTCCATGTGTTATCATGCTGTTGCTTTCTTTTCCTCTGTTTTTATCTGCAGGAGTCGTCTTGTGTCAGTCGGCGGGGTATTCCAGTTGGGGAACTGGAATGAACACAACGATTCCGCCGATCATAAGGCCATTTGGGAAAAGGCTTGCCAGCTCGAGCCGAGCCTCAGGGTAATGTAATTACAATTCTTGTGATGCCAGTTAATGTCTACAATATGTACAAAGGTATTGTGACACCTGGTTGTTACACCTACAAGAACTTAAACTAGGAAAAATGTGTCCCTTAGCAGCTATAGTGGCTCCCACCCCCTTGGGAAGACTTTTACAAGATAGTTGAGTGTGTCTGGGAATTTCAGAGCTTACAATTGCAGTTTGAGTATACCCCAAAAGTGTTTGGTACGAGTTTAAGTTCTTCCACACTAAACATGCACTGAGGCACAGTCAGAAGAGGACTTTGCCCAAAAGGTCTTTAATATATATATACAGTATGTGTGTGTATGTATATAATATGTAGATCATATCATCTCATCTATGATGGACTGATGCAAAGTGGAAAAGTGTTCTATGGTCCGATGAGTCCACATTTTAAATTGTTTTTGGAAACTGTGGACGTTGTGTCCTCCGGGCCAAAGAGGAAAAGAACCATCAGGACTGTTATGAACGCAAAGTTCTGTGATGGTACGGGGCTGTGTTAGTGCTAATGGCATGGGTAACATACACATCTGTGAAGGCACCATTAATGTTGAAAGGTACATACAGGTTTTGGAGAAACATATGCTGCCATCCAAGCAACGTCTTTTTCATGGACACCCCTGCTTATTTCAGCAAGACAATGCCAAACCAAATTCTGCACGTGTTACAACAGCATGGCTTAGTAATAAAAGAGTGCGGTAAACTAGACTGGCCTGTCTGCAGTCCAGACCTCTCTCCCATTGAAAATGTGTGGCGCATTATGAAGCGTAAAATATGACACAATTCTAAGTTTATGATTATTTGCTGAAAACAATAAAGTTTATCAGTTTGACCATTAAATACCTTGTCTTTGTAGTGTATTAAATTAAATATAGGTTGAACATGATTTGCAAATCATTGTATTCTGTTTTTATTTATGTTTAACACAGTGTCCCAACTTCATTGGAATTGGGGTTGTAAAAGTACTTCCTTAATACTGTGTGAGCATGCAGTTGGATTTTTCATTACGTCTGAGTTTTTTGTTTTCTGATCACAGCATGCCAGGATAGTGGACGACTGGACCGGCCTCAGGCCAGCCCGAAGCAAAATCAGATTGGAGCGAGAGACCCTATTGTGTGGTACCACTGCGGTCGAGGTGATTCTAAACATCTGATTATAACTCCAGATATGAACATTAGTCCTCAGTGTCTGAGTTAGTGTGGTTGTCACGTGTAGGTGATTCACAACTATGGCCATGGAGGTTTTGGAATGACCATTTACAAAGGCTGCGCCCAGGAAGCAGCCAGGCTTTTTGGTGAGATCTTGAAAGAAAAGGGAAAAGCACCGAAAGCCCACCTGTGAATTTGTATTTAGCATTTGTGATTCAATTTAGGATCAAATTCATCATTTCATAAAATCGTTATCATTATAGGAGCAATTATTATTCACTAATAAATAACAACTGAGTCTTTTAAAAAACCTCATTGAATGTAAATAATCTAGAACTTACAAAAACCTGTAATGAATAACATCAAATCATCTTTTACAAAGATTTTACTGGCATGATGTGGTACATTTACATTAAGTGTGTTGACAAGATTCAGTACATCTTAATACTGATTAAATACTGTAATAACCAGCAGCTTATTTTTCCAAATAAACAGTTGATACAATAAGTGAGAAAATCCATAACTCTCCATATCTCCTCTTTCCAAAGAAACAATGACATTTGATGAATTATTTACAGAGGTATAAATTTGGTTAAACGACTGTGAGTTTCATCTAAAGTAAACAAATACTGTGGATGCAGTTTGATGTTAAGAACCCACTGAGATCCCATCAGCACGTAGTGTCACATTACAAGTATTGTAATTACAGTATGTTCTTTTTAATCAGGCTGATTGAGCATTGTATCATGTGATGAAAGTAAATTAAAAAAAAAAAAAAAAAAAACAGTTCTCCAATACTTGAATCTCCATTCATGTATTTTCCAGTGCAATGCGAGTTCTATGGAGTTCTATTTCAGAAATATCGCAGACAACACACACAGTACATACTACATACTGTGATGAAAGGGTCAACACATTTGAATATTGTCAAAAAATGGTCATGGCATAAATGAATATTGCTACTTAAATTGTCTTTACTAATTTTTTAATTTTATTTTTACAAATTGGTGTTCACGTTTACACTTGGGAACCATCATTATGATGTAAACAGAACAATTTATTATTTGGCTATTTTCTTCATTCTGCAGTTCAATGAATGAAAAAAAATAATTGAGATTGTACTGAAGTAGATATTTCCTCGGTGGATTAATAGTTTTTTTGTTTTTGTTTTTGAAGTTTATGATTTTTATAATTCTTCGACCATAGCTTGTTTAACCTTTTCATTTGCATCGCACAGCAAGATGAGAACTTTTTATTTTTTTCATGGGCTCTACAGCTTCCGTATGGCTTTTTCTGAATTTCTCAGATCTCATTTGTCCTCACCCATTCTTCTGTCAGGTCTGAATGCCATGCATTGCAGCCATTCTGTTGAAGGTATACAGTGGCAAAATGGATGGCAATGGTGGTTGAAGACTCTTAAGTGCAGTGACATGACATTTTGTGCTGTCTGCCTCTCTGAAGTCATTTTAGTGGCTAAACTGTTTATGAGACTTGAGATGCATGCGAAAAGCTGCTCTAGCTTTTTGTCTTTCACTCTTCACTCTCATAATCTCAAACATTGCTCAGCCCTGGGAGCCAGAACTGGAATGAGGGATTGGCCCTGAGGTTTGTGAGGAGGAGGAGGCCCGGCCCGTCATCTCCTGGCCCCACTGACGGTGGTCGGACTCCTGCAGGCCTCGTCCCGTTGTCTCAATCGGCAGCGCGCAAGAGGCGATGGCGGCGAGCAGACAGCAGCAGCAGTACACCGAGAGAGCTAAATACACGGACGACTCCAACAACACCTGCAAGAGAAAGCAGACGTGTCTATTTGTATACACCACTTATATAAAAGCGCCAAACTTTGCAGGTGATACCTGTGCGACAAAAGGTGTGATGAGGGCACCAACTCTCGCCATGCCACTGCTTGTTCCCAAACCTAAAGCCCTGTTTGCAGTTGGATAAACCTGTAGAGTATCAGAAAATGCTGTGAAGGTCATGCCACTTCTCTCTACCGTGGACTGTAGTATTGATTTGGTTCAAATTGGATTAATCCTATTCATTGCATAGTCAATGTGAACACTTTAACTAACCTCTGGAGTATACACATAGGCAGCCTGGAATCCCCCAGCGATGAAAGCTCTGGCAATGAATATCAGCACTGTCATGGACGCTCTGTAACAAAATGGGAAGCCGTGCTTGCCTGTATGACAATAACACAATCTGATTTAAAGTAGATATTGCAGACATGGCAGGTTTCTCCTTTTACCTCCCCACACAACCATAGAGCGGAATGATGCACAGAGAGAAGACAAGGAAACACAAGGCCATGGTCTTCCTCCTTCCTAAGCGATCGATCGCCCACAAAGTCACCAACAGTCCTGTGGAACATGAACCCATAACCTCCATAAGTTTATACAACATAGGCAAGTTACAATAACTATAGAAACTATGGATAGTCAACTTTTAATACCATATATTTCAAACTGTGATCTGGTAAAAGAATAATCTTGAAAAATGAATATTTTAAATATTCTAGTCATTTTATTTTTTACCTGGGAATTCTGATAAAGTTGTCCACAACAGGTCTTTGTAGTCATCACTGTTCAAATATTTACACTCCAGGCTGCATCTGAGCTCCATCTTATTACCTTTGGACACTAGAGGGAAATAAAGAACAACAACTCTATTGGATCAGCTCATTTTAGTGTCTGTATTTTATTATACTAAAATGAACAAACCTAGATTTGACAGTGATTTTATGAGTGGATGGATTCCTCTGGGATTTGCAGATGATTCATTTCTCGTGTCGTCCACTCTTGTCACACAGGTGACAGCTCTTTTTTTTTTTTTTTTTTAAATACATTTTATTGGCACGCACTATGGACATAAAACATATGATGTTTCTAAGTAAAGAAATTATGCTGGCTTATTTGCGCCATAGCAGCTTCACTTCGACTGGGGCAAGCTGGAGTGTTTGTGTGAATTTATGTCCATTCATTCAGAAGAACATCTGGGTGACCATCAGAGGTCACTGACAAACCATAGAGAGGACTTTGCTCGCAATATCTGTTGTACTTCGAGTTGAGGAACTTCTCCAAGCATGCCTCCATGGACCTTGCTTTGCTTTGTGGGACAGTCATGATAGTCACAGCCCTAAAGTTGGAAGCATAGAATTGTCCGCATACGGCACCCCGAGCATCTACATTAACAAGACTTCTGTAACATTTGTTGCATTTATTTGTTTGTTTTTTCCCCCCTCGAATGGATTAATTAAAATGTAGGTTTTCAGTTTTTAGTCATTTTGTTCATCATTTCTCATTAGATAACTGGTTAAATCAAATCAAATCTATTTAACATATGCATTTAACATTTGTATCCTATATTAAATAACTTGCTAATGACGTATTTCATTATGAGGTTTTTAAAAGTGAGAAGGAAATATATTATTAAAAATAGTCTTTTACATATTTCCATACAAATTTGGACTTTTTTAACATCATCCACAAATGACTTTGCCCATCTGTCTGTTTTAAAAATCAAATATGGCCCTTGAGAACAAAAGTCTAACCCAATCTCTCATTAAAATAATGAAGCCAAATGTATAAAGCTGCACATTTTAGAATTGTAGACTGCGTTTGATCTATTTAGGATTTGTCAATGTACAAAATTAACAACATTTTCTTTTTAAAAAAAACAACAGCAAAAAACTCACTTCCACATGTACCTCCCTCCTGAAAGAGCTCCGTGGTGAGCAACACAAGGCCGTAATACGAGAAGGCGTTTGCAAACCTGAGGACAAGAGACAACAATCTGAATGTTAGGCTTAATGTGTCCGTTAAGTGGGAATGGAACATTTTTTGGACAAGAAAAGGAATAAGTGGCATGATTGTTTCTTCTAGTTACCAAATAAACCACAGAAGGACTGTTGTCCACCGGAATTGCGATGAGAACAAGTCTCGAATCTTCCCACGATCCTCCTGATCAAAAAACAGAAATCAAGAGACCCACTAGAATCACAGGTCATAATACAAACAATAGCCGAATTACATTTGAAGCATTGCGCTCTGCAGAAACGGATTTACTTGTTTGGCAGCAATGAGTTTTCCCAGTGGCATGGGCATGCCATTCTCTATGGCAATGCGCTTCAAAGTAGCCAGAGCTTTTTCTGTATTCCCCGTCAACACATCATATCGGGCACTCTCAGGTAGCCACTGCCGCCCAAGTGAAGAGACTCGTTAGTTGACAGTGCTTCTTCATAGACATGGACGGAGAAAATCTGTTAAATTAGACCGTGACACATTCTGGCCAAAATCTGAACAGCTTTTCACAGACATGTTTTCTGACATACTGTAGGCAGCTCACAAAGGATTTACACACGCAGGCCCAAAAATGTGTATAACATTTAAAAAATAGGTATGTTTTTCATAATGTTTCCCCTTTCAAGAACCTTGAATTACTTGTGACTTCATACTCACAAAACACAGGATGGCAAAGATGAAAAGGGGGATGGTCGGAGAGGCCGAGAAGCCAACGCCAGCCCAGAGAAGGCATCACTAGAATAGCAAGAAGGACCTCAAACACTGTGCCCAGTGCCCAGAATATCTGTAAGGCCACAGTAGTCAACACAGGATGAAAGCGCTGCAGATGTTCTTTACATATTTACATTCAGTTAACTTGACAGCTGACAACCACCCACCCAAATGAGATAAACAGTACAAACCTCAATTAGCAATATACAAGTTGCTCTGGACTTCATGGGAAGAAACTCAGCATAGAGTGTGACCCTTACAAAAGAGAAACCCAAAACTGTTCATTTGAAGTTTTCCTATGGCTGGTTGTGCATGATGGATGGATGAGGGATACGCACGATTGCGGGGCTCCGCCGATGCCAAAGCCCACCAGAGCGCGGAGGAAGAGGATCCAACCATAGATGGGAGCAAAAGCACTCATCAGACCATAGAACATCGTCCACAACACGCTCAGTGTCAGACCCTGTGTGTCCAAACAAAAATAAGATTACGCTAAACAGAAACCGCTTGGAGAAAATGTCCACAAAACGGAAGACATGACATTTGCATTTTATAGTCCTATCTATATTTGTCAGCGACCCAGACCATTTGGTGTTAATGCCATTTTTAAAAAATGTGCTATCTTACAAGTACAACAATAATTCCTGAAAGTGATAAGAAGACTTGAACACGGCAGAGCAGTGACAGGAAACTTTGACCTCAGCTACCATCAAATGCTTCAGGCATCATTAAAAATGAATAGTGTTCTTTCTTTGACACAGAATGGTGAAAAGAAACCATTACAAGATCTGTGGAGGACTGAGGCCAAATTCTGCGGTCCCATTGCTTTACAAGAATCGCCGTGAGCTGATGCATCGGTGCAGGACAATTATAATACAACATATGAAATGATCCACTTCTCCTTCACTTGAAAGTCCAAACTTGCATGAACATAATATCCTACATAATCCCTTTTGTTTTTTAATGTACATGAACCAGGTTAGCGTCCCTCCAGCAACAAGTTGCAAACATATTTTATTTGCAGCAGGACTAGAATGGAGCTACTGCCACTCCCATTTTCACTCATGCTCAGTGCAGAAGACGTACTTACCGTCTTTCTTCCGTACTTGTCAGATATGTTTCCCCAAAGGGAGGAGCTGATCATCATTCCAATAAACACCGCCTGTGTCAATTGACAAAATATGTCAGAGAATGCTGGAACATTACTGGAATACTTTTTTTTTTAAACAAAAAGAAAAACATCTGCAGAGTTAAGTGTTACTCTATCTCAAGTGCACACATTAGAAACCTTTGACATCACAAATGTTCTTCCCGAAGAATGGCCAACAATTTCCACGGACTCCCGCCAACATATTGTAGAAGGTGCGAATGAGTCATAGATATTAATGTTGCATAGGGGGGATCAATTATGTATTTCCATCTATTTTCACTTGGGTGTAATAACCAGGGATTACTTAATTTTTTCAGGTAAGGATATTGAGAACAGATTCTTATTTGGAATGATTGTGTTGGTAATAGTGTTTCTAATGGCATTAATAGACAAATGTATTTTTTCACTTGGTTGTCTATAATCATATAAAGGTGTATCAGCATCAATTCGAATGTTGAGGAAAACGTTCATAATTCATAAACAACAACTCATATATTATATAGATTCACAACACAAAGACACATTTTGACCCCCCACATTTACCATTTCAAAAAATGAAATTACATTTAAAAAAAACAAGAAAAATAATTGTTCACATAGAAACTAGGAAGAGGGTAAAACTAGGCTTTTCCATGTGTTTAAGTTTCACTTTTTGAGTTAAACTACTGAAATAAAGGAACTTATGATATTCTAATTCATTTTGTAATTGATAAATATCAATATGTACATGCATAACGGCGAGCTACATGCAGTAGCTAACAGATAAGCATATTACTAATATGACAGCATAATTACCGATGTAAGAAGTGCCACCTCCAGACTTGGTAGTCTCCATTCGCAGTGAAGCTGTGGAGCTAAGATGCTTAGAATCATCATCTCCATTGCGTCTGCCATCTGAACACAATAATCAAGAGTTCACTGACAAAACAAAACAAAAAGAAAGAAAATACAGTATAAGACTGTGAACAAATACATAATACCCAAAGAAGGTGTATTAGAGATGTTCTCACCCAGGACAAACCAGTGAGGATGGAGAGCTTCCACTGGAAGGTCCCAAAGCCAATGGCTTCCACAGCATCCTCGACCATGAACGTGTCTAAAAGAAAAATCAGTAAAAATAGCTTGTGAATGTAAGGAGGGGTGGGGGGGGGGGGGGGGTGGGGTGGAGGGGGAGCACTACAACGGCTGAGCTTGTTTTCAGAAACAGAAAAAGCGATAACACTCCATCATACTCCGTACCATCAGTTGGGTTGGCAAACTCCCGAGGGACAGGCGCTCCATCTGCAAGGGCCACGGACTCCATCTCTTTCTGCTCCGCCACCCACACCGCTGCATAGGGCTCTCGACTTTCGGCGTCATCCTCCGAGCGCGTGCTCTCACCGGTGTGACGGAAGCGGACGACACTAGAAATGAAATGTCAAATCCTGGAGCAATCCATCCGCGCATGAAATGACAATCAATTCTCGGTCAGTTCTATTGGAAATGTGCTCTGTTTGAGGCATCGGAAGCTGCGTTGTGGTTCGGTATTTTCACGCTGAAGTTTGGATTTGACCTGATTCAACTGCACATGTGCTAGAGGATACAATTACACAACAAGAGAAGGCAAGGCTGAGAACAAATATCAAGGGCCGCTCCTTGGGTAACATGTTTTTCCACCAATAAATATGAGTCTATTAATGAAATGTACGAAAGATTAAATAATATTGTCCTATTTGATGTGACAGCTCTGCAGGCTAAAAACACCACCAACTGTGCAAGTTTTCCACAGATGGAAAGTGCAATTTTCTCCCACCACCTGCTGATAATGACCAGTTACTTACTCTAAGTGCTGATAGAGCACCAATGATGTCCTACCACTGTAATGACAGCGCACAACATTCAATTCTACATGCTGCAGATTAGCATGGGAGATGCGTGGGTTTTCTCTGGCTTCCTTCCACGTCCCTAGAACGCGTTTCTTAGCTTCTTTGAAGACTCTAAATTGCCCATAGGAGTGAATGTGATTGTGAATGGTTGTGTTTCTATATGTGGTGACCAGTCCAGGGTGTGCCTCTATCTAATGTCAGTCATACCAGTTCCATGCACCAGTTTTTGTGTAACATATAATAAATATTATATGCCAGACATATTTCTTTGTATGTTTTCTATTCCGTTAATTATAACTCTGCTCTAGTGAAAAGACAAAGAAAAGGTCATCTTGGTCCTGTCTCCATCTTGGTCTATGTGATGACAAAACATGATATGTTTGGTGGTGCCAGTTGCGTCCAAGCAGAAGATAACTATCTGTTCATGTTTGATTAAGTAGTAGAAGAATACTCGGGCCCTTCCTTGCAGCCGCCAACCTGGTTGTATTCAAATTATTACCTTGCATGCAAGTTTTCATTCAATTGTCTCTCATTTCGCTCAAAGTGCTTGTCCTGTCTGTTGTCTATTAAGGAATAACATTTTTCCTGTGACATTATGTCATGGTGATTTTTTTTTTTTTAAGTTAACGACGGAGGCAAAACACCAAAATGTTGTGATTGTACATACAGTATGTGCTTTTTCAGTCTTGCACAGGAGGTGTTTTGACCCCTACTATACAGTATACAGTCTTGTGAATGTCGTCATACCAACTATACAGCAACAAATACAGTAGCAGCTGTAAAAGGAGTGGTGAAGACTCTGTTTTATCTAATTATTTGATTGCAAGGCAACTGTGTGAGCTTTCACGAAGCCACTGGCGACAAGGCTGCGAGATTAAGTGCTCAACTGAATCATGGCCGTTGAGAACTCATCGTCTAAATCAGAGCAAAGCAGCCTCCTTCCAGCAGACAAACCACACGCAAATGCCACGACACGGCTTCAGACCGCCCGATGATTTTGACGATTCCATCCAGCGAGGTCTTCAGGTCGTCTTAATGTGGGTTTGCATCACATGACGCTGCCGCTTTGATACAATGTGAGTTTGTTGTGTTCTGGTCACGAGCTCGGCATACAAACAAAAGAGCAATGTGGCACACGGACTGAGCGATTCAATGCAAAGAGGAGGAGAAATTGCACGAGGCGTTTGAACTCACGGCAACTGTCTCAGCTGGAACAGATCATCGTCCATTTTGCTGTTTATTTCCCGACGCTCCGTGTGGCCTCATCGCCTTTTTCCATGATCACGACCAGCTGCGATTTCAGCACTGAGGAGAGCGACCCGCTGACGGCCAATGAGGACGCACAATTCATGCACGCGACAGACAATGCACAAGTTTAAAGGATGGCAAAATAGATTCATGCAAACCCTCAAGTATATATAAATCTATTTATATATTTTTACACTTCAGGTAGATTGTTCATTAATAACACTTTCTCACTAATCGGTGTCAATAAGAATGGGATACAAATGTAGCTAGCAAAAACAATCGCATATACTAAATTACAAAATCATATTTAATTGAGAAAGCGATTTGAAAAAAAAATACAGGCAGTCAAACGTGACATCATTTATTCGGTGGGAACATTTTAGAACGAACACAGCGGTACGCTCCCTTTGTGGCTCCCCTCAAACAATGCTGCTGAAGACGATGGTTCCGCAATAGCAGGATGTTGTGGTACCGACCAGAGAACTCGGATAAACTTGTCAGAGAATACCTTGGCACCGGACCGAGCGTCAGGTAAAGTATTCTCCTTGTCAAACACCACATTAAGCTCCTTATCGTTAATGGTTGACCTAGTCAAAATAGAAGCGGGTCACGACGCTGCCGTGCGTGGCGCTCGGCTGGCAAACAAGCGACCGGTTAAATGTCCGCGTTACTAATCCGTAGCGAAGGAAAATGGAGCAATGCAATATATCAGATGTGTCTTCATATTGTTCTTCGTGTAGCTCTCTGGATTCCACATAGCACACCACGGGAAGATAAAACTCGGTGCTGCTGGCAAGTAGCATCTTGCTAATACTAGCATCATTACAAACATAAATGGTTGTTGTGTTTTTTTTTGGGGGGGGGGGTAAATGCATGCTTCGTTTCTTTCAGCCAGCGTTGCAGAGAAGACAATTAGCAACGCGCGCTGTCGTCGGTAATTGTCGACCTGACAACTAGCACGCAATGTTAGCGTTACACGTGTTGGAACATTTACGTTTTTCTTCCTGCAGTTTTTCTTTATACATACTGTATAAAGTAACCTATACCACATGTGCACTTTAGTATATCTGCGAAATCGTAACCATCCAGCCCAAAATATTTTACTGTTCACCCAAAAGTTAAGGATACATTGGGCATTCGGGGGGAATTTCAGGATGACCCTAAAATGCATTTTATCCTTTATAGTTAAACTTATGTGACCTCCTCTAAACCTTTAAATGCAGATGTCCAACTGTTCAATATTTCAGTAACTTTTGTATAACTTCTCCAATAAAGAGCTGGACAGCAAAACTCTCAACAAATATGTAAGATCCAACCAATAGGTTTCCTGGTTCAAGTAGGATTGGTATTGAAACAGTCCTCTTTGTCATGCTGTTCGGATTTTTACATTATTAAACCAAGGCGACACCTAGCAATTGATCAACAGTACCTCGCCATTGTGAGGCTTCAAACTCGAAGGAAGTAGCCACCGAGCGCAGAGTATCGCAGAGCGTCATCAGCGGGTTGCAACAGTGAGCCTGCAAGACGGGCAAGGAAGTGGACATCCTTGCCAATCATTGGTCAATTCATGACTCAAACACCTGTTGTGAGTTTTGCCATTCAGCCCCTTGTGAGAGAACAGCAAGTTGTGCAAAAAGTACTGAAACATTGAGACGTGAATCCAAAAGTTTTCGATCAGGTCAAATTAAGTTAGGTTATAGTGGATTTTAAGTTCATCCAAAAAGTTCACCCGAGAGCCGAATATCCCTAACATTTTTTTTTTGTAGTGAATATAAAGTAACGAGTTGCTCCTCTCTTAAGTGTATCTGTTACAAGACTGAGTGAATCTGTAAAATCCTAACCAGTTAGGAAATACATTTTGCTGTATTGCCAGTTACTGCCATGCTGTGAGAGATAATTTACCATAATTTAACTCTAATCATGATGTTGTGTCTTCATTAGAAACAAGATGCTAAAAAACTGGGGTGTCATTGGTGGTGTAGCTGCTGCCATTGCAGCTGGTGTGTACGTTTTGTGGGGCCCAATCACTGAGCGAAAGAAGCGGAAGAGAGGTGAGAAGTCACGCGACGCACGATGCCAGCAGTGAAGACGTCCTTTTTAACAGTGAGCTGTTTTCCTACAGGTATGGTTCCTGGTCTGCTGAACTTGGGTAACACTTGCTTCCTGAACTCCTTGCTTCAGGGCCTGGCAGCGTGCCCGTCCTTCATCCGGTGGCTGGAGAGGTTTTCAAGCTCACCCGCAATCCAGTCGTGTAAAGAAAACAAGTTGTCCACAACCCTTCTCCAGCTTCTCAAAGGTATGGGAACCAATGTGGGAGGCGTAAAGGTAAAACCTTGTTAACACTCCGTGAACGTTCATAATTTAATTTCATAACCTAATGGTTGTTTCTATGCTGAAAGCTCTATCCAGTATTGAGCCTGGGGATGAAGATGTGCTGGATGCTGGATGCTTGCTGGATGTTCTCAGACTTTACCGGTGGCACATCAGCTCATTTGAAGAGCAGGTTAGTCTTTTGTGCTTATCAGTGGGGATTGTTTTTCTCAGTTTATTTTTTTTATTTGTCTGTTCTGTTTCACTGTCGTTATCCCTCTTTTAAGGATGCCCACGAACTCTTTCATGTCCTAACGTCATCTCTCGAGGAGGAGAGGGACCGCCAGCCGAAAGTCGCCCACTTCTTTGACATGCAGTCTCTAGAGGTCAGCGATCCTTTTCCAGCTTTAACTGTGGGAAGAGTTTGAAAAAAAAAATGCTGATGCCTACCATTTGTGGACAGATGAAAAAGACAAAAATATTAAGCGTTACAAACACTTTTGCAGGTTTCTACTTGAAAACATGATTTAAAGGCTATTTGTCACTCAACAGCTACTTGAGTTCATTTAATGTGACTTTTGACAGAGATAATTAGCGGGAAAACTCACACTGAAATGAGACAGGTTGATATGAAATTTTGCTCAAGACAAATCTTTTCAGGAAATGTAGAAGACACACTTTAAATTGTATTACTTATATACAGTACAGTGGTACCTTAACTTATGAGTGCCCAACTTTGAAGTTTTTGGAGTTACGAGCCGTTGCTTGGTCAGTTTTTATTTATTCTTCGCTTTGTGTTGCAAGCTAAATTTTAATTGGGAGCGAGATTCAGATATGCTAAATGCTCGAGTAAAGTGGGGGGGGGAAAAAAGGAGAGCGACGGTTGCTGATGCACTTTCAGGCATTTATGGAACGGCGCAGTCAGTCAGACACAAACAAAATCAAAACGCTCGCAATGAGCGCAGTTCAGACGCTCACACTGAACCAACCGCCTGTTAAATGGCCAACTGTAGATGGAGCCAGCGCTGCTGTCGTCTTTCAGACCAGGCCACGCAACTCACACGTCATCACACAAATACTACAGTGCGTGTTATTTTCGGCTCAGTCACACTTTATGAGAACAGTTTATTAAGTCAAAGTACCTTTGAACACATTTCAAATTATGTCTGTGTGCTTACACCAGAGCCTTCCCAATCAAGATGAGAGAACACGGACCTGCAAGAGTCGAGGTAAAAGAGGAAATTGGACTCGTAATCTTTGATCAGCAACAAATTCGTGATGAATAGGAATTTTGTCACCCCTTTTTGCAGCTCCTCTTCACCCGATTCTAAGCTCTTGGAAGTTTCGGCATCCTTTTCATGGCCGTTTAACGAGTAATATGTTGTGCAAACGGTGTGAGCAACAAGTGAGTAGTTTTTGTTTTTTATTTACACAAAATCACAAAGGTGGGAGCTATGTTTGATGGTTAGTTAATATGATTACTCATAAACGACCTAGCCTATTTACACAAAAAGTGGAATTCAATAGATTTTGGATAAAAATGTTTTATGAAATGCATCATTCTCTATGAAACAGAAAGAAGTGTCTAATTAACATACAAACAAAATACAGATCTCCACATTTTTCTCACTTTTTGTTAGATGATTTATTTATTTATTTTTCCTATTCTCGCAGTTTAATTCACAATGGCTGACTCCAGAGCCCCAGAATCAAACACAGTACAGTCCTATTGTCTTGGGTCAACCTCAAGCAGAATGTTTTATTTTTCAGAGTCCTGTGCGATACGATTCCTTTGAGAGTCTTTCGTTGTCTATCCCTTTACCTCAGTGGGTAAGCACAATCATCATAAAATTAAAACCTACCTAAATCCAAATTTTGCTTTAATGTGATGAGTGTTTGTGTTTAGGGTCGACCGGTCTCGCTGGATCAGTGTCTACAGCATTTCATCTCCTCAGAAACGATCAAGGAAGTAGAGTGTGAAAATTGCACCAAGGTATTTCACATATGAATATCTTTGCATAATGCAGAGAAAGACAGAGATCATGTTTTTTCTTTTTTAGCTTCAGCGAGGGACAAGAGTCAACGGACAGCTTGTGGAAAGTCAGCGGACAACATTCGTAAAACAGCTGAAATTAGGAAAGGTAATTGACCTTTTTGCACGTCTTCGAATTGCTTGATAACATTTTGCAACAATTGTGTGCTCATGTAATTATTATTCCATCCAATGTGTTCCTTCCTCCGTCAGCTGCCCCAGTGCCTCTGCATCCATCTGCAAAGACTCACATGGTCCAGCGAAGGAACCCCGATTAAAAGACAAGAGCATGTGCAATTTACGGAGTTTCTATCAATGGACCGTTACAAACACAACACTTCCATACAGATGAGTCAGCGCACCAAACGTGCTGGGAAGCACCAAAAGGCAGACCATTTAGGCAAGGCTACAGAAAAGCCTGCTACAAATGGCACAGGTATGCTCAGCATCATCCTGCCTGATTCTGTTGTCACATGCATTCTTAAGTTTGTTGTCCTTTGTTTTTCAGGTGCGGAGCATCATAACAACAACAAAGCCTTTGCAAATGGAAACTCTTCATCTGTCTGTTTCCAGTCTACTTGTGGGACCACTCAGCTGGGCCTCACATATGACTTCCAGTAAGCTGCCTTGATTTCCCTAACACATGACTATAGCCTGAATAACAATAACAACTCAGAACAATAACAAATCTGTAATACACAGTGGAATCTCAATCCATTTGTTGGGTTTAAAAATACAGTCGAACGTCCAAAATTGAACATAATCCTGTCTGTTGACGCATCTAATTTCAAACCATTTTTCCATATCATATCCTATAAAGTGGATTCATTTCAGTTTCCAACTGTCATTGTCATCAAACCTCACAAAACAAAAAACTCAAGTAATGTCACACATGATGGTTTGAACTCAAAGTTTTGTTTGACATATATGAAGATTTTGCTTGAAATGTACCGTAATTTCTCGTGTATAATACGCACTCCCAACGTTGACCTCAAAATTCTGGAAAACCCTTCTACCTATGTATAATGCATTTTTACAATGCATGATTTTGATTCTACCCATATGATCAAAACATGAAGTGTTATCTGTATTTTTTTTTTCAAAATAATTATTCTGAAGTGAAGCACTTTATTTGAACACGTAATACTTTCTTTCTTTCTTTTTTTTTTTTAAACTTGCTCTTATTTTGAAATTCACAGCCCTACTTTTATTTAGTAAATGAGAAAACACACAGTTGTGCTCATGTTTGATTACCCAGGCAGAATTTGTAAGATGTGTACAATTCTTTCAAGAAAACATGAAGGGCCATGCGAAAGACATTTAATTTAATTTTAACGGGATTCAAATTAAGCAGTCAAGCATTTCAGAAAAGCATTATCATTTAACAAAACATTACCATAAATAAATGAATGATGGTTGTTGTTCAGTCATCAGTCATTATTTAAAAAAACAATATTTCACAAATTCTGCCAGGGTATGTAAACTTATGAGCACAACTGCATACGTACTCGTCAATAAACTGATTAATAATAATATTGGAATGAAAGTGTAGGCTACACCGTTTTCATAGGATCTAGGTGGCGCTGGCATATTAGAATGAAAGTGTACACATTTCTCATAACCTCTAGGTGGCGGTGTTATTTTGGAATGAAAGTGTACAGCTTTTTCATAACCAGTAGATGGCGACCTACATTTATTAAATGGGAAAGTTTTTTTCCATTTTCCCCTAGACCTATGTATAATGCGCACTATTGACTTTTGACAATTTGGGGAGGGGGGGGGATGTGCATTATACACAAGAAATTACGGTAACCTGCAAACCATTACACAGTCAAACTATTCTCATCATTAAATATTTATTAAATCTCAATAAAGAAACATTTAAGTAACATTAACATTCGTACAAGTGTAAAACAAAACAACTGAACACTACCTTCACTTTGATAGCAAGTGATGATGCTGGAGTCTTACTGCTTTAAATGTGAGTCACTTAACATCTGGTCTTCTATCAACAACACTTGTTGAAGCTGATTATTTTTTGGAATATTTGTTGGGGTAACAAAAAGGTCTTAAAAAGAAATAAAACAAACCTGAATTGTTTGAGACAGAGCTCATGCAATGTCGTGCAATATGCTGACAACTTCACACTTGTGGAGTTTCAAACTTTGAGGGGAATGAATATGCCTGAGAATTTTGGTAGAATTGTAACACCTCAAAGCTGTTCAACTTCAGAGGCTAAAAAGAGGTTCTTTTAATTTTGAAAATACAAAGTTAAATGTTTTTGTGCACATTCTATCTTAAATCAAAATGCTAGATATTGTAATATTACTCTTGGGAGTCTACATTCCAGCCTCAGTTGTGTTCAGTGAATACAGAAATAAAATTTGAAGGTCTGGACTTTAGTATTTCTCAATCCATCGAGAAGATGGATCAAACGTATCAATCTCAGATCGATCAGCCAATGTAAACACAATCCTTTTCTCCTTCCCGCCAGCTCCCCGCAGTACCTTTTCCAAGTCACGGCTGTGCTGGTTCACCATGGTGACATGCACTCAGGACATTTTGTAACGTACCGGCGCAGCCCCTCCCCGCCTTGCAGTTCCTTGCCATACACCTCTCAGTGGCTGTGGGTGTCGGACGACTCGGTCCGCAGAGCCAGCCTGCACGAGGTGCTGTCCTCCAACGCTTACATGCTCTTCTACGAGAGAGTCCAGAAGCAGAGCGCTCTGTCACATTCGCAGGAGTAAGTGAAAGCCCACAGGCTGAATTCATGCTGCTGCCTTTCCAGTCGCACCGTTTAAAATGGATCTGCCCATTACAACATGGTTGATGGCGAACTGGCACGTATGCGTCGTTTGACTATAAGGTATTTCTTGCGTGAACGGATCATCGCAATGACTTGTCATGCTGTGATGTTGCTGCTGTAATCCCAAGCAGGAGACTCCAATTCCAAAGAATATGGACATGATGTCTTACTCTAATGTATCTGACTTGTGCAGAAAAACTGAGAAATGTGATAAAAAAAAAAGTACATGCTTGGTTCAAATCTCAATAGGTTCATGTGTCATGCATTTACACTTAAAAACTATTTGAATGCAAGTTGGTTTATTTTTTCAATGCTCAGAACGTTGGTCCGAATTTAATGATCCGAATTTAATGATTATGTACGGATAACACTGAGGGTAATCATTCACGATGATTCAGCAATGTTTGTAGACATTTTCTGGAAATCATGCATACACAGTTAATTGTGTCTGTTATTGTAATACAGCATTACTATTTTCATACTTACTGTAGCTGCACATTTGAAGTTAAAAGTGCCATGTTGTCTCTTGAGATTTTTAATATGAAGCCATATGTGCGTGGCAGTTGTTTTACTCTGACATGAAAAATCTGAAGGATATTTTAGTGTCCAGATTTGGCTTTGTCATGAAAGGAGATGTAACAGATATCCAGACCGTCTTCTCGGAAAGTTATCAACATTTTTAACCCTGCATTACTGCCGTTTTCCTCCTTCCAAACCACCTGAGAAGTAACGATGAGGGCCCGAGGCCTGTTGTTTATGTTTGCAATTTGCACTATTGTACAGTGTTCATGTGAAATGTTTGTGTGCAATCTCTAAAAGGTGAAACCATTTAATGTTATAGTTTTATTTGCAGATACGTGGCTCTCTTTTTTTCCAAGCAATAAGACTCCGGATATTGACTGAGATTGAATGTACATATGTGGACAAAATTGTCGGTCCGCTTCCATTTAAGGAACGAACCACAATGGTTACAAATCATTTGAATCTGAAAACAAAATTGACAAAATGAACAACTGGAAATCAGGGATTACTTTATATTTGTGGTTTCATCAGAATTACTTCAAAACTAATGAAGCCAATGTGAACAAAAATGACAAATTATTTTGTTGCAATGAAGAGATTTGTGTCACTCAATGAGACTTGTGCACCTATCGACAAGAACACGACCGACAATGAAACACGGAGGAGGCGGGGTACACCCTGAACTGGTCGCCAGCCAATCACAGGGCACGTAGAAAACAAACAACCATTCGCACTCACATTCACACCTACGGGCAATGTAGTCTTCAAGTAATGCATGTTTTTGGGATGTGGGAAGAAACCCACGCAGGCACGGGGAGAACATGCAAACTCCACACAGGCGGGACCGGGATTTGAACCCCGGTCCTCAGAACTGTGAGGCAGAAGTGCTAACCAGTCATCCGCCATGCCGCCCTATCAAGCTATTTTGAAGTGAAAAGTGGTGCCCGCTGTCAGAATGTTCCGTCTCAACCGTCGGTGTTCCTTTAATGGAAGGATACCAGCAATTCTTTCTGTGTACATAATCCACAACTGAAATGAGTAAATCGATGGCAAGGATGTGATGGTGTTTATTTTTTGCTGCTGGACAAGATGCGTCTGAATGTGAGGTTAATGCGAGGCAGGAGGACTTTCTTTCGAACGGGAAGGCTGTGATACCAGAAAGAGTTGGTGGGCGAGTTCATGAGGAGCAGGCTTCCGTGGGCCAGCACCAGCTTGACGGGCTCCACGCGCCGACCGCTCCGTTTCCCTCGGGCGTCCCTGTGGCGGAAAATGAAATCTCGTGCGGCGCCGAGCGAGACCGAGGCTATGGGGGACAGAGGGTCTAGCTCCCTCTCGTCATCGCGATGCTCGCCCATGTGATCCTGGCCATCTTTGTACCTAGACAAGATTGCAGTCAGAATCTTATCAAATCCATCGTGTTCGTGTTATATATTTCTTACCTGTTGATCAGGACAAAATTGAACGTGTGTCCTGTTATTTTGGTGACAGAATCCCGAATATATTCCAGGGTGGGTGTCCATGGGCAGGCGAAACGTGTCACTCCAGAATAAATGTATGTTAATCCCGTATCTCCATATGTTGCCTGTTTCCTGGGTATGTCGTACACCTTTCCAAACACCTGCACCTTTGCTTCTTCCCCTGGAATATAAAGATAGTGTCACTCCACCACTCGTCTACCTCCTGTCAGACCTTTAAAATAATAAAAATGACTGTCACCTGTTGAGTAGATCACCTCCTCCTCCAGCTTTTGGAAAAGGTGGTCAGCTTCCTCCTTGGTGAAGAGCAAAGCATAGTCACAGTCAAGACTTTCTGACTCTATTTTTTGCCAGGGAACAGGATCAGAAAATTCCTCGTCCTCAGCATCCACCAACTGTTCGTCCCCTTTACCTTCCCCCCGTTTCAGCTTCTTCGGTGGACTTATTTCGGCGTCATCAGTGCATGGGCATTCATGCACAAACTTCTCCATTGAACATTTGAAAAATATTTACATCTGTAGACATAAACAAGATGTGACATTAAAAAAAGCAAGATTGTTCTTGGTTTGGCTATACAAACACAGTGCAGCTCAGCTTCGAACTATCAGACATCATGGCCATGTTGTTGTTGTTGTTGTTTTAATAGCTACAAATGCAAGCGGGCTCCCGGGCTCTTTGGATAAAGCCAAAGTAATTTAAAAAAATATCATTAGTTTTATGGCATCATAATACTGTTGAAACTATCACTTTGGCACTTTTCTGCATTGCTCATTTCCTAAAAAGAAGACGAAGTACTGGTGTTGTGCTTATCTGAAAATCAAATATTGAGGCTGTTCATGTTTCATTTTAGATGTCATTCAGTCTGTTCCCGTTCACATAAAAGTTTAACAGCTTGTTTTCAGTTAAGTTGTTTTTTTACATGTTGCTCCCATACTTTTACATTTTTTTTTTGTTCCCATACTGTGTGTGTAACGTTAGATTGTCCATTATGTAAACAGCAGCTCCCCCTCCCTCCACGCCATGCAGTTTGGTTTCAGATCCAAGCATTCTACTGAAATGGCTACATGCCTCTTCATTGAGAAAATAAAATCTTCTCTCGACAAGGGTGGAGTTGTAGGGGCGGTGTTCTTGGACCTCAGGAAAGATTTCGATACAGTAAATCACTCTGTTCTTCTTACCAAGCTCTCAAAATTTAACTTCTCTCGCAAAGCTGTGAGCTGGATTTAATCATATCTGCATGACCGAACACAATCTGTTAACAGTTGTTAACAATCAGTTAACAACTGCAGATCAGAGCCTCTTAGGCTAACCTCTGGAGTCCCTCAGGGATCAATATCGGGCCCCCTTTTATTTAGTCTTTATATCAACGATTTGCCCACTGTTTGCTCTGAAGCAGAGTGCGTAATGTATGCAGACGACACAGTTTTCTTTGTTCATGGTCGCTCCAAAGATACTGTTGCTGCTAAACTCACTAATACAATGTCCTGTGTCACAACTTGGTTGCGGGTGTGCTGTCTACAGCTAAACGTTTCTAAAACTGTAGGCATGTATTTCACGAAAACAAATAGAGTATCACCTGACCCCGACATACTTGTTAAAAGAGAAAAAATGCAAATTGTCAGCCAATACAAATATCTTGGGTTAATAATAGATTCACAGCTTTCCTTTAAAGCCCATATTGACAAATTGTGTAAAAATATCAAATTAAACCTCGCAAATTTTCGTGCAATTCGAAATGACATGTCAACTGAAGCTGCAAAAATTTACTTGCATTCAATGATTCTTAGTCACTTTAACTATTGCATAACCAGTTGGTCCCAGGCTGGTCAGAATGCAAAAAAAAACATTGGAAGTTTTGTACAAACAAGTAATTAAGTAAGTCAGCCTGGTCAGTGAGGAGCGCTGGTGAGTGGAACTCAGTACCCGAGGAGGTTAAACTGCTTACAACATACAAGGCCTTCACAAAAAAACTGAAAATGTGGCTAGTTAACACCTATAGCTGCCAACACTAAAAGACAAGTATATTATGTTGTTTTTTTGTTATGATAAAAAAAAAATGGTTTTATTCTCTCTTAATAGTATAGTTTGATTTTTACATCATGGCCAGGGGACTACATATGAAAACTAACCTTCTGGCTAATTCTGGCTTTTTTAACCATGTGTACTTCATGTGTTTTCTGAAATTGCAATTTCCCCATTCAAAAATAAACTGAAACTGAAGCAAACCATGCTACGTACCGAAAAGTGATGTGGTTTTGCCGTTATAACCGTCCTCCCGAGGACAACCATATGAAGTGGCCCGCGATGAAAACAAGTTCAAGACGGCTATTCTAACGCAAGGTGCCATTCATATTGTGAAAAAAAAAAAAAAAAAGCTCCCAACAACACTAACAGCCACAAGACAACGTAACATTTCCCAACTTAAGTGTTGCGAAAACCCCAGTGGCTCTTGAACGCCTCGCAGCTCATTATATTGTTTCGTGACGTCAAGTATTGGCGCGAGATCGTGAAAGCTGTTCGCAGTCTTCACGCGCTTTCCACATTGCTGCTTTTAATAATTCACGTTCGGGCAACAACATGATCGGGCAGAAGACTATTCATTCATTTTTCTCACCGCTTTCCAAAAAGAGGTCTTGCAAAGACTTAAACGAGCAGGATGCGAAGGACTCGGTGAGCGTGTGTGTATGTGTGTGTGTATATGTACATATATATATATATATATATATTTTTTTTTTACAAACTAATGTTTGGAGCACGCTGTTAGGCATTCCCGGTGACCATTTTTTATTATTCATATTATTTTTTAACTGAGTTATTTGCAGCCAAATAGCACCAGCAGCGCGCGCGTTTGAATTTGCTGACCGTTTCCTGCACAGCAGCGACAACAGAGCTGCATTCAAAAGCAGCACAGAATGTTCATGACACAACGTCAACAACATGTTACTGGCGGTGCGACGCGGGCTGCTTTGGCCGGTACTTTCCTTCGCAGTTCGCCCCTCACCTGCTTTGCGTTTTGCACAATTCTTTCCAACCATGCAGAGGAAGCGCAAGTCGTCGGAGGTTGAGGCGGAGCCCTCCGGCTCCCGCTCGGCTCCTCTGTCTCAGGAGCAGCTGGACCTGATCGCCCGCAACAAGAAGGCGGCGTTGCAGAGGCTCTCTTCCGGTTGGACTCCTACCGGTTTTGGGGAGAGCTGGCAAAAGGCACTGGCTGCTGAGTTTGGGAAACCTTATTTCAAACAGGTGAGTAGGCCATACACCACTGAGCACGCTTTCTGGAACAGTGGTTGTCGAATAGGGGTCCACGAGCTGATTTTTTTTTTTTTTTTTTGGGGGGGTGCACTAAATAATAATCATAAAAAAATGTGCATGCATACACTTGTAGGTATGTGTAATATTTCAAAGTCTAATTGTTTTGACATTTTAGAATTTTGAGGGGGTGCTTGGGGAAAAAAAAAAATTCTCTCCGGACACAAAACTCTTAAAGGTAGTTAATGCATCACTCTCGCAGTTTAACGACGCAAAGCCCTTTCACCCTTTCACCCTTTCACCCCCCCCCCCCCCCCCAGTTGATGGAGTTTGTCAACGAAGAGCGGAAACATCACACTGTGTACCCGCCCGCCGACCATGTCTTCACCTGGACGCAGATGTGTGAAGTCCGCCATGTGCGTCCTATTGAGCCACCTGCCCAGTACCTCTTCTGCTAATGACACATGTTCATGGTCATGATAATAATAATGACGACATTCACATTTGCCACGAAGTTAACCGTTGCAAGCACTTTTTTGTTTTGTTTTGTTCAGATCTCTTCATGATGTCACTGTAAACTTCCCTCTTTTTTCTACCTCCAGGTTAAAGTGGTGATCCTTGGTCAGGACCCGTATCATGGTCCAAACCAAGCCCACGGATTGTGTTTCAGCGTCAAAAGTCCTGTGCCTCCACCTCCCAGGTCATCTAAATTTGAAAGTATTCTGTGAACCTTTTTGTTCGTTGTTTTTCGTGTGTGCGCGTGTGTATTAAACCTGGCACCACTATGAGGCACGAGTTTTCCATCCATTTCCAGTTTGGAGAACGTGTACAAAGAGCTGGCGACTGACATTGAAGGCTTCCAGCACCCTAGGCACGGAGATCTAAGCGGCTGGGCCAAACAAGGTTTGCTTGTCGAATTGTAGTTGGGCTGAACGTGTCTCACGACATAACTGACGTGTTAGCTACCACCCACAGGTGTGTTGTTGCTCAATGCCGTGTTGACGGTGCGTGCGCACCAGGCCAACTCGCACAAAGACACGGGCTGGGAAACGTTCACCGACGCCGTTGTGCAGTGGCTCAGCGACAATCTGGAGGGCCTGGTGTTCGTTCTGTGGGGGGCGTACGCTCAGAAGAAGGGGGCCACCATTAACAGGGTGAGTGCACACTGCTGCTGTGAATAGTCCACCGCTCGGGAAAGAAATTATAATGATATTCCTGGGATGGCTAGAAACGACACCACGTCCTGCAGGCGGTGCATCCGTCTCCCCTGTCGGCTCACCGTGGATTCTTTGGCTGCAAACATTTCTCGAAGGCCAACGAGCTTCTGAAGAAAACCGGGAAGTCACCTGTTGACTGGAAGGCACTTTAAACTGTTGCACTTGTCTGCTTTTTTTTCGCACCATGTTGAGTAACTACACACACAGACTCCTCTATAAGCATGTCTACGTTTTCAAAGTTATCTTTCGATAACATGTTTTCACTAGGAACTCTCTCAACGTTTGTGGGAAGTTCATTTATCGCCTTTCTTTTTTTGATACATTTCTGTTGTACTTGGAGTTTTAGTGTTGCATGTTTGTACAATGTGGCCTTTTTTTTTTTTTATACAAAAATGTTACTACCTCTCACATTTGTTCACCTGTGTGGCTCAATCGTTACACTAAAAAGTTGAAGATATTATTATTTTTTTTAGTAATAAAGACTCATGACAAGCACGTGTGGTTTCCAAGTATGTTTGTCACTGAGGCATATGTTTAGGGCAAACGAACAGCCAATGACGTTAAAACATTTGAGGTGCACATGAAGGTCGTGTAAGGATGAACTTTGTACTACTGAATCTACAGGTTTTTCTTTAGAACTTCTGTGGAAACGGAAAAGGCCAAATGAGGCAGAAGAGCCTAAAATTTCAAAGACAACATCGCAGTCCAATTTAAAATCCAGATTTATCGCTACAAGTGATTGTCTCGCACGAAACTCACTCGAATATGCGGTCACACGTTTGCTAATGAGGCACTCAAGATGGCCAATAAAAGTACTGAATATCTTGCTTCAATTTCTAACATTCTATCTTTTGTGAAGCAGGTTTTGAGTAATGATGGCGGCCAAAATAAAATTACGGATTCATATTTCGGGTGTCACAGTCTCCCATTACCCCAAAATGGGACTAACTTGTTGAGGAGAAACAAACCAGGGCTCCTACAGCTACGAGTTGGATGTAGTAATTTGTTTTTATTTGTTTCCCAACCCGTCGATCAAGTATTGCTTTATGTAATACAGGTCCGAGGGAAGAAAAAAAAAGTCGTAATTACAGACTGTTCTAAATCATTTCTACATGAAAAACGAAAACCAGCGCGCCGTGGGTGAACTCTTCTGGTCGCATATGATGACGTAAGGACGCCACTGGTGACGCACGACGTTGACCGGAAGCGTTGGCAGAAGTTCCACCCCAGCGAAGTTCGGGCCCTGTCTATTGTTTAATTAACTTCAAATTCGCGTGACAGAAGACGGGACAATGCCCGTGCAAAGTGTGGCGCTCCGGGATGCGTCGATTCAATATCGTTTACTTTCTCAGTATCTATTTCTTCTGAAGAAATATCCAATTCTGACTAAATCTGTAACAAGGTTCGTGGTCGTGGACTTTGACATGTTTGCTTTGCTGGTGCTCTGCAGCCAGTTGTCAGTGTCCTGTCAAGTTGAAGTCTTATTACGTGTTGTATGTCTGCTTGCACTGACCAAAGGCTGTCTTGACACGCAGCCTCTGCAGCCAATCAGCTTTTGCGCATAGAGAGACTTTCATAAATTCCCTCTGCATTTCCGTTTTGACAACGTCACTTACAACGCAGCGCGTTCTCAGTTTGTGTTTGTCCTTGATACTTTCAGTGGCATCCTCTCAGCCTTGGGAAATCTTCTTTCTCAGATTTTGGAGGCAAGAAAAAAGTCCCAAAGTGATGCTTCTGTCAAAGGGATTGACACAGCTGGAGCTGCACGCTATGCCATTTATGGGTGAGACTTTTTACACACTCTTTTATTCTTACTTACTTACAGTGGATATAAAAAGTCTACAAACCTCTTTTCAAGTACATAAAAAAAAAAAGAGATCAAAATAAATCATTTCCAATTCCCCCCCCCCCACCATCAGTTTAACCTACATGCTGTACAACTACATTGGAAAAACAAAACAAAACAAAACCATGTTTTCCTTGTATTTGTGTGGCTTTTCTCTATAGTGAATGGTTGTTAGTCTTTATCTATAGTGAGGACAACCGTGACAATAACCATCAATTAGCCCTCAACAATTAAAAGCCATTTGGTGGTCGTCACACTCTGCTACGTGGTTCCAGTTTGTTGGTGACTGGACCACTCAGTCATTACTTTTACCAGCTGATGGAGATGTGGATGCCAACTACAGATCCGTACTGCGTCGTCAAACGTCTGCTTTTGGATCGCCTTGTTTTTGCTCCTGGCTTCCTGATGATTTTCTACTTGGTTATGAACATCCTGGAGGTGAGGAGCTATGATGATGCGGACCAATTGATAAAACCTCTATGGTAAATTTGTATCCATTCTATAGTTATTATTCATCGGAACCACTTATTCATTGACTTTAATGTGTAAATATGAGGAATGGTCTCCTTACACTTAAGTTTCAAATTCAAGAAGACAAATTGTTCATGATTCCGATTGCACTTGTATTTTGATTTATTCATCGAGTAATCGAGCACTTTTTAGAGTTTGTGTCCACTGCGGGCCACCAGAAGACTTTGAAGGAGGCACAGCAGTTTGGGAGAAAAAAAAATATGTATAACATGCTAACCTTGACTCGCATGGTCCTACGGTGAGGCAGGTGATGGAGGCCATGAAAGCAAATCCAGAAATTCTAAACTTGAAACTTCACAAAGGCCTTTTAATGAGTAGTTACGGTCTCTAAAATTAGGTTATTGTTGATTACTTTTGGGTATAATAACTTGGTATAGCAACAACCAGTGCAACATTTAATTCTACAGATAAGGAGAGTCTTTTGAATCTGTTTTTCAGGCAAAAGGGTTGGATGACTTTATCAAGAAGATTAGAGGAAGCTACTGGACTGCTTTGAAGATGAACTGGAAAGTTTGGACACCTTTCCAGTTCGTAAACGTCAACTTTGTGCCTGTTGAGGTACGTATTTCAACTAGCATTTTGCCAACAGTCACACCCTCTCCGCTTTGTGCCAAATCTTTGATGTGTTTTTCAGTTCCGAGTGCTATTTGCCAACATGATCGCCTTATTTTGGTATGCTTACCTTGCAACGGTGAGAAAATGAAACGTCCCAAGATTTCAAGCGAGGAAAATAATCTGGAGTAAGTCGATATGATTGCGAGTGCCAGCAAACGTTGAGTTCTACTGCCAGCTGTCCAGCAGTGGACTGATGTGGACAAATAATTCACACTTACACAATGACTTTTAACACTGTGATTTAATTTTGGATACTTGACTGGTTTTGTGCAAGCTTTAAAATGTAACAGAGATCTGCCAAATGGGAATGAAAGCATGAGATGTATGACTACTGTGGATCATAATGTATTCGTCCAAAATAAATTTAAGAGAATAATAGTCATTTGACTTTGAAGAATACACACACCAGCACATATTGAAAGAAAAAAGATTGCAGTCAAGCTAACCTAAGTGCAGGTGGCTCTTCGTCAGCCTCCTCTCAGGCGAAAGGTCATGTCGATGGTGCTCAAAGCTCTGACGTTGTAGTCCTCTAGTTTCCCGCTCGCCATTTCACGGCCTTGATGAACGAGTCTCTGCTGGCTCACTGGAACCCCCTCTCTGCTCGCCACCTTCTGCTTGAAGTCGCTCACCGAGTCGCCCATGTCGATCTCGTAGGTATTCAGTTGCCCCTTTTCGTTTCTTAAGAACACCTGGATGGTCTGTGACTCCTTCACCAGCAGACACACCCGCGAACCGGCCTGCAGGCCGTAGGAGCTGACGGCCAAGGAGTCGTCGTCCAGAGGGGTACTGTGGCTGCCTGCCAACACCAGCTTCTGGGTATGAGCGGATATCCCCATCTTGGTCTCAATTAGGTTTTTCAGCGTCTTCACCGTGTCCTCAGGACACACCGTTAGGGTTTGGGATGTTCCAGTCAACATCGTGATGGTTATCTCCATGATCAGCTGGCCTGCGAGTTTCATACATACGTCTTCAAAAAGCATCTCCACAATAATTGTGTCATTTGGCTCAAGGTTGCTACCTACCTTGTGATGATGACCTTTGGAGACGAAAAGGGTTTTGGATAGAGCAGGATAACTCGGCTGTTTCTCAACTAGTTTTCTTGCAGTGTTCTGCCAAACTGCAGCGCATTTGCAGACGCCCACACTGATAAGTTCTTTTCCCCTCCGAACCATGAATGACTTTCAGTTTCTATTCTCCAAAGTTTCATGACTGCACATAACATGAACGCAGGCCACCCCCTTGTCCCTGGGTGTGAATACTTTTGGTTTTGAGTGCAAGGGACACATTGTGTTTTCAATGGAGAGAGAAAAAAAAAAAAGGTTAAAAATGTGAATGTAAAATAATTGGATTTTAATAAAATATTCTCTTTATTTAATTACAATGAATGAACCAGTTAATATAAATGCACATCAAATTGTCTAATTATTTAATGTAGATAAAAGGTTAAGTAAAAAAATAATGACTGTATTATACCTCTACAAAAGGTGATTTTAGCTAATTGCGACGATCAAACATCACAGGGTGTCGACATCTTTAATATGGAAACATTTCTAAAAGTTTAAAATTATAAAACATAATTTGTAGACATTTTAAAACATAATTTCCCCCCCAAAAAAAGAACATTACCAGAATGGATACATGACATTTAATGCAACTACTATTTGCACTTCTGTATCAAGAAGTGACAAAGAACTTATTAAATGTTTTGCATCAAATTGAAAAATAACAACACATGACAAGCAGTTTGTCATATTAGCTGTGAGCAACTCTAAATATACAGGGTGATTGAAAAGTAACTCCCCATTTTAAAATACATTAGCCCTCGTTTTTCGCGGTTAATGGGGAACAGACCCCCCCCCCCCCCCCCTAGGAATTTTCATGTGTGTGGGTACCAGAATGTTTAAAATACGTAAACACTATTTACACATTTGAGACAAAGATTACAACAGTACACGTGTTTACTTAAATTTTTGAATTATAAAACCTTATACAGTAATTAACATTCA
Organism: Phycodurus eques; assembly: GCF_024500275.1. Taxonomy (NCBI): domain Eukaryota; kingdom Metazoa; phylum Chordata; class Actinopteri; order Syngnathiformes; family Syngnathidae; genus Phycodurus; species Phycodurus eques. The sequence goes on from NC_084527.1 coordinate 4,951,281, forward strand.
TCAACATTGCCTTCTGAGAGAGGCGACGATGCTTGCGGAGGAGAGGCTCTCACTTGACTCGTAGAGGCTTTAGGTTCACTCGGAGACTCTTCTGCTGGAGGCACTGATGGTGTAGCTGGGGTTTTACCTTGGAGAAAAACATGGTAATGGGTAGTTGTTGTTTGCCACACATGCATAACTTCTGCCCTCTTTGATCATATTTAAAAGTTTCACTTTTTCGCAGAGGGTCATCATCATCATCTTCCTCTTGGGCGCCCCGGAGGAAGCTTTCGCAGGGGCACAGCGCTTAGGCGGCATTGTAAGGGCTTAACTAATCCACAAAAGTTATCGCGAACACAACACCAAGATACAGTATGCGAGACAGTCAACAGCGTGGACGAGACTGGCGAGGCAAGGGAAGATGCTGCGTGAGGCTGCGAATGATGCGCAGCCAATCAGCTCACGGGAGAAATCCACTCGTGCTCTCATTGGTCGATGACGCGCCTTGTATGAGTGCCCGTGGCATGTACAAAGCCTCTTGAGTCAACTCATCTTTGTTTGGTATGCAGGGGAACACCTTCTCTCTCGTGCATCAACATGAAACAACGTGTCTTTCCACAAGATGGCTGCCGATATTGCTGTATTTTTTTATTTTTTACTTTTTGATGAAATTATTTTTTTATGAATATTTAGGAAAAACCTGCAAAGCACTGAGGCCGCAAAACGTGAAGCGCGACGTGGCGAGGGAACACTGTACTTAGAATTTATTCATATGTTGTAATATTTTTCTCAATTTTTTGTGCATGTTCCATGATTAAAGGATCGAGTCTATTCTACCAAACCAACGACTTTGGAAGAACTTGAAGGGCGAATACGAGAAGTTATGTCTTCCATCCCACAAGAGTTCCTTGTGAAATCAGTTAATGCGGTCCCCAAGCGGCTTGAGAAACTGCTGGCTTATGCCTGATAATAAATTACAAGTACTTAAAAATAGGGAGTTACCTTTCAATCACCCGGTAGATGTACTGATAAACAATCAAAGCAAATGATGAAATTAGTCCTCAATATGAAAAACATGTTCCAAGATGTCAGAATTCAGAGTGTTTCAACATGGCAGCCCGCTCTTCCCGCTTTGGTAATGGAATATTTCCTGTGGCAAAACAAGTACATTAGAAATTGACCTACATCAGCAGCATTTTGTTTAGACAGAGCAAAACAATTTTTTTTTTGTTGCAAATGTATTTTACCAGGTGGTGCCACATAATATTCCTCCACTGTGTTTTTGGAGAGCTCCAGAAGTTCTTCTGCATGGTTGCCTTCCATCACCGTGTCATCCCTCAAATATAAAACCCTGGATGTGCAAAAAAGACATCCAAACAAGCTTTATGTGTTGAAAAACTGGAGTTGCGAGCCCTCTAATGACATTTTAGCCCACGTAAACAACATTCACCTGTCCTCCAGAACCGAATCCATCGGCTCCACTCCTGTGGTGTCAACAACATGAAGCTGATCTGCAAATCTGATGGCCTTCTCCAAACAGGCCACGCCCTCTTTGGTGCGGAAGTCCACCAAGGCCAGGCGCTCAAGTTTGTCCACCAGGTCGGGTGCTACACGCGTCGGCTGGAAAACAACAACAGTGACACTTCCATTCGTATGCTCTCCCGTATGGTTGTGCAGGCACCTGAAGGCCAAAAGTGGCAGTGTTAGTTGTTTTTTGTTAATGTTAAATTATCAAAGTGGCTCATTTCCGTAACGAGAGATGCAGCATAAATCACAATCTATTGTGTTTACCTTACAGAATACGAAGGAGGAGAGAGAGAGAGAGAGAGAGAGAGAGAGAGAGAGAGAGAAAAAAGCTACGTAACACGCTGTCGTCTTGGATTGCCTAAAAATCTCAACATTTCAACCTGCAAGAACTCCACGACAAACTGGAGAAAATATTGTTTTAACTGTACGCATGCCAACATTGGCTGTGTTTTAAGGTCATAAACTGTCAAATGTCCATCTTTTTGGGGAAGATGCTGTAGTGCAAAATTAATTTATGACTGTTTCTCGAGGCGGAGTGGATTAATTCATTTTATCCCAAAAATATTGCTGGGCAATATTAATTTGCTCATTCCCCTTTTATATTATTGTCGGTTTGACATTCATGCTCCGATTAAAAGAAAATAAACCAGAAGTTACTCACCAGTTAGTACTTCTCAATCTGTCTTGAGAATCTCATTGTTCACTGCTGATTTTTCGTAAATCAAATATTACTTTATCATCTTGCTTTTGTTTTGTGATTTACAAATTATTATTATTATTTTTTTCCCCCATATTAGCGTTTCATGTTTAGCCACATGAATGGTGGTATATAAATAAACTTGCCTTGACAATTAGCTGCGCATTTACAAAGTAACAAGGTCATACCGGTGGCAGCTGGTCCTCTGTTATCGGCTCCCAGGTTGCAGCTGCGGGCACCTTCAAACCCGAGCAGAACACATCATTACCTGTTATCTGACTTCACGTTGATCCCGTCGATTTACCTTCGAGTTGTGTGGTTGAGAACTGGACTCACGCGTCCCGTTAGCAACCGGACAGCAGCGACAACATCTCCTTCCACGGTCGAAACGTGACCGCGAGTAGCCATTGTTTGACAAACAACATTTAGCCGAAGTGACTGACTGTGACACTTTGCGCCACGTTCGCCCGACAGCGACACAGAACGCGGAAGTGTTTAGCATTGTTAGCAACACAAAATTGCAAAAAAAAAACAAAAAAAACCTCGTGCTTTTAAAATGCGCCAGATTTCGTGGGTAAAAAAAAGGGGGCAAAAGACGTTTCTTCAAGCTAGGCTAGCCAAAGATTTTAAACCAATCAGTACTCTTAAAAGAACTGCCGTGTCCATCACTAAACCATACTGCCTAAGCAATAATGCGCATGCGCAAAAAGGACAAAGATGACACCAAAGCGAGATAGTTCGCTACCCGTAAAGATGCATTAGCCAACAAGAAAAAACAACGACATACTATTATCAATACAGGACTTTTAGATTTTCTTTTGCGCAATTATTTAAGGCCTATATAGCATGTATTCTTTCTAATATTTAGGCGTTGATATATTGAATCATGCTTCGTACAAAATACAAAATGTTTATTTGACAAATTGATCTGACTTATCTGAGCCAATGTAGTAAGTTTTGGTAGATTATATGAGGCAACAGGACATCATGTTGATGGTTTAAATCATGCTGCTTGTCTACCGGCACCCACGTGTCACTGAAAACCGGTGCTACCAGTTATAAAACTAACGAAACAATTCGTTGCCTTTTCCGTCGTTTGGCAAAAACAGTTGGCTGTCCCAAAATGTCTTTCTTTTTTTTTTTTTTATTCATTCACCTCCCACAAGTACGCGTCTGTTTTCAAATAGTCACAGAAAAGAACGAAGGAAAATACAGTTGTGTAACGTACTGAAATTATTGCAGTACACTTTTTATTGACAGAGGAGTTACCGTTGTTCAGAGCCCGGATAGCTCAGTCGGTAGAGCATCAGACTTTTAATCTGAGGGTCCAGGGTTCAAGTCCCTGTTCGGGCGATGACTTTTTGACAAAATACAGATCGGTTGCTTTTCATTTGGGTCTGCTCAAGGTGGATTTTTAACATCAATAATTTTAATGACGTATGATAGCGTGTATGCCTAAAGAGAGGAATATGACAGTTGCGTCATCGCAGCCCCTTTATTAGGAAACACGAACGCCTGCAACCAATTCTGTATTAATTGGTCATTTATTTTATCATCATAAAATGGTCAGTCATATTATTGTATATCCTTGAAATGCAAATGTTGGCAGACAAAACATAATATCTTTATTTGGCAGGGTTTCGTGTATTAGTGTGAATAAGAAAAGATGATTCCGCTGATGTTACAATAACATATACCATTTAATATATATTATATTATATATGAGCTCTCAGAATATAATTTGTCTTACAATACAGGTTAGAACTTGGCACAAAATAAAAATACAAGTTTTACCAAAATAGCAACATCTGAGTGAAAACATGATTCAATAATAATAATAATAAAAAAATCATGATGGCAAATAAATGTGACAATAAATTAAAGTAGGCTTGCTGGCAACATCAATTGAAACATCAATGCAATCCATTTGACCACATTCATAAAGAGGCAATAAATAGGAAGCTTGACATTTGGAAAATCATTAATTGAATGGTTAAAAGCACATACTGTATCGTATTTGTCATCGTCAATGCTTAAATATGCCAAAACATTAACACAGCTACTTTTCCAGTATATTTTTTGCAAACAACGTTAAAAATAATTCACAAGCAGGGACATGTACTTTTCATTTGCACCGCAATTGGTCACATAAAAACTAAAAACATCACTGCGTTCGCTGTTCTTCGCCTTTATAATATAAATTATAGAATTTCTGCAAGAAAACAAAACTGACAAACAATACAAAAATCAAAGTGGTACAATGTACAAAATAAAGCTGTTCATGGAAAAAAAAAACAGCAAGAAAAGACAATGACTCTGAAATGTGAGTTATTAAATATAAGACTATGATTTAACAAATAACGATCTCACGATTAGCACAATACACATAACAAGGCAGGAAGGCAGCTCAGACATTGGAAATACTGTCAATATAAAATCACTTATGTGGTACTTAGCTCTAAATGGGTATTAATCATGTCTGTAAAACTAACATTCATTCATTCCTTCACTTGAGGAGAGAAGGTGGGGAAGTTTATTTTAATCATATTTTAATGATGTAAACATTGGCTATTAAACAAGTTTCAGCAACACGGTATTTCTTAATCAATAACTGGTCATTCAAAATAGTTTGAATTCATCTCTGATCTATTTTGTTTTGAAATATGCAACTAACCTTAACTTACAATGTGATTAAGTCTGTTCTGATTAACGTTGGACACTTAAGGGTTTTACATAAAACACATAGTATGTATTTGCAGATACTGACAATTACTCAATAAAGCAGAATATTATCATAGACCTGTTGACTACACAAATGACATAGAGGAGCATACAGTCATTGAGGCTCAATCAAGGCTGCAACCAATGATGGTAAAGGCATATTTGTAATACAGTATAATGTATGTGTATGTGCGGTGATGTATGTGTGTGTGTGTGTGTCTGTGTGTGTGTGTGTGTGTGTGTGTGCGTGCGTGCGTGTTGCTGCTACAGATGATTACATTTGATTGGAAGGAAAAAGAAGACAACCATCGCTATCACTTGTTCTCGATCAGCATCTGCACCTTGTACACCAGATTTCTTGCCAATGTCAAAATCTGCTTGATGTTGTGATGCTCGGCCATCTCTGAAAGACAAGACCATGTTCGTTACTAATTCCGTATTGGACCGGTGCATTCACGTCAAACGCAACTTCCTAAAGCCATATGGTCACCAGTCAATCGCAGGGCACTTCCTAGACCTAGAGCCTTAAATTATTCAAATTAGAATGTACTAAGGCAGTGAGATACATTCAAGAATTGAAACTACGGATTGCAACATTCAGTGGAAAGTGTGTGATAGAAGGAGACTTTTTCTTGCTTTTAAACACCAGCAAAATCTATCAAGATGTGATTGAGGTGCAGACTTTCAGCTTCAAGAGGTTTCGCGGAACGTGGCATTTACCCTTTAGGAATTGAGGCCATTTCATGCAGCGCACTTGCAATTTGAGAGGTTCAAAGCACCTGTGCAATTGTCATAATTGTAAATACAACCATTATTTGTAATACTTGGATGAAAAACCCTTGAAGTCAACTACTTCCTGTTTATTGACCACCAAATTTTCCTTCCCTCAAGATGCTTTGCTTGGGCTGCACTACAGCTGCTTCTTTTTCGGGTCTTGCTGACTTGATTTTTGTCTGGGTCAGTGAAAAGCATCATCTATTGCCTTGAGATCAGGACCCTGCGTGCATGTATATTTTGCTCATGGAACGTGCGCCCTGATATTGATGACGGCGACAGTCTAGTAAGCAGTCGTAAAGCCTTTTGTTTTACCATTGAAAAACTTGATAATTTCAGTGAAGTCCATGTTGTTTTCCAGGATGATGTCCCTGTAGATCTCCACCAGCGCCAAGGCGATGAAGAGGACAAAGTGACTGGACGAGGCAAACTTGGCCGCCCAGATGGTTTCCCAGACTGCAAAGACATCATCGTAGACCAGCTCTGCCAACAAAAGCACGCAGGGCCATATACGTAAGCCAAATAAGTATACTAAAGTCAAGGTTATTTGAATCGATATTGATTTTTCCACTGGAAGTTGCATTTCCTCAGCAACAGATTTCTCCAGTGACAAGCACATCAGGCTAACAAGACCAAACATGGACATCTGACACTCCTCTAATCGGTACAAACTGTGTCGTGTTTACCTCGCTTGAAGTCTAAGAGGAACCAGCGGTAGCAGAAGTAGAAGTGCGTGTAGTCTCCGTTCTGGTGCATCAGCTCAAATAGCTCGGAATCCAGGATCTACAGTATGGAAAGCAGGGATCAAGGGAGTTTCACAAGGAGAAATAATGAGAATAGTTGTCGGTGGAACACATTTAGCTAAACGTGGGGTTGAATTGATGAATTCCATTTGCAACTTGTACAATTTTGACTGGCTCGTATAAAAATGTGGCTTATGCTGCCTTACTTGGATGAGAGAGCGCATGTTGGCAAAGTGAGTATCCATTGCTCCTCCATGCGGAAAGTTTTGATTCATCCTCTTCATGAGCTCTGTGAAGCAGCTAAAGGCCATGGCCTCTGAGATAGGGCGAGAGGGAGAGATGAAAAAGATGGCGGAACCACGAAAGCGGACGAGGAATGAGAAGAGATGATGGAGCGCGGTGACTCACCATCATCCAGAATGACGAGAAGTGGAGCCAACAGGTCACACATGCCCTGAACGTATCCAATGTCAAGGTGCCTCCAGATGTAGCTGCAAATATACAACCAAGGAAGTTATCAAAACATCACTCCACAGCTTTTATCCACCACACTGACTGTTCACATCCCGTACCTAACCTTTAAGTCCTCACTGAAGATAGTTGTACTAAATAAAAAGAAGTGGAGGACTCGAGACACATGAGTCAGAGCAGCCAATTTTAGGACTTGAGACTCACTTGGCTCAGACTAATAAAAGACTTGACTTTGATTTGAAACACGATTTGATGAGCCGTCACGTTGTATTTTCAACGTAGTTTGCTGTTTGTCTTGTTTTTGAAAGAATTTTTTTTTTGTGCAGTGTGAGTAAACCTGGCACCAGCACATGAACTCAATTTTATTTATAAAGTACTTTAAGAACAACCGCAGCTAAAACAAAGTGCTGTACATAAATACAAATCAAACATTAGCCAATCAAACATAACACAATTTGGAAACAATAATGATGAAACAATTAAAAAAAAAAAAAACAATAAAAACAGTCAGGTGTTTTAAAGGGAGTTTTTAAAATGGACGGCGAGAATGCTTGTCTAATGTGCACCAGGAGGTTGTCGTTCCATAATTTGGGACTATGATAATAAAGTTTTAATTTTAGGAATAAAGTCAAATTATTAAGAGACTTTTGACAGAAAATACACTGGTACTATCATAAGTAAAAGAAAGAAAATAAAAAGTTGTTAATTTTATGATTTTTAAGAATAAATCCATCCATCCATCCATTTTCTACCGCTTATCCGAGGTCGGGTCGCGGGGGCAGTAGCTTTAGCAGGGACGCCCAGACTTCCCTCTCCCCAGCTGCTTCAGTGCAGCTCTTCAGGGGGCATCCCGAGGCGTTCCCAGACAAGCCGAAGCAAAAAGCAGAGATGCAATACCGAGGCCACCAAACCGGACCCCCTCTGTTCCTCGGCTGCGCCTAGAAATTCTGTCCATAAAAGTTATGAACAGAATCGGTGACAAAGGGCAGCCTTGGCGGAGTCCAACCCTCGCCGGAAACGAGTCCGACTTACTGCCGGATATGCGGACCAAACTCTGACTCCGGTCGTACACGGACCGAACAGCCCGTATCAGGGGGTTCGGTACCCCATACTCCCGAAGCACCCTCCACAGGATCCCCCGAGGGACACGGTCGAACGCCTTCTCCAAGTCCACAAAACACATGTAGACTGGTTGGGCGAACTTCCATGCACCCTCGAGGACCCTGCAGAGGGTGTAGAGCTGGTCCACTGTTCCACGGCCAGGACGAAAACCACACTGCTCCTCCTGAATCTGAGATTCGACTTCCCGACGGACCCTCCTCTCCAGCACCCCTCAATAGACCTTACCAGGGAGGCTGAGGAGTGTGTAGTTGGAACACACCCTCCGGTCCCCCTGCTTAAAAAGGGGGACCACCACCCCAGTCTGCCAATCCAGAGTAAGAATAAATCAGAAGTATATATACTAGCTGCTGCTAGTATATTTAATTTACTAGAGATCCATAACCTGTTAAAGATAAAACAATAAATAAAAATCGGGGTTAAAAAAAAAAATGGGATGAACGTGGTTACCCCATTGAAAACCAGCATGATTCTTCCCATGTTTTACTGTAATAATCCAAGGCAATTTAATTTTTTTTTTGAATGAGCCAGGTCCTACCTATTTGTAGCATGAATGATTCGGTCTGTCACTGTTGTACCTGCACATGACGTTGCGCAGCTTTTCCAGGTTTGCAGGAGTGAAGTACCAGTAGTTCCTGTCACAACGCTGGACGTCCTTCTCAATGCGGTGCAAATTCAACGTGTACAAGTCTAAAAGCTCTTGCTGGAAGAACCAGAATCATAAACATTTGCATGAACTCGCTGGGTAATTTGTAGACTCGGAGTGGAGTCGATGAATATTATATGATTCTTCGGAGAGGTCGGTACGTACAGAGAATGTGCCCGCAGCAGATTGTTGCGAGCTGGCTTCTGCAGTGTCTGCACATCCACCCAGAGACTCAAAGTGAGGGTAGAGGCTCTCCATCTCTGGTTCCTCAGACAATATGGACTCAGTTCCTTCTGGACTGGGCTTTTCCTGCCCCCCCTCAGGTCTGCTATCCATGTTAGGGGCCGAGTCCTCTGAGGAAGACAAGGGCTCACAGCGAGCCTTCCTGCTCCAGGGAACCATGGAAACATTGGCTTTGGGAATCTCCTCCATCTCTATGGCTGAGGGAGACTCATCAGACTCGGTCAGGACCTCAGCTTCTGCCTTCTGAGAGGCACAGTAGGCTTCTCTTGCCCTCGACACCCTAGTGTCTGTTGATAAAGACAGTTTCTTGTCAACTTCAATTGTTCTGGGATTTTTGATGACAGCTTCTCCTCTCACCTCTTGTGATGTCTCACCTTGGCTGGATTTGTCCTCCATTTTGCACCATTCAGTCTGACACACTCCTGCAGTTTTCTTTGCGTCTTCGTTTTTCAGTCTGTGTTCAGCGTGGTCTTGGTATTCTGTACATGTTCCTGGCGTGGACATACAATCTTTGTCAGGCACTTCGCTTCCTTTAATATCTACTGAGGCACCACCTCCACACTGAGCCTCCTCTACTTTAGGATCCTCTGATTTTTTGGATTCTTCCAGTACATCTCGTGCTCCAGTCTTGGTCACATTTGGTTTCTCTTGTTTGTCCTGTTCTGTCAGACATACATCCTGAGGAGGTTTGGCCGAAGCTCTCGGAGCAGCCTCAGGTGCAGCGCCGTCCTCTGTGCTGAGCGAGCCGTCCGACAGGCCAGAAGTAACTGAGAAGTTGCGGGAAGAGGGATGCCCGGAGTCGGGAGAACTCGGGCCGTTCTGGAGCGCACCGTTGGTCATCTTTGGCAGCTGCTTGGCTTCTTCGCTCTTGGATTCCGTCTCGATCTGCTCCACCTCTTCTACAGACTCAAACACCTGCAAGAACAAGCCAAAAGGAAGCATTCTACTCCAGGGGAGGGGATGGGATGATGTGAAGAACTAGCAGGGAGAGAGTGGAGGGATGCGGTTTGAAACACCATGCGGCCGTACTGATTATTCTTGTTGAATGGTCAATTGAAGTAAACGAGAAGATTTTGATCGCGTTGGTGGTGCAACGTGACGAGCGTGATACCTGTGTGCTGCAGCTGGAGTCACTCTGCAGACGAGCCAGACTTTGCCTGTCTGAACTCTGGGAGGACCGGGACTGGTAGATAAAGACAATCAGGCCAAGATATCATTGCATGAAATTTATGCTGACTTTTATTGTCATTTCTGACACGGCATCTCCTCGCCAGTGTGAGATCCAGGTCTCTGTCTACGTTTATAGTCTCGGGTAGTATAGATCCCAACGCTCGTGTTGTCTATGTATGTTATGTCAAGGCTACGTGTGATGTGTTCAAGCTAAGCGCTCGAATTAAAGTTACGCGTTACCTGTTAAAACCTGTGTGCGCCCTATTTCAGGCTGATTTAGACCAAGCATGTGTTGCCATAACAACCAGACACCTGTGGCTTTAGCCTTGTCTCGAGGCCTCAACAACGGACATTTACTAAAATGAGACCTTGTGAAGTTTGTGAATAGAAAGTCATTTCGAAAATCGTTTCTGATCGTACCTACCTTCTTTAGTTACATGAGAGGGGCAGTGTAAAGGCATTGTTCTCTTGTAATATGCCTATGCCTTTTTTTATAGAAAAAAAAAAATCATTAACTATACAGTCGTACCACCACAGAATTCCTACAATTGGGAATTTTACTATTTGGTATTTGTTTTGGTAGGTTGAAGCACATTAAAATGCGTTTACTGCAACACAATACTTTTAAACTAATACAATAGCCTTCCTGGCCCGATGACCGTTCCATAAAGTTTCAACGCTTGTTGTTTGTAACCCCGAAAGTGGGAGTTAGTGTTCGTGCGTCACCTCGTTGCTGACAGTTGAGTCGTGATGGACCATCTTTGAACTTGTACTGTCCATGCTCGCCCCTGAGGAGCACTTGGCTAAGGCCGCGGCGTGCTGCTCCTTCTCCCGCTGCCGAACGATCTCCTCACAGCCGAGCCATTCGCGCATGGTCTGCTGGTAGCGCGATCGCACCCGCTCATCCACCTGCGGTGAGAAATGCAGGGCAGGTGTGGGGAAAAGATTTCTGGGGAGGAAAAAAAACCTTCATTGTGAAAAATGTCTCACCTCCTGCCTTTCTGTTTCAGACATTCCAAACTGGTAATGCCCCAAGAGAAACGGCCATACTTCCTTACGCAGAGAAGGGTCCACGCCGCCGAAATAGACCAAACGAAGGAGCTCCTGCTCCTTGTAAGTCTGAAAGAAACAAACAATTTAGTCTAATTTTTCTATACATCTACACTATTCAGAAAATGACAGATGTGACCAGATTCTATAGTTGTTTGAACTGTATTAATGCTTTCTTTACTCTTCTTTTGGGCTACACCTAATTTCCCCACAATGGGACAAGGAAAAGATTATCTATGTGAATAGCATTTTCATTTCATGAGCCAGGAACACGCATGGAAGATTGACTAGAGCTGATGTACAATCCCGATGTGGACATTTCTACAGACAAAGCCATTAGCGACGCTTCATGCACACCGCTGAGAGACTAATGATGTGGGCAACATAATTAGCAGGGAATGAGCATGGATGAGATGGCTGAGTGGCAAGTGAGAGAGTGAGAGAGAGGCTATAAGGGGACGTGCGTTTGTGTGTGGATATATGAAGAAGTGCTTCATGGCATTGCTTACAGTACAGTCCTGGAGGAACAGCCGCCACACATCTGCAGTGAGTCCTTTGTACGCATCGCACGGCACGTCGGGCGACACAATGGTGTGATTGACGAGAGCCGAGAGGTGAGTGCGCACGGTGGACAGGTGACGGCAGTATGCCAACCCTAGTTGAGGAGAAAGTACAATATTCAATCATTCTTCGGAGGTTTTTGTTGATTAAAATTAAGATATCAATGCTTTCAAGCCGGGGGGGGGGGGGGGGGATGCTGTGTGCTGGAGCATTATTATAGGCTATTCAGTGATAGCATTCAAATACGGTATATGACAAAATATGATCTATTCGAGACATTTTATGAGCCCCGGAGCGGGCACAGAGTGGAGCTACAGGAATCATTTTTAAAATGTGCCTCAGATCATGAAATGCACCCACCTTTTGTCCACAATCATTCAGATTATACACTGCGCAACCAAAATGTATTATTTCATACTGCTGTTATATTTTTTAAAATCAATTTCCACTTTTGACACAATTAACCACTGGATACTGGATATTGATCATTTACTATATATTCGATGTAATTATACTATATCATTGGGAATTGGCTAGTGTACACGCTGACTGCGTCCAGTATGTACAGCAAAGACATAATCTAAGAAGTTATTCTCGAACGAAAGATATTCCTGAATTGAAAATGATTTCCAAATGACTGTGTGTTCCATAGGAAAAGGTGAATAGTGTGAAAATGAAAAGTTCACATACAGCCGTAAAATGCCCTGGAGATGATCTGATACTTCATGTTGTCACATAGCAGCTTGAGAGGAGTCCTTAAGAGAAACAAGAACATCATCATCACAACTCTGGCCATCTGTTTACAACAAATAGAATTCTATATTTATATACATGTAGTTGTCATGATGGCAGAGGATAATTAATCTCTTTAGCGAACTCAAGCTGTCAAATAGAAAACATCAACCCAACGCCCTGATGTAATTCCATTTACCATTTTATCTCCTTAGTTTATTCTCATTGTCCCCACGCATTTTTCATGTCAGTGAGGGAAAATGTCACACGTTTTTCTGCCCATTGCAGCATCCTGCTGTTGTCTTCTTCAAGCACAAATGTGGCCAGCCAGTGGCTGTGTATCAGCAATCCTTAATTGGTTTAAGCAAAGCAAAAGCTTATTTGGAGCCTTGACGTGATTATCTCTCACTCTCTCACCTCTCTTGGTTGCAGCCTCTGGGCGCGGACCCACCGGAGAGGCTGCCCTGGGAGCAGGACAAGCACGAAGACTTCCTGAGGGAGGGGTGCCACATTGCAGAGCTCTGCTCCATCAAATCTGGTGGCGTAACTGCGGAAGGCACACACATGCACACGCACACATCGTGATCGTCACTGTCAACGCGTAATTGCTTCCTCTGCATGGGCATCAGCAGTCAGATGAGTGAATCATTTCAGCGTAGATGGAATTGTGCTCGTCTTCAAAAGTCTAAATCAGTGGTTCTCAAACTTTTTACGCCAAGTACCACCTCAGAAAATACTTGGCTCTCCAAGTGCCACCATAATGACCAACATAAAACTATAATAGCGTAGTTAAAATGAGGTTTTTATTCCTAAAAAGTATATTTCATACATTTTTTAGCCACTGTATTTTTAAGCACAGTTTAAATATTAGCACTGCGAGCAAGCAAGCAAAGGCCTTTCTCGGCTGAGCGCCTATAATCAATCCATCACTCGTCAATCCTCCAGTTAATTGAAGGCTACGTTGTCGTAACGCATGAGAGAAGGTGTGAAAAGGCAATAAGATGCAGTCAGTGAGGTTTTATTATTGGGACACATCGATGAGCTTGGCCAAAGGCACAAGGCAGGTCAGGGGAATATTGGATGGTGGGGAATGAAAGCAGCAGACCAAACTAAAGACGGCCGCACAAGTCTAGTTGTGACAGTTTTATAGCCGCATTCTGGGAATGGGCAGCAGCTTGCTTTAGAAGGGGTGGCAGAACAACCGACCTATGTCTCCAACATTTTAACAAAATCTCTAATCAAAAGTAATGAAATAAAAACTAAATCTATACACATTTAAAGACAGCTCGAAGAGAAACATATTCGCAGGAGAGGTACAAATACAAAAATCACTTTTAGTAACTGATACTGAAGTTACTACTGAATATCTCACTACATGATAACATTACAAAAACAATCCATAAATAAATAAATATCACTCTGGGCCTTTTTTTCGGGAACGTAAACATCTGTGTGCCAGAGGATTATAATTCGGTAATTTCGTGGATGGGCGCAGGCCGGCGGATCTGCGGGTGGGCAGGCTGCGCCACTGAGCCTTAAGTCACTGCCAATCGAAGCGGCTCCTCTCGCTCCCTTTAAATGTGGCGCACTCATAGTCTCACAAGGAGACATTTTTTTGTGCGGAGGAGGACGATACACAATCGCAGCAATCTGTGCATAAGTGGATCATTGTCAGACTCAAAATCAGAATCATCTTTATTTGCCAAGTATGTCAAAAACACACATTGAATTTGTCTCCGGTAGTTGGAGACGCTCTAGTACGACAACAGACAGCCATTTGACAGAAAATACTTTTGAGAAATAAAAACACAGTACGGGGAAGTCACGTAGCAATGAAAGGTATTGTGCTAATGCTGAAACATTCATTTTTTTGGACAATTGTACAAATGATGCAGAGTCCTCCAGCAGTTTGAAATGACTAATAGAGTGATAATCTCGTACATTGACCATTGTGCAAATGGCGCAGATAGTTCTCAAGCACGTGAGTGGCCAGTATTGGTCAACAACAGATATGCAAATAGTGCAGACTGGCACTGACTGTGTAATTGGCCCCACGGAGATGTGACAACAATCTCAAGACAAAATTGGCATCATGTTACAATTGAATTGTAAGTTAACTGTTTAAGAAGTTAATGGCGAGAGGGAAGAAGCTCTTGAAATGTCTGCTAGTATTAGTTTGCATTGTTCGATAGTGCCTACCTGAGGGAAGGAACTGGAAGAGGTGGTGATCAGGATGTGGAGGGTCCCAGAGGAGTTCTGGCAGCGTGCAAGTCCTCAAGAGTAGGTAGGGGGGTACCGACAATTTTTTCAGCAGTTTTGATTGTCCGTTGCGGTCGGACTTTATCCTTTTTAGTGGCAGCACCATACCAGACTGTGATGGCTGAACACAGGACTGATTTGATGACTGCTGTGTAGAACTGTCTCAACAGCTCCCGTGGCAGGCCGCGCTTCCTCAGAAGCCGCAGGAAGTACATCCTCTGATGGGCCTTTTACAGGACGGAGTTGATGTTGAACTCCCACTTCAGGTCCTGAGAGAGTGTAATTCCCAGGAACTTGAAGGTTGCAACGCTTGACACAGGGCAGTTGGACAGCGTGAGGGGCAGCTGTGATGCCTCCTGAAGTCCACGATCATTTCTACAGTCTTGAGCGTGTGAAGCTCCAGGTTGTGTCGGCCGCACCACAGCTCCAGCCGCTCCGCTGCCTGTCGATATGCAGACTCGTTCCAGTCTTTGATGAGGCTGATGACTGTGGTGTCGTCTGCAAACTTCAGGAGTTTGACAGCCGGGTGTGTTGAGAGGCAGTCGTTTGTGTAGAGAGAGAGAGAGAGGAGCAGTGGAGAGAGGACACAACCTTGGGGCGCACCCCGGTGCTAGTGGTGCGTGCAGATGAGATCGCCTCCCCCAGCCTCACATGCTGTGTCCTGCCCGTCAGGAAGCTGTAAATCCACTGGCAGTTGGCAGGTAAGACGCTTGGAGGAGAGGAGTTCGGGGATGATGGTGTTGAATGCAGAGTTGAAGTCCAGAATCAGGATCCTCACGTAGGTCCCCGCACCGTTGAGGTGTTCTAGGATAAAGTACAGCCCCATGTTGACTATGTCATCCACAGACCTGTTTGCTCGGTGAGAAAACTGCAGGGGATCCAGCAGGGGTCCTGTGATGCTCTTGAGGTAGTCCAGCACAAGGCGTTCAAAGGACTTCATGACCACAGATGTAAAGGGTGACAGGCCTGTAGTCCTTTAGAGCCGAGATTGCAGGTTTCTTGGGGACTGGGATGATGGTGGAGCGTTTGAAACAGGATGGTACTTCATACACTTCCAGAGATCTATTGAAGATCTGTGTGAAGACTGGAGCAAGCTGGTCCACCCAGACTTTGAGGCAGGATGGGGCCACAAGGTCTGGGCCAGCCGCTTTGTTGATCTTCCGATGTTTGAAGATACGGTTCACATCTGCTCTCGGTCGGTGTGGCAACAGATGATGTGAGCGGGTGTAGAGACTGAGCTGATGATAACCGTTGGTGACTTAAATATGTCCACGGAGCTCAGTATCCGTCTGCCTGTGCGCCGATCAAATTCACCAAAATCGCGTAAAACCAGCAGTTCACCGTGTGCCAGTATTTAGACGTGGTCTGAGAAGGCATAAATTTAGACCGATTTTCTGCCACCAAATTGTCACTCCGCCAGGACGCTCCCTCGACTGTGCCGGAACGCCCAGCTTCGTGCAGACCTGTCTGCCAAATTGGAAAACGCGCAGCGAGCCTTGTGCTTGGATGAAAATCAGGATCGGCATTTGCGCACCACCACAAATGTGCTGTCTATGCAAATCGAGCCCTAATAAGTAAGGACAGAATGTGTCACATTGTGGTGTCGTAAAAAGGTGACCGGCCTACAAGTGCGTCTCAGTGAACTAAACCTGTGAACAAAATACAAATAAAAATGTATGCTTTTTTCAAAAAAGTATAAATAAGGGGTCTCACCAAACTCTGACCGGCTGTTTGGGAAGAGGATGCGGAAGACATAGTCTGTGGCCTCGTCCTCCTCCTTATCTGAGACCGAGTCTGTAGAACCAGATCCTTGAGGAACCCTCTTCTTCAGCTTCGGGAACACTTTTCCCTGCAACAACCAAACAATATTATTATTAACAATAAGGTAATGTGGGAGAACAAACCGAGGTGTAAATATTTGTCACGGATGAAATTAATGCTGGTTTTCTAACAGCTAAAGGGAAGTTTCAGCAAGATCTACTATCTTTCGAACCAAGGGCGAAAAAAATGCGCTAGGAGTCTACGTGAGCACAAAACCTTATCAACTTGTCAGAGACTTGAAATTGACAGACATACATAAGAAATATAAAACTTGTTAAATGGTAATCTTCCATTTTACATTTAAATAGTTTGGTTGCTTTATCTTAAGTTATGCTGAACCATTGGTTTAAAAAAATAAAATAAAATAAATAAAATAAAAATTCACAAAATGGACAAACCCAAGCAGATGAAAACCTAACCTATTTGGCAAAGTTTGCAAAGGTCAGAAGAATAAATCATTTATTCATATTTAAAATTAAGATTTAAGTTTACAAGCGTCTGCATGCCCATGTTTATTAATAGTCGTCGAACAAGCGTGGTTGCTTTCTATTATTCTGTTGGTTTGCACCGCACACAATAAAACAAAGAGAACCTCATCATGTGCGCTGGTGCATGGAGCCAGAACATAAAGCCCAAGAGTCATCAGCTGTGCTGTTCATTATTGGTTTATTGATCAGATGAAAAAAGATTTAGCGCGTGAGTGCTGTTTCTCCGTAACAATGGCTAACACGATCATTTGAGTGCATTGGGAGGGATGACCTCAGGTGCTGACCTTTCCCCTCTGAGACCAGAGAGGAGGATCCAGCTGGCCATGCGGAAGCAGACCGTTTTCCAGGCATGAGAGGAACTGGAGCAGGTGGCCTCCTTTGGGAAAGCGAAGTGGAGGCCTTTGGATGCCATCTTGACTCACCAGCACCACTGTCCCCCCACTGTCGACTGCAGGAGAAAGGTTTTCACCCTTGCACTTCACTACCAGGCTAAAACAAACAGGAACTTCCGTAGAAAATTCTATGATTGCCTGGGCCTACCTTGTTGATGGCAGTGCAAGTACACTATCTCTTCAAGAGCGATTGTCATGGCATAGTCCCAGTACACACTGCAAAAACACAGCAATTCATCCAGTGACAGCAAAAACTAATCCGTGCAGTAAGTTTATATTCAAATTAAACAGTAGTCAAGCTTGCGCAAAGAGATAAGCAAAGCCCAGTAATCAAACCTTCTTACTAAAAGAAACCAAGCACACACAAACACACGCGCACAAAAACCGGGATATTACATGGTTTGCTAGTTGGTCTGACAGTGTCCCAGTCAATAAACCACCTGCAGGCTGTCTGTCTGCTGAAAATAAGCCTAATTACATGAGCTGTGTTCACTTTGCATTCAGAGTCTCAGAGACACATATGTATACACACACACACACAGGGACACACAAGCACTGCATTATTCAGCAATGCCAGAGTGTTCAAGTCTTACACTAACAGCAGAGTAATCTTGCATCCCGGCTTTATTTCTCTCACAAACACACCGACATCAAACATACATAACCACATACCGACATATCATCACCTTCGTTCATAGTCCAGGTCGCCAACAGAGCCGTTCATGAGCTGATTGGGCGTCCACTTCAGTGTCATGAGGTCAGCCGTCTGATGCAGCGAGAGGTAACCTGGGATAGCCTCCATGTCGTCCTTCTGCAACAGCCAGGAGGACAGAAGCTTTCATGCAGAAAATGAATTTCTCCTTTGGGCTAGGGCTGCACGATGTTTTGTTTGAGCACCGTCATCGCGATGTACGTGTGGGCAATAGTCACATCGCAGGGTCTGCTGCGACATCAGTGTACTGTAATATACAGTGAATCAACTCTAATATTAAAAGTGACCAGCTGTTTGGACCAGGTGCATTTCCTGTTGCGCTGTTCAGAATGAAACGATGTGGTCAGGCAAGCCAGCTGCGTGAGTGTGCGAGGTGCGTTCAGGGACACTGCATAAATGGGAATAAATATGTTATACAGTACATCATTGTGGAAATGTTCACATAACTGTGAAAATGGATTACAAGGAAAATGATGTGCATCAGAATGATTGAGTTGTGTGATCACACTGTAATAATATTGAATTTATTTTGTTTCGTAATATAAGAATAGAGCAATTATTTTGTTAATGCGGTCAGCCAGAGCTGCGAGGAATGCAAAGTTATCAATCTCCTTTCGCCCTCATTCCTGTCATACTGTGTTGCGTGTTTTTCTTTGCACATTAATGACAAAAGTCCTGTTGTTGTTTTAATTCCTCATTTCAAAAGGGAGGGAAAAAAAAAAAATAGTTTTTCCTCATGTTTTTGAGATTGTAGGGTGAAAGCTGCAGCTGGCTACTCGTGTGGACAGAAGCGGGGAAATTAAATGTCAATACTTTGAGAGTAATAGCCTGTCTGCAACATAATGCAACCCTATGGGGGGCACAAGCCAGTGCAAACTGTAGGCCGGTCCCAAGCCCGGATAAATGCAGAGGGTTTCGTCAGGAAGGGCATCCGGCTTAAAACTTTGCCAAACAAATATGAGCGTTCATCCAAAGAATTCCATACCGGATCGGTCGTGGCGCGGGTTAACAACCTCCGCCATCGGCGCAGTCAACCTGCAGGGCGCCGGTGGAAATTCAGCTACTGTGGGTCGAAGTCGAAGAAGAAGAGGGGGAAAGCGGGTTATTCGGCAGAAAGAGAAGAGGAAAGCACAGAGCCTAGAACTGAATGTGGGGACTTTGAATG
The DNA here is from genome assembly GCF_024500275.1 of Phycodurus eques. Classification (NCBI taxonomy): domain Eukaryota; kingdom Metazoa; phylum Chordata; class Actinopteri; order Syngnathiformes; family Syngnathidae; genus Phycodurus; species Phycodurus eques. The sequence continues at coordinate 4,970,551 of NC_084527.1, forward strand.
TTGGGACTATGACAGGAAAATCTCAGGAGTTGGTTGGCATGGTGATTCGGAGAAAAGTTGATATATTGTGTGTCCAGGAGACCAGGTGGAAAGGCAGTAAGGCTAGGAGTTTAGGGGCAGGGTTGAAATTATTTGACCATGGTGTAGATGGGAAGAGAAATGGAGTCGGGGTTATTTTAAAAGAAGAGTTGGTTAAGAATGTCTTAGAGGTGAAAAGAGTATCAGATCGAGTGATGAGGCGGAAACTTGAAATTTAGGGTGTTCTGTATAATGTGATTAGTGGCTATGCCCCACAGGTATGATGTGACCGAGAGGTGAAAGAGAAATTCTGGAAGGAGCTAGACGAAGTAGTTCTGAGCATCCCAGACAGAGAGAGAGTCGTGATTGGTGCAGATTGTAATGGACATGTTGGTGAAGGAAATAGGGGTGATGAAGAAGTGAAGGGTAAGCACGGCATCCAGGAAAGGAACTTGGACGGACAGATGGTGGTAGACTTTGCAAAAAGGATGCAAATGGCTGTAGTGAACACTTTTTCCCAGAAGAGGCAGGAATATAGGGTGACCTACAAGAGCGGAGGTAAAAGCACGCAGGTGGCTTACATCTTGTAATCTGAAGGAGGTTACCGACTGTAAGGTAGCGCTAGGGGAGAGTGTGGCGAGACAGCATAGGATGGTGGTGTGTAAAATGACTCTGGAGGTGGGGAGGAAGATTAGCAAGACAAAGGCAGAACAGAGAACCATGTGGTGGAAGCTGAGACAGGACGAGTGTTGTGCAGCTTTTCGGGAAGAGGTGAGACAGGCTCTCGGTGGACAGGAGAAGACTGGACCACTGCAACGAAGGTGATCAGCGAGGCAGGCAGGAGAGTACTTGGTGTATCTTCTGGCAGGAAAGGAGAGGAGGAGACTTGGTGGTGGAACCTCACAGTACAGGAAATCATACAAGGAAAAAGGTTAGCTAAGAAGAAGTGGGACACTGAAGCGGATCGAGGAGAGGCGAAAGGAATACATTGAGATGCGACACAGGGCAAAGTTAGAGGTGGCAAAGGCAAACAAGAGGCATATGATGACATGTATGCCAGGTTGGACACTAAAGGAGAAAAGGATCTATACAGGTTGGCCAGACAGAGGGATAGAGATGGGAGGGATGTGGAGCAGGTTAGGGTGATTAAGGATAGAGATGGAAATATGTTGACTGGTGCCACCAGTCTGCTAGCCAGATGGAAAGAATACTTTTAGGACTTGATGATTGAGGAAAATGAGAGAGAAGGGAGAGTAGAAGAGGCAAGTGTGGTGGACCAGGAAGTGGCAATGATTAGTAAGGAGGAAGAAAAATGGAAAGGCAGTTGGTCCTGATGACATTCCTGTGGAGGTATGGAAGCATCTACAAGAGGTGGCTGTGGAGGTTTTGACCAGCTTGTTCAATAGAATTCTAGAGCGTGAGAAGATGCCTGAGGAATGGAGGAAAAGTGTGCTGGTGCCTATTTTTAAGAACAAGGGTGATGTGCAGAGCTGTGGGAACTATAAAGGAATAACGTTGATAAGCCACACAACGAAGTTATGGGAAAGAGTAGTGGAGCCTAGACTCAGGACAGAAGTGAGTATTTGCGAGCAACAGTATGGTTTCATGCCTAGAAAGAGTACCACAGATGCATTATTTGCCTTGAGGATGTTGATGGAAAAGTACAGAGAAGGTCAGAAGGAGCTACATTGTGTCTTTGTAGATCTAGAGAAAGCCTATGACAGAGTACCCTGAGAGGAACTGTGGTACTGCATGCGGAAGTCTGGAGTGGCAGAGAAGTATGTTAGAATAATACAGGAAATGTACGAGGGCAGCAGAACAGTGGTGATGTGTGCTGTAGGTGGACAGACGAATTTAAGGTGGAGGTGGGACTGCATCAGGGATCAGCCCCGAGTCCCTTCCTGTTTGCAGTGGTGACGGATAGACAGGAGGATGCAGGAGATAGGCTTACATGGAAAAGGAGCACGCGCTGTGGCGACCCCTAAAGGGACAAGCCGAAAGGAAAAGAAGAAGCCCGTCTGGAACATATTGAGAAAAAAAAATACAAATAAATTAAAAAAAAAGAAAGAACTGAACTCATTCATCTTTGGATCGGTGACCTGAACTTCGAAGTCGTTCGTGTAGAAAATGAGCTTTCCCAACACTGATCCTGTATTAGTTCACAACGCAATTTATATCCTAGCTTTAAGAAAAATCGCAATGTCATTTTGTTCCAATATCGTGCAGCCCTACTTTGGGTATTGATTTAAAAGCATATACAGTAAATATATGTACATATATTGTAAAGAGTTTCGAATAATTTGGTGACCTGATTTAGCTTGTCGAGTGTATCGATTTAGTTGCTTTTCACCAAACACTTACTGGCTGAACGAGCACATTGTTTTTGCCAAACAGCAGCGTCGCCCTGTTGTTTTGATGCAGCGACTCGACATAGTCGCGTGCTGATGGCGAGGGAGAGGGGCGCTCGTCCATGCTGCTGCTGGAGTGACGCTTCTGGATCTGAAATATTAATTCCAAAGAGCAGTATCATGCTGCTTAAAGCACACACACACAAACACTACACAAGCATAGACCATTTCATTCACCTGGTGTGTCAAGTGTAAAGGTTTAATGTATTATTTTTTCTTGTCTTGACACACGCGCCCTTTAAAAGAGCAATTGTAACCTGACACACCCGCACCAGCAGGGGAATGAAGGTCATTTTTAAAAAAGTGACATTAAGCTATAAAGGTGTTGTCGAACGGTAAACTTACACACAACGCAGGCCTCTTGGTGGGCGAGTCCTGCCTGCAGTGAGCACTGTGGATGCGATGCCTTTGCACCAACTCGTCAGCCGAGGGATCGGTCCAGAAGTGGTCGGCTGTCTTCATCTTCGTATACTCCAAAGCACAAGGTCCCACTGTCACAGTGGAGGTTCACAGTTACATCAGGACACCAGCTATAAAATCATGTGCATCCGATGCTCAAGCACAGTGCAAATACACATTTCATTAGCTCCACCTGTAAAATCAAATAAGATAAACTATAAAAACATTATTCTCCCTTTGAGCGTAATACACTGCTTTCCAATTATGGAAATGATACTTTTCTCAGATTTTCCTGAATAGTCGATGCAAATGATAGTGAGCATAATTTTCAATTCATCAAATGTTAAGAGTATAATTTTAATGTTTTTGAACAAACCTAAAACTTAAAATGCACTGTTCCAAATTATTACGCACAACAGAGTTTCAAAAATGTTATAAGTTGTCAAGAACTGAAGATAGTCATTTGTTGAAGTTGCAACACTAGGAGGTCCTATTTACTGAATTCAGAAGCTATTTCAATCAAAAACATTTTAACAAGTCAAGTTGCATTAGAACATGGAACCCCTTATTTGATAGCATGCTATCTGCAGCTTCCCAATTCTTGCATCCATTGAACTTCTGAGTTTTTTGGCAGCTTCTGTTTGAATTTATTTGTAGTATGTCAGAATAGCCTTGGCAGAGCTGCTGTTTGGATGTCAACTTCTGCCCACCCTCGTTGATCTTTTTCTTGAGGATGCTCCAAAGATTCTCAACAGACTTCACCATGATTTTCTCTCCTTTTATAGCAGCCAATGATGTAGAGGTATTATTTATTGCGCTTTTCACAGGTCATTTTCACACCTTCAGGGACCCAAAAGGGGCTGACCAGCTCTTTCCCCCTGATTTTGGCCCAAAACATGACTCCGCCACCTCCTTGTCGACATCTCCGCCTTGTTGGGACTTGGTGGCTGTCCAACGAGCATCCGCGACTCCATCCATCTGGACCATCCAAGGTTACACAGGACTCATTGGTGAACAATCTCATGCTGCAAGAAATACTTTTGCATCATTGGCTCTGCATTTACATCAACTATTTAGGAAAATCTGAGAAAAATATCATTTGCATAATAACGTGGAACACTGTAATGTTCAGTTTTACAACTGTCAGAGAGGTTTTAATTTTAACGAGCTATTTTTGTGGATGTATTTTACAGTGGAGTAAAAATGGGCTGCATCAAAGTATAAGTGTTTCTCATATTTTGGGAGTGTCAAATCCAAGTGTGTCAAAAAAGTTCCAGGACTGGCGTCACAGAAGATATTTTTCAAACCCAAACTACGACTGTTTAGTCAATGTGGGCCAGATGATCAACCAGCACGTCTACAAAGAAAGTCTCCGGCGTTTACTTCGTTCAAGAGCGTGAGAAGATGCGAGAGTTGTGGCAGGACAGCTCAGGGCTGCTCATGACAACATGCCTTGAGCATCAGACAGTTCCTGGCAGAGAAGAACATTGACGTGCTGGAGCAGCTTCCCTCCTCACCTGACCAGGCTCCGTGAAATGTTTTTCCCCTCTTTACCATGCTCCAGGAGGTGGTTGACATCAAGATAGCTGTGACGACGGCACTGCGGAGAATGCCTGAAGAATCCTTCAAGGAGAACAAGAAGGCGTGGCAGAGAAGGCTGGAAAAAATGTCTTAGACTCCAGGGAAAATTTTTTGTTTGGATTTGAAATATATCTTTTGTGATGCCAGTCCTGGAACGTATCTGACACACCTCATACATCTCAGTACGGTGCAATGCAAAATGCACATCATATTAATTAACCGTTAAATGAAAAACTCTCTGATAGCACCAATGAAAACATGGCATTATTTTCATGATCATGACAAGAGGCAGAATTTTTTTATACAGCTCTTGTATTGGATTTCATCAGATACTTAATCAATATCCCTGGATAGTAAATCCACATCTAATTAAATCTAAAATTAAGGTCCCTGCTGTGGTTTACACAACACTTTTAGGCTTCAGTAAAAGGTATAATTAACGCCACAGGAAAGGGTGCATATAAAAGCTTTTAGTTTGAATTCAGCTGCTATGACCACCAAAATCCCACTTTGATGTCTAATTGAGCCAAATACATTTTTAATTTTTTTTTTTAGAAAACTCCTGTAAAAGCTTGCTCATAAAGTCGTAAATTACCCAGCAAAGAAGCAAGGATGGGTCCGTCTACAGGGTCCATTAGAACAGCCTCCTTCTCGTAATATTTACTGGAAGACAAGATGAATAGAAATAGCATCTGTCAGGTGGGGAGGACAGAGAGTTCCTGCAAACCTCACACACACACACACACACACACACACACACACACGCACACGCACAGACCTGAAGAGCATAACATTTCACACTTTGTGAAAGCACCTGCTGTTTTCCACCAAGAAGAGGACAATCTTGTCCAGCACCTTCTCGAAAAGAGCTGTCCTAATCCACAGGTTCTTAATGGCCTTTGGAGTGAGGCTGGGAAGCCGAGGCATTCGGCGCAGGCTGTCCTGGCTTTGCAAACTTTGGCTTCGTCTGCAAGTAGACGTCACAAGTTGTCGAGAAATAATGACGTGTCAGAAGCAACACGGGATCATTGTTTGTTGCCTGCTCTGCGCTACTCTCACTTGGTCTCGATAATCTGCTCCAGGTCCTGGGCCTTCTTGCACAGCTCCTCAGCCGGGGCAAAGCTCTTGCCCACCTTCATGAACAGGGCGGCTATTTTGTTGCTTCGAAGAAAGCCTGCCGCTCGACGTTTCAGCCCGTGCAAAACGCATGCCTCCACCGCAGCTGTTCGAGCACACGAGGTTGGAAACAAAGCAAATGTAAATATTTCAAAACTGTATGAGGCTATTACACGCATGTATTATGATGTGAGTAAAGTGCCTGCTTTTTATTTGACCTATTTTTTATTTTTAGTTTTTACTATGCACAATAAAATTAAAATTAAAAAATAAAAATAAGTAAAATTTTTGTTTTTACTATGCACAATACCACTCCTTGATCCGTCACCTCATTGTGGTGGAGGGGTTTTGTGTCCCAATGATCCGAGGAGCTACGTTGTCTGGGGCTTTAGTCCCCTGGCAGGGTCACCCATGGCAAACAGGTCCTAGGTGAGGGACTAGACTAAGCACAGCTACAAAACCCCCTATGATGAAAAACAATTCAGGAAGACGTTTTCCCTTGCCCGGGGCCCCCCTCTGGGGCCAGGCCTGGAGGTGGGGCTCGAAGGCGAGCGCCTGGTGGCCCGGCAGGGCACGGCCCGAAAGGGTAACGTGGGTCCCCCTTCCCGTGGGCTCACCACCTGTGGGAGGGAGCATAGGGGTCGGGTGCAATGTGAGCTGGGCTGTGGCCGAAGGCAGGGACCAGCTCTACACCCTCGGCAGGGTCCTCGAGGGTGCATGGGAATTCGCCCATGTGTTTTGTGGACTTGGAGAAGGCGTTCGACCATGTCCCTCCGGAAGTCCTGTGGGTGTTGCTTTGGGAGTATGGGGTACCAAACCCCCTGATACGGGCTGTTCAGTCCCTGTACGACCGGTGTCAGAGTTTGGTCCGCATTGCCGGCAGTAAGTCGGACCCGTTTCCGGAGAGCGTTGGACTCCGCCAAGGCTGCCCTTTGTCACCGATTCTGTTCATAACCTTTATGGACAGAATTTCAAGACGCAGAGAGGGCCGGTTTGGTGGCCTCAGGATTGCATCTTTGCTTTTTGCAGATGACGTGGTTCTGTTCGCTTCATCAAGCCGTGATCTCCAACTCTCACTGGAGCGGTTCGCAGCAGAGTGTGAAGCAGCTGGGATGAGAATCAGCACCTCCAAATCTGAGACCGTGGTCCTCAGAGTGGTGTGCCCTCTCCAGGTCAGGGATGAGATGCTGCCCCAAGTGGAGGAGTTCAAGTATCTTGGGGTCTTGTTCAGGAGTGAGGGAAGAATGGGACGGGAGATCGACATGCAGATCGGTGCAGCGTCTGCAGTGATGCGGACTTTGTATTGGTCCGTTGTGGTAAAGAAGGTGCTAAACCGAAAAGCGAAGCTCTCAATTTACCGGTCGATCTAGGTTCCTACCCTCACCTATGGTCACGAGCTGTGGGTCATGAGCGAAAGGACGTGATCCCGGATCCAAGCGGCCGAAATGAGTTTCCTTCGCAGGGTATCCGGACTCTCCCTTAGCGAATGGGTGAGAAGCTCGGACATCCGGGAGGAGCACAGAGTAGAGTTGCTGCTCTTCTACATGGAGAGGAGCCAGATGAGGTGGCTGGACCATCTGATTTGGATGCCCCCCGGACGCCTCCCCGGTGAGGTGTTTCGGGCACGTCCCACCGGGAGGAGACCCCGGAGACGACCCGGAACACGCTGAAGAGACTACGTTTCTCAGCTGGCCTGGGAACGCCTCGGGAAGAGCTGGATGAAGTGGCTGGGGTGAGGGAAGTCCCTGCTAAAGCTTCTGCCCCCGCGTCCCGACCTCGGATAGGCGGTAGAAAATGGATGGATGGACTATGCACAATAACATACTGTGAAAATAAAAAAATACTACAGAAAATTCTGGCACTTTTTAAAACTTGAAGCAGCTCATTCTAGTAATTGTACAATATCAATTACTAGAATGAGCTTAGAGGCAGTCTGCCCTCTGCTTGGAGGCCTACGTGTCAGCGCCTGGAGCTGTGTTGACATTTGAGTCCTCTTCAGGACTAATCCTGTGCCTCTGTTCACATGGGGTCACATGGCAGACCGTGGTTGCCGTGGCAACCCCTGTTGATAGCGCGATGGAGCTTCGGATGAGCTTGCGCCGGGAGGGAGGGAAGGAGGGAGGGAGGGGCGGGCGGCCGAGGCTCCTCGGCATCACAATCTGTGTTTCCATCACCCTGACTCCTTCAAACACTGCGTCTCATCTCCTGCATCCTGCCGCTCTGCAAATGTGCACCAGGCGTTTTCTCTGTCACCGCTGAAACCACATTTACAGTGGCTCCGAGCGTGGTTTCACTTCAACGTTGCAAATCAAAGTGTCAGTTTCTTACAAACTAATCCCCCCCATAAACAAGACCACATCTTCCTTGATCGTTACATGCTCATGTCTTCCTCGATTTGTTTTCCTCAGTGTTTCCTTCTGCTGATTTTTACTCATAACCATTATCACAGCAAGACATCTTACAAAATGTAATCTTTTGCAAAATCTAATTAATTAATCATCATCTTTGCTGACTGTCCTTGGAGAAAGAACAAACACATGCATGTACACATTCGCAAAGTATACGGTGGGATAACTGAGATGTGGCTATGTTGAGAATTAACCAATCACTTTCAACTTCATGTTAGATGGGATTCAGCTCAAACCATTTGGCTCTGGTAAACACAAAATACATTTTGGATGATGTACAGTCGTAGGCTTTTCCTGACATTTTATTGCTTTCTAGCAGAAGCTAGAAAGCAATAATATTACACTGACTGCTATTTCAAACTTTTGATACTTCTTCCACCTTGCCTAAGGAAGAGGGAATTATGAACAGTTCCAGCTAAAGGAAAACAGCCCCAAAGCATGATGTTGCCACCACCATGCTGTAGGGTTGGTCTTTTTTGGGTAATGAGCAGTGGAATTCCTTTTGGAATTATGGCCCAAAAGTTCTACCCTGGTTTCATTGGACCATCACAAATTTTCACACATTTTGGAGATGTTGTCATGTATGGCCCAATTAAAGTAAGAAATTAAAGGAAGACATTATGAACAGTTTGAAATAGCAGTCGCTGTTCACGCAAAAATACCGTAGATACTCACAAAAATTTCCCAGCCCAAAAGCAGAACCACTGACTGACTTATCGATACAACAGCCCTAAATAATTTAACCTTGCGCCATTTAACACCAGTCACATCATTTATGTTCGGGCCACGCTCTCTCCACTGCGTCTCAATGGACTTTCTGCGGCAGCTCGTCAAAGTAGCCACGAGGTTGCAGGCTAATTGCTCCCCGGAGAGCTGGCTGAGCTCCTCTCCCATCCTCCATTCGCTCGAATCGAGTCTACACCGACCACAAGCCAAAGAGAGCCACGGTGAGATGGCAAAACGGGGAGGGGGAAGGTGGCTGACAACAAAACAGAGCACGGAGATGGGTATTTTGTGAGCTGCTTAGTGTCCATTACAAGAAACACTCTCCTCCGACTGACCAGTTAGGCTTTTAAAAGATCCAGCGGATAATGTTGTTACTGACAGCAAAAACCTGATGACACTCTTCCATGCATGCACTATTAAACACAAAACCTACCACATTAAATATTGAACACACTAAAGTGTTGTGTAAAAGGAGATGTTCAATCATATTTTAATCATATCTGTGTCGTACGTGACAGCTTATTTACATAAACTTGCACTAGCTAAACTGTAAAAAGAGATTACAGAAAAATGGCCAACATAATTTGCCTACCCTGAGGTTCATTTTACATTTAAAATGCAAAAGAATTCAATTACCCATGCTTTTCACACTACAGGAAAAAAAGCACTGGAGATTTAACTGGGTATTCTCTTCTTTTATAACAATTTGCAACAAAAAAACTGTTAGCACTGCGTCGAGAGAGCTCGGTGAACAAGGATTCACGATTAGTGGTGTGAACAATTGATTAACTCTTTTGCATTTTCTTTGGATTTTTATTTTATTGTTCTTATTTTATTTTCGCACAAATATCAGTCTGTACAAACTGATAACGTGAACCTCACAAATAAATATTGTTTGTTCTGAGACACACAGCTGACAAGTGTGGCTTGCACGTGGGCAGTGCGTTTCTCACACGCTATAATAATATCGTGCTTCACTGGCGCCATTTGGTGAAGGGGAAAAAAAACAAAAAAACCTTAAATGCCACACAAAAAGCAAAAACAAGCGTCTTACTCTACAAATAAATCTCAGATTAATAGCTATACAGTACATCAATTTATATTAACAGTCACTTCATTCAAATATAGAGTATTAATTTCCAGTAATTTTACAGTTACTACGTTTTTCAGTCTTGAAGAGACCAACCTATTGAGAAACCTACTAACAAAAGTAGCATACTTTTCTGTATAGTTGTTAATATTATTTACTAGTATTACTTTATATTTGGTTCTATGGAGTAAAAACATCGACTTTTTAATTAGATTACTGTAGCATGTAATGACAAGACTGAGTGGAAAAGGTGTCATTACAAACCAGCTGGCGTTTTAGTAATATAGACAAGCGCTATAGATTTGTCAATAGCCAGTGGAACAAGCCCTTTTCACAGGAAGCACTTCGACGTAAGAGTGGAGGGTAATCTCAGGAGTAATTAGACCATTAATCAAGGGCTTGCCCCATTTTGGATGGAGAAGGCTTGGGAGTGTTTATTCTGCCTTGGTAGAACACAGCCGGACATTTCAATGGTGATTAAAAAGGTTTATCAGCAATGGTGAGGTCAGTGAGCCCACCCTATGATTTTTTCCTTATATATATATTTTGAAAAAAATATATATATAGTTTTTTTTTTCAGATTTTATTTTATTTTTTTTAGAAAAAATGCTCTGTGGTAATACCACACGCTTTGGCATTGACAAAAAAAGTAAACCTTGTGAAAATTGGTTCAGAAATTGCTCTGTTATGTGTTGGCACTGTAATGCTTGTAATGGTGCGTACCGCGGAGCTATTTGCTCATAAGCTAATTAGACACTGGGAGCTATCACTAGCTAATCGAATAGCAAAGAGTTTTTGCCCAGTCTGAATCTAAATGTTTCCGTGAAGTATCTTACGCCAAGATAGGGTGTGTTCATACATGGTGGTTTTATTTCTGTATGGGGCAGAAAATGCCTTGCAAAAGGTTAAAGTCTTACAAAGAAAATTTTATTTCTTGTCAAAACTAATTAAAATTAGACGCAAGAATAAGAAATTGTCAGTGGAGTATAGAAGAATAAAACTTACTCCTCTGGCAAACGTTTTGTGACATTTCAGGAAAATATGGTAAATAGATTGCACTTATAATCGCAATTTACCTCCACTATCACGGTGCCCAATGCGCTTTACACATTCACCCATTCACACGCACATTCATACACCAGCGGTGTAAAAAAGTACATCATTGTACCATTAAGGGGTGGTACTTTCAGCGTGGTATTCTAGTACCCTTGATATTTGACTTTTACTACTTGGGAACTTTGTGGTACCTTTTGGCCCCTTAATTAGCTACACTGGGTGCTTTTGGGTAGACGGATTAATGTTATTACCAATTTTTTCTATGGGGAGGAACGGAACAATCGGACATCGACCGGCATGCCGGAACAAATTGTGTGTGACTTCTGCTGAATGAATAAATGGGCTGCCTTATGGCTCATATGAATTAAGTTAGCAGTCTGTGGTAATATGCTGCTTCCTTCTGTTAGCTTTTTTTTTAACACAATTCACCCTTAACAAAAAGCGCAGTTTCCCCTTAAGTGGTGTAATAAATGTTACATAAGACTACATTTCAGTCAAATACAGTTTCGTGAGCAATATAGCCAGCAGACACATGGTTGGCTTTTCTGTTGCAGGATTGTTCACAGTGCAATGTCTCTAAATAAGCATAGGTGTGAGGCAGCTGTATGTTTGCTTACTCACCACAAAGGGAAACAATATGGCTGCTGTCTTCATGAACAAATTTCCTGGTGACCGCTTCCTCCATAATCTGCTTCACCTGTCAATGACATGGCAGATGCTGGATGATTTACTCTTTAATATCCCACAGCTGCACACACAGAATCTCCAGGGGGATTGTTGAATGGTTGATAAATATATTTCAGAATAATAAGACGAGAGTGTTAGAAAAAAAAAAAAAAAGGAAGGTAGGATAATGAGGCACTTCAGGAGAACTGTCGTTGAAAAGTTTAAGGGAACAAAAACTGAGTGGGATGAGTGCTAAGTTTCTGGATGAGTCACCAGCTCTCACCCAGAGGATCATTCCTAAGAATCGAAGTGTTCTATTTGGAAGTAAAAAGGGAGACAACATGTTTCTATCCTACGTCAAACCCCTTTTCTCCCTTGAGCGGGAGCAATTGATCGTGGTGCATTAAAGCGTCATGACATCCTTTCATGTTAACTTACAAAAATAAGCAACAGGGTCCGATATGCACGCTCTCAAAGTAATACTTGTAATTGGTCGCCATGGGGATGTAAAGTCCTCCCTGCTGTCCTGACAACTGCTAAGGAACACTAGTTAAGACCTAATCAATCAATCGCCGTGGCAAAGTCCTATTTGTGCTCGCACCGCTCTGCAGTTGTAGTGGCCGTGCAGACATCAATTATTTCCTGCCGAAACAAGTCTGTCCACAACCAACATAATGTATGCCACACTGGCCAGTTCATATTTTATTCTTGCACATGCCCCTTCTTTCCATCTTTTTATAATACAACTCTATCTGAATAAACTGTAACGCTCTCTTCCTAAAGCTCGTGGTGACTTTTTCAGATGTCCCAACAACTTCTCTTGTACGCTAACTTTGAGCGCAAGCATAGAACGCCAGCTACACATAATAGCAGCAAGCAAGACAGGAACAAACATTTCTGTGCGGAAGACCTCGCAAACACGTCCGACACGCAGCGGACGTGTTTGCGACGTTTGGTTTGCGCACGCAGCCACTATTACGAGACCAAGTGGGTGCTAACTGAACTACCTACCTCTAAGCTGTTTACTGTATTTTTAAGGGTACGCAATGTTTGAGGACTTTTGGGATCATCGTTTGTGGTGTATTAAAGGCTTCAATATTAATATAGGCAATTATTACTTCACAAATGTGATCAGTTTTAGGGGATGTCAATGAACGGAAATTCATTAATCGCGGCCGTGAATAGCACGGGCCGACTGTACACCCAATAGAGCCGAATCCATCTGAGGCTCACATCAATGTAATTATCAACTAGTATAATGATGGTTTGATGACATGGCACAAATGTTACTAACCTTGTAAGTCAGTTAAATTAAAGGCTTTCATCCAAGCAGATCTCCATTAAGCACAATTTCTCTCAGCACAATTACTGCGCTAAATACGGCACTGGCACGCAAATCGGAGTTTCTCCCATTGTTTGCTTACAGACTGATGAAAACTGACGTTAGCTCTGCAGGCTATTGTATCTAACCATTATGCACTTTATTAAGGGCATACATTCATTTAACTGTGAAAAGTAACTCTTGAGTTTGACCCATCCTGACAGCTGTGAACGCTTGTGGGCACGCAGGCTCTGAGGCCATCTTAAAATGGATCTGTAGCCTTTGTGAAAGCAGACCCTTTGTGGCTGAACATCGATGGAGTTGCTGCTCCAGCAGCTTTTCGGTCCAAGAGGCACACAATGGTTTACGATCATTTTTTCCCTTTTTCATCTGTATAAGGCCCAAAGTTCTCTCAAACCGTTGCAACGTTTGCTCCTCAAACCTGCTAGCTGTCAATAAAGTTCTCTTTATTCATCGAAGCTGCTATGAGTGAAGTCAATCTTCACCATCAAGCCTCATCGTCACCTACGCCAGGTGACGAAGCGAACGGGACACCACACTAGTTCAGTTTCCATGTCAACATTGGTGATGCATTTAAACTGTGTTTACCTTTGGTGGACTGCATGGTTCGATACTGCGTTCATATTGCTGCTCATATTTCCCACGAAGAACTGTAAGGTGGAGCTACTTTATGAGGCAAAATGCCCATCACTAACCAGAATCTGACAGAGGTACTTTATTAAAAGAACAACACCGGACATTTTTCTTAATGGGAAGAAGGTCCTTACTCTTCTCCAGACTGGCAAAGTCACCAAGTTAGCGGCCACATTTTGACCACTGTAGCCTGTGATGCATGTGACGGGTAACATTTGTTCCCAGTTTTTAAGTGTCTGCGGTTTTCCATTTGCTGTTTCCCAGATAAATATATGTGAAATAAACTGTTTTGTAAAATGAACAACCTGATGTGTCAGGTTGATTACACCCTTTATTTTGGAAAGATATAATTAAAAAACAAAAAGGGAGCAAAACGTTTTGCCCGTGAAAGACTTTCTATCAAACAAATGAGGCACATTTGGCCTCTTTGGATGAGTAATATCTGGATATCTTCAGCATCAACAAAAATTATTCCTGCTCCAACGCACATATTCATGATTAATTAACCAGCCTGATGACATGGATTCCTTGACTTTTGGCAGCTTTAGTTTTATTTCTCATCTCTCATATTTGGGTTACTTATCAGTTCTCGGATGTATTCCTGACGCAAAGTGTCCAAGCACAGACAGGCTGCAAGTTGCTATGGAGACGACACGGGTTGCACAGTACAGTTCTGCCAAAGCCAATACGTCAATAATATTCTTTTATCTCTGAAAGGAGCTAAATGAAAGCAGTGCCTCAAAGAATAACCTCACTGAAGCTGTGTAAAAAAAAAAAATCTGTGCTCATTTGGTATTGTAGAGAATCAATTGAGACGATTTGGAGAAAAACTAAAATGTCACCTTAACGCAGTGGTTCCCAAACTTTCTCTGCTGGGCCCCCCCTTTGGTTCATCAGAAATTTTAATTAAAAAAAAAAAAAAAAAAAAACAGGACATACAGATACATTTTGTTGTCAGAGTCCATTGTAGTTTATTTCATAAATTGTAATGAATACAAACCTCAACATTTTTGTAAAAAATAAAAGTGAACTACCATAAACTGCCAGTTGTAATAAGTGTGAGTGTTTTCAACCACCTTAAATGTGTAATTATGTTCAGTGTAACAGGTGTCTTTTTAAAAAAAAAAAAAATTCTGTCATGAACTGCCCTGCAGTATTATTGTTGGAGCCTGGGTGGCGCTTTGTGCCCTCTCGCCCTCTCTCTTTCCAGCACCTTCCTCACCAATCAGCCCTTGTCACCACCTGCATATAAGCCTGCCTGATCCCGGAACTCCTCGCCAAAGTGTTGCAGCTTCTCCAAGCGGTACCACGGCCCACCTGCCTCACGTAAGCCACATTATTCCTCGTTCCCTTTTTGACTCCTGTGTCTCTCCTCGTTCTCAATGTTTTCCCCGTGTTCCTGATCCACGTCATTCCTGCCGCCAAGTACAGCTGGCTGCCCTCGCCGCTGCCTGCCAACCCACCTAGGACCACCTCCATTAACTTTCATAGATAAACTGTTCATCATAATCTATCTGCCTCCGCCTGCTCTTGGGTCCAGCTCCTCTCCATTCGTGGCATATTCAACATTGCTATTAATAAATTTTTGAAAAATTGCCTCTCTGCAAGGCACGGTGGGGGACTGGTTAGAGCGTCTGCCTCACAGTTCTGAGGACCAGGGTTCAAACCCCGGCCCCACATGTGTGGAGTTTGCATGTTCTCCCCGTGCCCCTTTTTCCGGGCACTCCGGTTTCTTCCCACATCCCCAAAACATGCATGGTAGGTTAATTGAGGACTCTAAATTGCCCGTAGGTGTGAGTGTGAGTGCGAAAGGTTGTGTGGTTATATGTGCCCTGCGATTGGCTGGCAACCAGTTCAGGGTGTACCCCGCCTCCTGCCCGATGATAGCTGGGATAGGCTCCAGTGCTTCCGTGACCCGAGTGAGGATAACCGACTATGATAATGGATGGATGGGCCTCTCTGCAAAAATGGGTTTTAAAACATGGACCAACTCCCTGAGAGGAAACTCCCAGCACATTTAAGCCTCTGAGGCTCAGCAGCCCCCCCGTCCAACTGTGGCCCATGAAAGACCGTGAGAAACATTAGCAAGACTTGAATGCGGGGGGAGAAAAAAATAGCCAAAGTTCCACAAGACACTACGTTTCAGGCAAGCGGGGGTGCCATGGCCGCCGGGAACATAGCGTAAATGTAGCCGTGACGGCTTGATGAATGTGTGTTTCATTAGGCTCCTTGATCCAGCGCACCCGGAAGGCATCATTCAGAGTGATAAAGGACGTTCGGGCTATTCCAGTTCACTTCTGCAATAGCAGAGGAGAGAAACCAGAAGGTCCATCTATTAGCATCCAATCTTCATGACTGATCATCTAGGTGGCTGCCACAGGCCGTATAAGGCCTCAATACTGTCGAATAAGAGCAAATGACACATCTCTATTGTTCATCCATGATAAACTAAGGTTGTGCATATTAATCGATTGGGCGATTAACTGATCGTTATGAATTCTCTCGATTTTGGTGAATTGATTGTTGATTCAAGTCGAAAAAAATTGAAGCAAAACGGAGAGTTTTAATTGGAAGACAAAGAAGACGCAGATACGAATGATCTGATCCTTGTCGCAGATGCAGAATTAGTTTGTTCTATCGTACAAAAATACAAATTGTAATAGGCTTTCAGAACAAATGATTTTTTTTTAATGAATTGATGGTTTGGTAAATATATGTATATACCACATCAGCATGACAATAGAGTAAAAATGATTCCTTTAAGAATGAAGATAATGTAATGTTATGAGGCAGTGCGTTGACGTAATTCCACGTTCCCAGTCCATGCAACCATATCACAGCCTGAGAATAGCTGACGATGTGATCTTTACCAAAGATCAGTCTTGACCTGACATTATTTTACAGAATATATGACGCTGCTACCCAGTTTAATTTAAAAGAGACACGCCCATCATTCACACGGTCCATCTTTAATCATAGCAAGCGTTCCGTAAAATGTCGCACCAGCAGCCGCTTGCAACCGAGTTTGACTGTAAGGAATGTAAACCTCATTTAAGCGTGGCTCTTCATAAAACTGCATCTTCTTCATTCTCCCAGCACAGCCAGATCATATCACATTCAGACCAAACCAATACTGTGAATGCACTTAACTGTCTCAGTGTAATAATCGCTATGACAACAGTATTGTTGTTGTTCTCGGCAGTAGCTTCCACATGAAATCTCGCCATCGTTTGATGACACTGTCTTGAAACGTCTCGTGATAAACAAGGCAGTATTTCAAGAGAAGACTGTGAAACATGCTGACATCGGTATGCTTCACTGATTCTATCTTTTTTATCTCTTTCCTTTGGCAACAGACGTGTGCTTGTGTCTGTGCACACAACAGAACACAAACACGCGGTGGCACACAATGGTAATATATCAAAGCTGCGGCAAGTAAGAGGTCTCATTCAAACCGATTTTTGTGCCAGAAGTAGATTCTGCTGCCTCAGACATCCTGTGCTCTCTCGATAATGGCCAATGTTATTTGACAGCACATTTGAGTGGACTGATGGCAAATAACCAGGTGGAAGAGGACCACGCGCATATGGCGACACCTGCACGTGTCCATCTCGAGGAACACCCGCGCAGTCAAATTAAATCAAAGACAAGATACTGTATGCGAGAAAAAGATGGTCCTTAGAAAGATAATCAGCTTTAATTGGCACAGAAGTGAAGTCAATAAGCAAACAAAGATTTGTCTTTGTTCCTACCGTATTGTGGTTGCAGTTTCTAACACTGCCCCCACTTATGTGGCTAAATCGGACACAAAACACACATCTATCAAATCACTTTTCCCTATCGAAATGAATGGAAATGCCATTAATCAGTTCCAGTCTCTCAAAAACCACCAACAAAAACTCTGCTGCATGGTTCTTCACAGAAAAATACAGTAATAACATAATCAAATAGAATGAAAAATAATGAAAGTTTGTGCATCATGATTTCACACTTTAATCCATTTTGCTGCTCCTTCTGGTGTGCGTGCCTTGGCCAACAGGGGGCAGTATAATACAGAGAAATACGACACGTAGATTTGATGATGAAACACAGAAGTCGTTCAGTCGTTTATCGCAGAGGATAACGAATGTGTGTCTGTGAGTATTGTCATGTCATATATGTATGTATTGCTAACACTTGTGTTCAAATGAAAGTTGATGCTAGTTCCGTTAGCCTGTCTATGCCGCTTTGGAGTTTGTGCTATTGTTAAGATAGTGGATTTTGGTAAGACAAATGATGTGGTTTGGTTAATTATACAATATGTAATTATTTTTGTTGTAAGTTTAGTTCACCTGACGTCTTTTGGGAAGAATTGTTCACTCTCTGCCAAACTGCAGCTTGTTGTGAAGTTCAATTTGTTGCTCAACTCACGACACAAAAAAAACATTTTTTTTAAAATAATAATAATCAGTCAAGCAAGAGCTCGTATCTCGAAAAACCTGTATGTCGGGTAACGTGTAAGTCAAAGTACCACTGTAGTAGAATAGAATACATCATTATTAGTTCCACAAAGTTGTTGGGGTTATCTCCAAAATATGTATAAATAAATCCAAAAATTGCGGGGGTGGTCCGGAACCTAACCCCCACAATAAACGAGGGATTACTATATATGCTTTTTTTTTTTTTTTTTTAATACAGCTCTTGTTTTAGTTAATTAGATTGCGCAGGTGCAGTTAATATTATGCCTTTCATTTGTATAGTGAGTGCGGAGTTCATCGTGGAAAGGGTCTGGTTGTCACTGATAAGAGGACCCACTAACTAATCAGACTACATTTTGAACATTCCTCTTTTTCACAGCATCCTAGATTTAATCTTATACTGCCGGGTGAAAATAAAGCACCTCCGTTACTGAGCAAAAGCAAATAATAAATGAACTAGGTCACAAATCGAGTGAAGTCGAGACAGCAAACGCAAAAGAGCGACGGTCCATTATTCTGTGATTGTACAGTTCAACAAAACGCAACAAAGTGTTCCCGCTGATTTATTTATCTTCACATGAGGCGGCCCTCAGTGTGTGTTGGGAATCTCCATGGCAACAAGGTGATCAAGCGCGTACGTGTTAAGCGAGAAGCTCCTAAACAGAACAAACAGAGGGAAGCTCCCACCTCAGCCTAAAGCACGAGAACATACAGTAGCCTGCTGCAGACCTTTAGACATTCAGCCTTCACATTCATCATCTGCTTGGATTTCCAATTCAATGAATTATAATTGTTTGGCGACTAATTCGTTTTACCTTGAACATTTGTATGCATCAGTGATTCATTATGGCTTGTATCATCCTGCTTGCCTCGCCTAAATACTACAAAACGATTCGCATACATGATAGACGTGTTCCCATTATTTGCTGTACACTTTTGGTGACTGGTTTCGAGCCATTTTGATTGAAGTGAAAATACATTTTTAAAAATGACCACAAATAAACACGTCACAAGCACTCACACGCACCAAGAACAAGTCCAGCAACAATGATGCCAATAACCGCCAAATGCCAAGAAGAAATTATTTAGTTGGATGAATCATTTCCGTTTCACTCTGAACAACACAACCTTGTCTTTTTAGAGGGAAAAACATGAATTTGTATTCTCCTCTACAATTCCAAAGAGCTGTCTGGCCAATTTAATGCATCTCTTGGCATCCTGAAGCAGTATATGTCTGATCTTATTTTGCAGTGTGCAGTGTTGCTTTTGCAACTATTATGCTGGTCTACTAGCGCTAGAATTGTGTTTAATCACTCCATTTACACATTGCTAATGATTTCCATTTGGTTTTAAGAGGAGCTTCTGCAATGATTGTGTTTAATTGCTGTGTCAGAAAATTTTAACCGCACGTAAGTCGCACAAAAACCACCACCACGAGAGACGTCATGCGAGACTTCAGTTCGGCGAGCGTGATAAATTAACTCCTGTTTTATGGTCACGTCATTGGCTGAGAAATTTGACGTGGGCGTCAGGGTTTGGTTATTATGTTAATTAGCCCCAATGTTGCGCAACAGTGGAGGGCATTTTCAGAAATACTGTAGGCACACAACTACAGATTTACTTGGTGGCTTCATTTCACACTGGGTGGGCAACCACTCCAGAGACATAACTATTTGCTCACAAAGATTAAAAAGTCAATTTTCCATGATGTCCCTTTTAAGTTGTTAGTATTGAAGGAAGAGGAACGAAATGTACACCTCAAACTTGGCACTATATATCAACATCATGTGTCCACATGTGTTGCACTTCATCATTTCGTTGTTAGTACACAATAAATTGTCTTAATAGGCCACTTATACCTTTTTTTTTTTTATACTTTTATGACATGAATGTTGAAAAGGTGCAATGCATGAAGTCATCCGCCTTCAGCAAGATTCTTTTCGCATTTGCATGACAGTCGGGAACGTCAAAATGTTACAATCAAAAATTGACTATAGTTTGATGCTGAATCAGATTAGTACAGTTCCACTGTACACCAATTAACATTCAATTATTTACTTGAACATTTGTATATTTTACAAAAATACATGATGATAACATATTGTTTAAAACAGGGCATATTTTACAAATTAAAACAAACAATGCACTTTATTTCCACGCCTCAGCTCATAAAGTTGTCATGCCAAAAGTGAAACAATACCACGCAAATGGGGGATAAAAACAACAACACTTTTCTGTATTGGCGCAATACATGATGGGATATATTGCAATTCTAGGGACTGACGGTCGCTCACTACGTTTGAAGATGCGTTGAGGACACTGTGGGGGATAACCTATACCCAACATCCCTACAAAATGGCAAACTCGCTGTATAATATGGACGGGGAATGATTCTGAACACAATGAAGTTGGGGTGTTACCACAGTAACGTGACATGATGATGATGATGAGAAATATTGGAGGGACACAGACAGCTGAATACACCAAGAGTGGCCTCCATATTTGTTTCCATTGGACATCACACATTTATGCCCCCAGTGATACAGCCAAACAGCTTGGTTGACACAAAGCTGTCGTTCCCTCTGTTATTAACACCACTTAACACCTGCAATACAATCTGTCCCTTCCATACTGCTTCTCCTCTCACACTCACACATATTAGTAATTACTGCTGGGGGGGGGGGAAGGGGGAGACACTGTACTTCCTCAGATTGGAAGGAGGAGCATCCAACACGATATTTCACAGGTGTCATGAAGACGACATAGGAAAGACAGTCAAAGAGTACAACGGTGTTTTCCGGGTTTTGGAATCTCAATGGGCTTGAATTTTCTCTCGCCGTCGTGCAGTTGAAAGTGTTTTGTTGTTGTTTTTAGAGCTAGCTGAAAACACCCACCTCTTTCTTGACAGTGCGCAGCAGCTTCTGGCGCGTCTCAGCTTCTGGCGACACAAAAGAAGCACATGACATTTGAAAGATGACTTGCGAAGCTCAACTGCGATAATTATGTAAATGTGGGAAGGGTAGAGAAGTATTGGGGTCGCGCACCTGCCATGATTGTTGCCATGGATCGAGTGTTCCTGCGCGCGGAGCACCTCCCATCCGAAAGAGAAGAAGTCGTGCGACTCCGAGAAGTGTCACACGACTCCGCCCCTCCCTCTGAGGGACTTGCCTCTTAAAGGTACAGGCAGGAGTTTCCATTGGGCGCGCAAATTTTGCCAGCGTCTTTTCAGCCGGGAGGTTGAGTCAAGGAGTGGGCAAACTTTTGTGCTCTGGGGCCCACATTTATTTTTTTATTTTTTTAACGGACACCGATCAGATCATTCGTGGCTGATGTTAAAATGTCTATGTAAAACTGTTTATTTTAAGAATAAATTTATTATGTAAAGAGTTGCAAATATATTCTTATTTTGTTAATGATGTTTTTAAAGTATTTTAATAAATAAAAACATTCATTGTCATAACTTAATGACATTTTTTTAACGAGTAACGTGATTATAATTAATTACCAATTATATAAAGTACATGTGTATGTAAAAGTGTTTATTTTACTTCATTTTAATTTTACAATAAATAAATCGACCAATTATTTAATTATATGAATGGGGGAGGGGGGGAATAAAGGTTTACAAATATATTTTAATTGATGGCCTGATTACATTAATTTAAACGATTTAAAATAGCTGAATTAATGCAACAAATATTTTCGGACGCTTGCTAATGGGAATGTTTTGTGGACTGGATGAAGAACAGAGTGAGCCAACTGTACTGCCCTCCAAAGACAAAAAATGCTCACAATAAATGGAAGTTGTCAAATAACAATTCGATTTCAGTGGTGTCGAACTGCACTGCATCATACTGACAGACGTGACGAATCTTTTACCCGAATGCTATTCGGCAACCCCCCAAAATAAAAAAATAACAATGAAAAACGCCACTGATGACTGAAAATGGAGGTGAAAAGTTTTGTTATGGTGTCATCTTGTGGCCAATATGTCAAATTACAGCCACAAATATACAAAAATAGTTCTTCCAATGAGTCCTACTGCTAAATACATAATCAGTAAATTACAACTAGTAAGCAAAAACCTTCTTATCATGTTATATTTATTTTAAGTCAAATCTACACTAATTCGACGTAATATTTATTCACAGTGTCAGTTGGGCACTGGCCCCGTTGGCCTCCCCAGAACCGCCACTGCCTGAGATTCAACTCCAGAACCTATGAATTGTGAGGCAGACATGATAATCACTAAGTCACTAAGAAACTCCCCCCCCAGAAAATTGGAAGTTGCTCGTGTCATCATCTTTTATCTCTCCAGTATTTCCAAAAATATACGCAATCGAGTAAAGAATGTGCCTCTGTAATTTGGAGCTATACGCAGATGGGAGAAACGAAAACATATTCCTCCAAATGAGTATGAATACCAGCATGAAGTGGGCGTAGATGTCAACGTTCCAGACAGTGGAGTCTCAGGGCCGTGAGTCCCGCTCTGCCTTGGAGGCGCCGAGCTGTCAGGTGGATCAGTTGGCGAAAGAATGCAACGATTATGCGGCATGACAGACTGAGGAGGTGGATGCATTTCGTGGTCTCGGCACCAGAACAAACAAAACCCAACTTGTGAATGTGAATGTCAAGATGGACTCTCGGCGTCGTGTCGGTGGAAACAGCTCAGTGCTTCATCAACTCTGTAAGTTTGAGAGCCAACCATGCCGTGTCATCTCCGTGCGTGTTGGCCTGTCGGCAGCGACCGCGGGCACGGCTGACATGCACATGTCCGCTCGTGATCGGAGTCGACGTGCTCTAACAGGCCACGGAGGCTCCTGTCAGTCTGATGTTCTTCTACTGCTTTGTGCCAATGCAGATTGACAGAATGCTATACGGACTGTTGTCTTGTTGCTTTCGGGGCGCCGAGACGTGAACACCTCGGCCGAGCAGCCACGGCTTGCGCCCCCCTTGGCTGATTGTCCTGCATGAAGGCATTTTGGTGTGGAAGAACATGAGCCGACCATATCAAACACCTTCTGGAGGATCTCGACCTGAAATTGGGAGCCAGGCCGCCTCAGCCAAAATCAATGATCTCTGACCTGACAAATGTTCTTCTGGATGAATGGAATCAAAATTCCCACAGACGCACTCCAACAGCATGAAGTTTTCCCAGATGAGTGGATGCAGTTACAGCTGCAAAGGAGGGACCAAATCCATATTTTCCATTTTTTCACTGGAGCTGCAATGCCCTTGTACTTTTGTCCATTTCATGTATTACAGGTTCAATATCTAGCCGGACACTTGGGCATTTTCCGCTTTTAGGTGACACATTAAGGATGGCGCCGTATGTGCCTTAGTGTCGTCTCCGTTTACCAGACTAACTTCATTTGACGCACTCTGCACTCAGACCAACGTGAGCTCTCCGAATATCCGATTTGCATGCTTTTCAGTACGCTCGCTCCTAAAAGCGACGGATTTGATTTGTCATTGATCAGGTTTTCTTATTAAGAGCATTTGCGCTTCTGTGATTTTATTCTCACAAAAGCATATTGACACTTGATCAGGCAGTTCATCTGGCTCAAGGTGCTACAGTATCAAAAGCCTCCTGGATCAAACTTGACTTCAAAGCATCTGTGTGGAGTTTACATGTTCTCCTCAATGCTTGGGTGGCTTTTGTCATGGTTGCTCCTCTGGTTTCCTCACACATGCAAAAAGCATTCTTCTTATGTTAGTTGAAGATTGTAAATTGGGCATCTCCTCCTTGAGCTGTCACCTGATCACGGTGGAGGATTTGTGTGTCCCAATAACACGAGACGCTACGTTGTCTCGGGCTTTATGTCCCTCGCAGGGTCACCCAGGGCACATAGGTCCTAGGTGAGGGACCAGAATAGGACTAGGACCCTGATACGGGCTGCTTGGTCCCTACACAACCAGTGTCAGAGTTTGGGCCACATTGCCAGCAGTAAGTTGGACTCATTGACAACCGAGCTATTGTGGGTGTCCGGTTTGGCGGCCTCAGTATTGCGTTTCCGCTTTTTGCAGATGATGTGGTTCTCTTGGCTTCAACAAGCCGCAATGTTCAACCGCACGTTGTGGCTGCACGTGAACCACGATGGGATGACAATCAGACTTGGACATCTGGTTAGCATGGCTCTCGGACGCCTCTCTACGGTGAGGTGTTTTGGGCAAGTCTCAGTGGAAGGAGGCTCCGGGATAGACCCAGGACACGCTAGGGAGACGATGGATGGAGAGGGAGATGCATTCAGATCCCCCGGAAGAGCTGGAGAAAGTGGTTGTGATCGTTGTGATCCTGGATACGTGAAAAATGGATGTATAAATTGACCATAGTTGTGATTGCTTATCATCTATATGTGCCCGGTTATTCACTAACGACCATTTCACATTTGCAATTTGATAGGCTTAGCTCACCTGCGACCCTAATGAGAACAAGGTGTATAGAAAATAGCGGATACGGAGGCATAAGGGAACTCAGCGTCCGCTTTGGACTTCAGGAAATCAGGCTCTGACATTAAAATCATTTTCTTGTCATTGCAGTGTCAAAGATCCTCTCTGATATCTCTCTCTTACGGGAATCCAGGTGTCGAAAAAGGCACCGCCCACTGCTCCCGGTGACCCCCCCCCCCCCAAAAAAAAACTAACAAAAAAAAACAGCCCCTCCCCTCATGAATCTGCTCCCCTGGCTGACTTTTCAGTCCGGTGGCCCAGCAGAACTCAGCGGTCATGGCCGGTAGTCTGACCAACCACGGATCTCCAAACCCCGCATACGCGTCCAACAACGCGATTCCGGTGCCGATCATCACGCAGACGGACTCAAGGGACAAATGGAGCAAAAAGATGGACTTTCTCTTGTCTGTCGTGGGCTTTGCTGTGGACCTGGGAAATGTTTGGAGGTTTCCTTACATTTGTTACCAGAACGGTGGCGGTAAGATTGTTTTTGTTCACTTATGCTCAAATATTTGGATGTAATTTTAAGTGGTCAGAATAGTGAGAAAACAGACTGAAATTTGCATACACTGTCCAGGGTGCTGAAAGTAGCTCGTTACTAGTGGGAGGGGGGGGGGGGGGGGGGGGGGGGGGGGGGGACTTTCTACGAAAGAGAACTTTAAAATTCTTATTTTGTGTCAAGTCGTGAATACAAGAAAATCGGTTTGTTTTTTTTACTTACATTTAGCATTTAAGAAGAAGAAGCTAATTACACTTGATCACGTCAACACAATTAAACATACTGTGATTAAAATATTAGGAGTGAAAACAATATTTGTCTTTAACAAACGAAACGCAATTCTTGCAAGTATGAATATAATTAGGATGCAATTGTGTCGCAGTTAGGTGCAGTGCAGGCTTCTCACAAAATTATATTTGTATTTATGGCATGATATCGAACTAGGATTGAATTCTTGAAAATCCCATCTGTAGCATGAACTACTCTTGAAAATTTAATTATCGCGAGAAAAATGTAACACTAGACAATCACCATCAAGTCTATCTATATTAAATATACTTAAAATAGTACTTAGTGGCCTTGCTTACCTTAATGTTTGCTTTTATGCATGTGTGTGCAGGAGCTTTTCTTATCCCTTATATTCTGATGGCCATCTTTGGCGGGGTGCCGCTCTTTTATATGGAGCTGGCTCTAGGACAGTTCCACAGAACCGGCGCCATATCCATATGGAAACACATCTGTCCCATTTTCAAAGGTAAGCCACAGCGAGGGAAATGCAGTCCAGCTAGAGAGAAAACATGAAGTAAGATTTATCATCCAATTTAAAAAAGGGTCATATCGTGAAATCTGGCCTCTCGTATGTCGCAAAAAAAGGTAAACAACATACTACGAACGATTATTTTTTTTCAATGAATCGGATAAAATACTTTTTTAAATTCAAAAACAGGACATTATTACTAATTGCCAGTGCAGAAACGTCCACAAGCATACATTGATTATGATTCAATTACTGTCCATAATATCCATAATATGTCAGAAAATGGGCAAAAAAAGTTGATCATTGTTTTCCATCGTCAAAGCAGATGTTTCCAAATGTCTTATTTTGATCAATCAATCTGCTTTCACGGAGGACTAGAAACAAATCTGACAATTTTTACTGTTGAGAGGCTGAAATTCCGAGCATTTGGAAGATTTTAAGTGAAACAAGGTCTCTAAACGATTCATCAATTGTCAAAATAGTTGTGGATTCATTTGATAATCGATGAGTTGTCAATTAATCGATTCATGGTAAAACACAATAAGAACAATCACTCAGTATTGCAGTGCAGCTGCGCATTATTTGGCTTTTTTTTTTTTTTTTTTTTTTGTGGTTTTAGGTATAGGATACGCCATTTGCGTCATCGCGCTGTACGTCTCCTTCTACTACAACACCATCATCGCCTGGGCCCTCTTCTACTTCTACTCGTCCTTCTCAACCATCTTGCCCTGGACAAACTGCGACAACGCGTGGAACACCGACAACTGCACCAATTATTTCGGCATGGACAATGTCACCTGGACAAACTCTTCCCGATCTCCGGCAGAAGAATTTTACACGTAAGTGCGTGTAAGTGAGAATTAAAAGCCTGTCAAAATGTTTCGACTGAAATTGTCTCGCTTTGAGCTGCGTTTTGCGCGTGTGGAACGCGGGACGATGGCTGAATGTGTTCGATCCTAACAGGAGGAATGTCCTCGAGATCCACAAGTCGTCGGGTCTGGCAAATGTGGGAGGTGTTCGCTGGCAGCTGATGCTCTGCCTTTTTCTCATTTTCACCATCGTTTACTTTAGTCTCTGGAAGGGGGTGAAGACTTCCGGAAAGGTAACACATTTTTATTCTTCCCCCCCTGTCGTCATGGAAGAGATGATGATTACTTTTATCTTTGTCATCCAGGTTGTATGGGTGACTGCCACTTTGCCCTACATTGTCCTTTTCATCCTGTTGATCCGTGGTGCCACTCTGCCGGGAGCTTGGAGAGGAGTGGTGTTTTACCTCAAACCCAATTGGGAGAAACTACTGGAGACGAGTGTGAGTGGTCCAATTATCTGAAAAACATACAATTCCAAAGCATTTATGCAATACAAAGACTTTTTACAGCTAGTAGTTACAAGTGGGCTTTAAGGTTTGAATTTGCTGCATCGCCTCTGTCAAATTCAGCATACTTTCCCCCCCCCCCCCCCCCACCTGCCCTGTACTCCAAAGTCTACAATTAGATGTGAATATAAAGGACCAAAGTGAAGCAAGAAACCAAAGTTATTTTTGTCAAGCTAGAAAATGAAAATGTTATACTCTCTGGCTCGGCTCGGCAGTTGGCGCTTTGCTCGGAGCCGAATATGGATGAGATGAAATGAGATGCATAATTAAGCTTCAGAGCAACATAATAAGATGCATAATTGGTTTAGATTTTCTGCCCATTGACAAAGGCCTCCCTTTTTCAGACTCGCGACGCTGCCCTCTTCTTTTTACCCGCGCTGCTCTTCAGATCTCCCTGCGTACAGCTGGGTGGCAACAAGGCAGCTACACTATATGCTAGAATGACACCACCACTTAGCTTCCTTTCACACAATTCCACATACCTTGGGGAAATAAAAATGATGAGTTAGTGGGAATTTCACCTTGAATATGCTGATTTATGTGACAGTTACATTTGCCGACTGGTGATTTCCTTTTCACTTTTGTTTTTAAAAGGTGTGGGTGGATGCTGCTGCTCAGATCTTCTTCTCGCTCGGTCCGGGCTTTGGGGTGCTCCTGGCACTCTCCAGCTATAATCCTTTCACGAACAACTGCTATCGGTAAGAACTGACCCTTCTGGTTAAACTATTCCAGACAATTACAAGACAATTGCCATTAAAAGACTGAATTTGAAACTTATTTCAGAATGAATATCAGTTTTTGAAATATGAATATCTGAGTAACCAGAGTAATGTCCTTGACCTAAGCAAATGAAATTAAAGCTTCATGTTGAAAAAAAAAAAAAGAAAAATTCCAACAACATATTCAAATGATTATAGATTTGATAACCGACCGCAGAGCCGGTTTCTTTTCTTTTGCCCGTCCTGTTCGAATTCTTTTGCCATGTCCAATTCTGCTTTGCAGATGGTGTATTGTCCTCAAACCTGCCTGCTGCTGTGTTTAAACATATTCCAACACATAAAATGCCTTTTCATTGCCAGTCAATGTCATTCCATGCCCAGAAAAAAAAAAAACAACAACATGAAAGATGAAAAATAATTAAACTTTAAAATGTTACATATCTTGTTCCAAATTTTGAGATTTGGCAGGTTGCGCTATTACATTAAAAAACGATGTCCATTTATTTGGGAGCACTGTATTTTTCTTTCATCATATGGTAATTTATAATATATATTTTCTATTATTATACATTAGTGTTTACTGATTGGTTACTATGAAGCTAAGCATACTTTATGAGAAGGCTTACTGCCATTGTGGACACACACCATATTTACCCGCAGATCAAATATCAAATACTCGCAAGACGTGTAAGAGCGGCAGCGGAGTAGTCGTCTATGGGCGCTGACAAGATACGGCGGCTAAACTTGCGAAGCTGCGCGAGCGGAGAAGAAAGGTCAACAAAGCACTGGGCAGCTCTGACCACAGGTCCATTTGTTTGTTTTTCTTTTCTGATTCTTTAGTGACGCCATCGTGACCAGTTTGGTGAACTGTCTGACCAGTTTCGTGTCAGGGTTCGTCATCTTTACAGTGCTGGGTTACATGGCGGAGATGAGGAAAGTGAGGGTCGAGGATGTGGCCAGAGATAAAGGTGATCCCGTCCCCCCCCAAAAAAAAACCACTGTACACTGAGCTCATAATAATGTTGCGATGATCTCAGGACCCAGTTTACTCTTCATCACGTACCCCGAGGCCATCGCCAACATGATGGGCTCGACCTTCTTCGCCATCATATTTTTCGTGATGATGATCACTCTGGGGCTGGACAGCACGGTATGACCTTACACCTGGATGCATTCAGTAAACAATCAGGTCAAATAACAACATAACTATTTAGAAATAAATGCTCACAAATGCTTCACGTAGTCATCTGGTCTAATGAAATGACAGATAGAGATTAAAAGTGGACACGCTGTGATAGATAATGTGACACCGTGACGACAATTACTCTCTATTTGTCTCAGTTTGGTGGGCTCGAGGCGATCATCACGGCTGTGTTGGATGAATACCCTGATCATTTCGCTCAAAGACGTGAACTTTTTGTCCTTTGCTTGGTGGTGGTCTGCTTTCTGGGCTCTTTGAGTACTCTTACCAATGTAGGTTTTTCCTATTTTTGACCACTTGTTCATCCTCTCATGGAGATTATATGTTTTAGCACAGAATTGGAATGGACAGGGAAAAAAAACAACAAACAACTTTAACGTTGGATGAATGGCAGGGTGGTGCCTACGTGGTGAAGCTGCTGGAGGAGTTTGGGGTCGGATGTTCCATCATTGCAGTGGGATTCCTTGAGGCCATTGCGGTTTCCTGGTTCTACGGTAAATACGAGCTTGTTTGGGTGGTTCATTTGCGTTTGATTGCAATTAAGAGGATCAAATGTAAAATCCATAACGGATTTTGTCTGTTATTTCATCTGTTTCTTGCAGGTATCAACAGATTCAGCAATGATGTTCAAGCCATGCTGGGAAAAGCACCAGGACTGTTCTGGAAAGTGTGTTGGGTGGCCATCAGTCCAGCCTTTCTGGCGGTAAGAAGTCAGTCATTTTTATTTTAGGGTAAAATTGGATGAAAACATATTAACGTGCCTGTAACATTATACTTTGGTATTGCAAAAATGTTTATTATCTATTTGTTTGTCTTATTTTACTTTAATTCCTTCTTATTGATGTGTAATGAGTTTTCGATATTGCAGTTATATTACAGTGGTGCCTTAAGATACAAGTGACCCGACTTACAAGTTTTTCAACATACGAGACGATTTTTTTTGCTTCAACTTACGGGCAAACATTTGAGATACGAGCGCAACTCAAACTAATCATGAAACAAAGAGAATTACATGTTGTGTATTTAAAACAACCACAAAACAATGCCTTTAAGGCCACTAGGTCAATGCTAACACATAATGGGAAACACCATAGACGGGCTAATGAATAGCATCTATGTGACGGCGTTATAATGCTTTAAGCAATGGATATTTGAACACAAATGGTCCAGCAACACACGTAGTCAGACAATATAACAATACTCGCAGGAATACATTCTTTATCCTCTGCGAAGATTGACTACTATTACTGCAGTTATTGAGTCACTTACAGTAGTTGTGAAAGTCCTCTTCGGTTGTGTCTGCATGTCTGTATTATACTGCCCCCCTCTGGTGGCTAAATTGCGCACATTAGAAGGAGTCCCAATGAATTAATCATCATGCACAAACTGTTTAATTCTGTTTGTTATTGATGTGTTTTTTCTTTTTCTGTATATCTAAAATGTTTCTCACCATTTCTTAGTAAAAATGGTTTGAATCGAGCATCGTTCAGTATTTCCTTGGGAATGCCATGTTTCCCTATTCTATTTTCAGTACATCATGGTGAGTTCGTTACTGAAAGCCCCGCTACTGACATTGTTTGAGTATAAATATCCCGACTGGAGCATCACAGTTGGATACATCATTGGCTTTTCATCCTTAATGTGGATCCCCATTTACATGGTATACAAGATGGTGTGGACACCAGGATCTCTTAAACAGGTCTGTGGATACACAAAATAGTTACAACAATAACTTAGGGAAAATGTACTTACATAGCATACATATATTGTAGTCACTTACAAGCATACTTATTGCCTATTCTCAATGAAAACAGAGGTTGGCAGTGTGTCTGAGACCGGAGAGGACCTTACCAGACATTCACAGCGACAGCCTAAACATGGCCATCGACCCGTAGAAAAAGACCACAGATGAAAAGCACCCTTGTTTGTCTTGTATCAGAGTTTTATCTGTGACATCATGACTGTTTGCGGCTTATGAGGTCAGCTTTTTTTTTTTTTTTTTACTTATCAAGTCAGTGCTGAATTAAAAGGCACATTTTTGCTAAGATCGAAAAATAAGTACTTGTTTGTGTGCACAGAGATATGCCTGCATCGACGGGACAATGAAATGTTTTCACAAGTTCACAAGTTTCATCGCATTTTACTCTCCAAACGTCTGTCGACTGTATTTTTCTAACACTGACAATGCCAAGGAAAATAACAGCATGCATTGCATTGCATTGCATGGGTGTGTTTCCTCATGTCAATCCCTTTTTTCAAGATGTTATACAAACCCCAATAGGCCAATAGGCAGGGATGTCCCTGAAAAAGACTTTGCTTGGATGGCAGCATATGTTACTTCAAAACCAGTATGCAGCTTTCAGCATTAATGGCGCCTTCACAGATGTGTAATTTAACCTGGTCACCTGTGGAATATTCCAAACATTTTTTGGAGCATTCCAACTTTTCCAGTCTTTTGTTGCCCCTGTACCAGAGAATATTTGCAAAAAAACACACCAAACAATCAAAAAAATACTTTATCAGTTTGAACATTAAATATCTTGTCTTTGTAGCGTATTCAATTGAATATAGGTTGAAAGGTATTTGAAAATCATTGTATTCTGTTTTTATTTACGTTTTACACGATGTCCCAAGTTGGGGTTAGTAAAAGTCAGGTGTGTTCAGCTAAATTATTTTTAAAAAGTGACAGTTGTTTTGTGTATATTTTCAAATCATTGACAAATGTACTTCTGGCATCAATTTGAAGACATATTGTGGTTTGTCTGTTTTTCAAAAGTGACCTCCATACTTTTACTCTATGTAGTTATTTGTTGGATTCTACACCAACTGCTGCGGAAAACACCTGCCGAACATTGTTTTCAAGCACAGTATTTGTAATGAAAAACCAAATGAGGCAAGAATGAAGACTTTGTCTTGCATTAGAAGTTTTTCCTCCTTCAATGTTGAAATGATGATTCCGTAAACATGAACATCAACGTACAATACACCAGAATTGTAATAAGCAATTAACTTTTTTCTTTTTATCCAACGAATAATGGGAGGAGAAAAGTGATGACTGCTGTGTGTATTAAACTCTTTCAGTAAATGTCTAAATCCGTTATAGTATAAATCATACTGAAATCATTTCTTTGCGCTGTTTTTCCTGTGGTCTAACATGGAGAGTGAAATTCAATTACAACCACCCCAAAAAGACGCAAAATCACAATAGCAGTCTTATGTTCATGAGATGTTGAACTTAATTGCAATTTACGTCATATCAAATTCAAATATCAAGCTAATTTGAAAGACACAAAAACATCCTCTGACCTTAAAAACTGACAACAAACACACTTTTTTGTTGTTGTTGTTGTTCCCACAAGATGCACAGTACCATACATGTACCAAGGAAACGCCGATACAACAAACACACACATGCATGTACAAGGTCCATTCTAGGACATTTTTTTTAGATGCCTTTTTTTTTCTTTTTTTTCTGAGGAAAGCAGGTCCCATCACTTCAAAGAAGACAGGTAGGAACATACAGAAAGAGCAGAAAGTAGTTTGTAACCTACAGTATGAGCCACCATTGAGCTTCTAGCCGATGTTGATCAAAGCTTCTTTGTGTCACTGACTATTGAAGTAGACGACGGGAAACACATAAAAGAGATGTTGCTAAATAGGCTACTGCTCCTCTACCTAACGCGAGCGGCTTGACACCGGGTGGAGGAGAAATGTGCCAATCGGACACCAAATCAAATGGATTTGCTGCATTAATTCTTAATGATGTGGGAAAAAAAATAACAACAAATATTTATTTTTAAAAATTGTTTGTGTATTCAGGAATGGCCAATTTACATGCGTTGGTTGGAATTCAATTCCAACTACACCATTCAGACTTCTTAGAGAACTACTTTGTATTTCCTAAACATGAAATTAAAAGGAGAGACGTATATATATATATATATATATATATATATATATATATATATATATATATTTTAACACAGGCTCCAACTTCAATTGTTAAGTGTAATTTACTTTAAAACCAATACATTATAACATCGTTCATTCCATCCTTCTGTATATTCAGTAACATTTTTCTGTGTATATTTTCAAATTTGAAATAATTATTTCAAATATATATATATATATATATATATATATATATATACTGTGAATGTGAACTCACTAAATCGGTGAATCTGTAAATATGGTACAACATCCATCCAATTTCCACGTCTTGTTCTACATTTTTTGATTAAAATGTATGTGTTATATTTCTGTATATTAACAATCAGCGGTGACTCCAGTAGTTCTGCATTTGTTTTTGATAAAAATATAATATGTGTTATATTTCTGTATATTAACAATCAGCGGTGACTCCAGTAGTTCTGCATTTGTACGTGGATTTGCTGCAACTTTTCTTCGTTTCCTCACGTTGAGCGGTCGTTCATTATCCCCCCCAAAGTAAATAATGATCCGCTTCGGTGTTTGTTTTTCTTCCAACATAATTCCATCAATAACTTTTAGGAGCGGTAAACTAGTGAGAACAGTTTTTCTCCTCTCTTGTACCCAAAATGTCCTGATCAGTTAAGTGCAGTTGGTCACATCTGCAAATTACAACAGCTTCATGCATGCCTTGTTATCTTTGTAAAGGAATATTTACTGATCGGATCTGCATTGCATCTCCTCAGTTGAAGTTTGAATTAGTCCACTCCCCAAGGCGGATTAACACGACGGTTTTAGGACCCTGATCCCATTGCGGAAGCGCTCTCATCATCATCATCATCATCAGCAGCAGCAGCATCATTTTTCATCCCCATCGTTTCTTCCAACTTCCGCTGCTGTGATGCTCGCTGTGGCCCCACAAGCTTTTTTCGCGTCACTCATGGTGCTGGCGAGCTGCCAAGACGACGAGAGACCTTACGTCGTCTTACAGAAGCAAAACCTGGGTAGGAAATCAACACGATTGCAAGAGCGGGATGATTATTAGCTCCAAGTGGCTTCCGGAAGTAGTGACAATCAGAAAATGGCCAAAATAAGCAGTTACTAATGAATGCATTGAATGCGTTTTTGTTTTTTTTGGGCGGTGTATAGTCGCGCTCGGGAGCGTCCTCGGCGTCCTCCTGCTGCTGATGACCATCATGGCCGTGTGCGTCTACAAGCCTCTCTCCAGGCGCTGAGCGTGTGCTCGCTCCTCAGTCACGGACACAAAAACTCAACGATCGAACTTCAACCACCACTCCGATGATCATCCAAAACCACCGCGCCAAAGAAAGGCGGGCCTCACAATGACTGGAGTGGCACCGCCGCTTTTTCACCTTGTCCCCCCCACCTCATGCAATATACACTGCTCCAAATCATACTTGTTGTACAATATAAGTGCAATCACTGTTCGGGTTGTATAACTTTATTATTTATTTGGAGTGATGAGGACTAGCTGTTAATGCACCTCATTGACCTCACAATGTAAATAAATGCTTCGGGTGTTTTCCGCATTACGTGAGGCAAGTGTTGTTCATTAAACCAAGAGAATCTAATGAGTTGTATTAAAAAAAATAAAAAAAATAAAAATAAAAAAATAAAAAAAATAAAAAAAAAGAGACTGAGCTCAGTTTGAAGCACAAGTCTAAACAGTATGTTTCAAGGGGATTTACAATAAAAAAAAAAAAAAATCACCTTTATGACTTGACAGTAGTATATGATAAATATGATTGGTAAAAAAATAAAACAGCAGCAGCCATTTCTGGCCCCATCTTGTACCTCGAATTTTATGAACCACCGCACCCAAAGAAAAACAACCGACGAGGCATGACTTACGCAGTGGAAATCATTTATCGCACTCGCAGCCACGCCCATGCAGGAAAAAAAAAAAAAAGATTTTGTCTTTTTCTGGGGTAACAAAAGATCACGTGCGCAATAAATGATGGACACCTGGTAAATCATGCCATCTCTAATTGCTTGTTTTTCCTCAGGCAGGTTGGTTTCTTGTATATCAAAGCCAGAAACAACAGATTTTTTTCCACAGATCATATTTATCATGTACTACTGTCAAATAAATAATTATTTTTTAACAATTTTTGAATTTTAAAAACTCCCCTTTTAATCAAGAAAAAAAACCTAAACATTACTTTCCTATTAAAGGCAAAGTTTCTGATGCAGCTTTATGAAATGCATAAAATTGTACCTTAAAGTCGAGTTTCTGCATTTTCCTAAATTAAGTTCATTAAGTCACGGTCATAGTATTTATGGAAATAAAGTGCTTTTATTTTAGGAACAGCTGCAGCTCAAATGGTTTGTTACAAAGATTTATTTTGACTGAATCAAAGTTGGTCTTATTATTATTATTATTATTTTTTAAAACGTTGGCAAAATATCGTTATAACGGCTCTTTTTGCATCACATCCCGCGAAAGGTGAGATTTCCAGGCACCGCTCAAGTTAGTGGAAAACAACTAAGTACAGTGGTTATTCAACATCACGGTGCACGCAACTCGCTTCCTATCTGAGAGTTAAAAACTTCAAAAAGTTGTAGGGGCGGCACAAGCTAAACTTTCCATGAAGTAACAGACAAACGAGTCTGTTGGCACGTGCTGAAACAACAAAAGCAATGAATCCTTTGTTGCCGACGTGCCTGCACACAACTCAAGAGGTTTGCAGTTGTTTGTGGCGAGAGAAGGACCAATCAAGGCCGACTGCCTTTTGGAATATCAACAGACAGCTCGCGCAGGACTGCACCCCTGCACAGACTGCTGTTTTAATTTTCTGAGGCTTCATGCTGGTATTTGCTCCGGCAGCAAAAAAAAATCATACAAATTCCACTTAAAACAAACAAAACAATATATACAGTTGCTGCCTGAAATTTGCCTTCTTACAGCATTTTCTTCTTGGCCAACTGAAAAGTACAAGAAACCTGCATGTACTTTTACTTCGTAGTATGGCAGCGATATCCGTGAAACTACCAGTAGTTTAAAACTTACTTCCACAGAGAGCGTTTGTAGAACTTGATCCTGAGATTTCCGTTATTCAACGGAAATGCCTTGTAGCATTAAACCCTTCATGGTCCTCAGTAAAGTGACGCTGTGGGAATGTTTTTATTCCCCAAACTATAAAGGATTTAGGATTAGAGCCATGCCGAGAAAATAAAACTCTGCTCTGGCACTTAACAGTTAAATGGGAGTGCCAACTTATGTGGAGTCACCTGAAGTAGTCATTTTTTGATAACATTCTTATGA
Source organism: Phycodurus eques (assembly GCF_024500275.1). Classification (NCBI taxonomy): domain Eukaryota; kingdom Metazoa; phylum Chordata; class Actinopteri; order Syngnathiformes; family Syngnathidae; genus Phycodurus; species Phycodurus eques. The sequence continues at coordinate 5,006,665 of NC_084527.1, forward strand.
GCTGCCTTAAGATTGAGATATGACAGGGTTGCAGTTAAAAGGTACTAAAAGCCCACAATACCTCAGAGCCTATTGATCAAGCTGGAAGACGTGAGACTCAGCATGTGTACACGGAATAACGTGTACCCTCTTACCAAAAAAAAACACCCTTTAAAAAGTTAAGATATCGAGTTTTGCCTGTGCAACACAAGGCTGTTAAAGGTCAAATCTGCTGTTGCATAGAAGACAGGAAGTGTAAATTGAGGTGAGGCGGCCGCTTTCGGATCAATTTCGATTCCCTCTTCAACCTTCTACTTGTCAGTGAGCGACAGCTGCAAAATTCGCTCCAGCTCCTCTTCCTCCCGCTTCCTAAGCTGCTCCTCTCGCTCCTGAGCTCGCGCGGAGAGCTCCAGGGCCAAGTGGAGCTCCGAGTCGTGGCTTGAGGCAGAGAAGGTGCTTGTGGGGCTGGACGTGTCGCCATAATCCACTAGCACGCCCTCTGGGATACTCCTGGAATGACAGAGGACATGGAACGGTAAGTAGTGATGGCGAGATGACGCTTCGTGAGGCATCGCAACGCTTCGGCTATTGGTCCGAGTAACGGTTCATTTCTTCATGTGCACACAAAACCCCTGCTAGGCATGTGCACAATCACAGGCAGCTGTAGCTTAACCAAGTGTGATGCATTTTTGCATCTTTTTGGCTCTTGTGAATGACTATCAGAATCAGAATCATCTTTATTTGCCAAGTATGTCCAAAACACACAAGGAATTATTACAAAACTATGTACTATGTATTACAAAACAATGTTTGACCAAGTAATTTCCAGACAAAGTGTATAATATATTAATTTTGAACGTACTCTGTGCGGGTAAAATGTTCATCATCACTGATGTGGCAGGTTAGAGAATGTTTTTCCTGTCACTTTGGGAAAATTGCATGGGAAAATTGCAAGTGCTTATTTAGAAATAACAGTTTATCACCACTTTTTTTTTTTTTTTTAAGTGATTCATTCAAGAGCAACATTATATAAAAGGGGCTATAGTAATTTTTCCTCTCCCAGTGGGATTTTATTGTACCCTGCTCACCTTTGAATAAAATAAGAAACAGTGGAAAATACAGTTCTTGATAACCAAATGCAATAACCCTCAAGTCATATTTATCCGGCACGGTCCTGCCTGAGGTTCAAACTCACACGACCAGCATACCCCAGGTTGACCAAGCGCTAGGCTACTAGCCCACAGTGCCGGCTAAGCGAGCGACCAGCAGGCTGTTTCCGAGGATTCCGACGACTGAAGTTTGGCACCACGAGAGCTGTAATACCTCGCTCTCTTTCTCCTTTCCAAGCTACAGTATGTCCAAACTTTATGCTATAAACACTCTCCAAACTCTAGTAGCCTATACAAACTATACAATCTTTATCCCAACTCTGAGCTGACCGCGACTCTCGTTTCGTCCATGTGAGGTTAATGGCTCTCCCTATGGTTCGCTGGAATCCAAAAGCTTTAGAAATGGCTTTGTAACCATTTCCAGACTGACAGATGTCAATTACTTTATTTCTCGACTGTTCTGGAATTTCTTTGGATCGTGTCATTTTGTTGCAGCTTTCTAAGCTCTTTTGCCTGATTTGATTTTCCCGGGACAGATTCAGTTTAAGTGATTTCTTAATTGAACAGGTCTGAAGATAATAAGGCTTGGGTGTGATCAGTAAAAAATAACCAAAGATTGTAATAAGCCACATTTAATTCATGATTTAACAAGGAGCTAATTATTTTTTCCACTTAGGGCCAGGTAACCTTGAATCATATGTTTCCTTAATAAATGAAATCACCATTTAAAAAGAGCATTTTAAGTTTTCTTGGGTTATATTTGTCTGATGTCTAATATTTACATTTGTTTGATGATCTTAAACAAAGTGGGGAAACTATGCAAAAATATAAGAATTTGAGAAGGGGGCCAATACGGCACTGTAGAAGCATGTGAAAATCTACCTGTCACTCTGGCTGTTGACCATGACGTTAGTGTGTTCGCTGTTTGCGTCATCCTCAATCCCCTCCTGGAAAGACAAAAAGGTGACAAGCATTCCCAATACAACGTATCAGCCTGTGGAAACGTAGAAGATGATGCAAACGAGGGATGACCGGTAATGCCCCACCTGGTCTGGGACGATGTGGGAATCCAGGAGACTTTGATGGATCGCGTACTGCAAAAACTCCTCGTCATTAGTGGAGGCAGGCACGTGACGGCCGCCCCCTCGGCGGTGGTAGTTGTCAGGTATCGCAAACACAGATGGACACACCTGGAATGTTGGAGGTACTGGATACACATGAAAGCCACGGTTGATGAAAAGACAGCGTTCGATACGTTTAGTTGTTCAATTGAGTATGTTCCTACTTGTGGCCTCTTCATCGTCTCCTGACGATGACGGCGTGGCTGCTGGTGTTATGTTGGCTTCCTCTTCAGTGCTACATTTATTAACGTTACCAAAAGTAATCCTGGCATTCAGCACATGAAATAGAGGAATCTCTGAAAAACAGAAGATACCACTTCGTTTTTGTATGCTTCAGGAAAAAGTGGGTTCTCAGATTTACAAAGTAATGACAAGCACCAATTTTGATAGGAAATCCAGGGGGGAATTTCAGCGTGACAAAGTCCCGTAGCCGTGCAAAATGCGAGCTGGTCCGAGCCATGAGGTCAATGATAGGGGTCACCTGCTCCACCAGGGACAGAGGATGATCTTCACTCATCCACAATGTACCTTTAAACCTGTGTGAGAAGGTAACGCCGCTTGAATGCTGACGATGAATACAATGGAAAACTCGGTTTTGAAGTTTCTTAAGGATCGTTGTCTAACCTCTGCGTTCGGACGCTCAGCTCAATCGGTCGGCCGATGTCTCTGTTGACCAAATCGAAATTGGGATTGAAATATTCCTCTGGAATGATGGCTGTGGGATTTGTGGCAGTTGCATATTCGAGTGTCAGGTCCTGTAAGAGCAAGCATTCATCGAATCAACTAACGGGAACAAAAAACTTTATGTACTGTACTCTCACTGGCAGACAAAATTTTGTACACCTGCACAATGTATCGCTATAAAATTATTTCATTGCCAAGATAATCTCAGTTTTGTCTGATACTGTCAGGGAGGCCTCATACTACAGGAATAGACATCGTCAAAGGTATAAATCTCAAGTTATACAAAAATATTTTTATCAATTCCCATGCAATGTAGACAAAAGCTGTGCAAGGGCTAAAGAATGAGGCTTTAAATTCTGATCTGGAAAAGGTACAAATTGCTGAATTTCTTCTCACTTCTTGCTGGTTCAGTCACTAAAACTACATCAAAGTGTCACTTCCAGCCCATTTGTAACATTTTTATGTCATGCTCCTTGCAGCAGAAAATAACTTGGAACCAACAAATGGAGAAATATTTCTCTCTCGCTTTTGGTCCTTGTTAGAAGTCTCCACTCTGAGTGCCATTGTCATTTCCTTCTGGGAACGTTTGACAACGCGCTTGGATGTGATCGCATTGGAGTGTGCATGGGTAGCCTGTTGGTCAGTGAGTGTATGTATTCAACCTGTGTGATCACTGGATGCTCGCATTACCCCTTGTGCACTAATGTGTTGTTCAACGGTCCCAAGCAGAGACTCCAGGATGTTCCTTTCACCTTTTAAGAGAAAGTCCAAGTTTTACTATTCTCTACTAATAAAACTATACACTATACACTAATAAAACTATACACTCTCACAAACACAATCACAAACGTATAATCTAGGTCTGAACTATATAATATATATATATATATATAATAGTTTTACAGGTGACGTATTAAGCATCTTAAAGGCAAACTAAACTCCCTTTGGCTGGGGGGACAATAATACCTTTTATGTGCCACCACTCGTCTAAACACAGTATTCTGGTTCATATTGTGTTTGTTTAATAACAATTAAACAGATTACTTAATCAAGTTTACTCCATCTCAGGTGGCAGCCATGTTTGGCAGTATCGCCCCCTCTACTGTCGACCGAAATTAACGTCACAACTGCTCGTGCTTGCGTTGTGGACGTCACGTGACCACATATGCTGCGATAACTAGCATAACTGCAGGTTGAAGACATGATGGTTTGAACAAAATCTTAGTAAATTTGGGTTCAAACCATCATGTCATCAATCTGTAGCAATGGTAGTTATAACAGGATATTCATGATGAAACGGAAATTTGATTTGCTTTGTTGTGTAATTTTATACTTACACTCCAGAGACCCAACTATTTGCATACAAGCAATTAAAAGTCAATTTTCCATAATACGTCCCCTTTTACTTTCCATCCACCTACCTTTTATCTTGGCTTTCTCCTCATTTGTAAGATGTTCAGTCCTTGTCCTGATGACCACATTCACATTGTTCACACTGAAAACCTAATAACGCAATGACAAACAACAGTAATGAAGAATATTTTTTTCTTTGACATTGTACATATTTGAGTTGTTTTTCATTGATTTAAATCAAAGAACATTTCTTTTAACCTTTGTTTCAAATCCGTTGACTACTTCAGTTTTGTCAGTCCTCCAGCCCCAAATCCCAGACTTGTTCCTATCAAGATGACAAAACAGAAAACTATCATCAATAAAATGGAAAGTGCACCATGTACTGTCGTTAAATATTCAACAAAACAGACAATAAAAAGCTAGAACATATATTTTTTAAATGCTCCCCTTTTAGAGTGAGATTTGATCATGTGAAGATGAAAAATTCAGGAAGACGTTTTCCCTTGCCCGGACGTGGGTCACCGGGTCCCCCCACTTGGAACCAGGCCTGGAGGTGGGGCTCGAAGGCAAGCGCCTGGTGTCCGGGCCTGCACCCATGGGGCCTGGCTGGGCACAGCCCAAAAGGGTAACGTGGGTCCCCCTTCCCATGACCTCACCACCTGTGGGAGGGGCCATAGGAGTCGGGTGCAATGTGAGCTTGGCGATCCGATCCCCGGCTACAGAAGCTGGCTCTAGGGACGTGGAACGTCACCTCTCTGGCAGGGAAGGAACCCGAGCTGGTGTGCGAGGTCAAGAAGGTCCCATCCCATCCCCAGGTTGGGGATGGGATCCTGCCCCAAGTAGAGGGGTTCAAGTATCTTGGGGTCTTGTTCATGAGTGAGGGAAGAATGGGACGGGAGATCGACAGGTGGATCGGTGCAGCGTCCGCAGTGATGCGGAATTTGTATCGGTCCGTTGTGGTAAAGAAGGAGCTAAGCCGAAAGGCGAAGCTCTCGATTTACCGGTCGATCTACGTTCCTACCCTCATCTATGGTCACGAGCTGTGGGTCGTGACCTAAAAAACATGATCCCGGATACAAGCGGCCGAAATGAGTTTCCTCAGCAGGGTGTCCGGGCTCTCCCTTAGAGATAGGGTGAGAAGCTCCGTCATCCGGGAGGAGCTCAGAGTAGACGCGCTGCTCCTCCACATGGAGAGGAGCCAGATGAGGTGGCTGGGGCATCTGATTCGGATGCCTCCCGGACGCTTCCCCGGTGAGGTGTTCCGGGCATGTCGCATCGGGAGGAGACCCCGGGGACGACCCGGGACACGCCGGAGAGACTATGTCTCTCGGCTGGCCTGGGAATGCCTCGGGATCACCCCGGAAGAACTGGATGAAGTGACTGGTGAAAGGGAAGTCTGGGCATCCCTGCTAAATCTACTGCCCCCGCGACCCGACCTTGGATAAGCAGTCGAAAATGGATGGATGGATTTGATTATGTAAAAAAGCAAGATCCTCAAACACATGATCTGGACTTGCCATATTTTAGAGCTGTGGATGGGTTTTAACAACATGGATATGTAAAGGCAGAGGATCCAAAAAAGATAAAGTAAACAAGCATGGTATGGAGGCTGATATGCGTGGGTGAACAGTTTCGTGCACCTCCATATAAAATCTCTCTGTAATGTTGCCTCGTTGCTCTTTGAAGGCCACAACAGTTTGGAGATTCTAGCACCAATAATCTTTTAAATTCATGACTCTTCATGACTGCACACTTATACATATATTGGGTAGGATTCCTTGCAACTTTGTTCCTGCTCATATAATCTGTTGGAGCAGTAAAATTGGAACAAGTCTCATCAAAGTGAAGTTGACGGCAAGCTCAGTGGGCAACCTGTGAGAAAGACAAGTGAACACAATGACGCACTTGCCTCTCAAAAGCAATGTCCTTGGTGTCCAGGTAGGTGTTGACGATTGGAGTGGTCAACCTTTTGGCCACTTCCTGTTCTGCTGGCTGCATTGACTCCAGTGTGACATCCTCCATCTCTTGCGATATTATGAAACGCTCTGTGTCCACCACTTGCTCATCGTGGTTCACCTCCATCAACTCTGCACTTGAATCTGTCAAGGAGCTTATTTAGTTACATTCTCGATATCAGAAAAAGTTGTTCTCTTCATTTTGTTGTAGACACACACACACACACACCATCTCCTCTAAAAATGTAGCTCCTTCGCCCTCTGATCCAAGTCATGTTCTCAAAGCCTAGAAGAGTGGCATCCACACGAAGGCTTGCTCCACTTTTCCAAATGCGACACACATCACTTGGGCAAACCCGGGACACAAGAGGGACTGTGAAGCAACATAGTATGAGTGAAATAATACAAACAGAATATATAAAAGGGAATGGAAAAACACTATGGGCCATTTTAATACAAGAGGTAAATGATGTAGTTGGTTCTGTATGACCTCAAAAGCCTTTGTTTGTTGTAAATACACCACAACAATGACAGTTAACGTGCAAAGGGGAACAAAAAAGTACTACGTTTGCACACAAAACTTACTCCAGCTGGTGAATTCCCACTTCATTTCCATATAGAAGTCTGGAGACTGTTGATGAAAGGAAGAAAGAAAGCGACTAGTATGATTTGTAAATGTTGCTGAAAACAAAATACTTGTTAGGTCAAACCTTTCGGATCTTTGACAAAAGCTCAGGTACTCCTTCCAAAGCAGTAGATGCTTTGAGGTAGTCTCTCCGCTGAAGAACTAACTGAACCATCTCTGGATCTCCCGTGCTGACGGCTTCCTGCAGCACTAGATAGAGCGACAGAGACAGAAAAGACAAGGAGTTAAAATCTGCAGAAACAGCAAAATAATGTACACCAGTGAGACGCATCCAGGAAACAGCAGCGCCTGTAGCGGTTTAATGCAAACCTGTCCAATTATTGGCATTTTCTTTAGTAACTTGAGCTCCGTGTCTGAGGAGAACCCTAACCGACTCCATGTGTCCGAGTGACACAGCCAGGTGCAGAGGTGTCCGACCTCTGGGATCCACAGTCTCAATGTCATTCTGGGGGAAATCCATAAGAAATGAATTTCAAGAAATGTTGCGCAGAGAGAGCACAAAATGCACATCTCTAATGACACATTACTGTAATGGATAACATACACAATGCTTAAAAAAAAAAAAAAAAGTCCTCTACAAATAGCATCATGACACAAAACGATGTTATGAGCTCATATGATATTAGTTCTGAAACAAGGTCACCTCTTTAGTGATTCATTAAGATAATGTTCCAAATTATTTAGGATGGATGGAGGTCACGGCAATTAAATCGTCCACAATAACGCATGTTGAACGAATAAAGACTAATCATCATTAATCAGTGGGTATAAAATGTCGACACATCCACGCCGCTGTTGAAATACCTGTACCAGGTTTCTGTGATTGATATATATATATATATATATATATATATATATATATATTTTTTTTTTTAAAACACGAGACAAATCATTTAAAAACTTTTGCCACAATTACTGTTACCTATAACACGTATGACTCAATTGAGGGGGGGGGGGGGAATAATCTTTTTGAGGGGGTTAGTAAAAAATAAACAACTGAGGTGATGTGGTTGCATTGGTGTGCACACCCTCTTGTACTTGGGGATGTTTGGATTAGAATCAAACAATTACATTCAAACTAATGTTAAAAAGGTGTGAGCACACACCTGACATTACTTAAAGTGCCCCCCCCCCCCCCCATTTAAACCATATGATAATTTTCTGTATACAGTATATACTTTTTGTGACATTTTTGTTTGGCGGCGCGACGTTGAGTTTTCGAATGGAAAATGTGTGACTTAATTCAATAAAGGTTGAGAAACACTGCATTTAAAAGCCGAACAACACTAACAGACACAAAAAGTCTCCGTAAATCCGCGTTGGATACAACTGCACTCTGTTGCCCTCTCTTAATAACCGCCGTGTTAAACTGAATACGTAGTGTCAATTAAAACTCAGCATTTTCACCTTTTTAAGACAGAATTGATTGAGCATGTGTACCTAATGTTGTGGCCGGTGAGTGCATACAGGTTAAATGATACGGGGGGGGGGGGGGGGGGGGGGGTAATAATAATGGCATCCATTAAACAGAAACCGAAGTGGTGAACATATTAACGTCACACGTGTGGTAATGCCCAGGATCAGTCAAATAAGGCGGCAGGCTTTTTTTTTTTTTTTTTTTAAATCACTAGCAGATCGGTAGCTTCGCTGAGCTAACAATCATTAGTGCCTTCCATTTGCGGCTAGACAGCCTCTTTACTAACCTGTGGCAGTATAATTTGCTGCTCCAGCTTCCTGTAATTATTTTCCCAAACTGAAGAGTGCAGCGGGAACTCCATTCGGATGTCTTCGCTAACATTAGCTGAGGACATCTTCTCCCGATGTGGAGCCTTATAGCAACGTTAGCGAGCTTCTTCTCGACACGACCGCAGTGATAGCTGTGCCTTCCCCCAGCCAACTTGTAAAATTATTGTCGGTCATGGCGTTGACATTTCTCGAAGAATAAATCGGAGTAGTAGCAGTCTCACAAAACTTAAGCCCAAGCGTTCCCCAAAACAAAAGTTCCAACAAGGAAGTGACAGGAAGAGTCCATAACAATGACAGGGGCAACCCACCTAAAAACAAAGTCGTACCACACCAGAATGTATGTACTTAAAACACATACGAATATATTCGAGATTTTAAATTTGTTGTAGTTTCGTAAAATGGATTGGCATTGCGCTAAAGATTACATTGTGTTAAATGTTTTGTCCCCCATAATTCAAATAGTCAGTTCCAGTAGGGGCACGTCCATTCAACGTAATAGCATGGGGGTGTCAACATATTTTACAAACACATGTACCGATAAAAACATAATTTACAATTGTTATATATAGCTATAAAGTCTGATACACGACATAAGTAATGTATTCATCTTAACTGTGCGGGTATGCTATATGTATTCCAAATAAATAGAAAATAAACTGCGCTGGATATTTACTCCAACAAATAAGATCGCCGGTTGCATTTAGTGCCATGATAAAAAAAAATTATATATATATATATATATATATATATATATAATGACGTGCTGTGCGACACCTATGATGCCATTTGTAAGCTTTACTCTTTGTTACCACGTCTTGCGATTCATTTGTAATTGTTTGTCATTATATGGACATAATTTAAAAGGGACACACAAAGCTCACGAATGTCTCTCAAGTCTCACCTCATTCAACCATGACTGTGATGCTGCTGAACTCATCATCATGCAACTGCTGTAGCTGTCGCATCGCCACTACAAATTCTCCCGTTAACACCCGCAAAGAAACGATGAAACAATAACACCTTTCCCCTCAGTTATGTATGTCAGGCTATTTGGCACACAACAAACTCCACCAAAACGGAATAAATATTCCAGTTTATGAATAAAACTGTGATTTACTATAATAAAAGTACAAAAACAAGAGCGGTGTTTTCTATGTTTCCGTTTATTTGAGGTGTAAGGTTTCCTGTAAGACACAGCTGGGGGTTCGCTAAATTCACGTGTGAACAGACAGCAGACGTTGAAGCGCGCTGTAGTGTTGCGGCTGTCTGTCTACCACAGACCGCAGCGCGTCCCATTAAGCGGGCGTAGCGTTGTCGACTAGCCAGCTGCTAAGTCAGCTAACTTTTAAGGCAATAACCATTCAAGCACTGCAGCCGAATGGCGTTATAATGCTTTTCAAAACAGCCTCTGTTGGACGTAGCGTCTCGGCGTTCGGGGTCGCCTTTAATTGGCTAGCTTTTAGCTAACGCGGAAGGCATCCCCAGGGAGTCATCAATGACCAGCAGAACACTGAGCTAATTTCTGCAAGCATTTCCCACCGTCAAGGATGTCCAAACGCACGAGGAACACGGAGGTGTGCGCAGACTGTTGCGTCCCAGGTAAACGGACGTAGTCCCCACTGTCACCGTTCGCTCGTATCCGTTATTTCATTACATCGACGTGTGACGTGTTCACACTCGGTCCTCTCGTATCGCACTCTTGTGCTTTTGATTCTAATCGGATTGTTAGTGTTCTGCCCACCCACGCTGCTGTCTACTTGACTGCTAAATGTAAAGTGCGACACGTTTAGTGTTGTTGACACAAAACGAGGTCCCAGGGGAGGATGCTATTTCACCCCAAGCGACCGCTTCCGGTCAGCTCTTGTTCGATTTTTATGATCAGATTGTTCAAATGGATCGATACACAACAACGATCTGTCTGGGTTGACATTTTAAGACGCTCCAATTTTTGAACAAAATATATAGCAATAAGACTGCAGTTTGTTATTTTTTTGTTTTGTTTTTTGAATGAATTCAAATTGTCATTCCCCACATCCTAATGTTGTTGTTGTTTTTTTTTTTTTTTACATGCTAGACAGCATAATCACATTCACATCTTGTGACTTGTTAGATTATAAGATGATTGCACTTAATGTAAAGAGCTCTTACCATTTTCCTTAATTTATTGTGAAAACATTTCCGGTCAAAAGATTGTTGTATTTGAATTCCTGACTATCAATACTTGTATGCTTGTGAGCGAAATCCCTTTTCTATAGTTATGACGTGATGTTTTTCAGCAAGCACAGGAAGCCAAAGAGGATGCTGACTGAATTGACCGAGTGTTTTCCATTCGGAAGTCTTTTACTGAGGGGGATATCCTGTAAAAAAACAAACAAACAAAAAACTATAAATTAAAAAACCCAGGCAGGAGCATAATTGATTCATAGAGAAACATATTTAATTCCTTTCAGTCTTTAGCCTTTTTCCTTCTCATCCTGTCATTCTGACATGTTAAGGTCTCCACAGCAGCTGGCCTCACTTGCCCCTCCCTGCAACTGTGACCAGTTGTTGGCTGTGAATATTTTTAGATTTTCAAGATCTGCTATTAAATTTAGAAGCACTTGTTGAGGAAAAGTGTGAAGGAGGCCCACCAGCGGCGGGGTCTTGAAGGCCGATAGTTTAGGTGAGACTCTTCAAACTGCAACCAGGCGCCATGAAGGATCCATCCAAGGATCAGCCAATCGCACAGCTTACAATTTATTGGTTGTATGACTTTATCGTCAGACACAACAGAATTTAGAGGAAGTGTGGTGTGGAGGTCAGAGTGGTTGTTGCTTTGAGGAGCAACTTTAAGGACTAGATTTCAAATCCTACTGTATTTGGCAATACAGTAGCATCACGATATATGTATATATAGCTGTGATTCTTGCTCAGGGATCGTCTCCTTTTTACACTAAGCTGTCAGTGTGGGCTCGTAAAGGCCTTAAAAGCCTCCCATAGCTTTCATCTGCATCTGGTATTTTTGCATAAGTGCAGTACCTCTCCCAAGGAAGTTATGTGTTCATCAGCGATGGTTTGTTCAGTGTTGTAAGCTTGTGTGCAACCTCCAGTCTCCTTTAAAAAAACATTTTTTTAAATATATATTTCAACCTTGATTTTTGTTTTTATGATTGGTTGGTGTCCTTCTAAGAATATCCCCAATAATAATAAAAAAAAAAGTCCTAAAGTCCCTACCATATTGTTTAAGTTGCTCTTCTTTAAAATACAAACTAGTTGCGACAGAATCAACAGCACCTCTGCTGCTTGCAGTCAAGTAGTGCACCCAATCGCCTCAATTATTTGATCAACAAATATATATGCCAATCCCTAATTGAATCCAAACGGGTTATGAAGAAATCTGTATAAAACTTTAGATATGGATGAAAATGAATTATTTTATATTCAGACCCCTAGATCAGTCATTCCCAATCAGGACTAGTGTGATATATCATTTAAGTGCCGCCGGGAAATATCCAGTTACACTTAATTTGTCCGACTATTATTCATTAGAACTTAGAAATATATCTTTGTTCATCTATTCATGCCAGCGCCTTACAGTGACAGACTGAACAATTCTCTTCAATTGCAAAATAAAACTGCATAGCCACCTGTTGCCACTTATCCAAAAGAAGAGAGTATATCAGTTTTGTCTGCAATAAAACTCCCACGCCCAGATTACACACTGATTCATCATAAAAAGTACATTTGTGAGTAAATGCAGACAAGATAATCATTATTTAACTAGTCATACATTTTGCGCCGTTTTTGTTTGGTCGTGTGCCAAGTGATTTTTGTAATGTAAAATGGGCGCCTTGACTCAATAAAGGTTGGCCAACATTGCGGCCCAAGATTGTAGCGGTTCACTTATTGATGTTAGCAGGTGAAAAATATTTAAGCTTTGGCCAAGCCCTGCTCTATCTATTCCTTATAACATAACATTTTAACTAAGAGACACTGAAATAGATTGTTGTTGTGCATTGATTAGTTATTACCTTCAAAAAGGAGGGTATTTTGAGTGTTCATTGTTCTTTTATTTGTTAGTTTGGTAGGTACGTGATGGGCCAAAAGGGAAGGAACCCTTTAAAACTGTAAAGAAAAAAAACAGCCCCTTTATACTTGTCTGTAATAAGTGTCTATTATTTGACATCTCACGTAGTAACAGTTAGGAGCTAAATAAGCGTTGTGTTCCCTTCTGCACAGAACCCCGCTGGGCCTCAGTGAACAGGGGCGTGTTGATTTGTGATGAGTGCTGCAGTGTTCATCGAAGTCTGGGTAGACACAGCTCACAAGTTCGCCACTTGACGCACACGCCTTGGCCTCCTACACAGCTACAAGTAGCGCATATCTCTTTGTTTCCTCTTGTTTTGTATCATTCGAGGAACGTGATGTAATATGACAGCATGACTTCAGATAACGTCTTTGCTTATTTTGTGGACTAATGTAAATCAAATGCTGCATACCTGTTTGGACAGTTTTTCCATTCAATAGCAGAAGAAAATGTGTCCCAACATTGACTGATCGTGTACATACAAGTGTGTAGATTGTGGCCTAAATTGGAAAGTGTTACTGCATTCTTCTGAATGGAGCAAAGTTTTCCATGTTTGCTTTTCATTTCACCTAGATGGTTCAGATGTTGTACAGCAACGGTGCTAATTCAATTTGGGAGCACTCCCTTCTGGACCCAGCATCTGTGATGACTGGAAAACGCAAGGCCAACCCCCAGGACAAATTGCAGTGAGTTGTTCTTATTTTAAAACAATTACATTTTCCTCGCATGACGTTCGCTCGTGCTTACTTGTCTCTATGTGAACTGCTTTATTTTGTGTGTTCCTCATAGCCCCAACAAATCAGAATTCATCAAAGCCAAATATCAAATGTTGGCGTTTGTCCACCGCATGCCTTGTCGGGAGGATGACAGCTCGACAGCCAAAGATCTGAGTAAGGTGAGGAGAAATACTGCTGCTGCTCACAAGGAACATTCAACATCAGTTCCTGGTAAATCTAAGTTATTTTCTTGTTTCTTCTAGCAACTGCATTCAAGTGTTCGCACTGGGAATCTTGAGACCTGTTTGCGGTTGCTCTCTCTTGGAGCTCAAGCAAACTTTTTTCACCCTGTAAGGTTCCCGCCACTTTATGTCCAACCTACTTGTAGGTTCCTAATTAATGAAGCCTCAGCCTGACGCTGTAATCATTCCCTCGTCATCCCCGACTTCGTCAGAGAAACGAAAACTCGAGACACTCCTCTTTATTCTGCTCCATCAAAATGAAAGCAATGTTACTAAGTAGCATTATTCCAGGTTAAGCGAGATACAGATTAAGGTGAATAAAGAGATGGAAAAAGAGAGCAAAGAGGTGAAAAAACAAAATTCCACTCTGCTTGCCTGACTGCATTACTCACCAGATGCCTCTCAAATATTATGAAAGCTATATGAAATGTTTAACATTCTAAAGTATCCACACACATTTTTAGTCCAATTCTGAACAATTTTATCTGTAAATAGTCCCATTTTTTTCCCCCTTATCATGTCACACATCCCAAAAACATGCATTAATTGGAGACTCTAAATTGCCCGTAGGCATGACTGTGAGTGCAAATGGTTGTTTGTTTCTATGTGCCCTGCGATTGGCTGGCAACCAGTTCAGGGTGTACCCCGCCTCCTGCCCGATGACAGCTGGGATAGGCTCCAGCACGCCCGCGACCCTCGTGAGGAGAAGCGGCTCAGAAAATGGATGGATGGATGGATGTCAACCTTTTTTTTATCTAAATATTAATTTGTATTCTTTAATTAAATTGTATTTAGACTCGTACATCTACACTATCTGAGTTTTGGTCTCACATTGTCACTCTTCAAGGAAAAAGGAAACACTCCCTTGCATGTGGCAGCTAAGGCAGGACAAGTCTCTCAGGCTGAACTGTTAACTGTTTACGGCGCAGATCCTGGAGCCCCTGATAGCAACGGCAAAACTCCCATTGACTACGCAAGGTTAGTCGTGTCATTATAATGCTCACACAAGTCTGTTGGGATCCTCCTTCTTGGGGCTTAATAAGGTTTTAATGTGTGTCACCTTAGGGAGGCGGGCCACCACGACCTGGCAGATAGACTGGTGGAGATTCAGTATGAGCTGACCGATCGGCTGGCGTTCTACCTCTGTGGGCGAAAACCAGGTTTGCTGCAATTTCAGTGAATAGTGAAGGTTAAAATAAGAGTCTTACCAATTATGCTTGTTTCAGTACTTAAATTTAAAAGTAGAAAATATTGTTAATTTTTTTATTTTTTTGGTAATGGTACACACATGGCTCTCCATTCACTGCATGCAGTTGAACTGTGCCGAAGACTAGTTCGAATGCTGCAGTTTTTTCAACTTTAGGGGCATTAGAGCACTACCAGTCTGGAATTTTTCACTGATTTTCTTAAATTGAGCCATTACTGTGATTTAGTAGGGGGAAAAAAGCAAGCCAAGAATCATATTCATTTAGACTGATATCTGACACAAGGCAGTTAGGTTAGAGGGTCAGTAAGTAAACAGTTCCTCTCAGGAAGAAAGCAAGAATCAAATGGTAAAAATGGTAAATGGACTGCACTCCTATAGATACCGCAATATAGAAATCCCTTTAGACAAACTCACATCGGGCAGTTATTTTTAAATGACTTCTGAGATCTGACACTTGCAATTTTCCTTGCAGTTGATCAACGATCTTGCATAATTATATGTGTGCAATGTTACTAGTCTCGCGTTTGAGAGTTAAGGCCAGAACAATCTTCTTGTTCCCTTCAGATCACAAAAATGGGCAGCACTTCATTGTTCCTCAAATGGCTGACAGGTAAGCTAAACAGTAAAAACAATGTTGTCCTACTGAGTGGTTTGAACGTAAAACTGCAAAGCGAGGCAGTTGCAGCTGCCAGTAGTTGTCTTTGCTTTGAAGTGGCTTGTTGGGACTCGTTGAAACATTTAGTGTCAGTGTCGGAGGAACTAGAGTACCTACGAATACGTCACACTTTTAGCCTTTATTCTTGTCAGAGAACAAGCTCAAATATTTCTTCATTCAAATTATCATGTTTGGTGTTTTTTTTTCTTTTCTTTTCTTTTTTTTCCCTTCTTTTTTTGCATTCTGTTGATGAATAAGGAACATGTAAGTATGATCGAATGGCATGCTGATGAATGTTTGACGTTAGGTTTCAGCAGCACGTTGATGATAATTATTATATCACTGTAGCAGTTTAGATTTATCGGAACTGGCCAAGGCAGCAAAGAAGAAGCTGCAGTCAGTAAGTGATGGTGCAGTGGACAATATTTTATTTCCACAGTGTCTCTTCTCTCATTAAAAAGTCAAACTTTGTTACTCTTGTGCAGCTAAGTAATCATTTGTTCGAGGAGCTGGCCATGGACGTGTATGATGAGGTGGACAGGCGAGAAACTGATGCAGGTAAAGGTTTCCGCAGAGCCTGTTGAGAATTTAGTTGGATTGTGACCAAAAAGTATTACACTGTCATATATAAAAGTAACATACTTTTGAGTTTATGTGAAAAGAGTTTTTCAATGAATAAATATTCTTAAAAAAAAAAGTAGGACCAAATCACTTTGAAAATATGGCAAAACAGATTTTTCTTTTTTCAGGGCAGCGTGTCTGCCAAATGTGTACCGTGTGTTACGGCAGGACTGCTGCGAGTGCATCACTGTGGGGGATGAAAGCTTACGCAGGCGTGAGGACACTCATGCTGGTGGAAATAAGTCCAGTTATGTCTTATATGGCGTCTCCATTGCCATCTCTTGCTAAAATTAACATGAAAAGGGGTTCTGCACTGACTTCTATTCTGAGATATGTTTCTGTGTTGTTACTGTTACACTGATGTTTAAAATAAAACCTCGCTGGGTTGATTTCATTTTTCCCCGTCTCTTGAAGTGTGGCTAGCAACACAGAATCACAGTGCGCTCGTGACGGAGACAACTGTGGTGCCATTCCTTCCTGTCAATCCAGAGTATTCATCCACAAGAAACCAGGCATGTTGGCATCCCACAATGATTTATTTCCCACTTGCCATACTGACATCATAATTATGAGGTTTTTTGTTGTTGTTGTTAGGGACGCCAGAAACTTGCCAGATTCAACGCACATGAATTTGCAACTCTTGTGATAGACATATTAAGTGATGCAAAGCGGAGACAACAAGGGAATTCAGCAGCCAGCCCCAAAGGTGAGAACATAAAGCCCTCTTTCAACCAAGCACCACAGTTTACCTCCTATTAAGATGTTTTGGCTGGCCAAAGGTTGTGAAGTGGTACCAAAACAGCTGACGGTACTGTACCACCAGCAGCAGAAATGAATTCTGTTAGATTGGTTGACAGAGAATTGTCACTTCCATGTAAGGACAAGGAACACAAAAATGTTCTCAGCACAAGTCTTGCCTTCTTGCAATTAAAAGTCACATGGCAAGAATAACGTGTCCAGAATGCTTGGATGTACGCCACATTCTTATTCGCCGTGTTGCATTCTTCTTGTTTTGTGAATGCATTGCAGGGTTGTACTGTGTCATGCTGCTATGATGCCACAGTATTTACCTGGTTAGTTATTTACAAGCTATCGCCACCTGACCTACACACAAGCCAGATCTGGGCATACTGTTTCAGACCGTACTGGGACGAGCTGAGCTTGTTTCTAGTAAGACACGACAAATTTAGCACAGAAGAGGAATTCCACATTGTGTCTTTTGATTGCAGATAATGTGGAACTTCTCCTGAAGAATATGTCTGCCAGGCCATGCAGCGACAGCCAGGATAACGACCAGCCCGACTATGATAGCGTAGCGTCTGATGAGGATACAGACCAAGAGCTCCCTTCAAGTAAAGGAGATCGAACGAAGGTAACGTGCTTCGACTTTCTCAAATTGAAAGCATGACCTTCACCGTCATATGTTCTGCTTTCCAACAGAGCCTGGATTCTGACCTCTCCGACGGCCCAATCACCATGCAGGAGTACCTTGAGGTGAAGAACGCGCTCTCGGCCTCCGAGGCCAAAATCCAGCATCTCCTGAAAGCCAACAGCAACCTGAGCGACGAGCTGCGACTGATGCAGAAAAAGGTATCCGCCGGGCTCCAACAATAAGATCACTAACAACACCGAGGGCCAGGACTGAGTCAGGGTGGGGATCGGTGTGGGGGGGCCACAGCGGTCCGGCCTGTGCCTTGTAATTTGGGCGTGACTTCGTGAACAGGAAGGCTGCTGTGACACCCTTCTGCTCCACCCTCCCTCTGTTGTCGGCCAGCATGCTTGCTCGTAGTCGTCTGAAGAGGAGATCACTCCAGTTCGTTTCACAATAAGAATGGTGTCATGTTTCTAACAAGAATGTTTTAAAATGCATGTTTTTCATTTGTTTTAATCCATTACGTAGGTGACAATGACTAACTTGATTTGTATGCGTGTGCCTTGCTTCATCTCATTTTGTGCTCGTTGCAATGTTTTTGAACATTTAGAACGTGGATATATTGTTTGAGTTGTTTTCCCAAATGGGTCATAGAAAATGGAGACACTGTATCATTATTCATGTAATTTAAGCAACATGACTCTGCTTATTTTTGCAGGAGTATTTTGAAAATGATCCATTTGGGCCCTGATTTGACTTATTCTGTGGGGGGAAAAAAATAATCTATGTGGTTACGTTTGTTAGTTTTTACTGTTTGGACAGAAAAGGCAAATTGTATGAATAAATGTGGTAGAGGTCATTATGGTTTGTACAGTAAATATGCAGTATAGTCAAGTCAGTATCATTTTAGCAACCATATACTGGTATTTTATCACAGGACAGTATTGTAGATGTCTCGCAAAAGTATTTTTCCATCTGGCAAACACATACGTGGTAGTGTTGTGCTCCTCACATAGTATGATGAGTGGAGTTCGCTTCACCATGTTCAACATTCAATCCATATCCAATCCAGTGTGAATGGAGTGATGCACTCTAATCCAGAATGACAACACAACCTCTTTCTTTAGTCAATTCTTAAACCTCCATTGCTGCTAGCTCTTGTTCTGTAGCTGCATCTCTGACTCCACTTCCACTTGTGTCACCTAGCTGTGCAAACAGCCCTTTGCTTGCTCATCACTGGCTTTTTCAATTTAAGCTTAAAAAGAAAGGCGATCCTCCTGTGACGTGAAGTGGTTGAAGGCTTGCTTTGCGAAGAACTCCTCTTAGTGTGTTGCTGACCGTCTCTTCCAGCTGCAATCTCTGCAAAGTGAGAACACCTCTCTTAGGCGGCAGGTCACAGCCAATATCTATCAGATCCCCAGCACGTCAGACTATCCCGACCCCTCCGGTCCTTCAGCCCTGAAACGCCGGCAATCTGCTCGGGCAAGTCGGCCCATGTCTATGTACGAGACCGGCTCGGGCCTGAAGCCCTATCTCCCTAAAGGGGAAAGTCCTTACCCAGAGGAGGCTATTCCCACCCTGCATCCCTTCCCACCTCATGTAAGTAAGAACTGTTCCCTGCATTCCTTCGCCTTTCCCTCCTCACTGGCCCCCTTTCACCTGTCAGTGTCTTCCCTATCTTGCTTTCATTTGTAACGTGGGCATCTTTAAAATCACAATCATCCACTCACACCTCATCTTGTCCGGTTCCGATAAGTTTGCAAGGCCATTTTCTACATATGTCTGTTTACTGGTTTGCCTCTTTTTTTTTTTTTTTTAAGACATCAGTTAGTTGTACTTGCTTGCAGATGCTGTTATCGTGATTTAATTTGCAGTTTTGTACTGTCTTTTGTGTTGATGAAGCATTAAAACAACCATACAAAGACTGTGTTTTTGTACTGCATGACAAACTCGAACTCATCTGCTTTTCTTGGTTCACATGAAGATGCTGCTGCAGTCTCGATTTTGCTCTACAACAAGGGAAATAAGTTGTTTATCAAAACAACTGTAGGTTTTATAAACGATCAAGGTTTTGCCTAGATTTACTAAATTGGATTTAATACCTTTCTTGAAATTACATCTCTAAACAAGTCAAGTCCTTAGGAGTGGTTTAACTAGAAATAATTCACAGATTTAAAATTTTTACAATTTAACAAGATCTTTGTCTCCCCAAACTGTGATTTGGACCACATCTTTAGAAGGAAAAGGGGGCTTTTGTGACCACCTCTTCATCCCTCCCCTCATTTCCGTCCAACCTGTCCTGGTCCAAGGATGAAAGTAATCTAAAGGTTAAGTACTTCCTCATGCGGGCCTCACCTTGCGGGACGCAGCAAGCCCACTTGGTGCTTTCATCACCTTCCTCCTGCCTCACTCTTTTATCGATCTCTTCTCCCTGCCTGCCAATCTGCATGAGCCACCTCACCATCAAACATGTGCCTTCATCAGCGTCACCCTCACTGGCTGGCTAAAAAATGGTCAAGAAAAAAATCTTTAAAAACATTTGTTTTAATTCATTTTGAGTAGTGTTGAATGTAGAAAACAATGTCAGGAGTGACAAAGGACTGTTTTATTTGTAGAAAATGTAGCGTGCACTCACTTGCCACGACATTAGGTAAACCCGCACAATCTAATGTGAGCTGACATCCTGGCTGCAATGAGACCTCAACGGTGATTTTAAGAGTTTGGTTATTTAAATATGTAACCCAAACATTAAAAACAACAACAACCATTTAATCCTATACCACTACAATCACCAACAATGATAAATACTAGGGACGGGTGAGTGGGCCGATTCTGGCCTCTTTTCAAGGTATAGGATACTAGTGAAGGCTGCTGATACCAGCCACCGATAATTAAGGCAAAAAAATCTGACATCCAGTAAGTCCTCCTAGCCAGTAGTTGGCACTGCACTGCAGCTGTTTAAAACATGGTTTTTGTGCTTTGTTCACAATGATCTGTCACTGTGTCAACTGAAATTTGATTTATCGAAAGTATTAGTGGTATCGACACTGTATTCGTGAGTACTCAAGAGTGTATACTCTTACCGTTATCTGTCTGAAAAACAGTGGTAATAAATACGAGATATTGTTACTTGTATGACAGCATCCATCAAGACTGAAAAATATAGGCAACCACTTTAAGATCCCGCTTATGAAGACAAATTCATGGTCAATAAATAATCCTTTTGTTAGCTTAAGTGTTAAAAGTAATCATGCTGCTGTCTCAGACAGTGCAAAACCACTTTGCACAGTAAACCAACATGGTCCCACTCCATCTGCTCACAACTGACGATGATGATCCAGGAGTTTGTGGCTTAGGTCTAAACTTATCTGGTATAATTTCATATTTCATCTGTCATGAGCCACGAGCAACTTTTGTGCTGCACATGTATTTTAACGATAAAGTCCGTGAACATGTACAAAATACTGTTGTCTATGAGGTCTGATTACTTCCAGTGTATATGAGGACAACAGGAACACTCCCAGTGTTTTGTTTTGATTAAGGTTATTTTATGAAGCCATCTGGACTTTTCGTGTCGTCGTCGTCCTGAGCTTTCTTCACAGCCCATACTTGACTTAGAAGGAACAAGCTTTTTTTTCCCCTCATGTTGCTAATGTCATCTCATGTGATCATGGATGTCTCTAGATGAGCGTTTCAGTCTTATTTACTCTGGCAAAGTGCAAAGCCTAATTGGATAAAGATGCAGCATTGCCGTCCCTCCCACCCCCCCTCTCCATAATGCATTTAAAAAAAAAAAAAAAGGTTTTCCATCGTTGTCAGCATTTGCAATTACTTTATGCAGACTAAACAATCTGACTGTACTAACAATAATCATTGAAATGGCTTTATAACATTGTGCACTCTTGCTTCACAGCTTTATTAGCTTGTTTCAAAAGTCCTCTGCAATAGCTTGTACTAGTTTTTATGACATTTGTGATTTGTGCACACTCTCTCTGGCAACAATATAAACATTAAATTACAGTTGGTTTTTATTCCTTTGGGGGTGTGAGTGTGTTGCAGCACTCAACTTATGTTTTCACCACAGATGTTTCTGGTTTATATTCCCAATGACGTGTGCCATCAATCGCTTCCTCTGCAGGCCTCCAAGTTAGAGAAGCAGAGCAGCATGCCTGAAAGCGACTATGACAACACAGTCAATGACTCTGAGGTGGACGATTCAGGGTAGGAACTGTGCGATCATCAAACTGTTATGTCTCTATTAAAAAGAAGTGTGCTCCCAAGCAGTAAAGTTCTGTTCCCTCTGCAGTTTGTGCAGGAGAGGGAGGCTGAGGAGCAGTGGCCGACTGGGGGAGGGCAGCTCCATCCCTGAGCTGGATGACGCGGCGGCGGAGTCGGACCCGACACTTCCCAGCACCGAGGACGTCATCCGCAAAACCGAGCAGATCACCAAGAATATTCAGGAGCTCCTGCGAGCAGCTCAGGATAACAAACATGAGAGGTCAGACACATCAGATCGGTCTCTTCCATTTATACCCTATTCCATTTCACACCTCTTGCATCTCTCGTTATTCTGTTCTGTTTGACTTTGGTCGACTTGTCTGGCGTCTTCACTCCTCTCCTCCCGCTCCGTGTCCTCGGGCCTCGTACCTGTCAGCAGACCGTGTGAGCGTGAAGGTGTGCGCCGCCTCAGACACAGTCTGGGATGTTTCAGCACTCTGGTGCCCTGGGCTGAGAAGCCCCCCGCACCTCTTCATCCACTCAGCCCGCGAACCCCCGCTCCCTCGTCCTGGTACTCTGGCCTCTTTCCCTGCCTCCCAGGCACAGTTTGATCTTCCTCTGTCTCTACCCTTTCTCCGCACCCTTACCCACTAATGAATCATTAGCCACAGACAATATTTCTTACCATCTGCCACTATATTTATTCATGGTTTGGTTTTCATCAGCATGAGTTTGTCTGTTAATCCATGTGTGTTTGAATATATCTAACATAACTTCTTAGTTTCATTCATATAGGTAATATTTTAGATGACTCTAAGATGTTAAATTGTGTTGTATCTGGGTCTGATACTTTATATTTTCAAAATTCCTGAAGGTCACCTCTGCAGGGTGTCATCTTGCCAACAACTGATGATAATTTCTGTCCATACATAGCGGGATTTTAACCGCGATTCTCTGGTCCCAATGAAGTTCTTCGACAAAACGACACCATTTGTCCATTTAGTGGACATTAAAACTTAAATGCTTTAACAGGTGCTGAGGTGCATTTATAAGAATATCATAGAAAAGTTCAAAATTGAAAAATAAATAAACCACAGGAAAGTATCTTGCAAAACACCAATTCTTAACTAATGTCTATATTAAAATTATTTTGTTTGTTTTGTAAAATGCTAATTTCTTGAGATGATAAATTTGACGTATTGGTTAGCTGTAAGCTATAATCATTAAAAAAAAAAAAAAAAATCACTTTGTGTGGCATAAATCTATCTACAATATATATTTTTTACTTTTTTGACTTCAACTACTGAAAAACGTTTTCCATGATATTCTAATTTGTTGTATTGCACCTGTATGTCAAAGCTCAATTTATGTTGTTCAAGTAGCTCTTACTTGGATATTGCCTTTATTTATTGTTGTTTATCTTAACATCTGAAGTTATGGAAGTGGAACTCTCGTCATCCAGCTTTTTTTGTGTGTGTGTGTGGGGGGGGGGGGGTCATAGAATGTGTTGGAAACTGACTTTTACATAACTCTTGAGATGCGTGCTATATTGCTTGAAATGTTGAAGAGCATGGATTTAATTGGATTTGACTGCAGTGTGTTGTGAATTTCTACTACTACGAGTCAAAATGAATCAGCAATCAGAATTTATCATTTTGCTCTCCTCGCAGCTTCATACCCTGCTCAGAAAGAATACACGTTGCTGTAACAGAAATGGCTGCGCTTTTTCCGAAGGTAAGAAAACTCTTAAAAACAGGGGTCTAATAGGTCTCAGTTGCGACCTCGGGTACATATTGCAAACATTTCCCTTTTCATTGAAGAGGCCACGCTCGGAGACCGTGAGAAGCTCTCTGCGCTTGTTGACCTCCAGCGCGTGCAGGCTTCAGAGCGAGTGCAGGAAGGCGGTGCCTCCAGAAGGCTGCCCGGGACCGGACATGCAGCTTGTCACCCAGCAGGTCATCCAATGTGCTTACGATATTGCCAAGGCAGCCAAGCAGCTTGTCACCATCACCACGAAGGAGAACACCAACTGACAGCACTTACAGGGCTGCAGCGCCACCTGCATCTCTGTCCTTGGCTTCTATTTTTTTTCCTTTCTGTTTTTGTTTTCATATTTGTGGTATATGCATGCTTTCATATTTTTTATTATGTTTTATATTTTGGCACAGATGGATGGGCGTCTTTACCAACAAATACTGTTCCTGTAAAAGCACAATTTTCAAGGTTAAAGGTCAAAGTTCTACAACTCCTTTTTGAAAAGCCAAGATGATGAAGCACACTACTAGGAAATCTATCCGATACCACATCATTTAAGCTTCCCCTTGTTGATTGCACAACGCAGTCATCATGATTTAAAGATGACTACCTTTTTGTCGCTTTTTTTTTTTTTTTTTTCTCAACTCTAATTTTACACATACTAGTGCAGCTTTGCAACGCAAACATTTGTGGAATATAAAAGCTCATTTCCACAATTTGCCCTGTGTGTAGCCTGTCAGCAGTTCACTTGCCGCAGCTCATCCGTTAAGTCGGTGAATGCTTGTGTGGTCCACCATTAATTAACGAGACTTAAGTGCATTCAAGTTAAAGATGTTTTTACTCTGCACTATCATGCAGTCTGTGTGCCATTACAGTGATGGCATTGTTACAAATACTTGGAGCTAAAAACCATGTGTGTGTCCACGTGTTTTGTGCTCTGATCTGTTTTGTGTCGTGCAACATCATTGGCTGGAGCTGTCAAAAGTCTCTTGTTTCCTGATTGTTCAGCACAACTTCATGTTACTGAATGGAGTGCAGGGCTGTACTGTACTGTATATGATGCAGCTGTTTGAGTTGCAATTTGGAAATATTAATTTTCTAAATAAACTTAATTTATTTAAAACATACATGAGACAGAACGTGTTTGTTTCATAGACGACACTGAATTTCACGGAACAGTTTATTGAAAAACACTTCTACAAATTGAGGATTCAAAATATACTCTTAAAAATTTCTTTCACAAAGATGGCACACAGGCCTTTTACATAAGGCAACAAAGGTAATTAAAATAAGGAATACAATTATTTTCATATCAATTCATGTCCATACTACTCGAGGCTTACTGTATATCTGAAATGGAGAAAAAAAGTTTACAGTTAAGTGTTAAGTTTCCTGTCAGAACTTGCTGACGGAATTGCGATCTTACCTGCGGCTGGTAAGCTCGACTGATAATACTCCGCTTTAGCGCCTCCTCCTGATTGAGGTGAGCATCCATCTCCTCCTGTAGTTCCTCGATCCTGCACTGCTCCTCCCACTGCTCTTGGAGCTCCTGCTCCACCTGCAGGACGCGCACGCAAACTGCATCAGCGCTATATAATGTACGAGGTACACAAAGCCTCTTCATTCATTCAATTGCCTCATCATTCCTAACAATTCTAATGCCGCGATCGACAACGTGAGCACCAATCTCCTGCACCTGTTCTGCTCTACGGCTCTGCTCTTTCACCCTCTCCTGGCGTCTGAGCTCTTTCTCCTTCTCCAGCTCTTGGATCAGTTCCTCTCGTCTCCTTAGGGACTCTAATTGAGCCTCGCGGTTTTTCTGCATTTTCAGCTCCAGCTTCTGTCGTCTTCCCGCGAGTACCTTTTTACAAGGCAAACACAAGAATGCTCATTTAGCTTTTTATTACTTGGATAATGTTTTGAAATGGCTGTGAGATATTACTGCAATATCAAATTTGATGAGTAAGAAACGAGCACCTCACGCATGAGTAGTTCTCTGGCTTTTCTCTCCCTCTCCCAAGTCGCTTCTCGGTTATCCCACACACGTTGGGCATCCTCTCTAAAATGGAAGGTGCATATAGATGCACTTTTAGTAGAAGCCCGAGTTTGGAATCATTCACTCATTCCCTAGCTACACCCTCATCACTACGGGTGCGTTCGGAAATATACTCCGAGCGTGCTCTGCTACCCTCCGGACCGTTCGGAAACTCAGAGCGCTGTTGGAATCTGCTGAGCACTCGCACTCTCAAGAGCAGAATTAGGGCGGGAGATTGGACATCCAAAACGCACCCGATATAGGGATTTTTATGTAGTGGACTAAAATGTTCACTCGTCGATCAAATGAAACATTGTTTTCGAACATTATTACTAATTACAACGAACTGGATCAATGTCAACTGGTGGATCTTCCGGAATGAATCTTGAACAAATTGTTTTAAGATGAGTGTACTTTACACATTAATAAAAATAAATAAATAAAAAAAGCACTTTTAAGTCCATCAGAGTTGTGATGTGTTGTTCGACTTATATCAAAGACATTTTGATGACACAACTCGTGAACTTGTCAAATACCTCAAAATCTTTTGTCTGTATTCGCGCAATGTTTCATGGGATATAGTTGACTTTCTAATGACCATCACCGTTCTCTACTTTTCAAGATGCATTGAGGGATACACATTGACTATATTGGCCACAGGTGTCAAGCTGGTGGCCTGGGGGCCAGATCTGGCCCGCCACATCATTTCATGTGGCCCGCGAAAGCAAATTTAAATTGCTAATTGTGTTCCGATGTAATAACGTTAAGATATTGCAAGCATCTTTGTTACCAATCCTGCTTTGCAAAGAAATGCAGTTGTTAAAAATGTTTTTTTTAGGCTTTTGATTTTACAACTACAACCCCAATTGCAATGAAGTTGGGACGTTGTGGTAAACATAAATGAAAACAGAAGACAATGATTTGCAAATCATGTTCAACCTATATTTAATTGAATACACTACAAAGACAAGATATTTAATGTTCAAACTGATGAACTTTGTTTGAAGCAAATAATCATGAATGTAGAATATTATATATCCTCCAGATTCACTGAACCTTTTGATGATATTATGGACAGTAGATGATGAAATCCCTAAATTCCTGCAATTGTACATTGAGGAACATTGTTCATAAACTGTTGGACTATTTTCTCACGCACTTGTTCACAAAGAGGTGACGCTCGCCCCATCTTTGCTTGTGAATGACTGAGCATTAAAGAGTGGATTGGGAGTGATTCTGAACACAGCCCAAGTGTCTTTTAGAAAGCTGTCGCTCACCTGTGAAGGAAGTCCAACTCGGCCTCCCGCTCTCTCTCCAGCTGAAGCTGCTCCTCAATCACGCGGTTCATCCAGGCAGCATCAGCGAAGGCCCTTTCTCTCGGTGCCCTTTCCATCCTGACCTCCTCTTTCTCTCCTTTCAGCAAGGCTGCCAGGATCTTATGGTCAGACACCTGGAGGGCACAAAGGCATGCAGACACCAACCATCTTCCTTACACAATTCCCAGGAGGATTGCTGCTTTTGCCAGTGTTCTTTTATGAACACTTGTCCCAACATAGTTGAATGAAATATTGCAGCGGTTTTGGGTCAGCAAACACTGAAGCGCTAATAAAAAAAACGCAATAATTACTTTCTCTGCTAACTAATTACATTTATGAAGGAGTAATTGACTTTTTGGGGAAAGTAATGAGTAACTATAACTGATTACCAAGTAATCTGCCCAACCCTGACCATCGTCAGAATTGTCGACGTATACATACTGTACATTGTTTATGTGCATACTTAGCTGTAAGCTGTTTTACTACACTGTATTTTAAAGAGTAGAGCAAACTTTCAAGCTGTTTGTGTTTGAAATGTTATCATCATACTTGGTTGGTTTTTTCTTATGGGTTAACCTATTACTGTATATCGGAAATTATAATGACTTTTAGAGGAGCATCGACTATTTGCAGAGTTTGCCATTTGCGGTTGGGCTCGGTCCCTGGGTGGGCCAGAGGTCAACCTCTGGTCAAATGACCCTACAGTCTGATTAACATCTACAGGGGAGGATCAAATGCCACCAATTTGAATGGATTCATATGAAGATTCTAAAAGGTTGACTAACACTGCATCAATACAGTAGTTCCTTACAAATGAAAGACTCACCAGTTCTTCCTGCACCAACTGGGCTCTCCTCCTAAGCTGAGCTCTATATTGTCGGACCAGGAAATGCCTAATTGGAGAAATATTCAATTTAATTCAAAATATTCTCAACCTGCCACCAGCCAGAATGCCTCTGCTCCAAAAGAGCTTCCCTTACCGCATTTCGGCCTTCTTGCGCCTTTCCTCAATTTTTTTCCTCTCTACCTCCATCTTGTCCAGCTCCCACAGCTTGACTTGCAAAACATCTTCCTCCTTCTTTAGATGAGTTGCCTCGACCCCAAACAAAAAATATTTTTACTTTAACTGTGTACCATTTTTTTCCCCTCAACATCTTTTCTTTTTTTTTTTTTTTTTTTTTTTTAAATCTTTCTGGTTACCTCTTCTTCCATCAGCTTCAGTTCTTCCATTTGTTTGTGAATGTTTTGTGCTCTCTCACTCTCTTCAACAATCATGTTTTCCCCTGCCGGTTTGATCTTCTCCAGGTCTTCATCGCGGGTCCTCTCACATTCGTTTTGAAAGCGACGCGACTCCTGCGTCTCCACTTCTTGCTGCACGTTTGGAGAAATTAAAACTCTGTTAACTATAAACTTCAAAGATCATGCATGTGAGAATATTTTAGATTTTAAATTGAGCCCATAAATGCAAGAAAACTGATCAAATGACTATCTTGCTGGCTTTCCTACCCGTTTCTTTTCAGATATTTGACCTTGACACTGGTTGACAACATGACTTTGATGTGAGGCTGTCTTATCCTGTAAACAAATGAAATGCAGGGAGGATGTTGAGCCCTTGGAAAGAAAATATCTTTAACCATGTGAACTGCAAGACTAGCCAGTGGGTTTGTTAGACATTTATAAAACAGAGATTTCATTTTTTCTCATAGCCAGAGGCAGAAGCGTTGTCCAATTTGTTTTGCGACCCCCAGCCAATATATCAAATTACAGCGCTTTTTTTTTTTTTTTTTTTTAAATAAATCAAATTAGCTACCTGTTGCAATTCAGGGTTGTTTCTCTTACGGTGCTCCTTCAAAAGCTCCTGCGCTAGCTAAGAATGCAAGACAATAACAATAGTAAGCATAACACACACGCACATAAGCAGAAAGGAAATATGCTTATAATAATTGACTTAATCTACCTTTTTTCTCCTCTCCTCTCTTAATGAGTGTTGCACATCTGCTTTTTTCACCAGGGCGTCACCATGAGGTACCAGACGCTTGAGCTCTGAGTCCATTTGCTTTTGCTCCTCTTCAAGCATTTGCTTGAGACGTATCCTGCGCTCTTCCAGAGTGTTCATTTTGTCATCCTCCACTTTCTGTTTACAATATGCTGACATACTGACAAAGCACAGACATACCTGTAAATTGGTTGTCTCGGGGTTCCATGTTTGCAGAACGTGTTACTCATACAAGACACACTATATGGAAACAAAAGTCCGAGGACACAACATCTATTTTTTTGTACCGCTTATCATCAGCTGAGTTTGGGCGAGAGCTGGGCGGGGTACACCTACAATCTACAATATTTAGGGGGGTAATTTTGACGAAAGCATGTCACAGGCATGTTTTCCCACCCAGGAAGTGTTTCATATTCACAATTCAAACAAGCAATGCAAGTCATGACATTGTTGAGTGCTTTGTACCTCTGCTCGAAGTAGTGGCGAGAAGTCCACTCGGAGTGGAAATGATTGCGGAAACTCTGCTCCCTGAAGTACTTAGCGTTGAGAGCCAACTGCTCCCGCCTCCGAAATTGTTGCTCCCTCTTCCAGGCCATCTGTATACCAAGTGCCCGTTGCCGGTAGGGCACATAAGTGGAGAGGGTCGGGAGAGCCATGGACCTGCGAAGGAACACACACTGACTGAACGAACGACCTATTGGTCTTTCCGCGCTCGTCCATCTTCGTGACGAAGATTCTGGTTTGCTTGCAAACGCGTCCAACAGACAACCGTTAGCGTCGCACATGAAAATGTACCCTCACAATCATTTGGATCTAAAATGATATGGGTGATATGGCGCCTCTCATTTGTTAACTTTAACGATAATTTTGTATTAAAACGCAATGACATTTAAAAAAAAAAAAAAAAAAAAAAAAAGCATTATACCGTAGTCTTTGTGGTTACCGCCGTTAGATTGTAGTTCCACTTCCTGTTTACTCCTACACTACGGGAAGCCAGAGAGATCAAAGTCTGTTATACAGTGTATTTAAAAAAAAAAAAAAAAAAATTTACAAATGCCGTAGCGGATCCTATAAATTGATCCAATGTGTTCTTAGTCGTGTGTTTACATTGCCAATATTTGTAAATAAATGCTTCAGTTTAACACGATGAGTGTTCCAAGGGGTGGTTCGCGCATACACCTCACGAGTTGACGTTCGAATCCGAGCTGCGGCCTTCCTGTGAGGGGTTTTGCATGTTTCACTGTGCTTGGATAGGCTTGGTCGCACATTCTTAAAACATGCAGGTTTGATTAATTGATTACTCTAAATCACTGGTGTCAAACCCGAGGTCCGAGGGGCCAGATACAGCCCGCCACGTCATTTTTTTGTGGGCCACTAACGCCAATAAAGTGTGTCTACTTCATATTTCTTACTAAAGGGATTTGTTCTTTTCATTTTGGCAGAAAATCCATGTGAATATTGCTTTTTTTGGGGTCACTTTATATCCAGACATTACAAGCATTTTTCACCAAATCCCTTATTAACAGAGCAATCACACTGTTTTTATATTTGCTTGTCCTAATGTTCCATAATTTATGATTTCAAACTAGATTTGTTGGTAAAAGAATACAGTAAATTAGTAATTCAGAATTGTCAAGATATAGCAACAACAATTGAACCTGGCTCAAATTTGTCTAGTGTGTGTGTGTGTGTGTGTGTGTGTGTGTGTGTGTGTGTGTGTGTGTGTGTGCGCGCGCGCGTGTCACCCAGTCTTGTGGAGGTCACTGTAAGTCTATCAGTCTGTTTCGGTCGCCTCTGAGCGAGTGTGCAGACAAGAAGCCATGGCTCTGCTACTGGAGCACCAGTTCAGAGCACTGCCAGCTGACAGACACGTGGAAACCAGACCTTTTCTCGAGGCTGCGTCCTACCTTCCGCCATTCTTTGGTAAATATGCAGTATACTGTCATGCAAGTCGCAGTGGTATCGTTCGATATCAGGCAATGTTGTTTAATAGTGAGAATGTGATGATAAGTATTTTTGCATTCAAGTGCTTCTGAGAGTTTGGAATACATTGAATTATCTAGTTAAACGTGCTTGTGTTTTTTTTATTTTTTTATTTTTTTATCTAATGATAAACTTGTTAGATCACATTTCTCTTCATCAAGCTGTCTCCAATTGTTTTATCATGCATAATTTAATCCCCTGCCCTGGATTTGAAGTTGTGAAAATGATTAGTATGGTGTTGAGTTACACACGCCCATTCACCGGCGCCGGGCATCTTTGTGCCACTTCATTCTGCATTAATATGCCAAAGGTTCTCTTTGGAAATCGTATATGCGAAACCTTGCCAAGTTATTGGAGAAATTAAATACATTTCTGGTGTACAAGTATTTCCTAAACACTGCAAGATGAGCAGGAAGGAATTGACAGGGCGTGAAAGCTGCATGTGGGTCATGCAAGAGCCACGTGGTTTCACTTTCCTGACACCAAATACTCCACCTGTCTCGTAGCCTAATTGAAGAACAACCAGGTATAGTGGCTCCATTCCGAGGTTGTTATAAAGTTAATAACCCTACTGTTTGAAAATGCTTACATGAAATCATAGCTATTTCTTTGAAATGTGCAAGTAAGTGATAGATTTTTCATTTAAAATAACCTGTGGTCCTCGATTGTGGATAACTATTTGCCACATGATTTTTTTAATAGGCATAAGTTGTGTACTACAAATGTCCATGGCGCCATAAGATTTTCGTACTAAGTGAACGATGGGCTTAACAACTTTATCCTGGTTGTGTTATGGAGTGTGCAGAAATGACATCGTAACATCGTTATTGTGGATACGGATATGCTTTTGTCCTATTTTTGGAATGAATACAAATTGCAAGTTCAGTTTGCTAAAGTTCTGGATAAATTGTGTCCGCAGACTGCCTCGGCCCGACCGTCTTTGCGCCCATCAAGTCTGACATATTAGCAAATATTACAGTAAGTACACGTACGTGTAAGCCAATGAAATCTATTCAACTCTACTGTATTTATTCTACCACGGTCATACACTTTGGCAGTGATTCAAATTTAGTTTCACTCACTTTATACATACTGTATAGCCTATCATCGCGTATCATACATACAGAATATCGTCACTGTCGGGCGGAAACCTCCTCTGTCCAAATTTGGTCAATTAAATCCCCCCCCCCGCACAAATCGATACTATTGGTTGGTCCCAACATAGGTTGGTATTTTCACAAATAATTGAGCCGTGTTGAAATGCGATGATAATGGCTCAACCAACATGGCGTTTGTTTCCTGCAAAGTGATGCTTTTGGAGATGCGAGGAGGATGAGCGAAATATTTCTCATCTTATACCAAATTAAGATGCATTTGTGGTCAAATGTTCAGAAAATCAAGGCAGTCTATGACACCAACCCAGGACGCTTCAGGACCCTTCAACAGATTTTGGAGGTTGAGAAGGAAACGTATGGATCACAATGGCCCAAAGTTGGAGCCACGTTGGCACTCATGTGCCTGATAAGGTTTTAAAATGCTTATTTACATACAGTATGTGAAAACCACGTGTGTATAACATGCATACGTGAACTGTGATCTTCTAAATGAAGTCTGTGCGCATCATCTCCTCACGTATCTCAAGGGTCCTACGCTTTATCCAAGTGTTCCTTCAAAGCCTGCTTGATGGGGAAAAGGATGAATACAACCCCAACCTCATTCGAGTCAATGTGACCAAAGCATATGAATTGGCATTGAAGCGATATCATAGTTGGTGGGCCCAACAGCTTTTCAAGGTGAGTTCTGACATGTTTGATCAGATTTACACTCACCAGCCACAAAAGCAGGAACAGTCATGTGCACAGCCCTTCCATACATCCATTTTCTATAACTCTTGTACTCATTCGGGTCATAGTTGTGCTAGAGCCATCCTTGCTGACTTTGGGCAAGAGGGGCGGCGGGTTAGCGTTATCACATTTACACTTAATTTAGAGTCGTCAATGAACGTATCCCGAGAAAACCCTCACAGGAGGGCCTGAGTTGAAATTCCAACACGCGGCTCTCAACTGGCGCACAGTCTTTTTTTTTAAAAACGTGATCATGCTCAACTTTGATTGCTGCCTTCACATGTGCACTGCATCGTATCGAGAGGTTTTTTCTCATTTGTAGGTTTTAACTCGGAGCTGGCTTTAGCACAGGAGAGGGGCAAAATATTAGGAGCGCCCGTAACTACGCAATCCCACACCGCTGGAAACTGCAACCACAATAAGAAACATATTGCCAAATAATACTGGTGCTAACTATGATTGAAAAAACTAAACAAAAAAAACAAAAAAACAGAAACTCGTTTTGCATCTCGTTGTATACTTGCTCATGCTGTGTTGGATGCGAGCAGAACAATGCATGGTCGCTGTTATCGATTGTGTTGTTACAGTGCTGACTTTTGCGTTTACTTGTAGGCGGCTCTATTTGCGGCCCCTTACAGACCGGACTTCCTGAAGGCGCTCTCCAAAGGCCGGGAAGTCAAGGAAGAGGAGTGTCTGGAGAAAATCAAGAAATTCCTGATCAACTTCTCCGCCACAGTCGATGTTATTTACGAGCTGTATCATAAAATGAACGCTGATCTTGACGACAGAGTCTGAGAGCGTTAAAACCGTTTGGCCGTCACCGATGTGCTTTGTTGACACTCTACACGGTCTTAATTCTTACAAATGTACTGTCGGTGCACTTTTGTGTCTTTTTGCCGATGCTTTCACTCCATTACTTTCACTGCACATAGTTGACATGATGGTAGACTCTCAACGCTATTGTTATCCACATGGCTGAATTTAATAAATGATTATTGCAAAATATCACTGGTTGTGTGAATGTTCACTCAGTAGACGGTAATATAATATAAAATGTCTACAGTAAAAACTAGTTAATAATGTGTTCAGCTGTGTACTTTAGTGTTCCAAAACAGCCTGCAAATGAACATTTTGCACTCTTTCAAAATATGTTTCGGTAAATCCCCAAAGCATTAAATTGCTCCCTCTGTGTGAATTCTAATTGGTTGTAGCATACCCAGTGTGTAAACGCATGTTAAATGTTTGCATAACGTGTACTCCCAACGAGCAATTAAAAAAAAAAAAAAAAAGTATTTGCTTTTCTGTGTTCATTGCCCTTTCATGGCTAAACATTTTTTTTCAGTCACAAGATTGCAAACATGACATTTAATTGTCTACAAATGACTGAAGCAATACCAGCGGTGACAAATAATGAACTACATCCACTTAAAACTTTGTACCTTAGCGTACTTAGAAGTAACATCAACCGTGGTTGAGAGCTTAAAGACTAAGACAGATAAAAAAAAAAAAAAAAAACAGGGACAGCAACGACATGAAGGAACGCGAAACAGTGAGCCGTAATGTCAATGATGCAACAAATTGAGAGAAGCAAGATATTCCCCATCCATGGCCCTATTTAAGAGAATTACTGGACGGTGTCAGCTACAAAAAAATGATTTGCAGAAAATGCGTTGAGTTTTTGTGCAAGCATAAAGACAATTCTCAGTCTAATTTGAAAAACAAAGACAAAAACAAAAGAACCCCCCCCCCCCCCCCCCACACACACACAACACACACACATATATATATATATATATATATATATATATATATACATATATTAGCTAATTTAGCAGTTTTGGACACATTTTCAGTCCAGTCCTGATAATCTGGTCAGGGAAACTAATTTGAGGCTGTTTTTCCGTCGCATCGGGTCAAATGATCAAAACAAGTTTTGAATATAACCCCCCCAAAAATTCAGCAGTTTTACTTTTACTGACGCGAAAGACTTGAATCAGTATTACTTTTAACCGAGGAGAGTATTTTCTTTTCTCATCCTTCACGATCAAGAGTCTCCATCTTGTGGTGCTTTGTGGTACTGCACCCCCCCCCCACTGCAGCGTTAGTTCCAATTTTGGAGCCAAGTTAGTAAATGTCAATTTTACTCCGCCCTAAATCCCAGAACGAAGCGTGCGTTGTTCTGCTGCATTTCACCGGCGCTTGGGCCCTCTCACTCGAACTGCTTTTACGTCTTCTGAAAGTCAGAGGCTGAAGAGGGACTCGAATTCAACTGAGGCTGTCTTTAAAACTGTGGAAATGTTGAAGAGGAATTGAAGGAGGCAAAGAAATAAAACCGGCATTTAAAAGATTAAGGTAAAGTACACATTTTGCTGACTTGATGCTTTTGGACACCAGGGGCTATTATCATACATGTAAACACCCCCCCCCCCCCCAACCCCATTTGCAATTTACTGTAAATTACTTCAGGTAATACATTTAGTTAGTATTTATCCCGTAGCCTTCAGTTTGCTTGTTGTCAAAGTTTTCTGTTTACACGGATGCTTCTTTGAATCAAGAAAAAAAAAAAGTGTTTTTAATCTAAAACAGTCATTTTGAAATTATTGGTGTTCCCAAGATGTTAAGGTTCTTTCCTTTGAAGTCAGAGTAATAAGGCAAGTAATTCGGTTCATGACTTTCACTAGTGGATTTCCACTCTACAGTACTGTCGTTGCATTGTGTACGTGTGTGTGTGCGTGCGTGTGTGTGCGTGTGTGTGTGTGTGAGTGAGCAGTGTCCTATGAAAAAATATAACATTGGGCCCCCACCACTTCAGTGCTGCAATTTGAAAATACTTAAAAAACATTTTTTTTTTTTTTTTAGGGCCACTGTTATTCACGGACCTTTCCAAAGGTCATCATTTTCTCTGAGTGCGACTAATTGTTTCAGGGCATCTGATCGGTCACATCAAGGCAGCTGGTACATCCAGAGGTGCCCCCCCCCCCCCCCCCCCAGACTCCTGCATTCAACATTTTAGTACTTAAACTCTTGTGAAAGTATATCAAGGTCATAATCTCTTTGTGTGTCTGTTCACTATCAACTGTGAATTGAAGTGTAACGGCATGATAATCCGATGTGTGAGTCATGGCTCTCTCTCAGAGCCCCCGCCTACCCCAATCCCCCCAACCCAGGTCCCCCTCTTGTGTTTGTCTTGTTCCCCTTTCAGGGCTTAGATAAGATTGCATTGACATGAGCCACTGCAGGATTTGAGAGGATGCTTTAAGGGATGACATGTTGTATCAGCGACATGTTTGTTTATGTTCCCACAGTGACTGGAAATGGAAGATTACTTGCTGTTTAGAGTCAACCGGTCACGCATTAGAAAGTGCAGGTGGTGTGATTCTGCCTGCTGGGCCCTCCGACCAATGACAGAACACTTTACAAGTCACCTTATTGTTTTTGGCATCATCTTTGCTATGTTTTCCAAATTTCCAAACATCAGATGCCAACACTTTTTTATTTTTTATTTTTTTTACTGTTGGTCAGATTTTGTATATTTTTTTTCAAACCATGCGTAAACTTTAATAATTGGCCTTGCAGTAACTCCTTTGGTATTTTTAGGTCGCACCCATGCCGCAGCACCGTTTCCACTCCGCTTGAAGAGGAATTTGGCGCACTGTTGCGATAAAAGGGATGAACGAGGTACGGAAGCTGTGAATGCGGCCGACGTATTCACCGTCTGTGGCTGTTGTGTCTTTCTTTTGGTTCTGCTCTGATGCGATGATTTTTGGGAAGAATGTTGCAATGTATATCAACACAAAGGTTGAACAATTTGAACAACTTGGCATGTAGTTAGAAATCAATAACTTTATATCACAATGAAATTCTTTTGTATTATACCACAAAATGACTTTTTACTGAATTAGCCCAATAGTATTATTGCAAGTGTAGTAGCTCGATGAAAATATAGAATATAATATATGACACTATGTATGAGTCAAGAAAGTGATTACGTTTAAAAAAATTGTAAAAATGTACGGGTAGGCACAGGGCCAAATCTCGAAGGGACATTTTGAATTAAGCCAACGCTCCTTCGAAGCCAAAGCTAATGTAAGACAAATGGAAAATACCTCACTGGTAAGAAAAGTAGTAGACTTTCTTACCATTTTACGTAAAATAATTCCTAATTTAAGTTTAGTGTTCTAACCCCCCCCCCCCCAAAAAACATAAATGCAACCTTAAAGTGTGTTTTCCCCAATAGCTCCATGACTTTTTGGAACATCGTTTTCAGTTTGTCCAAGATATTGTTGAGCTAAAACATGGCTGCTGTTTTTCCAGGGTCGCTCTGCTACGACCCTCCTGAGAAGGTGCCACCTCGCCCGCTCCAAGGCCGACGGCGTCAGCTCCGTCCCGGCCAGCGCCGCCCTCCCCGGCGAAGCCGATGGCGATGTCACACAGGCTGAGAACGAAGGGAAATTCTTGGCGGAGTTTTCAGACTTGTTCGAGAGTGCGGATGGCTCCCCATCTCCTCAGGACCTTGGTCAGGATTCAGCCCAGGAGCTGGTTCAGCCCGGGCAGCCCGCGGATGGGAGACAAAATCTGCGGATGAAGTTCCAAGGTGCTTTCAAAAAGGGCATTTCCAACCCCATGGATCTACTGGAATCCACCATATATGAATCAAATGTGGTTCCAGGTCCAAAGAAAGCACCCATGGATTCCCTTTTTGACTATGGCACCTACAGGAACACAAGTAACCAGAAACGACGCAGGAAGAAGCTGCCAAGAGGGTGAGAAGTCACTCGGCTTCCACGAAATCACACTCGGTATCTCATCGACACATTTTCGGCATCGTCCATTTCAAATGACAGGAAAAGACCAAGTGAATTTCTTTTCATTGGGGCAAAGGTTGGAAAAGATCTTGCTCAAAAATATTCCTTCAAGTACTGTAGACAGAGGTGTGCCGCGCGCACACACGCACGCACGCACACACAGACACACACACATACACACACACGCACACACTGTGGGCCTCTTTCAGTAATCTAACAGAGAGCATGTTGTTGGTGCCTTGGGTGGCTGTTGAGGTAATATTTAGACAAGTGCCTCCACCCAGCGCACTTCTTGCCCACGGAGCTCTACACTATATGGGCAAAATTATTGGGACACGAAGCAATTCAACCCGCAGGAAGTGAAAACGGAAGAACGTGCAGAGTTGGTCCCCGTCTGTGCACGGGGATCGTTGTCCATTTGGTCAAAATCTGATCACGTTGACCTGACTCACATT
This sequence comes from Phycodurus eques, assembly GCF_024500275.1. Taxonomy (NCBI): domain Eukaryota; kingdom Metazoa; phylum Chordata; class Actinopteri; order Syngnathiformes; family Syngnathidae; genus Phycodurus; species Phycodurus eques. Next base: position 5,044,544 of record NC_084527.1, read on the forward strand.
CTCTGTTGTCGTTCATCCCAAAAGTGCTTGATGGGGTTGTGGTCAGGGCTCTCAAACTCTTCTGCACCAAACTCATCCAACCGTACGGACCTTCCTTGCTAGTTTATTCCAGCGCTGTTGTTACCCATTTGCGCTGTGTCAAACTGAAACATCTTGCAGTTGCTACATGACCCCTGTGTTTTTTTTGAATGTCTTCATAGTAAAACAGAGACATCCAACGAGGACGCTCCAAGCGAGGACCTCCCAAAGGTCATGAAAGTATTCAACCGCTCTCTCCTCTTTGAATGCGTGTCACGCGGCGATCCCGATGCCTTGGAGGGCTTGTTGGAGTACTTGCAAAGTAACGAGAAGAGGCTGACGGATGAGGAGTTCAAAGGTAGGACCGGGAGTGTCTGCGTGCTCAGGATGTGTGTTTGAACAGATCTGGCACAGACCGGGCCTTTAGCGCTCAAGCAGAACCCATTGTAATCTCCACCTCGTTGACCTTCGGGGTTCCGCTGATCCTCTTGTCGGTCTTTGCTGTTCTTTGACCCAGATTGATTTGAACGGGAAAGGGTGCTGACGTCACAGACTTTGTCCAACCGTGGGCGGTCCCAAGGGAAGCTTCCTGTGTATGCTCTAAGTTTATAACAGGGAGGAGAGAAAAATCGCAGCAAACTGTCGGCTATTTGAAACAGTCTCAAAGGCTGTTTAGAAAGAGGCTAAACATTTTATTTGATCTCTTTCATGAAATGTACAAATATGCTGAAAGCGACTTAATTGCCTGCCTTTATCCTTTTTCATTTTCAATATAAATTCAGCAGACACGATATTAGGTATTAAAAAGATTGAATACAAGTGCTGCATAAAAAGATAGAGATAGAATATTATAGTATAAAAGAGGAAGTTAATTTTTTTTGCCATCGTTAGAAATTAAATTAACTTCATGTTGAAAATTATATATATATATATATATATATATATTATCAAGCTCCCAAGTACATATCAAAGATTTTTATAATGGATTTCACAAAGCTTCACAAATGTTCAATCTCTGCGGCGCCTGCGGCATGACAAAAGTTTCCCTTTTTGCCTTCCTCTTTGGTGCCACGAACAAATCTGCTTTCCATTTGCTGTATTTTATTTATTGATGTTTTTATCGGATTGCCTGAAAAATGCACGCTGCGCACTCGCACTTTGGCCATATTATAACACACGCGATATCTTTTTATCGCTAGTGAATGGCATTCTTCGCCCTGAAAAAACATTTAAATAAATGCAAAAACCTTACTCGAACGGTAACCTTGTGTAGTTTGTATGTTCTTCTTCTTATGTCATTTGCTGACTAAAGACTGAGACACAAGAAAGTACACACATTCCACTCGTACAGACATGAGAGTGAGACTGTGTACATGCTATACAGACATTGTAAATGTACACGATTTGTCAAGCAAATATGGTAAACATCCACCACATAGTTACAGTAAGTGTCAAGCAGGGGAGACAAACATGTTCATTTATCAGCTCGACTCTCTGTACTCTATGTCGACCCACATTCTTTATTTTAATGTCACTATCCCATCAGAACCGTCCACTGGTAAGACATGTCTTCCTAAAGCCCTGTTGAACCTCTACAGCGGGCACAACGACACCATCCCGCTGCTGGTGGACATCGCAGAGAAGACGGGAAGCCTGAGAGAGTTTGTTAACACGCCTTTCCGGGACGTCTACTACAGAGGTAGGACTCATTTCGATGTGTAGAAGCTGCTCATGTTTTCTCTTACTGCTCATGTTTTCTCTTACTGTATAATAACAACTTGAACGTCCCTTTGGCAAACACGTGTCGTTCTGTGAGAACAGTTTCTCATTGCGAATGTGCGCATACATTGGACATTGTTTGTTTTTGTCAGGCCAGACGGCGCTCCACATTGCCATCGAGCGTCGCTGTAAGCAGTACGTGGAACTACTGGTGGAGAAAGGAGCTGATGTTCACGCACAGGCCAGGGGGCGCTTCTTCCAGCCAAGGGACGAGGGCGGCTACTTCTACTTTGGTAAAAGCATCTGCCTACTTTCAACAGTGATTCTTTGTCTCCAACTAAACAATTTTTTTTTTTTTTTATTTAAACCTCGCATCTCTTCCTTAAGTGATGTAACACTGTAGACGAGGAGCAGTGCTTAGGAAATGACGCAGAGGTAATGATGTGGTGTGCCTACCGTTTTACCAGTCACTTTTTTTCCACACTCTGACTGCATTTAAAGCAGCTGCCAAGATGGGATAGTACCCACTTGGTACATGTTCTTGGCAGGGAAATCTAAGTGCCACCTTTTCTCCAATACTTTTTTTTTTTTCTTTTTAAACTGGCAAGTTTAGACATTGTCTTTTACCGAGACTCCATTTTCCACAAGGGTTTCTTGAAGACAGCCTGGCAATGCTGTGCAAACACATCTGCATGGCATGCCGCACGTTCAAGTTAGTTTCAGAAGAAAGGTATCTGTGTTCTGCATTGGAAAACAAACATCGTGTGTTGCTGGAAGGCAAGATCGCACACTGCCCTCTGTTGGGACATGTGGCTCATTTACATTCATTCTACCACTACATTGGTTCACTTGTACAATTCTGTGGAGTTCTACTGCAAGCAGATGTGGGTCTATACTTAAGCAGACGCACATAAGCGTGTGCAGAAAAAAAGACTGGTAAAAATAGAAGTACTGATAAAAAAGGAAACCAAATCGAATGTGTACTTTGCTACTGTACTTCAAATAGATGAAGCCGGAGAATCGGCAGTGAACATGCAGGCTCCGCAAAGGAAGGCAGACATTTGTACTACGAGCCTCAGAGCTCCGAGGCAGACTTGCTAACCACTCGTCCACTATGCTTGCCCCTATGTAACCTACAACTGCATCTACGTAAGGATGAGGGAATACGAATTGAGCATTGTAAAGTCACAATTTGTGATTTGTCAAGTAGTAGCAGTAATAGTGGTAGTAGTACTCTGGTAATATTGACAAAAAACATGACTGATTCGACTGACTGGTTTCCACTTATCGCTGAAAGAAAGGTGGCGGTAGATGGTGACTTCTTCATTTTTGTCTAGTCCAGACAATACAGTATAAAAGCTCGTTCATATTTGATTGTAAACGCACATTTTACTTCTCCGCCATCACAGAGGAGATGATTTCTATTTTCACGTAGCATGGTTGTCATTCCCAAATCCCAGCGTGTCCGTTGCACAGTGTGAGTAATTTGCCGCGGAGCTTTGCAGCGAGGTGAACAGGAACCTGGCAGGGCTGATGGCTAATGGGATTTCGACTCACGCTAACACTCAGCGTGCACCCGTGCAAATCCACGAAGAGGAGCGTTTCTATCTGAGGTGACAAAGTAATCTGTCACCCATGGCAACGGCTCATTTTCTGCAGCTGCTTTTGGCACTCCGGCCTCATTTCATCCTTCCTTCCAGCAACTGCTAATTGTGCTGTTTTCATAACAGGGATTAAAGTCCAATCTTGGATCCATGTTTAGTATGTTTTGCAAAAACAAACAGAAGCCAGCAACAGTTACTAATTAACCTTCGTGTTGATTAGCTTGTCTTTGATCCCAATTGCTGTCCTCCCTCGTGTAGTCAGAACTCTTCCCTCTGCCTCCCGCAGGTGAGTTGCCTCTCTCCCTGGCCGCATGCACCAACCAACCTAACATCGTGCACTACCTGACCGAGAATCCCCACAAGAAGGTCGACCTGCGGCGCCAAGATTCCCGCGGCAACACAGTCCTGCACGCCCTGGTGCACATTGCCGACAACACCAAGGACAACACCCGTTTCCTCACAAAGATGTATGACCTGCTACTGATCAAGAGTGCCAAACTGTACCCGGACTGCAGCCTGGAGAGCGTGCTCAATAATGATGGCATGTCACCTCTCATGATGGCGGCCCAACTGGGCAAGATCGGGGTAAGAAGGATGGACAATAGGACCCTATTACAACAATATCGCAAATGAGGGTTAAGAATTGTGTTTCGGGCTACACTTAGGTTTAAGGCTTCGGATTGAAGGCTATGGTTTGGGTAGGGTTGGTGTGAGGTTTGAGGTTCGCACACATGGAGTCAAAAAACGACTTCGGCGCCTGGTCAGATTTCAAATTCACTCCCCCACATAGCTTCATTTTTTCAACATGGATATTTGACTTCTCAAGCCGTCAATGGCAGTGAACGTGTAATCACGATGCTTTGAGCCACAAAATGCTAGGGGTTTTTGTGATGAGTCGGTAGACAGGTAAACTGACAAAGCAACACTGGCAAAAACACAACGTGCCCTCCGTTTCAGTGTCGTTATATCAACGTAATTTGACAGGTTTTTCAACACATCATTCGACGTGAGATCAAAGATGAGGACGTCCGTCATCTGTCGCGCAAGTTTAAGGACTGGGCTTATGGACCAGTGTACTCCTCCCTATATGATCTGTCGTCATTGGACAACTGCGGAGGTGAACCATCTGTGCTGGAGATCCTCGTCTATAACAGTCACAGTGAGGTAAAAAAGAAAACAATCAAAGAAAAATCCTCAAAGCATCTCATTTTCCAGGGTAATAAAAATTCAGATGACAATGTCCTCCTGTCAGATCCGTCATGAGATGCTGGCAGTGGAGCCCATCAACGAACTGCTGAGGGCCAAGTGGCAGAAGTTTGCCGCTGTGACCTTTTACATCAACGTGGTTTCCTACCTCTTCAACATGATCGTCTTCACCCTGGTGGCTTATTACCACCCAACACAGGGAACGGTGAGTCTAAGAAACGGTGAAAGCCGGTGAGTCAACAGTAGGTGCACTCACGCACAACATTAAAATGAGATAATGCAATTCATCATCGAGAAGTATTGTATCGTTCATTTTCAGCAATGACGCTACCTAAATTAGATCATGCCGGTGTGCCTAATGTTATGGTATTTTTGCATAATATATTCAGATTTTCCTCTCTTTGAGTGCTTCTGAATGGCTTTGTAATCATCCGGCGTGTCTTGCAGCCCCCGTACCCTTACACAACATCCAGTGACTACTTACGGATGGCAGGGGAGGTCATCACGTTAGTATCCGGAATCTTCTTCCTCCTAACCAATGTGAGTTCAAATCAAATATTTAATGGCTGGTTGCGCACTGGCGTCCTTAATGAGTGTTTGTTGTTGCATTTATGGAAATGTGTCTTCAACTCATTGCAGATTAAGGACCTCTTCTTGAAGAAGTGCCCTGGGGTGAAGTCGTTATTTATTGATGGATCCTTTCAACTGCTGTAGTGAGTCTCACACTGCCTCCTACACTCGACTCTTCCTCGCATCTTGCGCATTTTGACCCGTGGCAAATTCACCTTCCTCTTAATTGAATCGTCTAGTTTATCTCCACCCTGCCATGTTTTCAAGTTTACATCTTTAATTAAAACAAAGGGCGCTGAACGTTGAACACCTTTGCACATCTGTTTTATTGCTGTAATGTGTCTCTGCGCAGTGTGACAGTAGCAATCGCTATCCATGACACCCTTTTCCCCCCCCCCGGTGTCCTTTACAGTTTCATTTACTCGATACTGATCATAGTCACAGCTGCGCTCTACTTGTCTGGTATCGAGGCTTATGTGTCCGTGATGGTCTTTGCTCTTGTCCTGGGCTGGATGAACACACTTTACTTCACCAGAGGCCTCAAGCTCACTGGTACCTACAGCATCATGATACAGAAGGTGGACATCACGCGGAGAAAATCAAGTAATCATCAAACCTCAAATAGCAGCACTAAAACGTGTTTGTTTTTGCTCCCCAGATTCTTTTCAAAGACCTGTTCAGGTTTCTGCTGGTGTACGTACTCTTCATGATTGGCTACGCATCAGGTAAGATGACCATAAACCTGAACGGGACTATTTGTAGTTTAACAAAACTCCATTTTGCAAACGGATGATATATTTTAGCCTCTGTGTTCGAAACACCTGCACATTCGAATGAGATCCAGTATCCATTTTATCGAAAATGTTCCCTTTAGAAAGATAGCAATGCAAATTTTTTAAAAATACTTTTGAGAAATGTTTCTTGTTGAAATACCACCTGATTTGTATGTGTAAATTATTTCTTTCTTTCACATTTATTTATTTAATTGCATTTAATATACTATATAGTATGTGATTCTGCATCACAGATTTTTTTTTAAGTGATATATATATATATATATATATATATATATATATATATATATATATATAAGCCTCAGCTTTATAGAATTGGACTGCGGCCAACAAAGTTTTAGAAATACCCGTCATTGCAGAAACACCTCGCAATTCAATTCTCCATCACTGAAAGCAACAAAAGTTTCCGTCTTTACTATTTTTGATGCATCTCTTGTATTGAGCTAATTACATTGTGCATGTGCATCGAACGGAATGTCTGTTGAGTCGTGTTGTTCATACTTAACAAATAAAAACCAAGAGTGAATACGTTAAAAACCAATTTGTAAACTTGCATAGCCCTGGTATCGCTCCTGACTGTGTGCCCCCCCCCGGGCACGGACTGTGACGGAGGCTGCCCGACGTACCCCAAGTGCAGGGACCCCGACACCTTCAGTACCTTCTTACTGGACCTCTTTAAGCTGACCATTGGGATGGGAGAGCTGGACATGATCCACAGCGCTCAATACCCTGCAGTTTTCCTCATCCTGTTAGTGACGTACATCATCCTGACCTTTGTGCTGCTGCTCAACATGTTGATCGCCTTGATGGGGGAGACGGTGGGCCAGGTGTCGAAGGAGAGCAAAAAGATCTGGAAGCTGCAGGTCAGTACGGACTGCCGGTTCCTCTTCAAATTAAGAAAAGAAAATGCTGAATGAAATCAAATCTCAGGAACACTAAAAGTAACATTATGACATCGGTTACTTGCAATTAACCTTGCATGATACCCTGAGTACTGTCACCATTTCCTTGTGTGAAGATTTTGAATGTAATGTATTTCAATAAAAAAAACAACAACAACAATGATACAAATATTAATGTGTGTTTGCAGTGGGCAACAACCATTTTGGACATCGAACGCTCATTCCCAGTTTGCATTCGCAAGTCATTTCGAGTGGGTGAGATGGTTACAGTCGGGAAGAACTGGGATGGAACGCCTGACCGACGATGGTGCTTCAGGTACTTTTCATCTCACAGTCGCTGCTGCGCAGTCCGAATAATCGACACTATCAGAACTAGAAATCAAGTTCAAGTAGTAGACTGTGTGCCCATCGAGTTACAAACTGCACTAATTATTAGACTCCACTATTATTTGTAACTTTGCTAGAAAGGTTTCACCCAGATCCAGATGTTCTGTTGACCTTAAGACCTTAAGAATGTTTACGGGATTCATTGGAATGGCACAAAAGCTTGTGTTGACTCCAAATGTTCTCATCAGATCAGCGATGATAATCGTGAATCCAGCTAAAAGATACACATCCCCCAAATGCAAATTCTCCGTGACTCAAAAATGTTAAAAACTGGAAGCAGGAAGTTGCAAAGGCCACATTGCATGTTTCAACAGGGTGGATGAGGTCAACTGGTGCCACTGGAACCAAAACCTGGCAATAATCAACGAGGACCCTGGCAAGAATGAGACCTGTCAGGCCAATGGCCTTCAACAAAGTGTCCGAGGCTTGAGGAGAGGTGAGTCTCTTGCTGCCCTTCATGAATATAAATACACAAAAGGGCCATTCCGCCCAATTGCCGCCATTTGCTTGTTCTAACTCTTTTACAAAATAAAGGTCTTTTTTTTTCAACTCGAAACCCGATAACGCATTGTTTAAGTAAGAGGACTGAAAGTAACAGAAGTCAGTTTAAAGCATAGAATTAGACAGAAATTGGGAGAGGAGCAAAAAATTGGACTCAAATAAGCTTTTGTGTACGGTCGTGTGGTTGCCTGGTGCTCCTTGTGCACGTAAATGGCACCGATTTGGTGGGACGGCCCGCAAAGCCGTTCCACACCACACTGTGATTCATACAGAGTCAAGCAAGACCGTTTCCATTCTCCGCGTGTCCCCCTTCAGACCGCTGGTCCACCGTGGTCCCACGGGCGGTGGAGTTAAGTCGGGGTCCGCGGCCTCGCGATCTAGTCATCGAGATGGAGCCCCTGACGCCCCGGCACTGACGGCCACAGAGGACTAGCGCTGCAGTAACAAGACAGCAGAGACTTGTGTGCATGAGGAGATCGCACGCTGCTAACCGTCATTTGCACAACTCACATGTGCCTTTTTTTCATGGGACCTCATGCTAAATATTATTGCCGGACAGCCAATGGGATTATAAAGAGCTCTCATAAACTGGACACTGGATGTGCAACATGTCCAATAATCTACTAATTAAGGAGGAAAAATCCTGAAATCAAGAATATTACATGTAAATATATGTCATAAACATAAAGATATTCTGTGTTGCTGCATTTTACTCAGGGATTTGAGACAGTCACAGTATTTCCATGAAGAGTCATGACTTGTGCTTACAGAATCATAATTGCTGTACCATTGCACTAACAGTGCCAATGTTGTTTTAAAATCTATAAATAAACAATCTCAGCAGGAAGAAAATACAGCAATAAATATTTATACACATCCACTTACTCGCTTCCTAGTTTAGTGACCTTTATATGATGTGACCAGTGAGTGTCTATGTGCTGGTTGTAGTATATTTCTATATGGCAGATGTAATTAAATTGTTTTAAAACTCGTCTCAAGCCTGGGCTGCCAGCTTAGGCAGGCAGCTTATATTGAAACAAAACAATGCACTGTGCTCTTTCCTAATATGTGTCTCATTGTTGCAAAACAAAGACATTGTTCTGCAAAACAAAAATGGGCATGACGAGCAAGGTTACAGTTGTCAAGCAAGCGGAGACAATAGCTTTCCGTGTTGTGGTTTGTCTTTGAATTTCCAGAGTTATTGTTCCTTGCAGCTGCGGGATATTTGCATAATCGATGCGGAGGCCTTGCCTCTATTTGCTTGAGTATTTTCAGGGCATTTGGCTCATTGCCCCGCACAACATCCTGTTTTTGTGCTTCCTATTTATATATGTGCTGCATAAACATTAGATGCCCATATTTGAGTAATTGTGCTTTCGTTTGAGGTGTGTATAGAGCGTTCATTTTCATTGATGCTTTATATCTGAAGGTCACAGGTCACATTTCACTATGTTTACATACGTGTTATATCTATATTTTTTTGTACAGTTGATCATTGGTTCCAAAGAACAATAAACAGAACTTTGTCAAATGGATATTCGTATTCTTTGGCCTACATGTCTGTGACACGGCTATAATTGAATATAGTATAGTATAGTATAGTATAGTATAGCATGGTATAGTATAGCATCGTATAGTATAGTATAGTATAGTATAGTATTCTCATTGGTGTGAATGTGAGTGTGAAATGTTACTTGTCTGTATATGTCACATTATTGGCTGGCGGCGAATCCAAAATCAGATGGGATAGCCCGACCCTAATATATGTATGTATGTTATTTTGTGTAAAATTTGTCTCATTTAACATTTATTTCTCCAGGTAAGGTAATTCAGATACAGATTCTTGTTTGCGTTGCTAATCTGGCTGCAGACAGCAAAGAAAACAAGTGACCTAATGACGTCATGAGGACTCAATGAGGACAAACAGTATAGAAAATAAATAGATGAAAAATGTTAATGGTTAAAACAAATAATTTTTCCAAGGTAAAGATTGTGACATTTCAGAATCACAGACTCTTTCCTATACAAGCAAATTAAGGTTAAGCTTGCCATTTCCATTTCATTTCTACGTGACGTCTGAGGTTTTCTGCTGTTCCTTCTATTGCCTGCTGGTGGCAGTAGAGGTCTGTAATGTAGTATTTACCAGATGCAATTGCAATAATACAAGCATGATTTGTTGAGTGCTGGTTCCGGATCGCACGTGTGAATATAATATTTTCAGTGCATGCTCTCCTTAGCATAATGACAAATAATTTGAAAAAAGAAGACGTTTCTGCCAAACCACGGTTGACCTCACTGTAACACCTGGCCAGTAATTACCGGCTTTTGCCTTCTTAATGAAAACACATGCTGGAAACCATTTATGCAGTGCTTCAGTGCCTTTCACCTTTAATTATTGCACCTCACCTCACCTTTCCTCTTTGTCTTTTTTTTTTTTTTTTTTTTTTTTTTAAAACACGCTACTAAGGTGATTCCCCCTTAGATAACAAGTAGCACAACCTGGAGCCTCCAAGCCCGCGCCTCATCCTCTCATCGTTCTCGAAGGCCGGCAGCGCTGAAGGACACGCGGGGAATCTCTTGCCACCTCAGAAGAGAAGAGGCTAATCCTCTTTGCCCCAACTTTAACTGGGCCACTAATCCTGCAGGTTTATCTAAGCAGCAAGCACCTAGTGCTGCTGACAACTTGGCCTGCCCTCCTCTCTGCAGTCCCTTAAGTAGGCCAGGCCTCAGTCCTGCAAGTATCACTGTCAGCAACTCCGGAGATGCACACAGCAACACAGGAAATGCATGCAGTTAACAAATTGTGTGTACTCGCTGCTACAAATGTGTCTCGACCAGAAGGTTAGAATCGTGTTCACTACCGTATGTATAGTAGACTCTCAAACTGCAAATGAGCGAAAGCTGATGTAAGCTCAGCAACTGGCTGCACAAAATGTTCAGCCATTGTCCTGCTAGTTAAGCTTGAAGGTGTTTAGGCTGATAAGTAGCAAGCAGATTCTTCGCTGGGATTTAGCCAGCTCATTTATGCACAGCACGATGTCGCTGACCGCCCAGCTCGTCGTCTGGTACAATTTTCACAGCCTGAGCACCGGAGTCCTGCTCTAAACTCAAGAAGGAGACAGGTCCCAGAGCAGCTCTAGGTTTAATTTTCTCTTTGCTGAAATAATTGCGTGAAATACTTCCCATGATCCCCAGTGAAATATCACACCGAGGTGCAGTATTTCTAAATTGAATGAGCAATCACTGGGAGACGAGGAGCCGTAGACGTATTGCTTGCGTAGCCTGCGAGATGACCTTTCAGTACATCTGAGAAGAGACGAGGTCGCTGAACCCCAAATGATTCAGGGTGTCTAAAGTGACAGGCGATGGCACCGCGCCGTCGCCGCAGCGTCGCTCTGCTGCCGGGGATCCGTCGGCAGGCATTTCTCATGATGTATTGTTAAATTGCCAGGGAGTCAATGTGGCGTGCAGGTGAATGAGTTTTGCTAATAAGAGAAGCATTTCTGCTCCACAGAGCTCTTTTTCTGTTTGAGTGAGCGTGCATGAAATCAGTGTGCAGTCTCCCAGTAACGCACGCTCTGCTGGAGGAGGTGGCCTCATCAGCTTCCAGCTTATCTGATGTTCTCAGGTGGGTGGAGAGCTTGCGAGTGAGGAGACAAAAGAGGGAAAAACATTCATATTAATAGTCCTTGAAGGTATGTGTTGTTTTGCAGGACGTATTGTTACAACCAAATATTCTTACGATAAATATTCGACTAATATAGTTATGTTCGTAATATGCCTTTTGTGTGATTACACACAGTTGACAGAACTGTGTGTACTAAGTGTTTATGAAGCTATTATTTCCTAAGAGTCTTGTTGTCAGTTGTTTTTTTTGTCCCTCAAAATAGGAATTTAGTGAGCGCTATAAGTAAAAAGTAAAAAAAAACACACAAAAAAAGATCACTTTTAAAAACAACAGAACCTCTGACTGAAAACATTCAATCCCAATTCCAATGAAGTTGGGACGTTGTGTCAAACATAAATAAAAACAGAATACAATGATTAGCTAATCATGTTCAACCTATATTTAATTGAATACACTGCAAAGACAAGATATTTAATGTTCAAACTGATAAACCTTATTGTTTTTAGCAAATAATCATTAACGTAGAATTTTATGGCTGCAACACGTACCAAAAAAGCTGAGACAGGGTCATGTTTACCACTGTGTTACATCACCTTTTCTTTTAAGAACATTCAATAAACTGAGGACACTAATTGTTGAAGCTTTGTAGGTGGAATTCTTTCCCATTCTTGCTCGATGTACAGCTTCAGCTGTTCAACAGTCCGTTGTCGTATTTTACACTTCATAATGCGTCACACATTTTCAATGGGAGACAGGTCTGGACTGCAGGCAGGCCAGTCTAGTACCCGCACTCTTTTACTACGAAGCCACGCTGTTGTAACATGTGCAGAATGTGGTTTGGCATTGTCTTGCTGAAATAAGCAGGGGCGTCCATGAAAAAGACGCTGCTTGGATGGCAGCATATGTTTTTCCAAAACCTGTATGTACCTTTCAGCATTAATGGTGCCTTCACAGATGTGTAAATTACCCATGCCATTGGCACGAGCACAGCCCCATACCATCACAGATGCTGGCTTTTGAACTTTGCGTCCATGACAGTCTGGATGGTCCTTTTCCTCTTTGGCCCGGAGGACACAACGTCCACAATTTCCAAAAACAATTTGAAATGTGGACCCGTCGGACCACAGAACACTTTTCCACTTTGTATCAGTCCATCTTAGATGCGCTCCGGGGCCAGAGAAGCCGGCGGCGTTTCTGGGTGTTGTTGATAAATGGCTTTTGCTTTGCATAGTAGAGTTTCAAGATGCATTTCCGGATGTAGCGCCGAACTGTATTTACTGACATTGGTTTTCTGAAGTGTTCCTGAGCCCATGTGGTGATATCCTTTACACATTGATGTCGGTTTTTGATGCAGCGCCGCCTGAGGGATCGAAGGTCACGGGCATTCAATGTTGGTTTTCAGCCTTGCCGCTTACATGCAGTGATTTCTCCAGATTCACGGAACCTTTTGATGATCTTATGGACCGTAGATGATGAAATCCCTAAATTCCTTGCAATTATACGTTCCAGAACATTGTCCTCAAACTGTTCGACTATTTTCTCACGCACTTGTTCACAAAGAGGTGAACCTCGCCCCATCTTTGCTTGCGAATGACTGAGCAATTCTGGGAAGCTCCTTTTATACCCAATCATGGCACCCACCTGTTCCCAATTAGCCCGTTCACCTGTGGGATGTTCCAAACAGGTGTTTGATGAGCATTCCTCAACTATCTCACTCTTTGTTGCCACCTGTCCCATCTTTTTTTGGAATGTGTTGCAGCCATAAAATTCTAAGGTAATGATTATTTGCTAAAAACAGTAAAGTTTATCAGTTTGAACATGAAATATCTTGTCTTTGTAGTGTATTCAATTAAATATAGGTTGAACATGATTTGCAAATCATTGTATTCTGTTTTTATTTGTTGAACACAACGTCCCAACTTCATTGGAATTGGGGTTGTAATTCATACAGTACATATTTTATGTGTCATAATATATTGCATATTATGTATATTGTAAATAATATATACACATTTTGAGAAATGCAAACGTAGTTCAATGTCCGAAATTACTCTCACTCATACAAGCATATCTGATGTTTTAAATGTATTGTTTAGAATGCTAGATTAGAATTCTAGATTATGCTCAATCCTAACAAGTTTGTACTCATGGCGAATATTTTTCCATTAATATCGCTATGACAACTTCTTACGGTCTAATGTCACTTCTGTGAGTCATCACGTTCAATTGAGGAATTAAGGGTCTAGTTGTACCTGAACGTTTTGCAAAAAACAAACAATAATTTCATACGGAAGGAGAACTCTGTTCTGATTTGTGACAAAAGAGATTTAAAGCATTGCAGAGAGTTGTGCATGTGCGCTTCTTGTTGTCCACTTTGGCCAATTGCATTCAAAGCGACTTACTTCACTTTACTTTGCCTGAGTGCATAGAACACCGTCAGCAAATCCTGCAAATAGTATGTCTTCTGTCTTAATAGAATCGTTTAAGATGGGTTAATTAAAAAAACAAACAAAAACAAAAACCTGTGTGTCCTTCATATGGTGCTAAACCAGCCAGGATGCCATTGCCAGCATCCAAAGGTGAAAAGGCTCATGTGAGGAGCAGAATTGTGGAGGCCAACATATGGTGGAGTTGTGTGTTCTAAGACTAATATGCTTACCTGCATCACAGTAAAAATAACAAAAACTGCGAGGGGTCTACTAAGCAGAGCGACAGAAGGGGCTCGCATAGAAGTCATCTGCTTTACTCACACACAGTATGTCTAACAATCAGGGAGGAGGAGAGGTCCAGTCAATAGCAAACTTCGACAACTTCTGCATTGCAGTCCTGAGACTGACGAAAAGTAAAGCAGAGCACATCTCGGGGATGGGGAGGGACTGTGTGGCAGTTGGAGGAAATCCAAGATGACGATTGTGGGGAGATTAGGAAGAAATTGCACAACTGCGGAAGGAGCAAAGGGAAGCAATCATTGGGATGCTTGGCTGTATAGGCACATTGAAAAGTTGAAACGGCCCTGCGACAAAAAAAAAAAAAAGGTGTTACAGCTTTGTTACATATTAACACCTCTTACCCCCCCCCCCCCAAGATATATAATTCCCCCCCTAAAAAGAGGGGTATTCTTTCCATCTTTTCATCCTGAGGAGGCACAAATATAAATATATCACTGCAGGAAGAACAATAAGAGAGATGCTTTATATATATCCCATTTCCATATATATTATTTTCTCAAGGTTGCCGCAGCCTCGCACGTGGACATTGTTTGTGCATTTGAGATCACCCGGGAAAGAAAACAGCCCTGTTTGCTCATATAGGGAACATTCTGAAAAAAAAAAACAATAAAGGAAACAGGAGGAAAGCAAAATCCCCAGACTTTTAAGTTTGGATTGGATATAAACATCTACATGAAAATATTTGGAGGAAATAAGCTTCTTCAGCTGAACCTATATAGTTTTGAAGCACAATTTTCACGACGTCCTAAGCCCCTGCTGTGATATATACTCATCTATGATTGTACATTGTACAGCACTTATTTATTATTAAATCTTATTGGAAGGCGGTGCATATATTTCCCCATACAAGCATGTGAATCATTGATTAAAGTATTTTCCTGCTTGGTGGAAGTCAAAGAGTTGACTTTATCTGCTCCTTGTCATGTACTGGCCTGCAGTACCGTTTTTGGAGCCTGCTCTTGGGTTCAGCTACTTCCCACACCTGACACTCTTGCCAGTAATAGACATTGAGAGGGGGTTTCAGGAAGGAGCCATAGAGGCCCATGTTCTAACTAATCCCCCCCCCCCCCCCACGACACACACACACACACACACACACACACTTTACCATGTGTAGGCCAGAGAAGCGGCGCCAAGACTCTACCGAGTGAGCAGCTGCCACTGTTTTCTTCAACGTTCCGTCCCTTATGGTCCATCGTTTTGAACTGGCCCCGCTTCCCTCTCAGGTGCATAAAATGCAGCAGGACCTTTGCACCAAGTAAAGGTCTTCATGTGACCTTCACTAAAGGATCTTACGTCGGTTTCTCCCCACGTTGCCCTCAGGCCATCCTGGTTGAGTGTCTCGCTGCCCTTGAAAACAGGTTAGCAGTCGATAGTCTTAGCAATCTAAATGTCCTCATTCACTTGGCGCTCACATCTGTCCTTTCCTGAGCAGCGTAATTGGCTTCCAACATTTAAAGCTTAATTGATTTACGAAAATGTGACACACTGAGGCACAATTTGTCTTTCGGGGATGATTTCAATGGCGCTTGGATTTGAATATGAGGCTAGTGAGCTGAGCCAAAGCGGTGCATCTGATAGGAGCACCATGCAGGAACATGGCAATTATCCTGATTACTGATGCTTCGAGGCTTTTCTGACCCCGAAAATCCCTCCCCGCATCTCGCTCCCCTCTGAGCTCTGTCACACATAGCACAGGGGCCCCCTCAGCCAAGCGGGGAGCAACCATGTATAATCCAACAGAAAACAAATCCCCCCCCCCCTTCCCCGATCAAACACAGCCAAGCTTTCAAAGCGGGCCGATGAGCCCGGGCGCCACGGTGCGCTGCCCAGGCCCTCTGAGACGCGGCGGAGACTGAGCTTTCGCCGCCCGCCACCCACCGACCCTGCCGTCCTCCCCTTCCACGCCGGCAGTCGTAACCTCTCGGTTTGTTTTAAGTACTGCTGAACCCTGTTGGCCTCGGACGGGCGGGGGGATAATGACGTGCCATATGCCGCTCTGCCTCTGCAGCTGAGTGAGCCACGCACGGACGGATCAGCTCAAGGACACAAATCAATTTGAAATTTAATTCTATTATCCTAATATGGCCAAATTGGGAACCTGGATTACAGCACAGCCAAAATGCATCTTATCAAAAGGACCTCATTAATAGTCTGAAACGTATAGCCACAAAAGCGAAGTAACTACTTTTTTGGTAATATCAATGCATGTGAAATGACTCTTTCCTCTCTAATTACTGTACTCCTCTCTGCACCTTACAGGAAATCCATTACTATTTGAAAAGGGTTTGATTTCAACCCTCTGTGTGACCGAATACGCTCCACTGGCACCGTCACCCAATACTCCCATTAGCCTCGAGGACGGCTGCACCAGACCTCCACTGGTGGGAAAGGCCAGACACCAGAATCTCCACCGCCTCAAGTGTCGGCTCTTGACTTCAACGTCATGCGACAGGGTTTAATGCTTGGATGCAGAAGCCAAACGGAGGGGATTTAGGGACAACATGTATCTGTAAATCTGTCAAAATATTTCTACAAGACAGAAAATATGGCAGAATCAGACCACGGCTGGGGCATTAAGCTGTGGAAACAACATGATTTGCTTTTTATTGGAATGTTAAGGAGGCTTACTGTGCAAAATATAAGCTGAGGGGCTTGGTGTTCTTTAGGCCATCAGGACCTCAATGACAGTGGAGGGTCTATAAACACCAGAAACTCACATATTAAGGCTCATAGTCAAGAATTAGGTCGACTGTTTTACAGATAATAAGCTCAAATAAGGACACATTTCCTTTTTTATTTAGAAGCGATTGGGGATCCATCAAATCATCATGATTGTAAGACTTTTTTTGGTATTGTTATTATTAAGTACATTATGTGGATCCCTGAGGGATTAAAGAAGGCAACTCGAGAGTTTTTGTTTTCTGATTGAAAGCAAAGGTTCAACATCACTCGTCAAGCCTCTGCTCGAGGTCCCACAAGCTCCAACTTCCCGTTGACATCTAGGTTCAGAAAATAACGACAGACGTCAAAGCCAAGATGTGGCCTCTGGATATATTCTTAAAGAAATTTATTTTACACCTCAAAACAAAACAAAAGAAACAAAAAAAAAGGATAGGGATTAGGGATGTGGTACATTGGGAATGTATTGACAACTGTAGTTTACATTTTTTTTTTTTTTTTTTTTTTGGTGTAAGCTCAGAGAAAAAAAAAATGTTCATACAGTCATAATAATTGCACTTCATAAATCTAGACTGATGCCAGTATTTTCCCACAACAAAGCTCCGGCTCTCACTTTATTTAATAAATTGAATTTAGCATTGAAATTCCATTGACAAAAGAAATGCTAATCAAGACCATAGGTCTGCTGCACTGATCCAATTTTTTCCTCTTTCACTTGAATCCCACAAGGCAATAACACGTCGCAGTAATTTAAGTGCAGTACATTCAAGGGAATCTCACAGTCATAATAAATATTTCACCGCTCTGAATCATCTAGTTAAGACGGGCCTGAGCTAAATGCATCCCAACCAGGGGCTAAAATGAACAAGGAAAAAGTAATGACCCTTCTCTCATTTCATCTGATGCCAGAGGAGAGCAAATGATTGTTTTCATTTATTTTTTTTTTCATATCATATCTCTCAAAATAGGACTCCCTTGTATCCAAGCTTCCTCTATCGGTAAGATGACACCTGACAGAGAAGGCAGATTTCACAACTACACTTGAAAAGGAGCCAACTACGTCCTCCCGTTAAAAAGGAAGCGACATCTGCAAAAGAATTCCTGCACATTACTCGGATATGATTTTATGGGGACTGTAGTCGAAATCTTCAAATGACACATGGGAAAATAAAAAGTCTGAGGCTTCTGAAGAGCTAAAATGCATACGCAAACACACACACACACACACTTGCGTTAAGCACACATACATTTATCGTCATGTCGATAACCTCGCAATTCACATTCTTCACTGTAACATTTAATTTTCTGTTTGTTATGAAAGAAGTGTTTCAAGATTTATTGTTATGAAGGAGTATTAGGAAGACGCTGAAAGAAAAAGTAAAAAAAAGTCACAATATTACAAAGATGTGCCCTGCGATTGGCCGGCGACCAGTTCAGGGTGTACGCCCAAAGATTGCTGGGATAGGCTCCAGCGCGCCCGCGACCCGTGTGAGGATAAGCAGAACGGAAGAGACTCTATTACAAAGATACCTTATACAAATATTAAAATTAAATATACATTTAAATATTTTTTAAAATCATTTTTTAATGAGTAACTGTGAAAACTGTCGCTGTCCCATCTGCCATATATTAGTCAGGCAATAGCAGTAAATATTTGTTAACTTTTATCATCATAATATTGTGATTATTGTCATAATATTATAACTTAACTCTCACAACGTTACAACTTTATTGTCATAAAATAAATGATTTTCTTTTCTGTGTGGGCCTAATACTCCTTCGTAATTATACAGGGTGGGTGAAAAGTAACTAGGCATTAGAAATTGCTTTTACAATTCTCTGAAATCATTTTGAAAACATTTTTTGGAAACAGAGAACACACGAATGAGGGTTTCTTATTGTTTTAATTTTTATTTTCCCATTGTCTTATTTCTGATTTCTTTTTCAGATGGCCAGTTACTTGGCGGTTGGTCGGTTTGTTGATGTGGTGGACGCCAATGGTGCTTATGTTCAAATATGAAGATTTACTTTCATTTTCCCATGTAATAAAGAACAAGTATCTTTCGATTCAATAACTTTGTAAGAAGAATATGGATGACATCATTTTTCGAGTTACATTTCACCCACCCTGCAGTTTCCAGTGTTGGTTAGGAAAAGGAGCGCTCACAAAGCAGGTTCTTACAGAACCAAAGCAGTGACGATGCCTCCGATCAGAACATAAAAAAACTGCACATTTTGCTTGAAAAGGAAAATATTGAAATCATAAAAACCAAGTGGAAATAAACAAAGCATCAGAGACACTTTCCCCCATAGCAGCCAATGCATATAATATACCTACAAATATATAAAACAACATAAAATAGGTTCAAGTTTTTCAAGTTTCTTAAATATATCATATCCAAACTACCCAATTCCAAACTTCAAAGTTAACAAGATTCAAGCAGTGCAATTTATGTATCAATTATAACAGCAATAATCAATAATAATGTACTATCCTTTCCTAATCAGATTTGATGATTCTTGTGCAGAACACTAGCGTCCTGGCTATAATTTCACTGAGTCTGTCTTCATCCATCTGCATGTGGTTTTGGATGTTGTGAGCAGCCCTAAACTTTGGTCCTGTGAAGACCGTTTATTTCAGTGACAACCTACACAGTCGCTTCAGTCTTCGTATTTGAAGCGGGGGTACAAGTGGCGTAAGCACTTCATGTCAAGCTATGATTCCGTCCGAAAGAAAAAAACAAAAACAAAAACAAAACAAAAAAAGCGAGAAGTTAAACGTTCAGGCAAGTAAAACATAAGCAACATAAAAGGAAACAGGAAGTACAAATAAATCAATGCAAAATTCCTATTGGCAAAGCGCACAATGGATCATCGGGAGAATCTTAAAATCCCTTTTCTCCCCCACTCACAATTACTACTGCCTTTTCTTATTTGGAATTCTCGTAGCCTGGCTTGAAACCACCGTCGATCATCGGTCACACGGCACGACAACAGCTCTTCTCGCTAAGCTCGCGCACCTGTTAAAGCCAATCGTCACCCCCACAAAAATGGAATCTGTCCTTTCACTTTCGCAGATTTTCTTTACAAATTCACAACTTGATTCTTGTGATACAGTCGCGCCTCTATCTGTAAACGGGGAGGCGGATGTGTGCGTGCTGGTGGTCCAACAGACGTGGCACCGACACAGTCTCGTAGCCTTTGCCAAGCATCTGCTCCTTTATGCATGGCGGGTGGATGTCGTTGATCAGGTATTCCAGAGACTGCAAGCTGCTGCTCAACACTGACGTGTTGCACAAGCTCTTGCTGGGCAGGCTGCAACACAGACGGCCTCCGCTGTCGATGGCAGGGTGGTGGTGATGGTGGTGGTGGTGGTGATAGGGATGGTGCGGGTAGCCCACTTCTCTGTGGCCTGTGGCTGGCCCACCCGTAGAGGAGACCAGAAGCTCCTGAGGGTTGTAGCAGTCACTGTCAGGTGTCACCAGGACACTGTTCCACGGTGGGGCAAAGTACTGACCCACTGAGAAATTCCCATGCATGGCCATGCAGTTCAACGGGGAGGAGCTGACTTTGTCCAGACCGCCTCCGCCGCTAGCGCTCGCCGTCAGGTGGTAAGGTCTGGACGACGAGGAGGAGACTTGCCCCGCCAAGATTCCGCCGACTTGAATGCAGCTTTCAGGGGACTTGCTGATGGCCCCTCCCCCTCCGCTGCCCCCGCTGTACATTCGTAGCACTGCCTGTTGTTGCTGCTGCTGTTGTTGCTGCTGCTGCTTCTGCCAGAGGATGTAATCCATACCGTCTGCGTAAACCCCATTCTTCACCGCCTCAGTGTTTTGAGCCGGCAGCCCTTGACCCGCGTAGATCATGTTGGCCTGCGGACCAAGTCCCACCACGTAACCGCCACCCGAAGAGCTAGAGGAGACCCCCATGACAGTGGTGCCCTGCTTGGAGGGACTGGAATTGGAAGGTGGCGCCCCTTGACACACCTGCTGCAGAGCCTGGGCTTGGCAATGCTGGTTGATCTGGTAAATGATGCTCTGGATGGAGGGGAGGTTGGACTGTGCGGGGAGAGGCAGGCCACGCCCCCCTGTTACAGGAATCACTGAGCCAGCTACAGTGACATTGGGGGGTACTGACAACCCAGGGCCTTCTGGAGGCTTTGCAGGCCCCGTTTGATATCCCATCTGGCTCAGGCCAGTGACTAAAGTGCTACTGCTAGGTGGGTATGGGGCAACAGCAATGTGGGCCGGAGAGAGCTTAGTCCGTCTGCCTTCGGAGTTCTTGAGAACACCTTTTGCTGAGACAAAGGTGGCGGTGGATGATGATGACGGGGAGGAAGAGGACTTGACAATGGCAAGCAGGCCATGGTAGCCCCCAGTGTGGAAGTGTGGATAGGGGCTGTAGCGTTGGCCGGTGGTGTCATATCCATTTACAGTCCGGTTAAGGTGCTTGTGCTGGGGAACCCTGATGTTGGTCGGGAAGATCTTGATGGACAGGGGGCTGTTGGCTGTCTTCTGAGCGTAGGCATCAAGTTCTGCCACGGTGGGGTAGCGAGGCGAATGTGTAGGCACCACCAGGTCACCTGTGGGTTGGAAAAAAAGAGAGGAAACAATCAGTGAGATTTAACTCCACGGTGACCATTTTTAATTACTGGACTAGGGCAACTAGAAATGAGTTCCAACCTAAAAAAAAAAAACCATCATTTGCATATTATGATCAAGAATGTTTTCCATGTTCCGTCGCAACACTCCTCCATTAGAGATTTCTTTCTTTCCATCTTATTTGAACTCCCTAGCCGAGTGGATCTTTTTAAAAACTAATTCTGTCAAAAGCCCGGAACCTTAGGCGGTGTTAAATCTGTGCATTGTGAAATTAATTTGAACTCTCTTTAGCAATGAATTAGGTTAGCCTTGGATACTAAGAAAGGAGGGAGTGGATCAAAGCTTATTTAATTGGAGTAGCACATTTGAGAATTGTAAGTGGTTCAGTTCTGAACTATATGAACAGGCCCAGTTGTAACTTCTATGGTGTGTCATTCTGGCGGATGACACTAGCTGGCCACAACTTTAGGTACACATGCGCAATCTAATAAGATTCAATATCCTGTATCAAAATCTTTGCCTTTAGAAATAATTATCGATTTTGATTTGTACCCTCGCTAATTAAACACAATTGTATATTGCTGTGGTTGTACTGTAATTTGCAGTGGTGTAGAACTGTACTGTATCACACTGAGACCAAGCACCAATTTTTTTGACTACTTAAGGGCCATCTTCTCCCCTGTGCGTTAGTCAGAAAAGACGGGCAGCTGCGCATTTTTCTGGCTCTGCACATTCTACCGTCAAATCAAATCTGACATTTACGCACCCTCGTGCCAGCTACGCACTCTAGTGTGGTATATTTTCCAAATGGAACTATATGTGCCCTGCAATTGGCTGGCAACCAGTTCAGGGTGTACCCCGCCTCTGGCCCAAGCCAGCCGAGGTAGGTGGCAGCACGCCCGCAACCTGAGTGAGCAGAAGCTGTGCGTAAAATGGTTGGTTGGTTGGATGGATGGATGGATGGATGGATTTCCATGGCATTCAGATATCTCAGAAAAACTCCAGGTTCCAGGAAATACAACCAGCCTCAGACTTCAATGAGTCATGCCTCTTTGGTAGTTGGGATCCTCTTGCGCAAGGTGCCAGAAGTCATTGCGGGAGAATGCACAGATCTTGAAGGTGCGCAAGCACCTTATGCAAAATGGGAGCCCTAAATGACATAACCAAAATATTAGAAACTGATAGGATGGAGTACAGTGACACCACAGCAAATTAAAACCATAAAAAAGTGACAAAAATTGAACAAAAAAAATTCCTTATTGTAATAAGACATACATTGCCACAATTAAATACAACAAATAGAAATATAAAGATGACACGTCCCAAACTAGAAAAGAAAACTGCCTGCCGGAGCATCTTCAGTAAATGCTTCGTGGTGTTTGCAATATGAAACTCTCCAATTCCAGAAATTCAATTCAGCAGCGAAGGCGGTGACTGTGAATAGCAATGACCCTTGTTCAATGAGGCACAGCTCAAGGTGGCAAACAGGAAAATGGCAATTTTTGAGAAAAAAACAAAACAAAAACAAAAAAAAAACGTCACATGCCATTGTTTGGGGGCGGGTCAAGGCGGTGAGGGGCAATGTTGAGATTGGATTTAAACAACATGATTCAGGCAATTTCATGGCTACTTAGCCCAGTGCAACAAAAAGTGTGTGCGTGTGTGTTTGGGGGAGGGGAACTGAATTTACAAGTGATACATCAGCTGCCACAAATGACTTGCGACCCCTTCATAAATATATATATTTTTTATGCAAAAAGGAACCAGACACACATACAAATCAAGTGGCATGACTGTGCTGTCAGCAACCCAAAGAGTGTGTGCAGGTTGCAGACTGTGACTACGACTCACTCCATTTCCTTTCCAATTGCAAAATCATTTAACAAAAGATTCCACAGCCAAATAGCCTCAATCCTCATTCCTGGGCTTCCATTACAGATAGCACGGGGAGTTAATTTCAACAACCCAATAGGTCTGCAACTGTTAAAATGATTAAATCTACAAGATCCAAATCGTAAAAGAAATAAATTTGGAATTTAACGACAGTGGGGATTGGCTGTGAACAACCTGAGTTGAATTTAGTGCATGACCTATTCCACTGCCATTCCCCCTTCTAATCTGGAATCCCTATATTCAAATTACATTATGTCAAATCTGCTTTTTTTTTTTTTTTTTTTCCCCCCCATAATGATTATAAATCGAAAAGTAATTATGAGAGTGAAAGAATAGTGCCATCTGAAGGGGCGGAGTCCAGTGTGCCAGGCCGGCCCAGCTTGGACCGACCTTGATGAGGTACCGCTCGGCTTCCCGGGCGACGTCGCTGCCAGACGCTTTGATGCTCTCACTCACAGTGGAAAACTGACAAGACTTGTTTGGTTTGCTCTGAAGAGGAAAAACACGCTCATTTCAAAGCCCATTGCTGGTCCACATGCAAATGGAAGGCAGCACTTTTTTTCTGATCTTCTTTACATGAGGGGGGAACAAAAACAAAAAAACATCTTTGATCACCACATGGTCCAAATGAGGAAAGATTCTTGGCTTTCAGGCATATCAAGGGCCTTGTGTCCTGCTGCCCTGACGAGCCCCAAGCTGCATTATGCCCATCATTCCGCCTAATTACTGCCTCATGAGAGGAAAAACTATATTGAAAAAAAAATTCATTAAAAGGGTGGCTAATTCTTTGCCTTCACACAGACAGACCGGGTTCATATTCTCCATGCCCGAGTTTGCTTTTCTTCAAAAAGTGAGCATAAATCCCCCTCTCCCTCTGTCTTTTCCCAGCCTGGCCCTTGTTTGTCAATAGGCAGAGACTTTGGCACACCAACCTGGCATCAAAGGGCTTCACACTTCACGGGCCACAGGGATTAGAGGCCTTTCAGGCCTACAAAACCCATCTCGGCTCCACAAAGGCTTCCGGTTATTAGAAATCACAGGCAGAGAGGAAGAAGAGGGGCTGGGGGAGGTAAATGAGCATCTGGATGCTTCTGATTCCAGCGTCCTTTTTTGTTTTTGCCTTCCAAATTACACGGCAGAAATTTGATAGCAAATTTGATTAGCGCGGGTCGTAATGTCGCTCGCCTATGCACAGTTTCATACGTCTGCATGTCTCTTTTCTCCAGCGGGAGGAAGTCTGTTGTTATGTTGGCGCCGTGTGACTTATGGGTTCAGTTTGCAGCATATCCTAGCGAAGAGCAGCAGCAGCCCCGCAGATGGTGCTTGCTGATAAAAACACCCTCCAAGTGGCAGCTTGCACCTCCTTTGTGTGCACCCTCACCTCGTCGCAACAAGGTAGGGGCTTTTCCCGCACCTGTGCATGCAAATACCACGCGTGAAAGCAGGAAAACAAGTCACGCAAACAACACTCACCCACTCACACGCACAAACCTGCATCTGCTCTTGTGTGTGTCTCATTTGACATCAGTGAAGCATGTTGTTATCCTCCGCTCTGCGCTCTCTCATGAAATGTAGGGCAGGGACAACAACAGGTGCCTGCGCCGGCGACAGCCTGCAATGCCTCCTGGGCTAAATGCTTCACACTCGCTTCATTTCGACATGCGACAGCCTTGTAAGGATTAATTATTTCCCTTGAGGATGCACGAATGTGCCTTTTTCCCCCTTCCTGAGATGATGTGCATTCAAAATGCTTACAGTAAAATAACAGGGGAAACCTGAGCAAGGAGTAAGAAACTTTAAAAAGTAGTGTAAATAAACAAAGAGTATGAGCAAACCGCATAGAAGATCAGATACAAGTGCAGGCAGACATGCATGTATTAGGAGCAATCACGTGCCGGGGAGCCGAGAAGGCAAGAGAGGCAATTAACGGGCTGACCTTCGTCCTTAATAATCCGATGCCTGGCACACAATGCCCGTGTGTCAGGGCAGCACATCTCTAAATGCCACCCCTCATTAGCACGACGCACGCGGTGAGCGCGGCTATCTGTGTGGCGTTATACTCTGCAGCTGTCAGACAGGCACACGGAGAGCAGGCTTGGGATAACGTGGCAGCACGGGGCTGCGATATGATCTGGAAGTCCCATTCCACCGGGAGGATGGCCACTCTCATTTCTCTCCATTTGTGATTGGCATGAAGCTCCCCAAGCGCAACGTCCTTGGTGTACTCGGTGCTGTCACTGTGATTGCCTGTGTGTGTGTGTGTGTGTCCGTGTGTGTGTGGGTGTGTGTTTGGAGAAGAGGGTGCTCGATTCTTAACACTCAATTAACACTCCTTTAATTAGCCAGCAGTACATTTTGAATTCTGATGAACTAATTTTCTCGGTGTGTGCGTGCAGGGGGGGAGGCCTGCTAAAGACGAGGTCCATTGGGTGCAAAACAGCAATAAAGAGGGAACTGCTTAGATTAGACTGTAAAAAAAAAAAGCCATTAAATTCTGAGCACTTCTTTGGAGTGAGGGGTCAAATAGTGTTGATCACACCAAGACGAAAGCAGATGGCGAGTGTGTGAGGGAGGGGCAGTCGGGTAAGGTGGAGAGGGGGAGGCAGGTATGGCAGATAGGGAGCTGCATCGAATCCAGAGGACCACCAGAATGCGTTGCATTTTAATGAAGAGGTTTAAATAAACAAGGAAAAGTCCAAGAACTACCTAAAATGCCCTCGCTCAAAATGATTGAAGTTTAGGGTGTTCTACAATTACGGAAAAGTTTCTTCTTATTAGTGAAAAAAATTGCACTACATCAAAAAGCTCTCAGCTTTTCCTTCCTCACTTCTGCAAAGCCGATATCTTCACACACTTTGATCCCAGTGGACCATGTAGTCGGGTCAGTGGGGGAGAAAAATTGCCTGCTTAGATGAAGGGAGAAGACTGTTTGGTTGACTTGCAATTAAGATTTTACAGGAAAGATGATGGCTAACAGCACTCTACTGGCAGAAATGATTAGTACTACTACTAAGAACAACAACCAATTACTCAAGAATATTGTTGATTGTAGGCAACTGATTACATCTGTTTTAACAGGCATTACTGTATGTTGTTTGTGTATATTTTAATATTTTGAAGCAGTCACTGACAGCGTAGCATGGTGTCACTCTTCTGTCTTCCATGCAGGCAGTTCTTTATTTGGTTTGTGTTAGCCCGGAAAACACGATTTGGCAATTTATCCCCGCTTATTCACAATTTTAGGGGGTTTATAAAAAAATGTTTTGTTTGTTTTTAATATGCAACCATAATGGACGTCAATTATACAATGATTTTCGCTGTTTCGCTGCCCGGTCCCGATCTCCAGCAAATAGCCGGGGGCCATTGTAGTTTATTGTCCGGCAACATCGTAAACTGAGGAACCCCTGTATTATTATTAATTTTTTTTCATAGCTGCTTGCAACCCACCCAAAATGGGTCACGGCCCACCCCTTCACTGATTTAAAGGACTGCTAGGACTGAATATGGATCGTTCACTTTACGTCTTCCACTGGAGTCCATCCCAAATTGACACCTAGCTCTGAGTGTCATGACAATGGCTTATTTAAAATGTGGCTTTTCACGGCTAAAGCACGTCCCTGACTATTGAAGCTTGGGGGAAAAAAGTTGACTGTAGCCAAGGTAACCGTTCACCTGAATCTATTGTTACACATTTGGCTGATAGGATTATGGTCTGTACGACACTCTGGCCTCGCCTCGTTTGCTGCTGGGAGGAAGAGGCAGAGGCAGCGTGGCATCCTGAACAATACCTGCCTTGTGCTAATGGAGGTGTCATCTGGCACAGGCCTGATTAGTCAGCGATTACAGCGAGGCCTCAATTGCCGTGACAACTGCCGCAAACACAATGGCCTTGATAGAGCCAGCTGTTTGGTCCTCTGCAATTAACCTCACATCCCACTCGTCTCCGGCAGTGCGCTGCCTCTAATTGACTATTGCGCATACAAAGCAGGGGCTGCGGGGCCAGACCCCTGGACGCCGACCCCCTCCCTCGCCCCACCCCTCGGCCGCGATGGAGATGATAATAATAGAGGCGTCACGTGGACTCCAGTCAGTCAATCAAAGCCTCAGAGCCCCACAGGAACTTCCTGATGGGTGGGAAAGCAGAGGAAGCACATGTATGAGGCCGAGATAGAGCGCCCTCCTAGGAAGGGGGAGGGGTTGGGGGGGGGGGGGGGGTTTCATAGTGTGTGTGTGTGTGTGTGTTGTAGACAAGTTGAATATGCCTTCAGTCAAAGTACTAATCAATTCAAGTGCATGTGAGGAAACCCTGCTGCTTGCCATATATCAGAAAAGCCATTTTTGGGAGCACTCATCTCTCCCACTGTTCATCTCAAGGTTGATTTTCTGGAAGAAAAAAAAAATCAAGGCAATTATTTGTCAGGCCTCTGTTATCTATAATTGCAAAGATAAAAATCAAACCGCAATGATTTCTCTGTGGATAGAGCTGTCTGAATTCACAGCTGCTTATGTCATCATAATCTTCAAACAAATGCATTGTCTGCACCTTACTCCACTCTGCCTGCGCTCAGTTGGGAATATTCATTATTGAGGAGGCTGAATTATCGATGGAATGTTTCAGGCGCACGCCTAATAAGAGGAATATTAAGCATGTTATGTGAATGCATCTACATGTGGATGAAAATGGGAGCTTACTTTTCAGAAAGGGAGTGTCAAACTGTAATCATATCGTTCTTTCCGACTATGCCAGCATGTTACACAGTGCAAAGAGGATCGTGACAATGTTAAAGTGACTTGCACACTGCTCGTCACAAGCGCGCGCACACATGGCCTGATGTCAAAAATGGATTTAATAATTGAAAGAGATTTTTTTCTTTTTTTTTTGGTTTAAATCTTGGACAAAACATCCAAATCTAATCTTTCATTTCGCTGAAGCCCCTCTCATATCAGATGTAATCTATTTCCTGCACAAAAACAAAACAAACAGGGAGCCTAATTATGGCGCTCCTTTAAAACAGACTCCAACATGAGGTCAGAGAAGTGGTCGTTTTTAATAGTGTAGCCATTGCGACTGAGAGGAGGACTACAGTACGAGTGAGGTATTGCACAACAAATATGCACAGGTTGCACGCTGATGCTCCCACATGAACTATAGGGACACGAGTATGAAGACATCCGTAATAATCAAGGGCCGGACTAGCCTCCTCAGACTCCCCTTGACCTAAAAATTCATGCAAACCATTTTGGTCAAGTACAATATATGCTTCCAACTTTGAACGAGCGGTTTGGGGGAAGGCCCTTCTCTGAATTTGGTGTGCAAGCACTTGACTCAGCCTTGACCTCAACCCTTAAAAAAATTCCCCAGACACGTACTCCAACACCTTGTTGACAGTCTTTCCTATTTATCAGGAACAGGGCATCGGAGCGGTTCATTAACTTATACAAGTTCCCTCCGAGGACAAGCGAAACCAATAGGGGGCTGCCATGTTTGCATTTTCTCTCCAGAATTTCTCTCTGAAGCCAGATGTCACTGGATCAGCCATAAAAATGAATTAGTTTGGTTGATGGCAAGCTCATGCACCTTCCTGACTGACCTGCCCTTTATGGGCTGTCAGGGAAATTGCTGGGAAATGACTCTTCTGGCTCCCACATCCCCTTGTTTGGGAATTGCTGATAACCTTCAAAAGCTAAATACAGTACACATTCTCCCAAGCTAAACGTCCAGTGGATTAGAGGAGAAAAACAGGTGGATCCAAAGAGGGACAAATCTCAGCTGACATCACAGTGCAGTTGCCCTCTCTGACCCAAAAAGCTTTGTAATTACAAACAGTGGAAATTCTTCCTTCACGTCTCTTGATCGTCTCAGTTCTCTCTCTCTTTTTTCATCCTTTTTGCTTTCCTCTATCTGTCTCTTCTCTGCTTGAAACCCCCCACTTGTCTCTCCAGGCTCCATCCCTTCTCCTCTGTCTTTTCCATCTCGCTCTCTGAGTAAGTGAGTTTCATCTGGGGTGCTTGCCGGGCGAAATCACCCCGGGGTGAACACTTTATTATCTGTAGTCAAAGCGTCACCGCAAATACCATTCTACACACACAAGTGTCACTTTCCATTTGTCCACACTCTGGCTGCATTAGCCGGCCCAGGGCCTTGTGTCTCCAGCAGAAGAAAGCTAACAGCGTGGGAAAGCACTCGTCCTGCATTCCTGCCCCATTGACACCGGCACAGCCGACCTGCTGCCGCTCTCTTGAGAATTAAAAAAAAAAAAAAAAAAGAAAAACACCCCCCCAAAAAAAACAGTAACAGCAACAAGAAATCTGACATTGAGCAAGATAGTTTGTGAAATGACAAATAGAGGAGGATAGTTTGCCATCTTGTGATCTTTGTTATAATTAATGAGCTCACAGCAGGTGTGAAAGAGGGCTAAACAAAGGAGGCCCTCTGGTTGAAGCTGCAAGGGTTAATTAGCGATGATCAAGCCAAGTGTCCACTAAAAACACAGCAGTCGTTTGAGCCACGGTGGAATGCGGCACCCATGTCGGGCCTTTTGTGGGACACCCGTGTACTAAATAAACAAAGGACTGGAACATTACGTGTTTACCACAAAATACACACTGAACTTAGTAAACACGTGGGTAAAATATTGAGCTGCCTTCAAGTGAGGGTGGCTTAAAAAAATCTCTTTCCATGTCCGATAGTTGACCCAGAATGCATAACGGAATAGTTAATGGATGAGAAAAAACATGTTCTCCACTAAAAAGCGCTCTGTTTAATAATTTGGTCTGGCTTTAAATGTGGTTTGCCCTCCGGCCTGCCTGGGCCACCCTCATTGTGCACATTGCACGGTCTAGAAAGAAGAGGCTTTATCAGCAAATACCCCGAGTCAGCACGAGCAGCAGGGTGGTTATGCGTTGCGACTGGCGCACCAGCCGATATTGTCATGTGCGATTAGGCCTGTGCTCATGAGCCTGTGAACTCATTCCTGTGGCATCCAAGTCAAACGCGCCCCCTTTATTTCCCGACATTTCTATCCGCTGCTCCTGTATGCTTTCCCGTTTAACATTGGGCCCTGCCGCTACTCGATGTAACGTCTCTAAAGCCGGCGAAGAGCTGAGCTGAAGTGATAAAGACTCTGCAACAGGTCAGAGTGATGCAATTTTAAACAATAATTCTTTGGAACCTTTCCTTCAAACTAGTCAGACAAAGTCAAAGCTAGCCTCTGAAGGTTAATTTGTCACCTCAGCAGATGACAGGGTGGCTGCCGGGGAGCAAAGACAAAGTGTGAGGCCGCTTATCAGGTGGGAATGAGGTGATATTAAACGTTATGAGCACGGCACAGAGTTTTAGATAGCTTTCCTGCTGCCCTTTCTTTAGGAAAATATACTATAGTGTGACACGGTTCTCTCAAAGGGCTCCATGTACTGCCAAGAGCAGTAGCATTTACAACACAAACACACAAACACAGAGGTCTGGAATAAAAGACCCGAGAGATAGCCATTGTACGCACATACAAAAATAAGAAAGGAAGCAGAGCTGAGAACAAAAAGGCAAAGGAGTTGAGAGTATGATGGGGGGGGGGGGGGGAAGGCGAAGGGGGGGTGTGCCGGCCTGTCAAAGCCCAGAAAGTGCTGCTGCGCAGGCCTGCAGGTAAATGGGAGAAGAAAGGCGCCTGCAGGCTGCCTGAGGCGAGCCCGGGCCCTTCTGTTCTATCATTTAACAGACAAGTCGTTCACTGATTCCCAATTAATATTTAACACTGCGCAGACAACAAGGCACTCCACTGCAGTACACATGCCAGGAGGAGGCGGAGAGGAGAGCAGCGGAGAAGAGCACGTTTTTGACCTTTAACAGTCATTTATGGGTTCTACTTTGGATTTAAGTTCAAATTGGTCAGGAGGAGAGGAGACGCTCTGCATTTGATGCAGACTAGAAATACAACACAATTGTACAAGTACAATCACTTAAAGCCAGGCTAAATGAAGGCAGCATATGAACACTGGACACTTGATTAGATTACAATTTCATATATTAGTGTATTGACATTTCTTTACAAATTGGAAGCTCAGTTTTGCCTGAGTTAATGTTATGATATTTTACATTACTTACAGAATTTTCTTAAACAATATATGTGTATTACTTCCTAATTAACGCTGTTTGCAATGAACTGTATTACATCCAACGAAGGGGTTTTTCTAATAATACGGTTACATTAGTTAGTTACCAGATACCGTACAGTCTTATACCACTGAGTACGTCTCAGACAGTGTCAGAAATGAGACGTAAAATGAGTACGTCTCAGACAGTGTCAATCCTGATACAGCTATTTTATTGGATCTCATTCGATTATTGAGGTGTACCAAATAATGTGTATCCTGGAACACTAAGATTTAATCAACTCTACAATGCCCACAACTCTGGTCTTCATAACACGTGTAAACAACAACGAAGGGAAAAAAAAAAAAAACAGATCTGATTGTCACATTTTGCTGGGGCCATGTGCGTTTCCGCTCACAATGTCAAACAATACGAAACAAAAGAGTGGAAAGAGATACCAAACTGCCCTCCTGTCTCGATCACACATGCAGACACGTCTGGGCTGCTCTCCCCACGTAATGGCTCTCTTTACAGCCAGACCTCTTGCAACAACACATCGATCAATATTTACCATCTGTGCGTTTCAATCAAGGCTGGTAGGTTAAATGCACGGCATTATTTACTGAAGTGGAAATAAAGATGTGCAGCTTGAACAACCAAACAGACGTGCCGCTGTGTGCCTTTAATGAAAAAGAAAGCATGCGTCCTACTTGTGAACACCCATTTTTTGAAGTTTAGATCTTAAAGTAGTGGCAAGTACAATACAAGTCCTTTGAGATGCAATCAGTCCCAGTCTTCATTTTGAAATTATATGTCAGGCATAAACATAGCTGGATCTGGTCATCTCCTGCCACACAGCAATGTCAAACTCAAGGCCCGTGGGCCAGATCTGACCTGCCACATCATTTCATGTGGCCCGCAAAAGCAAACCATGAGTGTCTGCCTAATGTTTTTCTGCACCGAAATTGCAAACTGAGATATATTACAAGCACGTGACCAAACCCCTTTTTAAAATAACATTGACTTCTGATTTCAAAACAAAGTATCCATTAATTTGTTGTGTATTACGTAATAGTATAAGGATGCTTAAATTTACATGGTTCAAAGTCATAACTGCCCTCCGATGGGAAACCATTACTACAATTGGACACCCCTGCCAATAAATCATACAGAAGTGGCAAAATTGCATCGCTGAATAGAGGATATGTCGTGATCATTTTCCTTTGTGGCATTCCAGAATTGTTAACACCAGCATAAAAGATAGATCTCTCCCCGTTGCTTCTCATTTTGCCTGCGCCTCCTCGTCATGGTTACGCACAGCGGCGCCGTTTGCGCCTGCCTTTTAGACGTGCTGCTTAAAGATGCAAAATCAGCCATCACAACTCATCTCAGGTTTGCTAAATCACATTGCACGTGCCAACTTCATCTCTTTGCAATTTAGCACATTTGGCAGACGCAATCCTGGGTGTGCCCGGTTAGTAGGGCGGCTTCTGCATCCGTTTGCACGAGCAGTCAACTTTGCCCTTGTTTTTACATGCGCGAACCTTTAGTAACGTCTCAGTGTATCGTTTACTGTGTGAAAGCAAAGGACTGGGGACACTCTGCCCTCTCACTTCCCACCAGCCTACCCCCCTCTCTCTGGCAGGCACAGACAGAGGGCGGTGATGCCTGTACCTGCAAGGATGCCCAAATGCCAGCTCGTTTTGGAACTAGCGCGCTCTTTTTTCAATCCAGTTCCTGCTGTGAGCACAGCTACAGCAGAGCCCCTCTTCCTCGAGCTCACCTCCCATGGCAGTAAGATTGCTTCACCCCCTGCGCTCACAGCAGAAGGCAAGAGGGCAGAGCGAAGGCAAAGCGCGGTGGGTCACCACCAGCCGGAATCGATCCTCTGTGTGCCAGCGCTGAGATGGCAAGAGGCTATACGGAGCGTGACGGAGGACTACGGCCGGTCCCGTGGCTGCTCCTCTAAATGCTCAGAATTTTTTAATATGATGAAATTGTGATAGACACATACGAAACGCTCGAGCAAACACAGAGATTCCCCCACAATGAGATTGCATAAGTAGGCGTCCAAGAAAAGAGGTCGTCCATGGATAGCTGTCAATCACCTTTCACAATGAAAAATACTTCATGACCTGCTGGAATAATCAGAATGCCTACGCGGACACTCTGTAGAATTCCAAATGGGACGTGGAAAGAGGATGGTTCAGTCAGTGGGAAAAGGTCAAGTACATGCAGATTTTTTTTTGCCCTTTCCCTCAATTCTGCATCGGAGACAGGAAGGAGCGAGAAAAGGGGCCGCTGCAGCGTGTGTAGAATGAAGTAGAGGCAATAGACGATACTGGAACGTGCATACCGAACAGGCTAAGCTAATGCTAGCATGCATGTTGATTTAGTCATTTCCAGCTATCGACCCTTAATTGTTACAATAGTTGCAGGGCAGTCAAATGAACGGCACGCGGGTCAGAAACGGCCCGTCAGTGAGGATTATTATTCTTTTTTTCCAATCAAAATAACTGTCGTTGCTAAATTTGTCGACTGGAGGGCGTAATGACGACCCGTCACCAAAATCGGAGGAAGCCTTGTCACTCTGAACTCCCCACACTGCTCTGTCAATAGTTAAATTGGAGTCATCAAAATATTAGTATATACAGTACAGTATATAAAAGTATTAGTATCTATAGTTTTTACCCAGCGTCTCCTTTTCCCGCACAGGCATGTGCTTGACTGCGGTGGCTTTGTCCAGTATTTTTAAGTGGATTTCTGTCCAAATGGGCTGCTGTGTGGCAGTAATCCAAAAGGACTACATATTCATTTAAAATATTCAAGTAAAATGACTATTTCTTATGAATACAATGGTCTGGCCCGCTTGACATCACATTGGGGCGAATGTGGCTCGTGAACTAAAAGGAATTTGACACCTCTGAGCGAAGCGATGACAAATTTATTCGACCAATAAGAAACTAGCAGTGGCGGATTTCACCGATATGGTATCGCCCTGGCACTCTTGAAAGCAATCAGTGCCAACGGAAATGTGTCAAGAGCGAGTAGAGCCTTATTGAGCCTAGTAGCCAATCAGCCAGAGTTGTTATTTCTGCTGCTATTGTGACCGCCTATTAATATTCGACTGGAAAGGCCGACATCATAGCACTCCACACAATAGACTGCAGTTCTATGAGCTTTCCGACTTCTCTGTTGTGTCTCTTACACCAAATTAGATAAGCTCAGGTCGCAGGGGTCATTGTGACCATTAATTTGTCCCAGTTAGCTAAAAGCAAAGCAACCGTCCAGCACCTCCGGCTTACCTGCCTGCAGAGGAACGGGGCTATTAGGACGATCCCCAGGTGAACCTCCACGCTGTATCCCGAGGCCGTGTGATTGTCTCTGTCCATCAATCTGGAGAAGGTTTGAACCTGGCTTGACACGGCACGAACCGCGGATATCAGGCCTTCTGGGAACGTCTCATCTACACCTGGCTGATTGGCACGCCAGGCCTCGCGGCTGGTGTCACAGGAGGTTACTGCTGCATGTGCGCTCCATCTTCCCTTCAACTGTGTAAGCGTGTGTGTGTGTTCGTGCGTGTGTGTAAGTGCACATTGGGAAAAACAAATCTGGACTTTTATAGCGGTTGATTAAATGGATTTAACTAGGATTAAACTGTTCTTTCCAATTTGATTTCACCACACACACACCCACACACCCACATACACAGCTGAAATAGCAGCTTTCCAAATAAAGGTTAGATAACTGGCCGAAGCACTAATTTTCAAGATATTTAGGAACATAGCTCTCGCCCCCAAACCTGCAGCGACATCAGAGTTTGACCACAAATCACCACATAATTAAACAAGCAAATGGAAAACATGACGAGATAATACTTTAGGAAATAGCCAGATCCCCCCCATTTAACTGTCATGTAAGATTCTGAACCAGTTCTTTTTCTGTAGCTGACATGTGGCAGCGTAATTGCTGTCTGGGCCAGAGAGGGGGCAGGTGGTGGCTGTGTGGGGGGCCAGCTCTGTCAGTGTTACTCATCACTCGAGTGGAGACCTTACCTTCCCTTTCCTCTTATGCTCACCCTCTGCTCCTCTCAAGACCTCCAGAGCCACAGCGGAGCGCCGCGATGAAGGAAGCGTAACGATGGGGAGGGTTGCCTCTGGTGGACGAGCATGTCCGGGGTCACTTGCTGCTATTCACCTCTCTCCCCCTGTGTGGCCTCTCTCTGTTTCTCTCTATTTTTCTCTCATTCGTTCTCTCGTCTAGGCACCCTCCCTCTGGGGCACAACATGATGAGAGGCGCTGGCTCCACGGCCGTCTCTGCCTTTCATGTCTCCATCTGGGCCAGCGGTGGAGAGACGCGGCGGACAAATGTCACCCATAAGGAGGATTTAATTAAAAATGACAGCGGCTGGCGCAGGAGAGTGCAGCCACATATGCGTGGAATTTGGACGCAGTGGAAGCAAGTGCCTATGATTTATAATTCAAGTAATGCTCTGCACTGCCTTTTAATTCTATGGCCAAAGGAAGAAAAAATATCAAAAGGCCGCCCCTATGAAGCTAATCCAATATGATATTTTTAAGGGCAGCCGGTCAATGGCTTTCAGAAAAAAGCCGGCTTCTCGTAGGTCTCCCCCCATCTTCCTCTGTGAGGCTGCTGCCTGCTGTCTCTGCCCCGCGTGCCGCTCTACCGCGCCTCGCCCCCAACCCCCCTCGAGCCCGGGCTGTGATAATGGAAACATCCTACTCTCCGCCTCCCGTTTCTCCAGCTAAGCTCTGCGTGCTTGGGGGAAATTGATTGTCTGGTGAGAGCTGATCTGAACGCTTCCAGCTGATGGCAGAGCCAGTTAAGTCCTTTTTTATTGAGGGTATGAGGGATTTTTAATGGGAGTCACATCAATGAACTGTGCAGTCGCTCGGCATCTGCATGCGGGGTCTTTTAGTAAAAGCCTCCTCACACTCCCATTCCAGCCCTCTCTCGCTCGGTCTTACTATCTCTGTCTTGCTCACACACACATTTTATTTAAAGGACAGAAGAGACAAATGACACATTTCACCTCTGCTTCATTGCCAGGTAACCCACCGCCTGCATGCTCACTCACTGTGTCGCTGTGAGGGGTGGACTCTTGTATGGGTGCCTCCCATTGAGAGGCTGGGTCACCTTAATAACACCTGCTGACACTAAATTCTGACACACTGTGCACCTTCTTTTAAGCCATGTTTGAATATTGTACATGCACAGCACAAAAAATAGGTTATTATGTTTAAACATCCTCATTAAAACACATTCACTGCCATTGACGGCTTTAGAAGTCAAGTATCCATGTTAACTGGGAAGGCTGGCAGTGAATGAGTTTGCAGAACCTGAAGTCAAAACCTGAGATACTATTTGAATCACTGGCTTCAACCAGGTGGAGATAGACAGAGAGAGGGAGTCCGCGAAGGGAAAGAAGAAAACTGGAGACTTTTCTTCGACTCCCGACTCACACTGGCTGCGGCTCAATAAAAGACCACGAGCGGAAACGGCTAATCCAGGAAAATTGGGAAAGAAGATGAAGACGACGTTTTAAGGCCCTACTTCATTTGCTATTGCTTTCTTAGCATCACCCCTTTTGTAATTCCAATTTGCGCAACTTCTCCACAGGGTTTATAAATCTTTTCTATGGCGAAAGACTAAGAAGCACTTTAAGATCAAGATTAACTACTATCGACTATTTATACTACTTATGTTTACATTCATCCATCCATTGTTTACATTCATCCATCCATTGTTTACATTCATCACATCCATCACAGATTCTACTGTGGTACCCCAATTCCCATGAAGTTGGGAAGTTGTGTTAAACATAAATAAAAACAGAATAAAATTATTTGCAAATCATGTTCAACCTATATTTAATTGAATACACTACAAAGACAAGATATTTAATGTTCAAACTGATAAACTTTATTGATTTTAGCAAATAATCATTTTATGGCTGCAACACGTTCCAAATAAGCTGCGACAGGTGGCAAAAAAGACTAAGAAAGTTGAGGAATGCTCATCAAACACCTGTTTGGAACATCCCACAGGTGAACGGGCTAATTGGGAACAGATGGGTGCCATGATTGGGTATAAAAGGAGCTTCCCTGAATTGCTCAGTCATTCACAAGCAAAGATGGGGCGAGGTTCACCTCTTTGTGAACAAGTGCGCGTGAAAATAGTCGAAGTTTAAGGACAATGTTCCTCAATGTACAATTGCAAGGAATTTAGGGATTTCATCATGTACGGTCCAAAATATCATCAAAGGGTTCAGAGAATCTGGAGAAATCACTGCATGTAACCGGCAAGGCTGAAAACCAACATTGAATGCCCGTGACCTTCGATCCCTCAGGCGGCACTGCATCAAAAACCGACATCAATGTGTAAAGGATATCACCACATGGGCTCAGGAACACTTCAGAAAACCAATGTCAGTAAATACAGTTCGGCGCTACATCCGGAAGTGCAACTTGAAACTCTACTATGCAATGCAAAAGCCATTTATTAACAACATCTAGAAACGCCGCCGGCTTCTCTGCGCCCGAGCTCATCTAAGATGGACTGATGCAAAGTGGAAAAGTGTTCTGTGGTCTGACGAGTCCACATTTCAAAATTTTTTGGGAAACTGTGGACGTCGTGTCCTCCGGGCCAAAGAGGAAAAGAACCATCCGGACTGTTATGGACGCAGAGTTCAAAAGCCAGCATCTGTGATGGTATGGGGCTGTGTTAGTGCCAATGGCATGGGTAACTTACACATCTGTGAAGGCACCATTAATGCTGAAAGGTACATACAGGTTTTGGAGAAACATATGCTGCCATCCAAGCAACGTCTTTTTCATGGACGCCACTGCTTATTTCAGCAAGACAATGCCAAACCACATTCTGCACAGCGTATAATTTACCGTAACTCACATGTAGCGCCGAACTGAATTTACTGACATTGGTTTCCTGCACTTTTTTCTGAAGTGTTCCTGAGCCCATGTGGTGATATCCTTTACACATTGATGTCGGTTTTTGATGCAGTGCCGCCTGAGGGATCGAAGGTCACGGGCATTCAATGTTGGTTTTCGGCCTTGCCGCTTACATGCAGTGATTTCTCCAGATTCTCTGAACCCTTTGATGATATTATGGACCGTACATGATGAAATCCCTAAATTCCTTGCAATTGTACATTGAGGAACATTGTCCTTAAACTTCGACTATTTTCTCACGCACTTGTTCACAAAGAGGTGAACCTCGCCCCATCTTTGCTTGCGAATGACTGCGCAATTCAGGGAAGCTCCTTTTATACCCAATCATGGCACCCACCTGTTCCCAATTCACCTGTGGGATGTTCCAAGCAGTTGTTTGATGAGCATTCCTCAACTTTCTAAGTCCCAGCTTTTTTGGAACACGTTGCAGCCATAAAATTCCAAGTTAATGATTATTTGCTCAAAACAATAACGTTTATCAGTTTGAACATTAAATATCTTGTCTTTGTAGTGTATTCAATTAAATATAGGTTGAACATGATTTGCAAATCATTGTATTCTGTTTTTATTTATGTTTAACACAACGTCCCAACTTCACTGGAATTGGGGTTGTAGTTTATTCAAGCTTTTAGAGCCCTCTTTAATCACTTCCTTCAATGCAAAGCCAGTCAGTGTAATGACCTAAGTAGCTAAATCTCCATGGAGGAAGATATATATAAACAACATATAATTTACCGTAACTCACATGTGTTTTCAAGCCGTGCACATTGTCCGACTGTTGAAGAGACCCGCCAGCTGTTGTTTTTCAGATGTCTCTCTTCTCTATTAATCAGCTGGGAATGGCTTGTATGGCTGCCTTGAAAAACAAAACAACTTCTAAGTTGTCATTGTGGAGGCAAAAGCTTGTCTATGTTATCACCAAAGTTAAAACCACTATCACTTCAATTGAAATCACGAGCCAATCAATCGTCTAGATGTCTGATTGCTCCAGCTGCAAACTGATTGCGACTGGTTTAGCAACTCTGCAACAAGTCATCTTTGTCCCTTTGCACCATTTTGTGAGCGGACAGAGGGTGGCGCTGGGGTAGCTGACGCCGCAGCTGTCATGCTTTACAGGCGGCGGCGACCAGACACTGTAAATGTTTACGGACCCCTCGGGGTCACACGGGGCCATGAGCTGTGGTAAAACAGTGTCTGTTTAGCCCTGTTGACGTGACCGCACAATCAGCACGGCTAAACAGCCCCACACACAATGATGGGCCAAGCAACACGACAATCGGCCTCTAAAGGGCACATTTACCCGTCCAACTGTTTGGAATTCCTCAGAGAAGCGAGGGATCACAGTGACACAAAGAGCAGAAACCGGAAAGTCTATTTTACGATCAATTATTTACAGTCAGGGTTAGCGGTCTGTTTCCATTGTTGGCCCTGACTGATTAACTGAGGGTTAAGCAGACATGATGTACGCATTCCGAGTTTGACGAGCTCAATTCCCGGCCTCCGACGCCCTCAAACGTTTTGTGAACTCACATTTGCGTCCCAGGGCTTGCGGTGGCTCCAGGCTCTTGCTGGCACACACCGGGTGCTGGGGTGGAGGGTTCTGCCTCCTCTGTAGACAGGCCAGCATGGCGAGGTGGGCACAGTACGACAGCCGGGGGAGTTCTGCGGCCAACCTGGAGCGCAAAGATACAAAGTTGAGTGAAACCAGTGGCGTGATTTGAGGTCAAAGCTAGCGTCCGGTAGTCTGGTGGGACGTGGCTATGTGGCTAAATGAGGCTCTGTTTCTCACCCAGTATGCATTTGGGAAAGCTTGCCTACGTTTGGAGGCTTCTGAGCTGCACGTGTTGACTGATAAACACGCACCTGCGCCGGGGGCCGCTGGGCTGACCCCGGATCAGTGCACAGTGTTACTCCACACAGCTAGTCAAGCATATCTCCTGCCTATGAAACCCTGCTCACAACAAACACACAAGTAGCAGCACTTTAGCACATTCCTCTCAGTGCAGCGTGCATGTGGTGATTGATGGCGTTATCTATGGACAGGCGCAGGGAAAAAAAAAAAAAAGAAAAAAGAAATGAAAACAGCAGCCTGACTGCTAAGCTTAGCATGCAGCAGCCCTGGGGGGTTGTCACAGAGGGCCTTGGGGTCCGACTGGTGTCTGCATGTATGTGGAGCTGTGTTCTGTATCGTGTAGTTGTGCGCGTTTATGAGCGAATGCAATGGTGAGGGTGGGGGAGACTGCCAACTGTACATCACGGCTGGTGACGGCACTAATCAATCTCCCCCCAGGCCATAAATCTGGAGCTCTGCTCTCTCTTTTCCTCCTACAACCACCTTCACCCAGGAAAAAGTGAGGTAGTGGCTGCTAGTTTCCACTGAAAAAGCCCATCACGTGACACATATATTCACTAAATGGACAAATGGATTGGAAAAGCTAGACTTTCCACAGGAAGTGAAATTGACAGTTGTTCAGCACTTTGCAACATCTACCTTTCTGTTTGTACAAGATCTTTTGTCAGGTCTCATTTACAATCCAGTTCATCCCAAAAGTGTTTGGGGTTTAAATTGGTCAAGTTTTTCCACACCAAACTTATCCCAGCATGCCTTAATTTAAAGGACCTTGCTTTCTGCGCTGGGGCATCCAAACTGTTCCTACAAAGTCAGAAGTAAATAATGGTCTAAAATGTCTTGGTAAGAAGAATAATTAAGATTCAGCGGGAACTAAAAGGTCTAGCCTGGCCATTGATTGATGAATTAATTAAGGACGAACCCCTTTATGCTGTTTATATATAAACTAACGGCTCCCTCGCCCAAAAGCTCAATTATCCAGCCACACAGAAGCGATCATTCATCAGTAACGTAGCAGTTTCACAACGGTGACTGATTACAAGTCTTCTCGTTGGATTATGTATCAGACGAGGACGGACGGTTAAAGTAAAACCACAGAGGTTCACAAAGAGTTCTTACTCTATATGATAAGGATTTATATTCCCACACTAAGCGGAAATTCTTTGGTCTCCAAGGAACAGGCACTCAGACTGTGGAACATTGGCAAAGTCCACTCACAGCTCGCTAGCATGCATGCTGTGTCTGTAAAAAGAATTGCGGCCTTCATATTAGCTCTGTCAGAGTCTCGTGTCCAAAACGCATCGCCATGAATCACGAGCTTCCCAACCTCCTTTCATATTAACAAAGAACAGGCGCAAATATTTCATCTCGGCTGTCGGTGGCAGCGTCAGACATGTTATTGAAAAATGATTTCTCATGCACTTCTCTGAAGTTTGTGTCCTGTTATTTATTTTGCCAGCGAATCAGCAAAATAACATTAAGCCGCCTGCCGTCGGCCCATTACTTTACTTTTATAGATGACAATTTCACTCAGGAAGAAAGCAATTACAATGATTACCAAATAAATTGATGCACTCGCTCCTGTCCTCTTGTTAAAATTAATTATGAATAATAGCTTTTTATAGTAGCTTTTTATAATCATAATAATAATAATAGTAATAGTAGTGATGTTCTTGAAAATATATTTGTATTGTTTACGGACAAGGAACGCATTTAATATAAAGATATTTTTTGTTAATAAAAAATGTTTTGAGAAGACATTCCATTTGATCAAAGACACAATAAACACGCAAAATTGCAAGTAAAAAAAAACAAAACAAACATTTTAAGCACAAAGCTGACACGTACACTGTGTAAAATCATACTCACTGACTCCAGAGTCTGTTTCCACTCACACACACACACACACACACACACACACACACACACACACACACACACACATGCACACCACTGATGGAAGAGAGGGGCCACTCTATTGCTCGCCAGGTGCTTGTGCAAAAAAAAAAAAAAAAAAGGTCATGCAGTGTCATTTCCTCTGGCACACAGGCGGGCCTGGCCCAAACACAGTGGCACTTTGAGCTCATTACTGGCAGTTCACATAATCCTTTTCTGTGGGCCCTCTCTACGTGCCCATTAATGTCGCCAGCAGCCCATCCTCACCGACCATTTGTTAAAAGACACGTTGCCAGAGAGGAAGGGTGTACGCGGTGTAGATTGAGACTAAAAGCTAGTTGGTGGTGTTGGTGGGCCAGGGGGAGGGGGTACTTCCACAGTTTTCACTGTCTGAAATGAAAGACAATCGCATAACTGCGCCCCATTTTTCTCCATTTGCCGCTCACCAAATGTATTTTGAGGCATAATGCTTCACTGAAAAAGACCCACTTTTTTCAATTCAATTTCAAGAACCAATTTTCTCCCATTATTGCTTTTAAGAGCAAGGCAAAAGGAGTAAGTCTTCGGCTTGTTTGTCATCCCCGCCATCTCGTTGCCTCATCTCTTCCTCGTAGGTATTGTGCTGCTTAGCAGATGTCGATCAGTGGCAGGAAATGATGTTACAGGC
Source organism: Phycodurus eques (assembly GCF_024500275.1). NCBI lineage: Eukaryota > Metazoa > Chordata > Actinopteri > Syngnathiformes > Syngnathidae > Phycodurus > Phycodurus eques. Next base: position 5,087,266 of record NC_084527.1, read on the forward strand.
GAAACACTTTGACCCATCGTCGCAGCTGCTCTAAAATAGCCCGTCACGCTTGAATCCATCCCCTTGAATATGCCGAAGAATGCGAGCGAGTAGGCGCATTCAAACCACCTGCACTTCACTTGCTCATCAAATCCACTCGCAGCTCTCCTATTACACGAGCACGGCCGTATCTCCAAAGCCAGGATGTCTATCGTTCTGATAACACTGCTGCCGGGTTTGCAACGGGGGCGGGAAGGATCAGTCCCATGAGATGAGGGAATAAGCCGGAATCAAGAGCCAGTGGGCTCGGCAGAGGGCTATTTCTTCGTTAAAAGGTTCTTAAACGGCAGACGAGATCAGAGGAGATGTCTCCGCGCACCCAAAGCTGTCTGTCGAGATAAGTATCCCGCAAAGTGGTGGGTGTAACAGGGCTCGTGGGTGAATAAACTTGAGTGTTTATATTTGGGTGTGTACGTTTTAAGATGGACAGGCTCGGGTGAAAAGCTGGAAAGAGGACCAGTGGATGGATCGAGTCCTTCTCAGTCCCTCAATGCACTACTGACAAGAAATACATCAGCACAAAGTATCCCACAAGGGATCATGTAATTGTTTAGGATATCGTACACTCAATGTACCATTAAAGTACGGGGACTCAAACTAGGACTAGGCATTTCATAAAATTATTTTTTTTAAAGTAATGTATAAATCAAAATGAATTGTTACTGTTTGGAATGGAGTTTAGCAATTTTACAAAGCAGAAAATACCTAGAAAAGTGCATGGGATGCAATATGCTCAACTTTGCATGGTTGACGTCATGTTGTTCTTTAGAACCCTAACCTATATTGAGAATGAATCAAATAATCTTACCATTTCCATCATTTTTACAGACACAACATTTCAACTTCTAAAAATCTGACCTGTGTTTTGCACACATAAAATCTTTGCAGCGGACAAATGACTACTGAAGTGGTATAAGTCAAAAGTTCAAAAGCAGTACATTCGCGGGAAGCACTTCAGTGACCCCTCTCAAGGTAGATGCTCGTGAATTTTCTCATTCACCGAGGTCATTTCATTCTCAGGGCATTGAATCGATCGCACCTGGACCGTTCTGGTTGTCTTAGAAGACGTTTCACATCTCAGCCGAGCAGGCTTCATCAGTTCATGCAACAAGGCTTAGTTACGACAAACCAGCCTTTAAAGGTAGAGTTTTGATCTGAAGCAAAGCTGAATTTAGTTTGGTAAATGTGTTGGCCGATTAAAAAAAAAAAAAAAGTTATAATTTCTAATTTAATCTAATTTTATTTTGATGGAAACAGGGCATCAGCTAACATTCCTTGAATGGCGCTCCCTTTAGGATGGTCCAATTTTTTTTCTAAAGAACTCCAAGTTTCCACAGTGCGACCACTTGTGGACCAGGAGCCTCTCAGAACTCCTCCACACTGAGTGGAGTTGGGTGCGGCTTGAGCCGAATTGAATGGCGACCCTTCCGTCTCACTGTGGGACACCCCATGCAGTGCTTTTAACAAGCTGCTGTGTCTCTTCTCCTAATAAGCCCAAACAAGTTAATCCAATCGACACACTCTAACCCTTTCCTTTTCTTTAACAAGGCACCGCACTGCCCCAGTAATCCCTCACCCGCCCCCCTTGTCCGTCACCGTACTATCACATGAATACAGAGAGAGAGAAAGGTTCCATTAGCAGAGACAGGCAGTAAAACCCTTCAGCTCGCCACTTTCCACACGAAATAATTTGCTGTACATTCAAAATGCACACACTAATGCTCATAGCGCCGGTGTGAGAGCCTGTCCATTTGGACTTGGGATCCAACGAGCGGGGTTGTGCTCGCTGACCCCGTTCCACGCACACCAACAACAAAACAACACACAAACAAAATTTTGTGAGGGGACATTTGCCGACAGGCACGCACTCTGAGACATAAAAAAGGGCCATTGTTAGCAAACCCTCCCAGCTCCACAAACACAAGCCACTGATTCCCTAACAATACAAGCCCCTGGATGCACTCACCCACCAAGCTCTCTGCACAGCTTCACAGCAGCACAATAAATAACCTGCACAACAAAAGGCCATTGTGCGTAAAAGCCCACAGTTTAGGCATCGTTGGCATGATATACAGCGTTGGAATAACATACTGACAGCCGAGTCTTACGCATACGAGGCCATGTGTTGCTTATACCGCCTTGTATTCCATGCCGACATATTTATAAGAGCGGATGAAGGGCATCTTGGCACAGACGCTCAGCTGCAAGGGCTCCATATAGCAGTCAGCTTCGATAGCTTCATCCACAGGATGAAGGGCGAGGAATGTCTGGCAGTCCAATAGCAGCGAGCCGCCTGTCATCTCTGATCAAAACACGCCTGTCTAGACTAATGTCAACCCTGTAATCGCAATGAAGACTAATTGACTGCACAGCCAACTGCTGCATCTTTGAGCCGTGCTTGCTTCCATTCATGGCAAAAGGCATCCGCGCATTCACAATGCAGATTGCCATGTCGAGGCTGAAGGTTTACACAGGTCCACAGATGACTGTTGATGTGCACAAGAGCGGATACGCTATGAAAATAAACGCTACATTCTAACAGTGTGACATGTCCTGATGGATTTAAATAAATAAGACACGCATTTGAAGCACAGTGCCGTCCTTTTCCTCTAACAGCATTAAGCTAAACTACCGCAGCGAACAGCATTTGAGTAGGTAATTGGATAAAACAATTGGAAAGTTCTCACAAAATAAACATGAACAACGTTGAAGGCTCTGTGCAATAAGTCAAAATGGGGCAATATACTCCGAAATCAAAATCGAATAAAGAAGAGAAGAAAATGTATAGTTTGTTCAAGAGATTAAATTCAGTGGTAAAAAGAATCACAAATGATGCTTCGGGATATTTTATGACAAGACAGAAGGAATGGAGAACTTTGAAACAATGTTAAAGATGGGTGTTAAACAAAGAAAGAAAGAAAAAGCAGAATGTGTCTCGCTTTTAAAGAGATGTACACTGTGCCGTAATGACTGCACGTCCTTGTGGGAGAGAGTTCCTGCCTCTGCATAGTGCCACCAAAAGTGCTCTTAGAACATCACAGAGCCTCTTGTGCTCCAGCTGATACCAGCCAGAGACTTTGAGCAATGCGAGTGTGGCTTAAACTTGTCAAATAGAACCGCAGGGGAAAGTATTCCGCTCACGTTGAGTTGGTCGCATTGTTTTGCAGAGACATCGCCTGTCATCTAACCGCACTTCCACACACATATCTTGTGAAAGTTGAGCAGAGAAGCTGCTCACGCTAAACTGTTGATCACAGGTGGTAGTCTCCGTCAGAACAGCCGCGCTGGCGCGCTGAACGTTTCATATCCGCATATACGTAAATCCATACCTACTCCGCCAATATGTGAAGAATGAGCTGCACTTTCTTTTTTCTTTTTTTGGGGGGATTTACATTTTCTCTATGAACCCGAATTACACACCATTTGTATAGCATTGTTGATATAGCAAAAAATGTCTTATTCCGATGTGGCACAATCTTTTATTGTTCCAGACAGGCCCATTCACAGCTTAACACAGCAAGAATAAAACAAGGGATCTTTTTTCTTCCCCCTTCACCCGTCTTCCTACGGCTCTCTTGAATAATCAAACAGTTTCATTGTCTTTTCCGTGTTTTGTTCATTGTTTGTTGTGCTGTCATTTCTCGGTTTGGCTCCTGAACTTCAAAGAAAGGCTTATGTCAGTTTATGATGAAATGGAAGGAGCGGGCGAGAGGAATGAATCAAAAGAAAAGGAAAACCTTCCATCAAAATGGCCCTGCCTCAGAATGCATGCTTATTAATGGCTGTTCAATAAATCAATGACAAATAATTAAATTCAAACAGTGCGATTCCTTCCCCGGGCTGCTCGTAGGCTGACTCCACACATTGCTCTCTGCTGTGCCTAAGGTGACCCCAATTCCTGTGGTCCTTTCACTGGAGGGTGTCACGGATCCAATACTCAGTCATGCATAACATTAGTGCGCCGCCAAGCCCACCAAGGCAATCAAATAGCACGCCGGTGAAATGTTGACACTGATCCCCGTTGATATATTTGAAGTGTGACAAAGGCGTTTTTGCTCTGCTGGATATTAAAGGAGAACGCGAGCAAGGATGACACAACCTCTCACAGCTTCCTCCAGAACGCGGGGAAGGAAGCGAGGATTTCATTCGGCAGTCTTTCCCTTTTTAGCGGGTGCCGTTCAGCTGTCGTCATCCCTTCGCCTCCTCCCTGTCCAAGTTGGACCAGACCAGACACGATCTACTTGAATTGCGTGAGAGGATGCAGCTGGTAATCACCTGCTGGCTCAAGACATAGATGGCACAAACAACAAAGCAACTCAAGATTCCTTACTTCCGTGTGACAGGTAACGTAATAACTGATCATACGAGCCCACTTTCTGGGGATACCAACAACCACAGTAGTCCTAGGGTCTAAACACCCTGCAGTCCAAAGAGAATCGTAATTTTTGTGTGACAATGGGCAAGGGGCTGGCAAGAACACAAAAACCTGGATGTCCTCCATTGTTGCACTGCTTCGTCATCGGTGTCGTCTGAATACAGTAGATACATTTTGAAAAAGCAGTAACATTCAGTTTGATTCACCACCGATAAATCCTAATCAGGCTTGCATTTCCATCACGTTATATATCGCTAGATGGCGAAAACAGCTCTGTGCTGTCCCTTTGAAGGGACAGCACGGAACTTGCACATGAATTTAACATGACTTTAATAACAACATACTGCTACGTGTCAACAATATCCGTAAACAAGCAACACGAGCTTCCCTAAACACTTTACCCCTCATTGTACAATTTGTTTCAATGCACCAGTTGGTGGGAACATGGCTTTAGGAACCTATAGAAAGCAGTCTTTTATCTGAAGTGCAATGACTAAAAAGCATCGATCCCTTGTTTTTCCAGGCAAGGTCTTGTCGTCAATATAGTGGTCAGGTTATAATGATCTCAAATAGTGGTAGGTTCACTTGACACAGGCAACCTGATAAGTTATCAGACAGTTTGACCAGCCGCAGGCAGCAGAAAAGGTCATCACTGAGAAGGTGGCACATGCGCCCACGTCGACGATTCTTCATCCATTTGTCGTCATATATTTGGACTCACGGTCTGTTTCGGTTTCTACTTCAAGGGGAAAGCAGCTGGCATTGAGCATTACTCTCGTGCTGCCATAACTTAAAATGATCAGACATTGCCAGAGACACTCATTTGAAGTTTCCAGCAGGATACACAGAAGATAAACCCTGATATATTTTAGTTGGAGTGAGCGTGCAACTGTCAGTGAGATCAGGTGCAAAGCCTGTTAGCGTTTCTCTGAGCTCCACATGAAGGAACTTGGTCAAAGTCATTTAGTTTATTGATGTTTCCAGCAGAGATTTTTCATGGTACTCAAGCTTCCAAACACATCAAACATATCAGGAATAAAAAAAAAAAAAAAAATCTATTTAAAAAAAAAAAAAAAAAAAAAAACCCTCAGAGACATCCCTCTTCCTGCACACTTCCAGGCAGATGAGCTCCTTCAGCGCTGCCTGCTCCTACATCAGTGCCTGAGTTTGTCCTTCACAAGAGACAGGTAACACTGCCAAGACCCGGTAATTAGTGCAGATGGAGACTGGAATACTTGCTTCGCCTCCTTACAAAAAATGCCAAGGGAGGCAATCTATAAATTCCTGCATATTAATGCAATTTAAAACCACTCCAGACACCTTGCTGGAGGCAGGTGATAAAAACAAAAAACAAAAAAAAAGGAAAAGGAAGGCAGACTACTTGGCACACAGCTGCTGATACGATATGAGCTCTGTCTCAGCAGCTTCCTAACCATACACCACTTCCCCCGACACACACACACACACACACACACACACACACACACACACGCACACACACCAAGTAACTTGATAATGTATAAGCCCATTCCCGAAAATGGTCTCAAAATCCAGACCTTAGGCTTTTCAACTGCGTCCCTATCAATAATTAACCGTTAATCTAAAAACCTATTTTAGTTGGGTCATCTTTTTTTCACCATTGTCCCTGCTCATCCACCCACCCTCCACCCTTTCCTTCAGTAAAATCTAGTTAGAGATGCCATTAGCATGAGAAAAGCAGGCTGGTAATTGTCTTCACCCTACTGAGTGATCCCTGGATAGAGGATTAGGCCGAGAGAAAGCCCTTTTTCAACTGGGAGCACAGATGCTGCCCACAGCCACCCACTCCAGATTAGATTAGACTGCAGCGGGGTGAAACCCAACAGTCATGATAAAGCGCGGACAGAAGGTTAAAACAAATAAGCCTTGACTCAGCAGCATGTGTGCACCTGTTGGTCTAATTTTGGGAGGTGGTTGAAGTACTTTTTTTTTTTTTTTTTAATTTTCTAAAATGCTTTTCTCCTGGAAAAAAAAGAGGACTGAAGGAAATCAGCAGAGAATGTCCCCCCTTGTCTCTCCCTGATTTTCACAGAGTACAGTATTTAGCGCTACATCTCCCTAAATCATTCCCTTGGGCCACCCTGTCCGTCGCTAATCTGCTCGCCACCACCCACTCATAAGGAGGTGTCACATTTCTGGCGCTTCCGCAAGATAAGCGCTTCAAACGCCGCGGCCTCTCCTCTTGACCTTTCCACGGAGATGATCGATTAAGCCCATTGGATTTATTCCATCAACAGGCAGCCATCACATCAAAAAGGCAAGGAATTTACCTCAGAGCTAGACCTAAAATCCATATAAGCTTCGCGAGGGTTCCATTTTTTTTATTGGCTTTGGCAATCCACTTCTCACAGAGCAGTAATAAGCACTTTTTTTTTCAAAGGCTGTTTGTTATCTGAACGACTGCAGCTCTTTAATTACTGAAGCAAATGACAACGGCAGCAGAGAGGCGTTCTTTTGCAATCTGTCGTCCTTTGATTCTGTGATGCAAGAAAAACTGTTTAGCGAGCACTGCTGCCAGAAAAAGGACTGAAAACTTCAAATCGAAACAATGGAAATGACAATGGCGCAGACCTCTGCCAAGGTTTCACTGAACAAATTGCTGAGCGCGTTTGGGCTTCTTTGTCTGACCTAATTGCGAGGGGCAGTTTCTGCAATCAGCAGCGTGCCGTCTGACAAGAACACGGCAGTCCAAGTGACATGAATGCAAATAACTGGGTTACATTGTGGCTGCCATCCACTGAGAGGACAAGGCAGACTTTCTGAATTGCGTTATGGTTGGCAGAAAGGTTCGGGAACATGCGGCCACTCTGCTTTCTTGATGTCCAGGAGGGGAACTATGGGGCTAAAGCAAAAATACTTAAGAGAGAGTAAAAAAAAAAAAAAAAATAACAAAGCTCTGTTGCACTCTTGTCGCCTGTGAGCCATTAAAATACAAAACTGCCGACTTTCAATTTTCACACTTCAACATCTTTACATGTTTTTTTTGGGAAAAGCAATAAAACCAGCCACTCTAAAGAACAGAAAATACAAAGAGGATTCAGACACATGACACATCACTTTGAATCCCATCTGTGGACTTTAAAAGGGGAAAGAAGTACAGAATTAAACCAGTTTCATTCGACCGGATTTCCCTCAGAGGAGCCTCCTCGTGCTCATCATCACAGCAGCCAGTTATCGCTTTATGCTAATCACATCCTATTAGAATAATGAGGAAATGCCACCAATCCCACTTGCTCATTCTGCCTGCATCCTTGACTGGAGATTCTCTGATAGACACAAATTTCTTCTCCATCTATAAAGCTCCTGTCATGCATTTTTAATAGAATCTATTACTTTAGGATTCAATTATAAAAGACCGTCCTGTTTAAATTTTTACTAGTTTGCATAATTGGTACCAGGGTCTAAATGTGAACCAGAAAATAGCCAGTTGGTACAGGAAAAGCGGAGACAAGCAAGTAGCCTCACAAACAAGTCCACAGCCATCTTAGCACTGCTAAATTAGCAGGTATCCAGCCACTTCACTGATCCATTTTTAAAACGGAAATATATTTCTCCTCTCCGCTCGCAGCTCGAGGCAGATAAGCCGTGAGTTAAATGTCATCTTTCATCGGGCTTTCCAATAACAGACAGCGCGTACATGAGGGCAAATGTGGCATCACCTCTAAACTACAGCGCCCTTAGAAATCCACGCACGTCACCATCCCCCAAATTAGCACCGCAGGGACACCCTCATCACCGCCCCCGCCTGCTGGCGGCAGCGCTTTGGCATATCTGTAGCAGGGGAAATATTTCACGCTGCATGAATTATTAAGTGCGGGGCCAGTGCTAAGCAGTGTGGAGATAGACCCGTTATTCACGGCTCTATTGGGACGGATGCGGCGTCAAGCCGGGCCGCTCGCCTATCAGATCGTTTGTCACCAGCGATAGACAATTTACAATGAGAGAAGTTTTCAATTTATTCATTATGCTGTCACTGCAGTTTTCTGCCTCCACTCATTCCACTCCTCAAACAACGCCCCCCCCCCCCCCCCCCCCCACCCTACTCCATCCCTTCAGCACTGTCTCGTCTAGTGAGGCGCTCCACACCTGAACCAACCACTTATCTGTGGCTGATACCGCAGTTCACTTTGTCTATTTTTCATTTTTATTTTTATTGTTCTGCCCGTGGAAGAAAGGTGGAGCTGAAACATACGCGCAAAAAGACATAAGCAGAGCAGTTTAATCATCTTAAGTGGAGGAAAGGTGTGGCGGGCACATGCTGTGACAGCCGAGGGATTCGGCGAGCCTGTGGCGACACGGTGGATGACTGCGGCTCCGTGATAAAAGAAACAGGAAACAGAATATGAGGGTATTTAGTTGTGCTTCTTCAGAGTAGAAAAAGCAGGAGGCCCACCCCGTTAGATGCAAACGAAGCAAAGAACCCAACTAAACACTACTTGACGTATTTACACTGTCAAAAGCATGGGAGAAAAGAAAAAAAGCTTGTGAAAGCCTCGAAAACACAAACATGCATTCATTTGTTGGAATAATTGAATCTAATTGTGGTTTGAAATGCATCCCACACGCGAGGTTTTCTTTCGGTTGCTGGAAATTTGATTTAGTATAAAATAAAGCTTCCCAAAGCCGCCAAATGAGAACTCCCACACGCAGTCAGACAGTGGACCTCAGCACAACTGTCTGGCAGACTGCGGCTTCAACATTAATTACTGAAGGTGAACCAGCTGTCACAGCAGCCACATATTTTGTTTTGATTCAAAGTGTTGAAAGCAGATGTGCCATGGAACAGGCAGGCCTAGCAAGTACAGTGCTGCCCTGAGATATGAGTTTAATTCATTCCGTGACCACGCTCATAACTCAAATGAGCTTTTCCCATTGAAATGAATGGAAGTGCCATTAATCCGTTCCAGCCTTCCTCCAAATAAACAACAAAAATGGTTGTAATGTGTATTTTAAATGAGGCCAAATGGCACACATAATATTGCACTTCATAAACACATACAGTAATGAAATAATGAAATACAATTAAAAGGGATTAAACAGCCTCAACTGGGAGCGGCATTTAACAGCTCGAAGCCTCTTTTTTGAAGACTTGTTCACTATTTGCCAAGGTGCTGCTGTTGTGAAGTGAATTGAGTGCACTGCCTCCATACGAAAAAATCGGCCGAAGGACAGATCTGGAAAAACCCGTGGAGTCACTCGCATCTCTCAAGGCACCGCAGTACTACGCAGTCCTCCTGCACTATTTGAAGAAACGGCTACTGTAAGCTTCAAGTACAAGAAAACTAGCAAATGACATACCCAGATTTGTAGCTATAAATGCTCCGAGAGAGCTCTTTGGCTTGCAGTGGTACCGTAGTTTCTTGCGTGCGATGCCCTTTGATAGCTTGATGCAAACAGGCTGCACTGAATAGGCCTTGATGTGAAAGGCAGAGATTTGAGATAAATGTCCTCACGGTCAAGGCCTTTGCCCTCTTCCTGATGACGCATTCTTATACTAAAAACGCTTACCACCCCCTTTCACATACACATATATGAAAAACATCGACACACATCGCCAACATTCCCACTGAGGGCAACATTTGTTTAGGGACAAGGTGACCCTGTTGCCTAGGGCGCTGCGAACAGGCACAATGAAGGCCTCTCATCCCGCACACACCCAGCTGGTTGTGTTCAGAGTGATGACGGGCGGGCGGAGGGCGTTGAGAGAGAGCGCATGGTGACACCCTGCAAATGCAGCGTTAAAACCCCTTTCAGGAAGCCCCCTGACATAGCCCCTTTTATACCCTCGCACAGACGGAGCAAAATCCCCGGTTGTAACCCCGAGTCACGCAGTCAACAGATGGAGCGGCTATTGAGTGAAGGATTGCGCCGGCGGAGGCGGCGGCTCCTCATCCGTCCCCGCTGGAAACAATGGGGCGGCAGGTCAAGAGTGCTTTCTCCAAGAGGAGGAGGTCGGGGGTCACGGTCACGCTTCCACACAGAGTGCAGCGAGGCTGCAGGGACACAGACAATCTTTCTTGGATGGCGGGCTGAGGCGAGAGGCTGGTGGCAGCAGGCACGGCTCTTTGGCTGCTTGCTGGGGATCATACTGAGGCGTGTTGCGAGGGAGGGGGTACAATGGTAGGGGGGGGGGGGGCTTGTGTGAGAAAGTGGGACAACCATGTTTGTATTTAACCTACAAACAGACATCCCTGTACGCATGCATGTGCAGAAGAGACAGACTCACAGCGAAGCACTTAAAGGGGAATGGCGCCTAATTTGACAAACGCGGTGGGTGTGTCTCTGTGAGAAAGTACAACCATGCAATTTCTTCCATTCATTTAGCAAAGGAAAACAATGATACGAATGAAAATCTTATTAGACATAATTCATGATTACGTATTTTCATAACTATGCTTTTTTTCTATAACAGTGGTCTCCAACCACCAGGACGCGGGCCATGTGGTTCTGCGCCACACAGATAGGGTTGAAATGATTATTCATTCATTCAGTCATCTTCCGTTCCGCTTCTCCTCACTAGGGTCGCGGACGTGCTGGAGCCTATCCCAGCTAACTTCGGGTGAGAGGTGGGGTGCACCCCGAACTGGTCGCCAGCCAATCGTAGGGCACATATAGACACGGACAACCATCCGCACTCACATTCACACCGTCACTGAGTGGGAACTGAACCCACGCTGCCTGCACCAAAGTCAGGCGAGTGTACCACTACAGCATCAGTGGCCCACCTGAAATTATTATTATTTATTTATTTGCGGAGTGGGAGACAGGGCACCCCCCCCCCCCCCACCCCACCCCATCGGGGACACTACTCCGTCCACCCACTTCCATCGACGATTCGCGTCATTATTAGTGTAAATGTAGCCATTTATATTTGTTTGAAATATTTTATTATTATTTTGAAAATATTTCCACCGGACGTTTGCCTGCTATTGTATCTCCGTACGCTAGATGCAGAGAAGCACTTGTCGTCACGGCACTGGCACGTGAATTACTCTTTTCTCCGGTCGTCGTTGTTTGACCGTCACGATTACTTCTGGGAGATGAAGGCCGTTGGTTGAGAGGCAGGCTAAAGGTCAGTATTACTTTGCATTGTGTATCGCTATTAGCTTCGTTGCTGATTAGGCAATGCTAGCTTTGTGATAATTGCAATATCCTATGTTTTCCCTTTTTCTAAGTCTGAACTTTTAGTTCTACAATGTGGTGTGTTGAGATGTCAATAAACATCTCTAAAGAAACTGTAGTGAGATTGATTAGCATCTGGAATGTCTATCAGCAAGCCTTCCTGTTGCTGGTCCGCAAAACAGACGTACGACTTTCGGCGAGAGTGCACTTTTCAGTGGTCGCCAGTCAATCACGATTCAAATTTGCGATTGTGAATGGGCATAGAATTGGGATTGTTCCCACCCCAACTGCACGAAAGTCACCGAAGTGAGCCGCTACACTAACAAAGCCAATCCTTAAATTCATAACAACGTGAAAAAGGAATCACAAAACTGAAAACTAAATTGCTGGTGTAATGTAGGTACTGTAATAGAAGTTGGATCATACTCAGATATTTATTGGACAAAAAACATGTTCCACTCCTGTCTTGTTGGGGGCAGTAAAGCACTTTATATATTGGTTATGCCAACTGCCAAACAAATGGTTTACCAAGGAATCCTACATTCTGAAATGCATTCATTTTCTCTGGGTTATTTTGTTCGTGGTCGTGTTCGAGCGGGAGCTTATTGCAGCTGACTTTAGGCGAGAGGCTGGGTACAACCTGAAACGGATGCCCGCCAATCACAGGCAGAGCTCGCGGCCACGTTGTGCCCCACCGCTTGAATGACAATTGAGGAATGTTCGATTATCTGGGGCCCCTGTCAGTCATGGGCCCTAAATCCTCATCACTTTTCTACCATTACAACAGTCACGAGCACAGAGCACAATGCAAGAACGTGAGAAGCCAGAGTAGCCGGAGCAAAATTCACACAAGCACACGGAGAACATGCGAACTCCGCACAGGCAAGGCCTGAGTGGAGAGTCAAACCCAAAATCTCTCAACTCCGAAGCAGAGGCGCTAACCACGTTCCAAGGTGGCGCACCATTTTTCAAAAAGATTTTTATTTAACCAGTTTTGTTTTTGCCCTACCTTACACAACAAGTGACACTTCAGTGCTTCGATGTGGGTCCAACTACCCTTGCATCAGCACCATGTGATACAATAGGAAAAGACCTGCAATAATAGTATGAACAGTGGTGTTATGTTGTCCTGAAGTCATTATGAACAGGTCCAGGGCCTATTGTTGTCAAAATGGAAATGGGGGCCACAGAGATGCTATGAATAGCCGCACAACGTGCATGATAACACACACAATCACAAATGCGCTCGTAGCTCTCTGCAAAGGAAAGTATATCATTTTCCACTGACCAGCAGTCTTGCTATCATGTGGCTCTGACCTGAGAGTCAAATAGTCATCTAGGTTGCACTGCCTCTCTGGGTTTCCATGGACACACAAAGAAACAAAGAAGGTGGGTGCAGATTGATTCCACAATTTCAGGTTCCTTATACGCCACTAACATCAGAAACGCTTCATACACTGAATACTGCTGCCACGTGATGCACATCCTTTAAAGTTTGGTTTATGAGGCTATTTTGCACAGGAAGACATCCATTAGAGCCCAAGGTGTCGGCAACATTGCAGCAATTGGCAAGGAAGTGCGGAACCCCCCCAAAAAAGACTTCCTACCACTTGGGAAATGTTCACAAATCACACCTAATTAAACACAAAACCTCCGTCCATGAAATTGGAGCAGAAAAAGCCATTAAAGTTCAAGTCTAGAAAGGTTTTGCAAGTCGTTAAAACACTTCAAATTGTTGTTGTTAAGCACAACGGGGCAAATGGAGGTGTTTCCTTTTCTCTCCCGTTCAAAATACATCAATGCTTTTTGGAACAAACTGTGGTTTAAAGCTCCCAATTGAAACAAACCAAAAAATAAAAAACTGTCCAAGCATGCTGAAAGGGATCACTAGATGTGCTGTCACACAAAATGTCCATGGAAACAGAGGCGTTTCTATTTTTTTCAAGCCAAGGATGAAAGCCTAGACTGCAACTGGATGCCACAAGAGAACCCACAGAATTCGCAGGTTGGGGTGGGGTTGGGTGGGGTGTATTCAGACATCAACACATCTATCCCAGCAGCAGCTATTAAGAGTTCTAATATTGTTCTTTTTTTTAATCTGTATTTTTTTTTAAAGGAGGTTCGGCACAATGAGACCGATTTAGCCCCAGTTGTCCCCTTTTGCCTTTTCGACATAGTCTCCCGAGGTCCCCTTGGTTTTCCACAAATAATACAGCTGGGCTCTGGCCCTTGTTTAAAAGATTAATAGTATGCTGTCTTGGCGGAGAGGCAATCAGTGAGCTTGTCTGTGACAGCAGAAAAAATGTGAAAACAAGGCAAAGAGGAGAGCGCATTGTCACAGTCGCCATCGGCCCGCCGCTGCTTTTATAGCCCAGCTGTCAGTCACTGCAGACCCCAGCAAAAAGAGGGAATTTGAATGATAAAACGCAAGTCGGGAGCAGGCGATTTCCCTGTCATCAGCTGTTTGCTTCGACCCACCACGGGCGGAGAGACTTCACCGCATGCATATGGTTCTTTTTATTTGGCTCTCAATCATGACTAAAATCTGTAGTAGAAAATGTATTCCTCTAAGCCAGGCTATGTTTACAAGAGAATAACTTGTTTTATCCAAAACAATCTGTTGAATATTATCCATCTATCGATTTTTTTTTTATTCCACTTGTCCATACGAGTCGCAAAATCATTCATCCATGTATGCGTTAATTAGAATTAGAATGTTTAGGTTTGACGTTGACATCAGTAAACTTGAGTCACCAATAATTAGCCCTACGAAATATTAAAATGAGTGAAGATTTTACAGGACAGAAATGGACTCCCACCGTATGTAGCTCTATTTCTAACAGCGTGGAGACAGCAGAATAAGGGTGGAAAGCTTTAAGTGACGATACTTAAGAAACCCGGGCTTTCTCTGAGCTCCAGTATGAAGGTTCAAGTGACGTTACCTATTTGAATGCGCAACTGCCTATGTTATCATTTAAAAAAAAAAAAAAATCACATCCCTTAGTACCATCTAAAAAAAAAAAAAAAAATCCAAGAGGCACAAGGATGACTATGACGCTCTCAAAAGTGCAAATGTTCAGCTCATCCCTGTTTATTGCCACAAAACAGCACGGCAGGCGCTAATGACAGCCCCACAAGAGATAAAGGGGAATAAATATAAAACAAGCTTTCTGCTGAAGGACTAAGAGGGAAAACAGCTGCTGTCTCCCTTTTTCTGTCTGCTCATCCCACGAGAGGGTCCCATGCGAGCTCCCTGATCCTAGTTTGTGCCTGACAGAGGGGACCCGGGCTCTGTTCATCTCGCATGGCAACCCTCCTCCTACTCTATCCCCGCGCCGCCGCCTCCTGCCTCGCCGGCGCTCCGCTGCCGGGAGGAAACCGGTGAGGAGGGGGAGCGTGGGGCGGAGGGGGGTGGGGGGCTACATCAAGGAGAGACTCTCCCAGTGGGTTCCCGTCAGTTCCGGGCCATTGCACTTTGCTCGCTGGGATTTTGTGAAGACACACACCCAGGTGTGCGCACACACATATCCATGCACAAGCAAATGACTATTAATACATAAGATAATGGGCCATGTTTATTTATTTTTTTTTTGCCTTATGGTCACATGCTTAAAAGTAGTCTTGGTACTTGGAATGTCTCATTTAAGACTACCTTGTGAGTTTGAAATGAGAAAAAAACAAACAGAAAAACATCTCAGAGAGCTTGTTAAAGTGGCTAAAATGAGTTGCTAATGTTAAAAGCAGAGGCAGTCACACGCTTGATGTGGCCAGCGGCGACGTGCAGCCAAAAGGCATGACACACTTCCACGGTCTTTGGGGACAAGCTGAGAGCGACAAGCTGCCCTTGTGCGTTCCCGCTCTACAGATGTTGCCTCGGAGAGAGGCTGACTGGCTGGCTGCTGTGACAGCTGGACAGCTGTTCTATAGACGTAGGCACAGAAGCATGGTGTGGAAATATGAAGGGGGGGTTATAATAGTGTAGATTTGGTTTATGTGAGTGAAGTTCCCAGGACGTTCAAAGCTGTCACTTCCACCAATGGTGCGTGAGCCTGCATGAGGAATTGGGAAAGATAAAATGTACAGATGGGTACACAAGCAGACTCCATTAACACTATCTCAAAAGGCTACGACAATGGAACAGATTTTTAAAACGACTTGTCATTTGTCAATCCATAAACACTACACCGCCTACTTGGCATCAGCTGAAACATTTAATTCACTCCATGACGTCCGTTTGAAAGCTTGTGACTTCTCGTCATAAACATAAACAACTGGAATGCAAACATCACAGAACATTTCATGAAAGAAGAGAGGAAAGAGTGTATTTTAAAAGGGAGAAAGGATAATTGGCCGAGTATTAAACAAGCACTGACGTCCTGTAATGAAACGCAGCTTCAATGAGGTTATGTTGAAATTATCTACCTAGATCCCCATACAATTCTCTACATTAAAACGTTTGAAAACAAGTCAGCGGTACTAATAGCTGTAACCTGCTGCATAAACAAAAGTACAGATCTGGAATTGAACAGCGTGGAATGACGCCAGTTCGTTGTGCCAGAACGTTCACTTTTCCCAAGCATTCGTTTTGCCACTAAAGGTCAGCAATTTGTTCGACTCAATAAATATGTTAATAAAACTAAGAGCTCACAAGAGGGACGCTCTTGGTAGCCTGTGATCGCCCATCAAACTGCAAGCATGTGAACATGGATATGTGAGTGGCCAGGTTTTGCAGAGTTCAAAGGTTGGAAAACAGCAGTGATGTGGAGGGATATACTGTATCGCGGCGGCCCCGCAGTAATCCCGGTCAAACTCCACCAACTGCTCGCAAATGTGGATATAAACACTTGCTGACAAGCATGCATTTGACTGGAGTTGAAAGTCAGCTGACCTGCTAAATAAATGTAAAGTGTCATGAGGCAGTTTTTAATGGATGACAGTTGACTTCTAAAAATATAGACGCGTTATTTGGGAAGAAAAAAGTGATTACTGCGGATGCACGATTGGAAGTGGATATGGGGTGGTTTATTGCTAAGCAACCGGTCATTATCCTCCAGAGTGGAGCGAGGTGACCGGCCATCCGTCTAACTCTGGTGGCTCGTCTAGCTCCTGTGTGTGCTCCCCGCTGCCCCCCCCCCCACCTCCACCTCCACCCCCATGGCCCCGCCCCCCCTTACTCCATGCAACCGCATCCCCATTGCTCGCCCTCCGCCTTCCCCACTCTCGCCCTCTCTGCTGTCTCCCCGTCCGAATACAAACAGAGATAAAGAACGCCGCAATCGCTCTTGACACACAAATAGGTTAACACAATAAAGCCGGCTTTGCCTGGCTCACTCAAGGGAGGAAAGCAATTCCAGCGGCAGGCAGGAGGTAATAAAACAGAGCTAGGGGTGTGTGTGTGCGTGTGTGCGTGTGTGTGCGAGCGCAATACATGTCCTCATGTCAGTGTTCCTATGTTTTTGTATGTGAGTGGAAGCAGGCACCCAAGTTCTTTGGCCTCAGGGTCCAATATCGTCTGGATTTCCAACCTTTTCCTTGACACAAACAGCACGGCGGGAGAAAATGATGGGAATTCCAAGCTCCTCTATCATTTAGATGGAGGAAAATGGAGTTTAATACGAACAATATGGCTGACTTGCACCAGTCCAATGTAAATACATAAATGGGCCCATGTGGGACTTCTGCTGTGTCTTTTAAACAGTCTCCAGCTTGGTTCAACTGAATGGGTTTTATCCACGCTTACTTTCCCCGCTGCCAATAAATGCTAAAAATCTCCAGAGGTTTATTAAATCGCGCTGCATTCACGCTCAACTTCTGGGAAAGAAATTGTGTGGTGGCTTCTGCAATTACACTCCACACCAGAAAACCTTGTTTTCTGCAGTCAGTGGAAATTTCATGGCTTTACAGCGAGCGCCTTACAATCGAGTAATGGCCTCTTTTTGTCACAGACACAAACTGTCTGTGGGAGGTGTGACAGCGAATAAGTATATAATATGCAACCAGCCAGCAACAGCGCACCCGCTGGTCAGCATAATTGCGCACTGTTATTTGGCGATACGGAGCAAGTGAGAGGAGAAAATAGAAGTCAATCGCTAATTCCTACACTGACTGCAGTATAATCAAAGGCATTGAACCTTGATGCATCCATGCAGCTGATGTATCTCCCTACAGGCGAATATAGACAGATGACGTGGCTCACACATGGCCTCATCTTTTGTATGTCAATACACAGAGAGGGCGGACAAACCCCAATTAAAGCATCTGGAAATGTGTGTTTTTGTTGTTGTTATAATATTTATGACATATGGAACAGGGCGGCCATTTGTTAATGTCAGCATACTCCCCATTCTCAGGTAATCAAACAGCATAGATGTAAATTGGTGGCTTTTGTCAACAGGGAATAAATTACAAAAGCATGAAGAGGAAATATCTTATCTGTCTGATGTATTTCCTGCTTCTGCAGAAAGATACAAAGCCTGAGGGGGGAGAGCAGCCGGCCAAAATGCAGCGAGATGGAGATTAGGATGATGTGCAGTTCCTTGTTCCATTAAAGTTTGATCTTCCTCAATAGCCGAGGAGAATCAGATATCACCCATTCAAGATTAAAGTACACCACCATAGAGGGGGGAGATTAATCAGAGGCCTGCAAGAGATTTAAAAAAAAAAAAAAAAAAAAAAAAAAAAAGCAACCTTGCTTCTGGCATGGAAAACAGCGGCAATAAAGAGTTTGCCAGATAATGTGAAACACAGCAGGGCACAATGGTGAATCAAGCAGCATGTACGGGCCTCCACAAAGCACATCAAAGTGTAGCCTTGACTGAGATACAGTAGCTGGAGAGCAGCAGCGGGGGCAGATCTGATAGCGGCCAAAACCGTCATTGCGGTAAACTGGTCGGGGTCGAAGAGGACACGTGGAGGATTTTCCCATGTCGCTCGCTGTCGCCAGACTCCTCGAGCCTCGCCGAGATCAATGACGCCGGGGGTGATTTCACAGCAGCCCGCACTGTCACCCAGAACAAATCAATGTGAGCATGAGGAAGGCAGGAGAGGCATTGTTTTTAAGGAGAGCAAATTCGCAGTTGGGGAGCGTGTCAGATTTGTTTTTATCCTTCAGCCGGGAACACTTTGGAAGGAGCACGCCTGCCCTTGCCTGACTCACTGGGACGGAGAGGCAGCTAAGATCTCTCAAGCTCTCAAGCATGCAAGAAAGCACATCACTGCACCTGAAGGAGTCAACGAGCTGGTACCCTCAAAGGTACAGCTTTCACAGCCCTTCGCACTCGATTTTTACAGATTTTTAGGCATGAAGAAGAAAAACAAATGTTACTTTGGGGTCTTATAATTAGCCCTATGGAGTTGATTGTACCATGAAGGAGGCACATGGCCTCATGTTGTACTCATTAACCACATATGAAAAGCACATGAGCTGTTTAAGACAATAAAAAATGCACCGGCTCACCTTAACCTTTCCATATTAAAGGCTACACATTAACCGAGATGTGTGCTGGGACGTGACTTCCATTCAGCCAGACGGAATGCGAGAACCGGGGCGGAGGTGAGAAGGGAGGGGAGAGGTCAGGGGCTCAATGTGCGCAAACGTGCCAATGGACGACCGTCATCTCGGGCTACGTTCACACTGGAGTGCAATTCCCATTTTTGTGCCCAGTGTGACATGTAGCTGATTGTTTTTCTGTCAATGTGAAGAGTCCAATATAACTGCACTGCACCGTACTGACTTGGTAATACCTAAATTATCAGAAACAAGAAACATTTCTTGGTATGACGAAGGTACGTTCGACACCACAGTAAACACAAAATCTTTTGATACAGCTTTTCTGTTGGCTCACAAAAGCGGAATGGCAAACCCTCTGATTATCCCAACAAAAACTTGGGCTGCTGACAAAAATACGCTTCACTCGCAGCAGCCCTGAACCGTCATTTGACCCCGGCGTCCTGGAAACACCGACCATATGGGGCAGAAAATCCGAGGCGCCGGTCTGACACTGCAGCCGCAGTGAAAGCGCAGGGTCAAGCATCCGCTGCTAAAATAGAGATATCGTTGTGGAGGTATTGCTGCTAACTACACGACAAGGCAACGATGTCATGTCAGGTTGCCTCTGCCCCTGCAGCTGAGCAGAGAAGACCTTCACTCACACACACACACACACACACAACCCATCCATGTAATGTCACATCCCATTTTCTCTGCACCACGCCTCATTCACGATGACTGCTTGAAGGGTGTGTTGGTCCCACCGCAGCGATGAGTGCGTAATGCTTTTGTTGTATGCCTTTTCATGTCTGTATGTATGGTGGCTAGTGCAATAATTAGGAGAGTTATATTAAATCATGTAGCAGCGTAAAGTAAAAAGAACGGCAAGGACGTATGTCTCTTTTGTCCGTGTGAAAGTTTTCAGGAAATTAAACACTTTGATCAAGAGTCTAATGAGCAGCTTTGAGAGGAAATGTGGCTTCAAGTGTCTGCTGATGTTTGCTAGTTAAAAGATATAGTTCGGCCTGTCTGGTTCAATGGCGTCATGCTTTCCATGATGTCTGACATCTAGAGAATGTATGGCCAACAGATCTGTCCTAAATGTTATTAATCAGCGTTAAAAAGCGCGCGCGCGCACGCGTACGCACGCGCACTCAAGCCGTGACTATTTTAGTCATCTTAATTGCGAAAACGAGATTGGCTGCCTCCCGGGTAGGTGTTGAGACAATCAAACCATGCAAGGATTAAAGAAGAGATTAATAGACAGAGCAGGAAATTAAACTTCGGCAACTTAAACGATATTCAAGAGTGCTGCTCTCTTTTCACTGCAGGCAGCTACATTAATAAGCATAGAATATGTTAAGGCGCCCAAACTATCAATCAATCAAGCTGATGTGTAATTTAAGAAAAGGCACGGCTTTTTTCTTTTCTTTTTTTTTTTTTAGCGCATTATTTTGGTTGGTGTCTTGCTCAAATATCCTCAATGGCCGCCTCCGTGAGTAGCAGATCTCCGAGATACGGAAAACAAGTGACTGGGACGCTTGCAAAAGCAGCTTGTCCTGATCCAAAAGCGTATTTTTAATACTCCGCTCAGCACATTATTTGGGTAGGACATTTTCACATACATGAGTTTTTTTTTTTCAGTGTTTAGATCGGAATGGCAGTGATTTTGAAGATGTCCACTTTTAAGACCAGTTTTACAAAGTGTGTTTTCTGTCTGCAAAATGAAGGATACAAGTACAACAGAACTTTTGAAGAGACTTCCCTCAAGCAAGCAGTCATCTCCTTCTGCAAGTCTGTCAAGGTTAGATAGGGGGTCACGGCACAACTGAGTTATTATACTGCTTTTTATATGCTTGTATGATTGAAGAAAAATGGCGACGCATGCCTTATCTTAACGCTACAAGTATTATGACATCACGGTTAATTTTTTTTGTAACTTGAATAACAAGTAAACAATGTGACTTGTTACATTACCTTTAGAGTTCATAAAGGCTTTCGGATGGCAACAGTTTGACTCTGGAACAGATCAATTACATTTCCATTATTTTCTATGAAAAGAAATGGATTTTTAGATCAGAACGAATCGGAAAGCTGACCAGCATTTCCGGAATGGATTGCGTTTAACCTAAGGGTTTCGTTCCACTGCATTTCTTAAGCGTGTTTGTGGACTAACGGTGGAGGTAACAACAAGAAGCAAGATGAGCAAAACGAGACACCAGTTGCAGCGGAAGCCTGCAGTCGGACATTTGAAGGTCTGGAGTGAGAGGAAAATAACAAAAGTCAGAGAATAAAGAAGCCCCGAAAATAAATCAAAACCCAAGAAACTCCAGAAAGGTAATTCAGTGACCTAGATATTATAGCTTCTCTGTCACGCTGTTTCCCGGCGCCTCGTCCAACCATCGTGTTGAGTTAAGACAAGCATTATGCCGGGGAGACTATTTGTTTAGGTGAGGAGCAGCCGCAGAGCTAATATGAGCACAATTTGCTCAGCGGGGTCAGAGGCGCAGAGTGGAGGAAGTAAATGAGGCAGTTGTGCCCCCTCGGGTGCAGCCCCCTGCCTCATACATCACTGGATGTTTTATTCAATACAGCCAGGAAGGCTCCGTGGCAGGTGCCCTGCGTGGCTGGGGTGGGGGGCGGGGGAGGGGCTGGGGGCATATTACATTCGGCAAGCTGCTTGTCGACGGGAGACACACAGACCCGCTCCAGTCGTACTGCGAGGATAATGTCCGAAGGTGTGAGAAGCCTTTTTTTTCACTGCATTAAGTCATATCACGCACACTTTATGAGGAACACTTGCACAAACTAATCATGCAACACATCTACAGTGCAGTTAAACGCCACCACAAATGCGACATTGGCCACGAGCATACTGTGGATTTCGTTAAGCGTGCGGCGCAGGTGGACCTGGTGAAGTGCTCGCAGCGTGCGCGTGCGCGTGCGCGTGCTGGAGCGCAGGAATCTCAAAATGCTCAGGAGCCGAGAGAGCCTCAGAGGTCTTCGTCACTAGTCACATTCGAAAGGACAATAAGGACGCATTGGAGATCTATTCGCCCGTGTTTGCGTAGAAGGCTGTGCGCGTGCGCTTGGGCGCGCGCGCACGCACGCACGCAGGAAGATGCTCCCCATCATCCTTGGGAGCGAAAAGTTTTAGTTGGACGCTCACATCTGCAGTCCAAATGCGGGGAGGCGATAAAGGCACAGCGTGAACACTCCGGGTCGATGGCAGCACACATTTTGCAGTGCGAGCGTGGCGCGTTTGGATCGGAACCCGAGCGGATCGGTACCGGCCTCGGAGTCGTTCCGTCACATTTCAGACTGGCTCCTGGAGCCATCCGATTTACGACACTTAATCATTTATTATTATTATTATTATCATTGTGGTGGCAAAAGGGGGAGCCCTCGAGGCATGATTTAAGATTAAGAATATAAATGAAATATATTTACCATAAATTGTTGCGCCGTGCAGACTACAGCTGCATGCAGACGGAAAACATTGAGCGAGCAAGCTGTGTGCTCCCAATTAGAAATGCTTCATTTCTTTTTTTGCTCAAATCCAGCAGCGTCGATGTCAAACGGAGATGAAGTTTATCCTCCTCCTCTTCTTCCTCCTCCACGACCCGTTGCGATTTAAATCCCACTCTTGACAAGCTTTTTGAACATTTCTCGGATCGTCTGCCAATTTTTTTGCTGTGTTTTTCTTGTTTTGTTTGGGGGTTTTTTTCAACGGAGGGCAAACGGTGCACAAACAGGTCCTCGACGGAACAATTGCGCAGCGCAAAGTGCGCTTCGGGCTGTCGACGTTTCGCGAGGAAAAAGGTCCCTGGGTCGCGTTTAAATTTCTCTCGCCGTTATCTCCACACAACGAGGCAGTTAGTGGAAAGACTGGCTGCTTGATTTGACGCGATATGCAGTATTCCGGCAATTCCAAGAGAATGATCCCAGCTCGTTACGCGTCGGTTTCAAGTGGTCTAAAAATGATTTATTCAAATGTGAGCATACAATCGAGGCAATCCCGTGCGAACGGCGCAATGACGCAACGCACAATCGAGACTGAAAAAAGATTATAATAAAAGGAGACTCTTCGAGCGCTGGTGGGAAAAGGAAAACGAAATCCCGGTGATCCGTCTCCGCTCGCTCCGTCACTTTCTCCCCTCGAAGATGTTTTTTGCCTCCACATCCAGCCGCTGGACGTCCAGCCGCTCTCGGGCACTGACCTCACCCCGTGCTGCTTCTCTTTGGTGCGTGAAACCCATCAAGTGGAGGGGGGGGGGGAGCCAATACAAAAAAAAAAAAAAAAAAAAAAAAAAAAAAAAAATTGGATTTGGACCAAAGGGCTGGCAGCTCCGGGATGCTGCGATCCTGCCCTGGTGCCGAGCTGCTGAGACTGACAATAACCCGGAACGCTGCAGCCCGTCAGGCTGCACAGACCGCCCACCGACCAATCAGCGAAGCCGGCCAACACAAACATTCCCACGGCTCGGCCAATCAACGATAATTGACGGCTGTTACCATAGAGATGCATGGCGTCCGAGCGTCTGAAACCACGTTTACTGGCGTAAAAAAAAAAAAAAAAAAAAAATTTTTTAAAAATGTGATGCGTCTAATATTAAGTGGTGTGGCAGAATGCAGATTTAGATCTTTAATCACAATTTTAGAGCTTCATCCATCATTCAGCAACACTTAAGGTTAACTGTGACATCGTTTATTGGGGACAACTCAAATCTGACCGAAAACATAGAAATAAAGGACTCCTATGCAACCGCAACCACAACCACAAAGCAGCGAAAGCCGACTGACCAAGACGTGAAACTAACTCGTTTTAAACTCAAATAGCCTTTTTTTTTTTTTTTTTTTTTGCACATAGGTGATTAGGATGAGATATATTTTTAAACATTCTGATTTATTGACCTCGAATACAAGTCCTGCGCATTGGGCCTTTACGAAGATTGTTACTATTATTGGCGTATTCATCATTTAACAATGTTTCGGCTATTATTGTGGTGGCAGTGGTCTAAATTTGTATTCGCATCATATTGCTCTCTGCCAGCCTTTACGGGGCCCTGAGCAGAATTTGTTCTGGGGCCGCTCTCCCAACATGTTTACATATTGAATGTGTTTATAAACAATTCTCGTGCTTTTTGTGGGACCCTCAATGGCCACTGGGTCCCAAGGAGTGGCGTAGTTTGCTTTTGCCTCTACGGTTTTCTTTCTATACAAGTAAAGTACATTGAAAAAACTGAGCACCGATATTGTTATAAATAGGAGTATAGTGGTTTGAAAATGTGTTGAAGTCAATGAGTCGTGTAATATATGGGAATAATTCTCTTGAATGAATTCTAATTTCCACCCCTCAGGTCAGTTTGGTGGCCATCCAGGCCACCCGGGGTGAGGTGCTTGGCTGAGCGGTTCAGGAGGTCATCCAGGACGCCAAGCATCAGGGTCTTTACAGGGCCATTCAGGCGGATGGCCACGGTGTCGAAGCCAATGGTAATGCAGGGGCCAGGCAATAGGGTTGGGTGGCGGCCGCTGGACGAGCGCCGCGGGGACGGGTGGCGGCCGCTGGACGAGCGCCGAGGAGCGGGAGCCTGGCGCGGCTGCCGAGGAGCAGGAACGGGAGCCTGGCGCGGCTGCCGAGGAGCAGGAACGGGGCCTGCAGTCGCTTCCTCAGCCTGCCGCAACTGAGGTTTGGGAGTAGAGGGTACGGGAGTGGAAGAGTGCACAAGGTCTCGGGAAGGTGAACTCTGAAAAAAGGTTGGTACCTGTGCGACGCAGCAGAGACTTTGTGCGTGGTCATGTGACTGCCATGATGAGTTTGATTAGTCCATCAGTGAATGTAACAATAGCATTTAAAAAGCACGTTGCATTCAAACTATTCGGACAAGTACAGTTTATCCCAAAAGTTACTAAACTAAATGTAAGGGGCTAACTTTAGCTTGTTACTACCCACCTCTGATTTAAAGGTGCAAAATAATGTGATATTGTTTGATGCGGTGGAGGTTCAAAGCAACACGATGCAGTTTTATAAACTAAATTCCATCCTACTTTGGGAATTACTTCCAAAAGTGTGACAAAACTACGACTTCACTTAAATTTGCAAAGTTCCATCACACACACCTCCGTCCGAGAAAAATGTCACAAGCGGCCTTCGATGCTTTTTATCTTCATCGTCTCCCTCTTGTCGACACTGCACTGGGCCGCAGACACCCAGGGGGGAAGGACAAGCAATCACACATCATGGCCTCATAATAAGCTGACGCTGGGAAGTGGGTGATGCAGCACTCAGCTTATGCCAGCGCTGATAAGAGCCTGAAAGTATTACCTCGGTCTGGCAGCCCGCTCCAAGAAATCCATTGTGAGCCAGGTCATCAATTCTGCCCTATCTGATTGCTCCCCAATGCCGGGTATAGATGCATGTCGACATGCTGGCCTCTCTGCCTTTGAAATTGTCTTTATGACTTGCACTTTCATGTAAAAGCAGAACCTCTTAGGAGAGTACTTACACATGTTGCACATGGTCATGGTATTTTACGAGAAAAAGTCAAACATGAAAGGTGGGAACATTTCCAGAACAATAGAGTGCCCACGTCCATGCCGTATTAGCTTCAATCCTGTCTACGCCCTCCTTGCTGCTGAGCGTATAGCCAAGCCCGTGGATTCCAGTCCTGTTACATATAGTGTGAGGCTTTACCGTAAATCAAACACATGAACAATCAATAGAAAACGAGCCAATCAAGGGCAGGCGCCGCTGCGAGCCAGGCATGAAGACAAACAAGTCATTTGATTAGCTGATAAGCAGATGACTCAACAAACATTCAAGGCATGCGTACGATGGTTTGATTAGCGCACGCCCAATACAAAGAAGATTGGACACAAATTCGCTGTGAAAACACTCAGCTGTTCCAATCCCCCAAGGCGGCATGAGGGCACATAAAAACAATGAATTATTTATGGGGGAGACGAGCGAAACATCACAGTGGATAATTTACTGTGGGCTATATTATAAATGGAGCTTTCAAAATAATATATCTGAGCGCGTGCATTTCCCAGATATCATTGCTGGTGACACGCCGCAGAGCCTGCAGATTGGATGTGAAATTGTAATTGATAGCGATGAGCTTTTCATTAAAACAACAACATGAGAGCAATCCCAACACTAATTGGGCCTCCTTCTCTCATGTGATCAAAGCATCACTGCTTTGTCGCTGTTAAGGTATCAAAATGAAAGCGCTTCCAATCAAGGCAGGATTGGGCATGCCTCTATTAAAAACAGAGCTCACAATAAATCCATTCAATACATCCACTCTAGCCTCTGTTTGAACAGTGCATCTCATAAATAAAGCTCTTTTACACCCCATCCAGAGCTAACATTAGCGTCTGGCTTGGAACTGCCTGCCTAGTGTTGTTCAAATGTGTTCCTGAAAGTGAACTCGCTTTAAATGAGCAAACTTTCCACACAGCGAAGTAACAGGGGGGAAAAAAATCAATGGCAACAGAGGCATGGAAAAAAGAGATAGCATTGATTTATCTGCCATTGATTGTCGAGGATCGCTGCATTGTGCCCCGCGGGCGAAGTGCGTGCTGTCTGCCAAGGGGATGAATCTGTAAAGGTGTCAGGTGGTTAGAGGACACAAGAGGTTGGAGGCTGAGCTTAGGGCACCCACGGGTGGCAGGCAAGGAAAAGTCGCCTGGAGTGGGAGCAAGGGCAAGGGGGATCAAGCAGAATACGACTCGATAAGACGGTATATGGGCATGGGTGACAACACCTCCATGCAGGATTCAATCTTCATGACGTTCCCTTAAATGTCTTTGAAGAAAGTAAGTTGAGTCTTTCAACATTGAGAAAAGAGTCAGAAACAAAAAGAGGAACACTTTAACAAAGTCTGCTCTCTTATAGTACCTGTAATAGTTCCTCACACATTAGAGAGGAAACATGACAAAGCAGCTTCAGATATGACAGATATGAGGTTGTTTATATGGCTGGAGGAGGTCTTCATTATGATAAATTCCATTTTGGAGTTATTTAGTTGAAGAAAGTTTTCTCACATCAATTTCCATGTCTTGGATAGGCAAGTTAATATGTGGGCGGGATCAAGATTGTACTGTTTCAGAGTTTGGTGTCATCTGCATAGCAGTCAATACCAAAAAAAAAAAAATCTTTCCTAAGGGAAGCATTCAGATGATGAATAAGCAGGGATCTAAAGTGGACCCCTGGGGGACCCCAACAGAGCGGGGAGCAAGGGAGGAGGAGGCTTCACCTAACCTTAACCAGAAAGGTTGATTTTACAGATACGATTTAAACCAGGGTGCCACGGTGACCAACTGGTAAGCACATCTGCCTCACAGTTCTGAGGACCCGAGTTCAAATCCGGCCTCGCCTGTGTGGAGTTTGCATGTTCTCCCCGTGCCTGTGTGGGTTTTTTCCGGGTACTCCAGTTTCCTTCCACATCCCCAAAACATGCATGGTAGGTTGATTGAAGACTCTAAATTGTCCGTAGATGTGAATGTGAGTGTGAATGGTTGTTTGTTTGTGTGTGCCTTGCAATTGGCTAGCGACCGGTTCAGGGTGTACCCCGCCTCTCACCCAACGATAGCTGGGATAGGCTCTAGCACGCCCGCGACCCTAGTGAGGATGGATGGATGGATTTAAACCAGGCCAATGCCACATCACTGACACCAGTACTGTGTCACTGGCTTTGGTCAATTGTTGGTTATTGACTTTTACAAATGCTGGCTGTTGGGTTTTGTGGCATTAACTAATTTGATAGCATATTGGGTTTTGTGGCATCAACTATTTATATACCATATTTGGTTATGCCAAATTTCTGAAACATAAAATATATTATCTGTTATCTCATCTGTATCAGCCACAATAGGGCAAGAAATTATCGATGATTGGTATCAACTGAAAAAGTAGTAATTGTGCATTACTACTTATGATATTAGGT
The DNA here is from genome assembly GCF_024500275.1 of Phycodurus eques. Classification (NCBI taxonomy): domain Eukaryota; kingdom Metazoa; phylum Chordata; class Actinopteri; order Syngnathiformes; family Syngnathidae; genus Phycodurus; species Phycodurus eques. The sequence continues at coordinate 5,115,281 of NC_084527.1, forward strand.
GGCTACATGTCAGCATCACATATTTAACACAAGAGCCTTATTTTAAATGTTCTACTAAGTATAATTTGAGTTTGTTCAGTGTGGAGTGAGAGGCAGTTGGCTAAAAGAAGACTAAGCATGGATAAATCCTTCTGTTGCAAGCTTGACAAGAAACGTATATTTTGTAATACTTTATGTCTGGCTTGGCTAATAGATGTGCCTCCGATGCGGAGACTTCCTACTGACAGCCAGATGTTGATACGAGGGGAAGCCAGGACAGAGATCAGCGACCAGAGCAGCCACGGAGGCCCAGTTGAAGAAATACTCCTTCACTTACATAAACTGAAGTCTTTACAACATCCTTCGACCTCTTGTGCGTGCCTGTTGGAAATCTTAAATCTTAGCCGACACCAGCGGGGATTTGTGCTGCAATCCTGCTTTGTTCCAAGACATCCTCTTACCAAATAGTATTGCCACACCAGCATAAATGATAGCTACCGAAAGTAGCATTTCCCGGTAGGGTTTGTAAGGACATCAGTTCTGGGAATCATCATAGCGATGGTTGACACTGTCAGAATAATAAGAAGTGAAAACAAGTTGTGGTTTCAGGTTCAATGGTATTTTGTTTAAAAATAAAAATGAAAAAACGTTTGAGCATGATTAGCAGTCTCAGACATATGCTCATTTGGGTAAAAAACTCATTTGAAAAGTGGCGTTTAAAACAAGGATCAAATGATAGTGTTCCTATTTCTTATGTTATTAGATGATTTCTTTTTGCAGCTCCAAATAAAGAGGGCTGCCAAAAGTTACAGTGATTTACTGTACGCTATCCCCCACTGACTCATACTTTATTGCTACGTATCAACATAATTTTGGGGGAAATTTCTTATTTCACTTTTGGATTATGTGTTTTCATAGGACAGGGTTTTAGGGTCTTTTGTCCACGTTTTCTTCAAAACACATTTAAGTTTCCTCTTACTCACGACATTCACTGGCATTTCACACAAATGAAAAGCTGCACTGAGCATAGTCATCTTCTTTTGAGAAGCCTGCAAATTGTGTTAATTGCTTTGCAAACTTGTTTTCTTTCAAGGTCCACAATGTGGGCCTGTCTGAAGGTTGCTGTTGTTGTTTTCTTTTAATATTTTTTTGGGTCTCGTTTACTCTTCAAAAGCATCGATAGTTTTCTGTGTGACCAGTCTGAGATGAGATGTCTTCATGATACGGCGCCTGCAGCCTCAACAGATTCTCGCAGGAAGCCGTGAGCAAACGCGTGCACTCGAGTGACAGTTGAGGCTGTGTGTTGGACTTTGTGTTTGAAGTGTGTTCTTTAAGGAAGTTGCAGCAATTGCTGTTCACTCGAAATATAATTATAGTATGTTTTATTATGTAACCTGTGTGCACTGCAGAAGTGGAGAATGTTTATGACATTGTATTGATTAATTTTATTATACTGACGTTTTACAGTAGTATCAGCGCTGGTGCTTTGTGAAAGACCTCACTTGAGAAATTATTTGTGAAATATGCACCCTGACAAGATTATTTCCAGAATTTAAATGAAAACCAGATACCTCAGACAAAGCCTACAGCTGACCGAAGATGAAATGTGGTTTATCTCACCTTGTCAGGTCATATGTCTCCATTACAAGGAAGCGGAACCGCGCCAGTGTGGTGAGGTCATACACAGTGTCACAGCACTCACACCTGGGACTGTTAAATCTCATTGGCGCTCTTGCTCATTGTAAAAAAAAAAATAAAATTAGACACTCTGGAGATGTGAATGCATTTGCTACATGCAATAAGGGAAGTTATATTTCAGAACCTGGAAGAGGTTTTAGCTGCCCATTCGAAAATCTTACAATCACAACTCAGGAGAAAAGTGGCACGACTCTCGAGAAAATCACACACACACACACACACACACACGCACACACACACACACACACACACACACACACACAGAGCAGCTGTTTGAGGCAGGTCTGCCAAGAACACATAACCTGCTCGTGTTGCTTGAGAGCTTCACAAGTTGGCGAGTCAGCTTGGAACTGGTGCGTGTGACAGGTGAAGGTCCGATGAATGCGCTCAGAGAGCACCTTATTACATTAAAGACATCAAAGGCAGGCGTTGAAAGATCTGGCTCCGGCACCCTAGTACTAACAAACGTTGTTGTTTTTTTTGTTTTTGTTTTTTTAATTTGCCTTTGTGTTTTGCTGTGCCGCACCTTAAAAAAAACGCCTGAGTCTTGTTCATCATCGTACATCCACTGGCCATAACATTAGGTACACCTGCGCAATCCATTGAGATCCAACAGAAAAACTGTATGGAAAAGAAAAAAAAAAGAGTCATATTAGTTCAACAGTATAAGGAGCCTTGGAAATGAGATGAGTCAGCAAGGGTCAATTAAAAGGATAGAAATGCCGAATAATAATAATAATCACATTTATATATACACACATAAAAGGGTAGATACAATAGGCTTGAAGTATGTAATACAAAGATTTCCACATGCGTAGAGGGTTGAGGGACGCAATTGGCTTTGTGCAATGTGTTACACCGCAAATGATTTGGCGGAGCAAGTCAGTGTTGGTGTTGAAACAACACAGAAAAAAAGAAATTGTGAAAAGCTTAATCCTTATTCATGAGCTGACACGTCCAGTAAGTAAAACATTTTTGGTTCATAAAAAAGTTTGAAGAAGCACTCCCAAGGTCAACCTTTCTTGAAAGCTTTCATTGAAATAATTACCATTCTGTGAGCATATTTTATTTTGTTAAACTCCGAAAGTGATGTTGGAGTCAGTCCAATGTCACAGCTTGCATTAATCTTAGCTTTTAAGCATTACTTTTATTTCTAAGTACTTATGACTGCAAAATAATAGGTAAATGTTTTTAAATGGCCTGACATTTGGATTAAAAAAAAAAAAAAAGAACAAAGTTTCACATTATAGATGGCAAGTTGTAGGTAACAACTAACACTTTAACATGCTCTAGCAAGCTACAGAAAAGGTATGCATTTATTCTTTAATTTCTCAAGCTTCTTCACTGAAACTGGGAAGCAGCTACTGTCACTTTATACACGTTTCTCACTAAGTCGGACTGCGCTGGACGGAGGGACCCCAGCATCCTCTTGAGCTCGGCTCGGCCTCAATTGTTCACCTCCGCTCGCAAGTGATCGCGTTCCCTCAGTTCTGACAGCTCCCTAGAGCCGACTGGGATTTCAGAACTCCCTCCTTTCGTCCCCAAAACACATTCTCGCACACCTACGCATGTGCACACACACACGCTCTTCTGATCTTTTTCTAAAAAGGACGACGGATGGGGGTGAAAGGCGGGACAAAAGCTGTCAAAGCAAAGAAAGGAACAGGTTTGAGGATATCTGTCAGAATGCTTCGGACAATGGGATACTTTGTCCCTGGTTTCATTATTGGGCCGTGTTTAATTGGAAACAGACAGCTAATCACATTAGCGGCAACCTCTCCACAACTCTCCAGCATCGTTGTCTCCCTGAGGCAATCACCATGAAGACTCTTGTCTCATTGAGTGCTTGGTCTGCAAACTTAAGTCCTTACAAATTGCCTTTGATGCAAGTGAACTTCAAGCAAAAATGACTGCAAAGTAAATGTGCCATCAGCAGAAAGACTTTGGCAAGCATAAACCTGATGATGAAAGGGACAATCGTACATATAAGAATATATATGGATATACATTCCTGGGAATGTACAGATTTGGACATGTTTCTCAAAGCTTATTGGCACGGATGTTTTCAGTCCTCTAAGTAAAGGTAAAATGTTCATCCAACCATGTTCCAAGTTTCAACATTTCCGAATAGATTCTTTTGGGTCAATACCAGATGGATTTGAGAAACAAAACGTCTGCCATGCCAAATTAAATAAGTGGAAAACCGGCTGTGAATGCGTTGCTTTTGCAATTTAAAACTATGCGGACAATCTTTTTTTCATGACAGTGTGTTCAGGACATGCAACAAATGTCTGTAATCAACAAAGTAGCAGACAGTGGTGGGAAGTAATGACCTTAAGTACAAATATTTTGTTTCTGAAATTAAGCAGATTTTTCAGGTATCAGACAATACTTTGGTGTTTATTTTTCTGAAGACTTAATTTTTACTCCCAACATCTGAAGAAATTCTCTATGTTCTACTCATTGCTTCGTTCAAATAGGCTCATTCCTTTTTTTGTGTCGTGAGAAATCATGAACATGATCAGTATCTATACATGGATCAACATCATTAATCATCAACAATAATATGTAGTTAAAAGGTCATTTCGGAAGTACTGCTAGCCTTTCGCATTAATCATTAGCCAAGAAGTTGCTCTCAGTATCAAAAAGGTTGGTGACCCCTGGCCAGCCTTAGGTGGTCTTTATCTCAAACTTCAATAGTCTTGTTGCTCACCAAGGGTCAGTCTCTAAACTCTAAAGACACACATAAACGTTAAAAACGTTAAAAAGATGTTGAAAACAAACACGAGCGAAATAATTGACTACTTCACCTGTGCTTGTATTGTACTTGAGAATATTTTGCAAGTGACCTCGCTACCGCACTCCTTGTTGGTAAAATACTTTCACACGCTGGTAGCATAGTACGGCCTACGCAGTACTGCGCCGAGTGTTTATGACACAACGTCGTAAAGCGACGTAAAGACGTGCCGTGATGTTGCTGTGTGTTGTGACCGACACCTTCGATGATGAATGAAGTTCTCGTTAGCACACGGGTGCTGTTTGTGCATTATTGGACGTAACATTTTGGCTGTGGAGGTGAAGCTTCACTTAGTGCCGCTGTCCTCGTTCCTCGCCGCTCGGCCCACTGCCGCGCGTATGAATTTTTTAACACTAGCGACGCGATGCTCACCGCGATGCTCACCCGCAACCGGCTTATTTTTTTCCAACTCGCATACCTGCGAAGACTTTGGAAGACTGTGTCGGCTAATCCTGGCAGTTGATGTCACTCTTCGTGAACCTGCTAACCAACATAAACGGACAGATAAACAAAAACACAGTGCTGCATGAGTTTTCACTGTTATATTCTGTTTTTTGTTTTGATTTGCTATGGAAGTGTTCTTTCACGCCACATTAAAAAAATGGTTTGGCTTAAAGTTCATGTTGACTTACTTCCTATGTCGTATTTTGCTAATTGTCGAAACTAATGCCCACCGCAATATGGTTGGATGAACAAAACACACGTAGACGCTCCACGATTTCTTTTCCCAATTCTGCTCAGTTAAACTTTGGTGGAGGCGTCGACTCTTCCGAGTGCTGTTGTAGGAATCCAAATGTTCTTGAACATGTCTGCTTTTAGTTAAGATTTGCATAAAACCAAAGGTGAAGGTGAAGATGCATTATAATAAAACCTTGACCTCAAGATTGCAGTGCGCACGCTCCCTTCACTTCTTCCAGCTGTTCCGTCTCACACTTTCCTCCTGACTCATTTCTGCCTTTCTCTACAATTGCTTCTAACCTTTGACTCCACGCACTACTCTTAATCCTTTTTTTGATTCAAGGAAGGATGTTGGCTGAATTATTCAGTATTCATATTTCCATCTTCATCATCCCTCCACACTCAACTCTGACACCCCCCCCACCCCCCCCAAAAAAAACTGCCTTTCTTTCCCTCGATGCATTACTGCCCCATCTTCTTTGAGACCTTGCCAATCTATTAATCTAACTTGCCATTTACTGCCTTTTCTCTGCAGCTCTGTTAAAGGTTGGCTGCCTCTCCTCTCTCTCAGTCTGCCACTCAGTCTTTGTGTGCAAATCCCACATCTTACTCCCCCAGACTGAAATATTCAATTTGGATGCCATTTGTTTCACAGTTGGCAATATGGGATATGTGCACTGCCCTTTGTATAAACTGGGGTTATAATCACCAAATGCACTCACCCTTCACCCGGACGAGTGTTCATTTTGACCTCTCATGAAATGCATTTAGTTTTCACATTTATGGTACTTACCGGATTTACACTGAAATAGTGCATGTACAGTATACATTAAAATGAATTCTAGCCACCTTTGATCTTTCATTTTTATGTAGATAATGTTAAGGGAAACACATTAAGTATTTTGGAAAATGAGGGTCCTGTTTTGAAGACCCACTCGAGAATTACGGCAATTGAAGACAGATGACAATTTGTCAATTATCTCATAATTATTGTAGTGTGATATTATCGTTATCTTGAGTAAATATTTTGAGGATATCGTTAGTATATTAAAGTGACTTTCAGCTTGTCATGAGATATTAATTAATCCTCTTATATAATGTAAATTGTTGGTGTTAATCTCATTAGCATAAGACGGGGGCACTCAGTAGGCGGCCCCCGGGTGGCATCCGGCCTGCTTGGCTGCCTATTTGTGGCCCCCAAACTGTTGCTGCCCTTTCCAAGATCGGTCGAGATAAGTCGTTCTCATAGTCTAGAATGGCCGCCGGCCACACTTCACTTCGCACAGCTCGGTGCGCAGTCGACCAGCCCATTTGTTGTGTATGTGAGGCCTGGGGCGCCTACCACAATGCAGGTGCGCTTCGGCTGAAAAATGTTTTCCTTTACGATGTGTTGTGGTCGGGTCAGCACGTTTAGACCCGGACTTGTCTCCTTGCAAACAACACACAGACAGCCTGTAAGCACGGCCCCAAAGTCATTCATTGTTAGGGGAAATATGTTCATCGCTATAATTTAGGTGCCTTAAGCATGTGTTACTTTTGTGTCCATTGGTATATTTGTTATTAAAGGAACCAATTCCGGTGGCTTGTGTATGGGCAGCGATGCAACGGTGACCGGCTGGAAGCAAAGGGCTGCAGCTCAGTCAGTAGCACGTATGCCCGATTATCAATTTCGTTCGACTGTGTTCGTTTTTTTGTTTTTTTTATACAAACATTTATTGTAATTATGGTTTCACTAATGTATTAGGTTAGTATTAGAGACTACTGCATTGCCTGAGGTACAAAATCTGGTTTCGCCGGTGACATAGGAATGAAACTCCATCGTATACCGAGGACCTCCTGTAATTATAAGGCGTACCTTTGTGCACCTGCTCAATGTCTATTTAACGTCATTAGATGATTGCAACAAACTTCAATGCTCATGTTGCAGATGTTTCAACGATGACTCACAAAGTACATCATTTTGTTTGGCCACAGAGTCGAAAATGAATTCAAACATGCTGATCCCTGCAAAATACAATCGCCAACAGTTGACTTAATGCACCATTACCACAGCGAAGACTCTTTCTTGCACAGCTAGACTTCAAATATGAATCGATGATGGCGGCTCTTTCTGATCCCAGTAATGCACTCCATTAACTTAGCTCTAACAAACATTCATGCTTTTGGGCCCATCTAATCTCTGATGGAACACTTTCCAAGTCCTCAAGTAACACCTCCGGTCCAACTGCAAATGGCGACAATCCGTTGCCCAGGGAACAAACTTGTTCATGGGCTCTGTCACGCAAATCCATCTAAAAATGCCCCCAAAAATATGCAAATAAATCAATCAATCAAGGAAGCAGTTCAAGCCACTTTCCACACCTGACTGTGACAGGATTCTGTTAAGGTAGAGAGCACTGGAACACTCTTTTCATTGGAGAGAAGGTCACCACGATCCAGAAGACATTAGAAGAAAAACTAGTTTGCATTACAAAAAACAAAACCCGAAAAAACCCCAACAACAACTCTTTGTTCTTGTATCTAGAAGAATTGATGGAAAGAGGAAAAAGGGGAATGACTCGTCTGGCAAATTAAATCTATTCGAGCTTGTGCGTACCCAGAGACCCTCGCATGGGCATTTTCTCCTCGGTGGCTTTAGAACACCCTTCCTCCTCCTAATGGAAGGGAAGCAGAACAGATGGGACACAAATTGCACTTTCATACACCTCAAGGTTCAAGGCAATTTCCCCTCTGCGCCTGTGAAGTTCTCGGATTGCCTCTCCATCCTGTGAGCCTTTCACTAATCAAAGGGGTTTGGGTTTGTTCAGCGCCCCGACTTGTACACTCACGCACTCGGACACGGACGCACGCGCACACACAAAAGCACACACGACACGTGAATGCAACCACATACCCATAAAAGCACTTTTCGCACTTGCCGCCCCTCGTGTTTTGACTAGTCATCTATGGGAATCATTTTAATGACGATGGTGATACCATCAAAGTCGCTACTTCAAAAAACAGAGAAATGATGGATGTTATACACAAATCTGATGTTTGCTCTTCAAGGCGCACGTACATTATGATGTGCTTCATTAAGTAGGTAATTTTCTGTAATAATATTATACGCTATCGTTACTCATGCAAACAATGTGGCAGCTACAGCGATAGTACCACGATACAGCCGTATAAACATGTATGAAACATCATTTCACTGAATTTCTTTTATATTCTTGCACTTTACGCTAACAAGAAATAAACAAAATTAAATCATTGAATATAAAACATTTTTCATAACATACCCAAAACAAACCTAATTAGTGTTATGAAATACAAATGTACTGTATTTTATACAAAAATACAACAGTTACTAAACAGATTTAGCAACACGATGCTATATGTGTGCATTTAGTGTTTTATCATTTTTAATCAGACATACTGAAAGTTTCAGAATACATAGTGAAACGAATAATTAGGCGTTGGGTTTACGTTTTTCTTCAGGTGGAAAAAATGTTCTCTTTCATATCAATGAAAAACATTATTGGGGGCAAAGAAGAATTTAACAAATATATTTTTATTCACAATGCCAAACGCTACTGTACCACAAAGAGATACTGACTACAAAACGTGAGGTGCTGTCAGTTTGTGGACCTCAGCAAAGCTCCACTAATTAATGCAAAGTCACATTTTGTATTATAAGGTAATTAAATATGGAACGTAAAAAAAAGTGGTTGTTTAATGTTGACAGTACATGGAGTAAAAAAAATGTTTTTTTTAAAAAAAAAGTCAACATTCTCATGAAGTGCGAAGCTGCTCGTTTTCATCGGGCAGCGACCACATCAATATTTGACTCTTGCGTATCAAAAGTGCTGTGCAAAATGATCAAAATGTTAATTTATTCAAGCAGTGTCAGAAGCTATTTGCTGTCATAGCAGCCTAGGTGCAGAAGCTGCTGTGGAAGTGATAAAATACCTCCAGCAATATTGGTTACAGCTCCATTAACAAACAAACATTAGGGCCCATTTGACTAAATACTGCTCACAGAGAATATGGTGATCAATCACCATAGCAACCATGTCCATTAATTAATATTGCACTTGGAGATTTAGACAGATGATGATTATTATGGAGTGTGCGCAATTTTGTGAGAGGGGAAGGGGGCTTGTATGCAGGGTTACCACAGTGCACCATCTTTCATTTCTGGCCTTTGTCCCACGCCAAGAGAAATTGCCTTGCTCTGCATACCAACCGCGTGGTTAACTGTGTCCCCAAAGCAATTACAGACAATTGTGAAGCTAGTTAGCAATTAGGGGATTAAATATAATGAGTCTGCCGTTGCCATGGCGATTGAATTTTTCAATAATACTTGTCAGAATGAAGAGCCCTTTTAAAAAAAAAAAAAAGAGAGAGAGAGTTTAACAGATGGAGGTAGATACAAGTCCAGTCCATTTACTGCTATCATTAGTTGGTTATTGAAAGCAATTAGTACTTTTCATGCGCACTGTAAAATGGGGGGAAAGCAAGTGGGCGGGGGGGGGGGGGACCATTGTAGATTAACCTGCAAAAATCAATGTAACTGCAAAGCTCAGCATGAAATGCAGCCCGTTTATGGCTAAGAACAGCTGCTCCGGGTGGCTTGAAAACAACCACAAACTCATTTTCAAGGTCTCCACCTGCTCTATTGTGTTTTGGATTTTATTTTAAACAAGTTGTGTGCACTTAGCTGAAATGCTCTCCCCTCAACTGGCAGCTGCGGTTGTTTGTTCAGTCATATGCATACTGCACATATACTGTACATTACCATCTGTGCTTTTTGTCCCTTCAGGGCCAGAGCTGACATATTACAGTGAGAAGACTCATATTGAGTTGGATAATGGATTCCAAACTACAGCATTTCATATCCTGTGTAATTTGATCGCTATTTAGTCTGGATATCTGATGCCCGCTCCTATCCCTTTATGAAAGTGAGTGTGCAAACGGGGCCTGAATCCAAAAATGATTTATGGCAGATTCATGAAGAGAGGCCAAGGGGAGAGAAACAGATTAGGTAGAAATCTGGAGAGATAAAGATGAGACGTCTGTCTGCCGCTGAGGGCAGCGAGACAAGTGCCGTCTATATCAAGCTCAGGGAAATGTGCTCAGGGCCCTGACAGACGGCATAGAACCGTCTCAGAGCTGACATAGACATCATCTTTCTTTTCTTCTCCTTGGGCAAGGGGAGAACTGTGACCTTGCCAATTATAAAGTCTTTAGGGTGGCCTCGTACTTCATTTAGCTTCATAGCGCATACTTAGACTTCAACAAACATGTCGTCTTATGGTATACAGTTGTGTTCAGAAATGTAATTTTGGTCACGTAAGGAGGAGAGCACGATTCCAGTGTCGGGAACTCAACTCGCTGAACACCAAAGTGCCTCCATTCAAAGCATCATTCAGTTTGTTTTCTTCGAGTCCTATCACCATTACATCACCCTGAGCCCCAAGTCAAGCACACTTTGACATCCTATCACAGCGATGTTTTTTCTTTCTTTCTCTGAAGCAGCGTTTGTGCTGACAAGTGGAGAGAAAACCCGAGCTGATTCAGCCCATTTCTCCAGTTTTCAGTTTCCATCTCCCTTTCATTTCTCCCCTCCTCTCAGGTACGATGACCGCCAGCCGCAATGCCGGTCAGTGTGAGGCCGTCCGCAGTAGAGCAGAGTGCTGGAAGTTCTGTGTCATTACGCCTGAACACCCCCCCCGCTGCGGCGGAGGGACTGCTAGGGAGAGCGGTGAGCTTTTAATGCCCGCGCACAATAGGGCACATCTAGCCCAGACAGGTACCATATTTACACTGAGCCCAGGCTCTCCCTGAGCCTTACGACGGAGCAGGCGGAATGATCACCTCTCGCCTTGCAGCCGAGGATCCATAATTCATGAAGAAAGGTGGATGGGGTGCAAACAGGGCATGCTTGCAGGGAGGTGGGGGGCGCCTGAGGAGTGTGTCCTGAGCCCTGTGTGTCTAAGTAATTAAATGGGATTAGCTATGCGCTGCACCCATTTTCACAGAGATTGGCTGGCAATGCCATTATTATTGGAAAGGATCAGAGGGGCTTAAAGGCAGTGGGGAGAAAGGTAACTGAAGAGAAAGGTTTGAGGAGATTTATTAAAAAAAAAAAAGAAATACTAATGTCGGTGGCAGGTTGGAGACAGTCATCTTTTGCGTCCCCTTTTAAGAGGTGAGAGAGGTTGCGGCCGAGCTTCCTGTGGGAGCGAGACACTCACGTCAAAGACTGCACTGCGAGGCTGATGTCCGCGGACCGCACCTCTGCTCTGCCCGAAACATCCGTTTCTAATTTGTTTGACAACGCTCGTGCGGATGGCGCCTGATTTGCAAGAGGTTGCCCGCAGCAGAACTCATTTGAATAAACACACATCCGTGTTATCGGGCGGAAGTGTTTGCAGACAGAAAGAGTGCTGGCAATCTTTCGTCAGTATAGCCAGACACTCTCAGTAGCCAGTTTGGCCATGTGCACCTGGACTGTAATCCTAACACAGCCAACAAGGCAGGTCCAAACGCAATCCTGTACAGTAATCCCAACATTTTATTCCTAATCTGAAAGGAGGCAAAATCCCAGCTAATCAGAGATGATTTCCTTTTTGCCAAAAGAGCTGAGGCAACTTCTTGTTTGTGCCTCCCTTCTTCCCTTTGGCGACAGCAACCCTGGGAGAGATGCAGAAAGCACGTCCCCCAGGAAGAAAAGCTGCCTCGGGCCGCAGAAAGCCTATTTACAACAAGCTGTGCTTGTTACTTTCATCAAAATAGAGCACAGAGCTTTTTCTCCTGCCTTGTTTTTGTGCTTTTGGCAGGAGGTTGTTATTGTAAAGCACCGACTCCATTGTGTTCAGCGGTGTGGTGAAAGTTTAGTCGAGTAGACATGGTCGGCCAAAGAAGCTTTGTTCCGGGAGAGGTCATTGTGGTTTACGGACTTGGGAGGAGGTAACTTTGGGACGAACGAACCCGCTGTCCTCCATCATCTTCAATTAAAGGATCGACGGTCTCTGGCGGGCACGTTTGTCATAATCTATTGGCGATGGCACATTCCGGATATTGAAGGAAAGGACAGAAAATCAATAGGCCGGATTGGTCTGCCGGCCCAGAGGGAGGTCTCCTTACCGGGCTCGCGTGGCTCAGGCTCCATTCTCCTCCATCAAGGCTCCCTTTTTCCTACTGTGTGGGCCATCACTTTGAATCTCGTCAAAGGGTTTTGTTGTAAAAAGGGAAGCCATACAGCCTGATGCTTTTGTAGTCCACTGACCTGCCTTATGCCCTCCAGTCAAATAGGCAATCACAGTCTGTCTGCGGACACGAAATGCTTTTGTTTGCACCGTCCGACATACAACTTCAATGTAGCATACGATGAATGGTTTGCAAAGATACTTCTAGATTTTCATGGAATCAAGAATTATTCAAGAATGCTTATTATTTTGGTTGTGGAACTGCACCCGGCACGCCTCTCTATTTGTTTACAGTATCTCCAGTGTCTGTCTGTCTGTCTGTCTCATAATATCGAGCTAGTATAATGTCGCACTGAATTTGGTAAAACTGAATAAATGTTGAGCTCACGTCTCTTTTGATCCCTGCCATGGTAGAATAGGTTAAAATAAAAAAAAAAGAAAGAAAAAAGGCAACACAGGGGAGGAATCAAGGTCAATGACTTCTTGCCAACTACTCCACTTGTGTAGTATTATCTTTCATGGCCTGTCCACATCAATATACAATCCTGTTTTTCTTCTTTTGACTTCTTTTCAACAGTAGCTATTGATTCTTTGGTCTGTTAGGGATTAATCACACTGGTACTATTAATGGCAACATTCATTTCTGAAAGCTGTACATGGAAAACACACAATTCTCCCACCAGGTGGTAACTCTACAAGCAATCTGATATGACTTTTGTTTGCCTACTCTTTCTTGCTCAAGTATTTTGAACAATGGTGAAAAGGGATATCGCCCAGAGGAGGGGTTCCACCTACGAAATCTATAAAGTCTTCCATCACAACCACCTTCCTGGCTTTACGAGGACATCAATCTGAGGCTGCGCTACTCTGCTGCTCTTCAAAGAACCTTGACAGTGCAAGTTGCCTCTTTGTCATACAAAATTGCAAAGGTTCATCATATAAAGGGAACGAAGGCTATTCAAGAGAGACAAAAGGGCCGGGTTCACCAACATGTTCAGAACAATTTGGTTCCTGGAATGATGATACGTCCTTTTCTCAGCATTCATACCTAAAACTTCAGGATCTTGGGGCTGAAAAAAAAACAAAACAAAAAGTGAGCCGAACGTCTGCCAGAGATGTAAAAGTCACTACTTGCTTCCTGCAACATTTTGTTTTGCCTTCAGTCAGCGTGTGAACCCTTCACCTCACCACCACTATTACAAACACACACACAGCTGCACACTGCGGTGGGCCTGTGGAGTGAAAGCATCTAGCTTGGACTGTATACACTTTTAATTGGCAGTCTGTAGGCACAGGATGAGTGATATGTGCCAAAGTAGCGAGCACAAAGAGCAGATGCACTTAAAAAGCCATCGCTCCTGCAGAATAGCATTGTCTTCGCATTGGCCGTGATGAATGCAGTGCACGGGCGCTCCCCATCCGCCATTATCATCAGATTCATCTCCGTCTGCGCTCTGTGGTCCCACTAAAGTCTGCCGCCGAGTTATTTATGACACGCATGGAAAAGGCTGTTCTTTAACAGGCCTGCCAGTGGTGGGAACAGCACACGGAGCATGAGCTTAGATGAGCCCCTGCATGTTTAGTAAATAAATCAAGTGGCTAAATGAGGGCAGCCAGCGGAAAGAGTAAGACCCCCTCTCCCGTTAATTATGCCCTGGGCTGCAGCTCCTGGACTCTGCAACTAACAGGTCCTGGATGTTGTGATTGTTAAAACAGGCCAGACTGCCCTGTAGGTAGCAGTGCTCGGCTCGGCCGTTTAGATCGGACCCGGGCCATGAATTACGCGCTGTCAATGGAAAGAAGCCAAATAAAACATGTGCAGGATAATCTTCACTAAGGAGGCTCCACTCCAGTCGTTTCCTTTAACAACCTGTCCCCTTTTTGAAAAGATTCACTTCCTAATCACAGATGAGAGATGTGCACATCAAACAGCACCAGCGACTTTGGTCTACACAGCTGCCTTATAAAAGCAAACAAGCTATAAATAAAAGAGAATTTTATAGAGGGGCGTCTGTTGGGCATGTGGGGCTGGAATAGAGAGGGGAAGAATGAAAGGGAGAGCAAATGAAAGGTGAGCAAATGAAAGGATGGGGGGGGGGGGGAAGGAAACTGCAGGTGACTAAAGGAAGCAAAGATGAGGGGGGAGAGAAAAAGAAGAAGTAAAAGAAAACAGACAGGGAAGGAAAAGAGAAAAGGAAGGAAAATGGCAATGAAATGGCATGAAACTAGATCAAAAGCAAACAATCGAAAAGGACAGAATAAGACCTGATAGAATAGGAAAGGCGGACACGGGCGAGCGCAGCTCATGACGTTAGCCCCACGCTGAACACAATGTGAAGAAGCTATTTCGATGTGATGCCATGAACAGGTTGGCTTAGGGTGGGACTGGTGTCACAGCTTGTAATGAAATCCTTTCATGTGGCACATGATAAGAGGGGGCGAGCAAGGGAGAGGACCCTCGGGGGAGGAGAGGACACCCGACCGCCACCTCCGCCGGAGCAGTGGAGAGGAAAAGTGCGGGTGTGGGCAGGAAGCGGCTCCACGGTGACGAGACGGGTCCTTAGCAAAGACAATTGACTGTTGACTGAGCCCCTGTCAACCTTTCCATTCTTGCACAGCATGCAGTTTGCACGGCACAACAGAGAAGCTTTCCAATTTGGGCCTCACAGTTTGACACCATTTTAGACAAAAGAAGTTTCCTTCTTCAGCGATGACTGTCAATTTGGCCTCCAAAAAAACATAACGCATCCCTGTTATATTCGCACGTGTCAGTGCATTTGTTTTGTTGTTGTTTTAAACACTATGAATTTATGAACAAATATGTCAACGATACTGTGGAGTAAAGTGTAAATAAATCATTCTATGGACTCTGCACACGCAGTCCTTCGGCGTCCAGTGTAAACGCATATTGACAACATGAACATTTTCTTTCAAACTCAAAAAAACCGTGTAAACATTGAAGAAGGCGCTGTCTCCTCATCTTTGAAAAGTCAAAACCTTGCTGCCGTTTCTCCCCCGAAATGTACCAAACTATTTTGACAATTACACAACTCCAGCTTATATCACACATTTAACGACAAAAGGTTATTTTTCCGTCAGATGGCATCTTGGTAACTTGTAATAAATTGGCCTTTCCCCCAGAAATGCTCAATGCTTTGTTGGCAAGTTGACACCAAGCAACACAAATGTTGAAGTTAATAGCACTTTTGTTTTTCTTGACAGGACAAGGTTTGGCACTATTTCAGATAATGGATTTAGATTTGCTGGGTCAAAAAACGTCCAAATTCTAAATGGCCGAGCAGTCAAGTAAGCTGGTTAGCAGCGTATGCTAATGTTTACAGATTACAGTATTGGAGCGGTTGCTAATTAACCACGGCACACAGATTCTTCCAACATTGTTAGTGAGAATAAGCAGATTCATTTAGCGTAAAGAAAGCTGCACATGCCCCCATGCTGTGCTCGCGTAAGCGTGTTTGTTTGTGTGCAGCCCTAAGAGCTTCACTCCCCAGGTGTCTCCAGCGGAATCACTCGGTCATTATCAGAAATTTTCACCTGCTGTCTCGGCGCAGCCTCGCAAGCTTTACTTTTGACAGAAATCAATATGGCCGTCACAAGCAATCATCGGCCAGCTATGTGTTTGAGAGCACACCCACTGCGCACGCGAAATGCATGCGCTTCCATATATATCCAAACAAACAGAAGCCTTAAAACAACACACGGGGCTTTGCTTGTTTTTTTTTCGTTTTTTGTTTTTTTCCTTTTTTAGGGTTGCAAACAAAGTGCAAAGGAGAGGCATAATTTGACTGGGAGAGACAACGTGCAATGCGAGACCTTGTACTTTTGACACCAGCATGCGAGGCGTGTTATTGACGCTTACTTTGAAGGTGAGGGCAGATCAGCAATTACATTTCCGCTTCTGAAAACACAAGAATCCTTGCACGAGTTCTTTTGTAGTAGTCAAAACAAATAGATTTTTATTAACAACGCCACATCACCGGATCTTGCGCACAAGAAGCGAAGGTGCTTTTTGATTTATTGGAATTCACATTCACAACGAGGGCTGTTTTCATCTAAAAAGTTTGTTTTTCCCCCAAGTGTTCCACTGTTGTGCCTTGGAGGGTTTAAAGGGGCGGTATCTTGAGGTGATCAAGGCTCCTTTTGTTTTGTTTCTATCCTCCCCCCCTTCATCAGGCCAGATGCGAGGTTATCGCCAGGCCGTTTGTCCTTACAATGCTCGTAATCTACAGAACTTCCGCACGCGAGGCTGAAATATCAATTAAATAATCAGATGCAATCTCATCCCATTGTTCCCCACAGACTGTCCAGCCCACAAAGGACTTCTGTTTACTGACCTCAATGTCATTTTAAAATCTCAATGCATATTTTTCATCTGCATAACCAAAGTATATTACCGGCCTCTGAGGGTGTAATGGTTGACTTGCCCGACAGTGTGGCTTCAGTTCCCACTGAGTGACGGTGTGATTGTGGGTGTGAATGGTTGTCTGGTTCTGCGAGTGTGCTGTGATTGACTGGTGACAAGTCCTGGCCTGGGTGTCATCTGCTTTTTGCATGATGTCATTTAGGATAGGGTCCAGCTCTCCGCTACTGTGAAGAGAGTAAGCAGAATGGGAAACACTCCATTTTATGACCTCCCCGGAGGAGGTCATTCTGCATATGTTTGTTTGGAAGAACCAGTTTCCATCTAATCTTGGGAAGGGGTGGTGTAGGGGTTCAGAAACAAATGTATAATGGTGTACATTCATGTGTACAAAGGAGTATTAGGGCAACATGGAAAAGAAAAAAAAGAGATACAATATTGTAAAAAAAAAAAAAAAAAAGTTAAGATATTACAAGAATCATGCCATACATCTGATCAAAAAAAAAAAGAAAAACAGTATAGTATTGTCCTGTATCTCTATTGTCCATAGGTGTGAATGTAAGTGTGAATGGTTGCCTATATGTGCCCTGTGATTGGATGGCAACCAGTCCACAGTGTCACCCTCCCGCCTTTCACCCAAAAGTCAGCTGGCTCACCAACGACTCTAAGCATAAGCATAAGCAAGCTTTATAGAAAATGAATGGAGCGAAAGGTAATTATAGTGTTACATCAGTTTTATTAACAATGTTCAGGCTTAAAAATGTTCAAAATGTTGTTTAGTCTTATATACAGTCCGTACTACAATCGTGTTCTGGATTTCAATTTTTCATTTTTAATGAGAGCACAATAGAGCAGTGATTCCCAACTGCAGATGTGGTGAGATCATCAGGTGTGCCATGGTAAATAATCCAATTTCACTTCATTGGTCCAAAAACTATTATTTATTTACTTAAGATTGGAGCCTAATGTATCTTTGTTCATCTATCTACTGTAAGACAGTAAGGTACAGTGACAAGCAGAACATTTAAATGCTCTTCCACTAGATGGCAGAAGGTACAATTAACCTGTGTAGGAAAGCAGTTAAACCTGTTACCATTCATACAACACAATTATTATTATCATCAATGGTCATTATTCCAGTGAGAGTATATAAATGATATATATGTGACATTTTTGTTTGCTGTGTGGTGTGCCATGAGATTTTTCAAATGTAAAATATGTGCCTGAGTTCAATAAACTGATGTAATGGTTGAGAGACACAATTAAACAAACTGTCATGGCAGTATTTCACATTTAATCTGTTACAATGACAAACGTCTACGGTGTATTAATGTGAAGTCCTGCCAAGCCGTCGCTTTGTAGTGTAACAAATGTGGGGGGACTGCAAAACACACAAAGGGTGAAAAATCAGGAAGAAAGGGCGTTGAAGGGTGCGTCAGACCCCTTTCGACAGGAGTGATGTCGCCAACACTTGGATATTTACAGACCACGTCTGGGACGAGCTGTCGCATTTCAGCGCCAGATCAATGAGCTCGCAGCTTCATCAAAGCAACAACTGCCACAAGCTGCCGTGCGAGGGCCCGTGCGTCGCACACCATTTCCCCCCGGGTCTTCGTGTCTTTTGGCAGGCAAATGAGTCGGGCCGAACGTTTGCATTTACATACCGTGGTGATGTGTTTTTCTTTTCTTTCTCACCAGCAGTGCTTCATACAGAAATTTGACTCTTAAATCCTGTTATGAGAAGCACTGTGCCCTGAGGTACTAAAATGACTAATTACTAAATGACCAACAACAATCTACCTGAATGACATAAGAATTGAAGAAAATAGATAATTTCATGGAATAAATATCATAATTTATGCCGTAAAAATGCAGGCAAAAAGAATTCTATATAAATTAGTATAAGATATATCCTCATCCAATCCCAGTGACTCGATTAATTGGTATCGCACATGAAGGTGAAATAAAAAATGTGGCTGAATAAAAAAACAAGAAATGTAAATACATTGTAATTAAAAGTTAAAAACAACTGAACTGTACTTGGGCAGTAATTCTTTTGCATACCGCTAGAGGGACCCCACGTACCACTAGTGGCACCTGTACTACACTTTGAGATTAACTTGCTATCATCTTCAGTGGATTCACTCGATCATGACTACATGGCTTCTGTGAAAAAGGGGATTTTTTTTTTTTGCACTCACTTCAGGTCTTTACATGTTATGTACGAGTAATGTGTAAGAAGATTGTTTCTTCAAGTTTTCCATTCTTTGTGTACATATTTTGGTGTATTGTTCAAGTTTTCCTCTCAATTCAATCAATACTTGACAGATGATGATGATAATGATGATGATATTATTGTTTGTTATTCACGTACCTACTAAATGCAGTATAATGTATTTGGGTTTCTTTGACATGATTGGCTAACCCATGTTGTTGCATATCTGAATATCTACAAAATGTGCACTTAGTGTTTTATATAGGAAGGTTTTTTTTTTCTGGTTGCTGTTTACATCCAGGTCATCAATAGTTAAGCTGTAGAAAGCTCTTAGCCCATGTTTTGGTATGAGTATCTCTTGAGCTGGTGACCTCTGCAGTTAGATTTACTGTGGTGACAGAAAAACAAACTCCTCCAATTTCCACTGATCACCAGAGGGCTCCTCTGATGGGTGGGGTCACAACCTATAAATTTTAAAAGGTTCATATATGAAAGGGCAGAGAAAAGTAGCTAATTCATCAACGCATGCTTTTAGGCTTTTTGCAAAGGAGAGCAAAGGGTTCTCCGTTAATCATTACTAATCAGACACCCGTAAGCAAATTAAACTGGTGAAAGAATCAATGATCCTGGATCGATCGGTGTAAAGGACGGCTGATTTGACCCCAGAGATCTGTGGAATTCCAGAGGCCACGCAGAAAGCCACAGATCTGTTTCCACTTGATAGCCACAGCTGTCAGTCTTCATTCATGTCAAGGCGGGCCGTCGACTCTGAAGGTAACTCAGCCGGGCTTGACTAAAACAAAACCTTGGAGGGCAAAGCAATAAAGGGCAGACAGTAGTCTGATGGCGTCCCGCTGGATAGACAGAAGATTAAGGTAAGATCTCGCTCTCTGTATTTTCGCCCCCTGCGCCCAAAAAAAAAAAAAAAAAAAAGTCTCCGGAGGTGGAGGACTCCTCAGTCTGCAGCTGTGCAACAGATGGCCTCAAGTTCTCTGATGGCTCATTTCCACATCTTTAAGGTCACAGATAACAGCTTTAACAACAACAGCATTTTCAACTTTGGCTTGTTGGCCTGACAAGAGGAAAACATGAAATCATTAACTCATTAACTCATTAAACCTCTATTTCCATGCATCTATCTGCCCATCCACTACCTTCCCACCATTGTGAATTACAATATGTGACTCCTCAATGTCATTTTGTCCGCCTATTTCTCCATCCATCTTTGCAGACTTAGATAACCTCAACAGCGATGGCCTGCAATGAGACATCTGAGGTCTCCGCAGGAGAAGTAATTCTGGTCGGGCTGACACGATGTCGAAAGGATGACACCTAAAGACTGGGGTCATTCTCTGACAACATGTGCGAACATTCATGCTTACCAGACAGTACATCTAAAGTGTTTGTTCACCCTAACTTTCCATTTTGCACTGTGCCTTCAGAACAGATTCATGTATCTCTTAGATTTATGATAAAAGACATCCAAATACACAAGCATGTCAATATGTCACTGAGCTGTGATTTATTGTTAGCCTCCCAGAGCCCTTTTCACACTGTGTATATGTGGAGTTTTGTTTGTTTTTTTAACTCATTTTCAAAGACAATATAAGAGCCCGCCCTTTTTCAACACACTGATATATGGTTTAGTAAAATATAGGTAACTGATATGGCAAGTACAACATCTGACACATGAAGCTGCAGGACTAAAGAAGACCGACATAAAAGAAAAGAAAAATGTATTGTAAGACAGGGTGCGTCATACTGCTCTGAATGGGAGTCTGCGTAAATCACGTTCTTGGGAATCTTCTGATGACTCAAGGCGTATTTTCCCCGAAATGGTCTGAATTGCGAATTGTATGACTTCATCCGACTTTAAGAGTTTTGACTGTTCAAAGTTGTCGTGAATTCCGAGATTTGTTTCTAACATTGTTTGAAAATAATTGCTGAAAACAGGTGAAAAGACTGAGAACTATGTCGTACTCAATTGTAGAGAATAGCTATTCATTAGCATGAAACTGTTTTTCACCATTTCCGCCCAGTGGAGATAAGATCCGGGCAGGCATTCGCCTTTCTTGATGCGCTAAGATCTCGCTGGATGGCACCGCGATCCCTTTTTTTGTGCCAGCTCGCTAGCTAGCTCCCTCAGCTAGCCGGCTAACTCTCGTCAGCCTCCGTTCCGATGGCTGACTCTGCCATGCTGTTGTTATCCCGCACGACCTTTGACTCTTTTTTTCATGTGTCACGCGGCGGTTGATGCTGCTCCGCTTTCTCCCGGTCCACCTGTCATTTGCGACGTCCACCTTCGGCGTTGGCTTCATCTGAACATCGGCTCGGGCCGTGGCGCTGCCGTGTCGCTTTCTGTTTTGTATATACTGTACTTCGTCACCGTTACATCATTATACTTTGAATCTGGATTTCTCAATCTCCTCAGCATTCACTCAATTATCACCTGTTTTTACCTGCTATAGTGGAACCCCAGGTTACAGGCGTTCACATCTCACACAGCAACTTTGCATGCGTGATGGAGAATATAGTTGTGAATTCCACAAATGTTTCACCTTGTTAGAAGCGTACAATTATAGCACGGACCCCCGAGGCAAACCTAATCTCAAAGTGAAGGAAAATCTTCTATTATATCAAGCCAAATTACTGTGAGCTTTTCTCGGCCTATTCCGATAAGATACCGATCAGGCAAATAGATTGGCTTTTCCATTATCTCCCGAGTGATCTGGGAAGGCATTGGGTAGATAATTTGCTAATGTTTCCTGTGACCTCTCTCGATTTAAATGATGTCTTTGGCTACATGTCAACTGAATGCTTGTGTTTACCACGGCGCAGGCAGTCACAGCCATTAAAATTCTCACCAACGTAAATAATGGTCTTTTTGGCTACTTGAAGCATTGGCATTGAGGTTTCTGAGTGCTTTACAGACCTTGTGAGTTAGGTAAGAAAAGCAATAATAAAGCTCGAGAAATCTGTCAAAATACAAGGAGGGGGGGATACTAACTAGGCTACTGAAGTCCAATCTATATTTCAATGATCATAAATCTGCTCTCATTTTCCGGCATTTTGAAGTGAGGTTTAATTATTCGGCGTCTAATTAACAAAATGAAATGAGCTGCTTTGATGTGGGGAATTTAAAGAAATAAACATGCATGGTGTAATCATTTTAATAATTGGGTTACTTTGTCTTTCCTCATTAAAGTAGGTGCCCAATTTCATGTGTGTTTCTATCATGACGACGTGACAGCGTTGCATAAACATGAGAGCTTAGCCCCTTAAATGTTGCTCGTGTGCAATTCAATTTGGCTAAAATATGCAGACGTCCACATATAAAAAGATTGGGGCTTCATTTGTTGTTTACCCATTCAGCTGCTGCACTCCCACTCTTCTAAAAGTAAAAGTGAAAACCTTTTCTGATCGTGATCTCAAATGAATACACCTCACATATTAAAAAACAAAATGTTTCAAGGAGAACTGTCTGTGGTGGAAGTTAGAAAAGCATCAATCGGCGCTAGGTGCATCTCAAGCTGGCTGAATTAATGCTCAGATTTTGAGTGAGTGGAACTGCCAAGGTCAGACGCCCCTGCAGTCGTACAATTCCGAATTTACGTTTCGTTCTGAATCGATTACACTGTTTGAGCTAGTCGCCTGCAACAGAAAATATATTATCCGGCCCATCTGAGAGCCACGAAGGTCTGCTCACCTTGTATACAGAATTTGAGTCGTTGCTGTTCCACTTCACCGCCAGCCTTCCCAGTAAACATGGATATTTGACTTCTAAAGTCGTCAATGGCAGTGAAAGTGTTAAGTCCTGTTGGTGTCGATAGCAGTCAGACTGTCGGCAACAAGTGATATAGGTTTAGGCAGGAGGCCCGGTCAGGGGGAAAATGGTCAAATCAACCCGACGCACCACAAATTCATCTGATGGTTGTACGACCGGTTAAGGAGCTTACAATCGTTCCTGCTGTATCAGCCAGACTCGAACTCATCCCTGAGTCACAAATGAGTTGGCTGACTCGGAACTGGGCTCGGAACATCTGCAGCATGACTCGCCTTGACTCAAAGCCAAGACTGGGGATTTATTACATTTTACCATTAACAGTAGCTTATTTTTACACTTGCAAGGCAGCTATTAATGAGAAGACGGTTAACTCATGCTTAACTGTAAAACTAATGAAGGTTTTAAGCTGCCAAAACCTATTTCTAGTTCCATTACTTCGTGTGAGAACATGTGTGTTGATTGGAGGTCAACCAACATTGCTGAAAGGATTCAGTAATTTAAAAACATAAATATAAAAAAAGACTATCCAGCCATCCATTTTCAATACCACTTATCCGCATGAGGGTCACAGGTGACCTGGGGCCTATCCCAGCTGATTTTGGGCGAGGGCTAGGGTACACCCTGAACTGGTTGCGGACCAGCTGCAGAAAACAAGCACTCAGCGAAGACAAATAATGGCAACTCCCATTTCATCATGCAGTCTGTTATTTTCAAAAGCTTGTTCAAATGTACATTTAGTACGTTTAGTGGCCCAGTGTCACCCCCCTCCTTGTGGAGTTATTAAATCGGTCGGCAGCAGTGCGGCTCTGTCAC
The DNA here is from genome assembly GCF_024500275.1 of Phycodurus eques. Taxonomy (NCBI): domain Eukaryota; kingdom Metazoa; phylum Chordata; class Actinopteri; order Syngnathiformes; family Syngnathidae; genus Phycodurus; species Phycodurus eques. Next base: position 5,138,816 of record NC_084527.1, read on the forward strand.
AGCCAGTATTCGAACGCCCCCACCTCCCTTTACCTGGTGGAGCCCTGTGATTTAATGCTTTGATTCTGTTCAAACGACAACAAAGGTGAGCCCGGAGTTGACACTCCTAATTCATCATTCCCGGCTTGATAAATGCTGGATTAATGCTTTTAATGTGACGGTTGCAAGCAATCATCCATTTTAAAGCTGGCTCCCGGGAGGACGCAGCTGAAAAGGGAAAACACCTGGAACACAAATGTCGCTGCACGGCGGGGATATGCGGAACACTGTACGCCATTGTTTTAGAGTCAAGCGTGGCACCGGTTTCCTCACTCTTGATTCCAAAATCCTACCCTGTGGCCTTGGCCTGAATCCCACGAGCAGATGGCTGCAAGACCTCCGTTAAAGTCTGACCTGAATGATGACATTCAAAATTCAGAGCTGTCCTCAATATATATATATTTTTATATATATACATTTTCCAAGATGGAATCATTTGACCCTTTCCGATCTGCATGCTAAATTTTAGCACACATATTCAGACAAAGTTTTCCTGCCTTGATAATTCATTGCACACTCATTGCATGTTTCACTTAACATCTGCTTCCACCCTTGCTCTTTGGCCCCTAACCTGTGCAGAGGCATGAGAGTTGCAGTGGAAATGATCCATTATCCAGATGTATCGGGACAGAATGAGCTCTGTCCCGGCTGTTGCTCGGATCTCCACTTTTATATTCTCTGAACTGTCGCCAAAGAAAACCGCGCACGATGAGAAGAAAACTGTTGCTCTTGACAAAAATAAGCCCATGTGAAACTTTGCCTTTGTCCGCACCCATCTGACGACCCCTCTTGTAACCTTTGACCGCATTTACAGAGAACGACACAGCTTGACAAATTTCTGGGTAATCCTGCCAAAACAATGGAAAATAAGGTTCTCTCTCTCTTTCTCTCGCACACACACAGGCTAAATTACTGAAATTAATAATTACATTTTTGTTAACGGAGACTTTTTACACAGCTCTTGTCTTGGATGTTATAAGAATATGTACATAATTGGATAGAAGACCCTGTGACAATTTATATGGAATTTGTCCTTTTAATTTCTACTGACCTGTAATTAGGTGTGCTTTTTTTTTATCACGTTAAGTTTGTAATCAAATGCCCCGACTGATTTGAAATTGCAAAGATAGCATACAGATATTATGATGCTGAGTTTTAATTAACAAGCGGTGATCATAAGTTTATTATTCCGCTTGTGAAGGCAGAATTTTTGATACAGCTAATGCACTGGAACACATTAAATTAGATTGTGTCCCACTACTGGACATCAAATGTTGGATGGTGGGAAGTACCGTTTAATATGTCTTGGAATTATCTATTTTTTTATAATAATTTATGAGAATATAGTTTTAATTAGTACAGCTTGGAAGTCTTTCATCCACTATTTATATATACATATGTAAATACATATATTTATTTATTTCCTATGAAAACCAAACGACTGCGAGTGCATTGTTGTGGATGATGATTGAAATTTTTTCATTTTCTTTTGTGTAGTTGGCAAATAGCTCACCTTGAACCTCGTACAATTACTAAGTGTTTAACCTGTGTGATTTCCTACAAAATTGTCGTGATATCATGTTGGTTACAATATGAACGCACCGTGACATTTCTTGCATTGATTAACAGGTTAGGAGGTGCAAAAGAGGAAAGGCTAAGACTAATGAGAATTAATGACACACTGCAAAAAGTGGTGTCAAGTAATAAATGGAGAACAATGTCCTCAATTAGACATGCTAATTAAGGACAACCCTGAGTAGCTGCTTTCATCTCAAAATGAATGGATGTATTGTTTTTATTTCACTTGATGCAGATTATTTTCCGTTTCATTTATTTACCTTTGGGTAAAACAGTACCAGTAAAGATGATTCTGTGATTTGTAAAAAAAAAACAAGGTTGAATCCGTTTGAACCGCAAATTCTGCAGATTCCAAATTGATACTGGCTTCAAATGAATTTTGCTGGCCCATTTTATTTTGAAGCAGATCAAAACCCTCACTTGTTATTTGCAGAGCATCCGATGTGTAGTGTTAATCCTTGCCCCAATCGTCCTGCCAGTACACCGCATTCTATCATTTATGTTAAAGTTTTTTTAAATTAATATGCATGAATTTATAGTACTTAAAAACAAAGAATAATCCACTGATTGATGACGTTCTACTTAATGATCATTTTTATTTATATATTATGTGGACACCAGGTTGTCACAAGAGAAAAAAACCCAGCAGAAAATAGGGTTTTGGTGGCCCTATGTAGTTTGTGGGAGGAACATTTGTGAGGTCAGTGGTCACTGATGTTGGACCTGAGACAGCGCCTGACTCAAAATCTGTGTTCCCAAAGGATTTTGATGACGTTCAAAAGAAATGATGAAATGGAACCAACGCTTGAGTTGAGCATTTTGAGGCGAAGCCGGAATGCTTCCGTTGTGATCCGCAGTCATTTATTTGTTTTCCTCCAAAGACTCATTTTGTTGAGCCAGCTGACTCGTGTCATTTGATCACTGGCATTTAGCGTGTGCCAAACAGGGGAAGGCAGCAGTGGTGAATCACAGAATTCACAGATTTGTGTCTCATCGTCCTGACCTTAAATGACTAAATATATTAGTCCATATTTGCCAACATCCTCTCAGCTCACTTGGAAGCGCAAACGCAAATCATCGAATCAAAACGCTTCATGGGAGCACAAAACGGGAGAGGAGCGTTTGTAAGCGAATCTGAATCAGTTAACTATCAAATCCTCGCACGTCAAAGCTTGTTGAGGAGTGGAACAACCTACAAAGTGGCTTCACTTTAATGGTGGTTTTAGGACAAAGCAAGGTGCCGCAGGCCCAAGCTCAGAGCTGTGATGTTTCATTATCATCCCCCGTTAGCTACATCGACAACACAGTAGGCTGCTTTAATTACTCTCCATCAGTGGGGGAGTCAGCACCACTTCAGAGACACTCTCTAATCACCCCTCTCCTCTTTTCCTCTGCAGGGCACTCATCATCTCCTACATACAGTATCATTTCTCAACACTTTATGCCCACTATTGTGGTCAAAACGAGGACATTTTGCTCAAGGACGTTAGCTACATTGGCATTTGGGTGTTTCGCCCGAGGACCAGGCCGCCACTTATAAGAATATTCGAGACACATCTGCTCAGTAAATCCACAGTGGGATGCTGACTGTGGCTTCACTCTTCTCACAGTTTGCCCAAGACACTTGTTATAACTCACTTGATGTTGTTAAGCTCACCGTTTGCTGCTAGCAAATATTGGGTAAAACATTGTTCCTCACGCTGTGTGTTATTATTTTGAGTACTATAATTGTCCTCCATCCATTCATTCTGAACGGGTTACACTCACTAGGAACGCAGATGTGCTGGATACGGAATTGCTCGTCAGCCAATCGCAGGGCACAAATAACCATTCACACTCACGTTCACACCTATGGACAATTTAGTCTTCAGTCAAGCTACCGTGCATGTTTTGGGAATGTGGGGGGAAAACAGAAAAAAAACATGAAAAAAATGCAAACTCCACACAGGGAGGCCAGAGAGCGGATTTGAACCCACAACCTCTGAACTGTGAGGCGGATGTGCTAACCACTTGCTCACCCTGCCTCTTTATGATTATAATTCGGAGATGATGATGATAATTAGAGGTTCAACTCTACTTATAAAGTGGACAAGGAACCAAAGATCTCAGTAGTGAATGCACGCTAAGAAGTCAGCCCAGGAAGACGGGTTGCATCTAAACCAACTTGTGTCTCATCATATATGAGCCACGCTGAATTTGTCCTAATGTGAAATGACGTGCAGGACAGTCTCTGCACAGATGATGGGGATTTCAGTGTTGACAAAAGCGCTTCGGTTCAGAGGGGACAGCTCACATTGTCTTCTTTTACTGCCCATCAAGCAGTATACAAAGTCCCCCAGCCCTCCGCTGTGTGCATGCCAAGGCTTTTTGTTAGCCTGAATGCAAGTCTATTCATCTCTGGGTGAACAACACAACACAGTAATAATAACACAGTCATGAGTTTTGACTGATGTCACTGAGGCGAAGTGCTGCCTCTGTAAGCTGGAACCAGCGCTGGCCCGGGTGACCAGCGAGGCCCACTGACCTCAGCGTAACCCCGTCCGTCCGGCTCGAACGCCGCTGCTGGCTCTTTACAGACTCAGACGGACCATCAACAACAGCCGGGCTGCTTAATGCCAAATCCAGGTTAACCTCCCGACCTCGCTTGGCCCCCCTGCCTTCTGGCCAAACACAGACATGGGGCCGATGTTTCCCGAGGCCATTTTTCACAGCTAATGACGTGGAATAACATTGGTACAGCGAGTTGTGTGAAGCATCGGTACGACTCATTTTTTCCTCTGCAGTTTTGACGGCCACGTGCAAACAAAGTCATTACAGCTGCCCCAGTTCCTCTTCATATACACCGTTGCGCTGTACATCGTGTTTTCCGTGCATGATTATGAAACGTATGGAATATGGGAGCAGATGTCGTGAGCGTGCAACAATGCTGAATGGTTTAGGAGCTGGTTTTATATGGGAACTAGGTCACTATTCAATTCCACTCGCTTGCGTTGACTGTTTCGAGTGGCTATTGATTTTCTGACTAAAGCAATGACTTCATTAATATCACAATTAGTCTGCCATCTGACATGGGTAATTTGGCAGCGCAGACCATCATTTTGGCAAATATGTGTCACAAAACTGGATGCATTAAACATTCAGTCCATTTCACAACAAATGTGCATTGTACTTATGGTTGCAGTGCACAATGCACAATGTCACCATCGACTTTGCCTCGACGCCCACAAGCAGACATTGCCAATCCAACTGATTTTGTTCAGTTTAAACTTAAACTGTGAGCGATGACGGGGAAAAAAAATCTACAAATCACTTTTTATCGGGCTTTCAAAGCAAAACCAACAATGAGCGAAGGATTATTTTATCTTTCATCCAGGGGCAGCAGTTTATCAGAAACAAAAGAACGAATATGGGCGTGCATGCACAGCAGAATGAGAAGAACCGCTCTCCAGCAAACCGCAAAAGAAGAACAACGACTGGAGTGTGTGTGTGTGTGTGTGTGTGTGCGTGTACAAGAGGAAGAGAGAAAGGGAAATGGGATTTGAGATCTATATTAAAACTGTAAATAGCTTTTAAAGATTAGCGACGGGCAGGAGGAGGTGACAGCGAGAGTCTATGGGAAATGTGGATTTCCCCTCCCCACTGTGTCTATTTTGATTGCAGGAGCCTTGACAAGCTTTGACTTGATTGTGAGAAGGCGACGCGCACAGCGGAGCCTTGACGACTTTCTTTGAGGCATGTCGAGATCTTTCGGTGACTGAAAGGAACACAAATCAGGATTATGTATTACACAGCCATATTTAAGCAGCCGGCATTAGAGGCTCTGAAGTGAATGGCAAGACATTGTTGTGATTCCCTCTCTCCCTCTCTGTGTGCTGTAATTACCAAGATCTGCCTTTCACAGAAACATTCCATTGAAGTCATACAACCAAGGGATGGACGCTGCCACAAAATAAACAATTTGGCGGCGTCAAAATAAGCAAAGAAATGCCCCAAATTTGTCAAAAAGACATCTTTGAACTTGTGTACACAACAATCCGCTTTGCTTTAACAAAGCGTTTATCAGTTAATACCTTCCAAGCAGTCATCATAATAATAATTGTTCACGGTCAGACAATTAACGGACACGTCTAAAAAGTAATCCTGCGACGTTTGTTCGCTCAGGGCGCGAGAAGAGACGAGAGTTGTGGCAAGATAACTGGTGGCTGCTTCACCATGACAACGCGCCTGCTCACTGTGCCCCGAGCATCTGACAGTTCCTGGCCGAGAAGAAAGTTACCGCGCTGGAGCAACCTGAGTCTGCCAGTGAGATTTCCCCCGCTCCCCCTCTTTCTCAAGCTCAAGATGGTCATCAAGGGGGCCTGTTTTCAAGACGTGCACGACATCAAGATGGCCGTGACGACAGAGCTGGAGAATCCTTCCAGGAGCACACGAAGGCGTGGCAGAGACGCTTGGGAAAGTGCGTTAGAGAGCAGGCGGATTGCTAGGAAGGCGAAAACTTATAGTTTGGATTTGAAATATATCTTTTGTCACACAAGTCCTGGAACCTTTCCACCACACCTGTGCAGTACATTAGTGTAGATTGGATGGACGCCCACTGCACCACTATTTTTGACTGACAGCATTTGCCAGGTTTGACAAGAAAACTACTCCTAACCAACTCCAGAGGATGCAATTTTAAGATATATTGTATGATATAAGTCAAGCAATATGCTACGTATCTGACAATCCCGATTTTCCATCACAGAATGCTAACTTGTTTTGTGCTTCAGTATCCTTGCATAACGTATACATTGAAAGGGAAGAGTTCTTTCTTTTTTTTTTTTTTTTTTTCTTTTTTTAAGTGGAGCTGCCAAGCGCCCTTCAACTGACTTCCTCCCCAGCCCCCATCGCCGATATCCACTCTAATACAAAACTTGGCTGTCGCATCATCACCCGCCATTAAGTCATCGTCTGTGCCTGACACTGGGGCCATGTGTGTGCTCTGACCTACTCCCAGCCCTGAGCCTTTATCACCATACAACCTCTCTGTGACAGACAGGACTGATCTCCCCTGCAGCCACCTTCCACCGTGCCACTAAAAGGACAGCGTTGGAAAAGGCCCCCTTGGGCCACTGAGGATAGACTCATGAATCAAACATGTCCTCAAAAGCTTCCTTCTTATCACTCAGGTCACCCCGAGCATTAATACACCATGGCCCCGGGGAGCTACCTACTTTGACCTCCCCCAGTTTCCCCCAACAGTTGGACACTGTCCTCGGGTGCCAAAGAGGCCCCCCCTCTAGTACGATCACGTCGCATTATGTCCACGCAATGAAATGCGGTGCCACCAATGACGACAAATGAGCAAAATTAAAAAAAAAGAATGAATAAATCTACTAAACAACCACCGCTGAGGCTTAAACATTTGCCAATCACCGAGTGAATGGCTAGAATCAAGGATTAAAGGAAACACTTTCATTCAGATGAAAGTATTTTATGTCGTCCAGGACCCTGAGCAGATAAGCGGTGACGAAAATGAATAGATGGATGGATGGATATTTTCTGTCTCCGTGGGGACAAATTCTTTGAAGATGAACACAACATCCAACCTGCTTCAATTTATTGAAATACAGGGGACCTAATGCCTCAAAAGTGGTACAACTTTTCCCGTCTTCTCTCTGATGCAACCACAAAAAGGTACCAGTGATGCAAAAGTGTGACAATAATCATGACATGGTAAATTCAACATACTGTCACATTGAAAACCGTAAGAGCCCTACAAATAATTCCAATTAATTGTCAACTACAGGCACCAATTGATTTTACCAAGAAATGAAATTGAGCAGAGAAGCCTGGCAACAAAGAGATCTTTAGTGTTTATTCTATATCTCACAATCAAACATAGATACAATTAAACAGCACATACAGATGAAGAGACCACAAAGCTCAAGATATGTCCCTATGCTGTTTTGCTGCCAGACGTACGGTATAAGGCTTTATTAATTCCAGTAAGACCTACACAACACCACAAGGTGAGAGTACTCTGCAAAAATCTCTGTTCTCATAAAAATTCAACGAGTGTGCTATCTTGTCTTTATTTATTTATTTAACTGTGGTTCACCTATAGTATTCTTCTTGTACGTTAGTTAACAATATTACTAAAAAGTTGTTTTTTTAAAAAAGCACGTTATACCTTTTTTGTGATGGCGACATCATGAGCCTGGAATCAATTAATTCAATGTGACGACTCGATTCCTTGAAACAAAGACGATATTGGCATGATACTGATACCTGTTATCGGTACTCTCCCAAACCATGAAATTTCATCTAACAAAAGCCCACTAGCTTAATGCGAACGGATATTACCATAGATGTTACAGCAATTATACAACTCCGAACAACTGCTATTTTAACACACGGTGCAGCAACACATACAAAGCATAGAACATGACTCACATGCACACATCCTCTCCACACTGTGGGAACAACGAATATTTAAAAAAGCGAAACGTGGTACATATCAAACTGAGGCATCCTCTTGTTAATTGTCAGTGCTGCCAGGCATGTGACGGCACAATGTGCTACTACATTGGAGACGTGAAAACTCGAAATTTCAAACTTTACTGTATACTGTCAAGTGTACAAAAATCGTCTACTATTTGAAGGGCCTACACACTAACAAACACCACGCAGATTTAAAAAAAAATAACAACAACAACTTGTTTGGAGGGAGGAACAAGTTGCAGCAATGGAGCGTGAAGGATCAAATAGACGACGAGGAAAGGAGGGGGAGAAACTGGATTCTCTGATGCAAACGCTGGGCCGTGTGCGTAAAATCGACTGTGTACAGGGCCTTCCAAAAACAACACCGATCTTCATTGGCCAGACGGGGAGTGATGTATGTGACTGTCTTCCAGCGTAAATTAGGCAGTCCAGAGCGCCGCGTGCTAAAGCATGACGGGGGCCGGACAGTGCACTAACTCAGCCGGCCCGGTGCCACGCACAGCAGCTTCTCTATGCTGGGCTGTGCCATAAATCACCAGCTGGGGGAAATGAATCGCTGTCCGTCTGGGCTGGACGCACCAGCTGGCACCGCCATCACCTGGCCAGCAGGAGCCCGCGCCAAAACCGGAGAGAGTGAAATCAAGAAAAATGAGGCACGGAGGCAGCCGGAGCCATAGACCCGCACTCTCTCATTCGTCTCCTCTGGGCTTCCTCCGCACTGAGCTCGTCTGAAGTGAAAGGGCACACAAAATATATTTCAGAGTGTCACCTAAGGGGAGGAAAAAAGGGGAAAAATGATCACCCCCCATCCCCTCACAAATCTATGTAGCACCATGCTGACAGACAGCATTAGTGTTTCTATAGCCAGCACTCTGGGAGGCAACAGAATGGACTGCATGCAGCTCAGGGAAAGGCCGAGTCGCTACTTTGTGTTTCTTAATGGAGTTACCGAATACCACAGCAATACACACATTTTAATCCGTTTATTAATTACTGCTCTTAAGGTATTTTGGACAATTCTCTGCTTCCAACTTTATGGTTTCCCTTTCTGCACGTCAGGCACATAAGGCAAGGTCCTTATCTGTTGTGTAGGTGACATGACCACTTTTTTTGTCCATACATTTTATTTTGCTGAAAGCAATGACCCAAACCAATTGGGGATTCTACTCGACATCCAGAAGTAGTTAACAGAAAAAGGTGTTGTTGAATATTTACACTTTTCAATATTGCTGAGTTGATGGTGGAGAGGCCACTTATATGCTGACCGCTGCGATGACGAGGAGCTGCGTGGGTGTCAAAACCGAGGCACTCATCGAGAAAATGGCTTGAAATTACATCAATACAGTCACATCAAAAGTTGGAGAGATCTAAAATAATATAGGTTTGATCTTCTATTGTGCTACAAAGGACCGCTGTTTACCTCCAGTGTTCTAAATTATCCATTGAAAACATTTTTTTGCATTAATATCAACACGCCCATTAGAGAACTACTTTGCAGTAAAAGGGCAGTCAAAGTCAAAAGGATATACAGTATGCATGATGAAAATGGGGAATTATAAATGAACAGATGTAGCCTAGATTGACAGTAAATTTGACGCTTGGGGTACAACACTGGCTTCCTGCATATGATTGGCAAAGCCAATTTCCTGCCAACCTCCACGGCGGTCTTGGCTAATTTTATTGGTCCTGCAGCAGGGCCGCACAGGTCCATCACTGTCTCCGATGGGGAGGATTAGCTCATCGCTCCCGTTCCCGTGAATCTGCCTGTCACACGGGCTGTGATGAATAGCCGGAAGGAAGAGAAAACGCGCTGCCGGCTCATTGGATTGGGGGGACAAGGTGAGGTCTGGCCTGGCGGTTGGCCTCAGGCTCATATCTCACCTCCCCGTGGCTCCGACCCCCCCCCCCGCAGATGTCCAGGTGTACATTCACATATCAGCGGCACACTCATCAGTTGTCCGGTCATTCGGTAATAGACTACAGCATCACTTTGACACGTGCTTTGACAGGGAATCCAATTCCATCAGTGTGTCTCAAGGTCCCTGGATAAAGCAGATAGTCTCCACTGAATCCCCGCCGTTTATATGAAAAGGGCATGTATAAAGGTCAGGTATTTGAAAAGAGATGCATTTGATGTGGAGGTGGATAGCAATCTACAGCTTTTTGAAAGGGGCCTACAGCCTCGATTTCAGAGGAAAAGGGCTAACAGTGCATGCTAATTACACATCAATGCACGTCTGGCAGGAATATGCTACCAGTTTTCTTATTAACACAGTCGCATCAGTACCTCAGCGCATGCGACATGTTTTAAAGCAGAATTTTTGGGGGGCCTTGTTGCCACACATAAACCTTATAGTGACTGCAATGTGAAACAATATAGAAGTGAAAAAGCTCCAGCTACAGTATCAGTATTTGCATGAACAGTGTAGTGCAAAAGTCTACCGGCATTTTGGGTTTTTCACAGCCGTTGTTTTGACATATATAAATTATTGACACCGATGAATTATTTGATATTGTTAGTATGGCTATAACACTATCAAAAGAGAGTACCGTAGAAGGGAAAGCAGGTGTTCGTTTATTTATGTTTTTGCTCAATTGTAATATATAATGCCACTTCTGAATCAGTCCCCATGTATGATTAATTATTAATTCAGCCATTGTTATTGCTGTGCTTTTCTGCAGGGTTTTGCTTGGCTGAAAAGGCCAACAAGGATTATGTTTTGAGTTATAGCACCACCTGTTGCTTTGACAGCATGCAAAATAAAGGACACGTGTGTAGATTTTTGTTTTTCCCAGCAAAACATCAATGGTACAGAATTTTTTCCTTTTATTTATTTATTTATTTTAGAGAGGTGGGGTGGGTTTAAAAAACATTTCAATGTGTGTGTGTGTGTGTGTGTGTGTGTGTGTGCCAATGGGCATAGCTCTGTGCAGCTGCCACTCTCGCCCTCCCACCTAGCAACAGCCTCCCCTCAACTCCTCCATTTCAGCTGCAATCATGCAGCTATGCAAATGCTGTGTACTGAGAAGTTCTTGTAGCATCCTCCAGGACATCAATCCCAGCTGCCTGAGCCCTCAAAGTTGACCACCCAAGGGAGGCACACAAGGAAGTCATTTCTGCAGGCACAGCTCCCGTACTGTCAAAGAGGCCCCGCCAACTCAAAGAGTCCTTGAGCACGATACTAAAACATCCATTTTCAGTTGGCGGACATTTATAATACTGAATAGAAATCAATCACACTAACCCCCGCACACTCCTCCTGAATATGTCTGCTTATTTGGCTCCCTGAAACTGCACAGCGGAGAAGAAGAAGAAGAACGAGGAAAAAAAGAGAGCGAGAGCCACCCCCTCAATCTGATCCACATTTCCGGGATATTCATAATTCATCATCTTCGATTCCTGACATCTGCCACTGATTGTGCCGTCGGGTCGGCTGGAATTAGCCACTCTTGGGAGCTGCGTTAATGTGCTGGTGGGCCAACACATGAAGCCCAGCTGGGGGGTTGAGGAAGAGGATGGAGGCCAGAGCGGCAGGAGCCTTTCACACTCCTAATGTGTAATTAGGAGCCGATTTGGAGGGCTGCCTTCCACTGCTGAAATTAGCTGCCTTTTATTAATCGGGGCGACGAGTTCAATGGCACGATGGGTCTCGTGCTAATGTAACACAAAATGTTCTTCATTACGGCTGAGAGCGGGGGCTGCGGCTCCTCGGTTTTCTTCCACAATGGCGGAACGCAGTCAGAGAGCCTCGACTGCAACGCTCACTGGCCAATATCCAATCAACTTTTTGTTCTTTCAGCTTGAACATGCTTTCTAAATGCTTGAATATACCGTGCTCTGACATCACACGGAGGACGGCGAGAATAAAACCCTCTGAGCTAGACCGCCCATGAAATCCATTTGCAACAGCTGAATGTCAGCCCCACTTGAATGAAAGATTGTCCATATTATGTGATTACAAGCACCGGTCCTCCTTTGGAGAGTTAAGTGCTGTGACCCTGACCAGCCTCATCAGCACTTGTGTGCTCGTGAATACGCATGAGAATAAATACTTCAGTGTTCATCCTCGTCCTGCTTGTTCTTTTTGTCTCTTCCAACCAAGTGGAAAAGATCAAAATAATGAAAATCCATTACCAGGCTGGAACTAAAACACGAGTTTCCTGGAAGTAGAACAGTTGGGCATTTCAAGAGGGAGAAGACACAAACGAGTGCTTTTGCGTGAATCAATGATGGGAAAAAATAAAGTAAAGGGTAATAGTGAAGAGCACGTCATGTTTGTGTTTTGAGTTGACTGAATAAATAGAGCCTCTGCTGGTTGCGGCCATGCAGTGGACTCCATTTTGCCTCAATTCCTTCAAGATTAATCAACAATTCTAAACAATCATTTCATCCCTATTCACAGTGAAGATAGAACAAAAATAAATGTAACTCAAGCTAGTTTTATTATTTTTATTACAGTAAAACAATTACAATTACTTTTTGCACTTATAATGAACTAAAATAATTAATTAATGATGCACAGTTGCAAATTTTACAGCTGCATATACTTCTAGAACATACTATTTCTTTCTGCATTATTTCTACTGGGGATAATGCATTCAAAATATGAACAAATGGAAGGCCTCGTGGGCTGGATTGTGTTTGACCTCTGAGGGTCAACTGCACCAGATTCCTAATGCGGATGCAATTGCAAACACGGCAATCAAAGTTACCTGACCAACTTCATGTATTTAAAAGATTGTATTACAACTGTAAGATATTTAATGACAAAGTGAAATGATCTTGCTAGCCCTGAAACCTGACTACCTAGAGAGAACAAACTGCTTGTTCTAACCGCTATTTGTTCCCATGTGACGGTTATGTGTATTCATGATAACTCAATGGCCCATAAAACAGTGACAAACGGCATCTTTGCGCTTCAGTTGTAACTAAATGTGTGAGTAATAATTTGATCCCATTTTTGTTAAAACAGTCACAGATTTTCTCATCTAATGAAAGACGATGCTCTTTTGTGGGTTTTTTTTTTTTTTTTTAATTTCCTCCACAACAATGCTCCATTAAGTGCAATCGACAACACCCAACTGCATATTTATGAATGTTGCTGGAGACCCAGCGTTTCCTATAAATATCATCTCAACAGGGCCTAAATCTCCAAAATGGCTCCTTGAAAAAAAATTCCCCTGCAGAACAAGAACCCTACGAGCTGATTTTGAAACACGTGAGCACTAATGACCGCCTCTCGTCTCTGCAGCGCGATGAGCTCACACTGAGGTCATCACACGCTGCAAGGCCGGCTCCGCTTTTAGTATTCGAAATAAATACAAAAGCTGAAATAAACTCCAATGTGGGGTCGATGGGTAAAGGCCCATGGCCCATTGTTGCTCAACTTGAAACAATGTCCAGCTGTCAACTCAATTTATAGATGTGTAAAAAGAAAACAGCATCAAATTGGTAATTTAATTGAATAACATTTGAAGCATGGAAAGTATTTGTTTACATACTGAATGTAGAAATAATGCTACTTTGTTATGTTAGCGCCGCCGACTCAATTATCACATTGTCATCATAACACTAACTCACCGGAATCTAATGACATCCAGTCAAGAACGGTATCCAAAAGGCTGCCTTTAATCATTATAGTTTGTACTGCTCTGTATCATACCGAGGTATATTTTGTAAAGTCAGTTTTTTTTTTTTTTGGTTTTTAAGATACTGTCCAACTTTTGTATTGGATGGAATTAGATCCTTAAAGTGTACATAAGTTACTGTAGCACGAGCGTGGCCTTTTTTGTTTATAGTCATCTTTTATATTCCACTTATTCTCAAAGTGTAGTATGTAAAGAACTAGTGGTACGTGGGCTCCTTCTAGTGGTAGGCGATTGAATCACTGCCCAAGTACAGTTCAGTTGTATTTCACTTTTATGTTCAATGCAATTGCATTTAATCTTTAAGAACTGTTTCGTTTTGGGTTGTATGTGGAATACATTGTAATTGAATCCTTACTTAGGTACAGTTTTCCCTTTTTTTTTCTTGTAAAATTTTGACTTCATCCCCACAAAATTGCACATTTTATTATTTTTTATCGTAATATTTTGAGTTTTTCCCCTGTAACTCTTGGGGTGTTGTTTTTCCTATATCATCACAACTCTTTCATGTAATTTTATTTTTTCATTTTATTATGACTGTGTAATTTGAAGTTTTTAAAGTAAAATTTGAACTGTACTCTTGGAAAATAGCATCTTTTCCCTTTTAATACTACAACTTGAGGAATAAAACCTCTGGCTCGTATTTGATAAAGCTTTAGTCCTACTACGCGCCTGTATTTTAACATTTTAACTCTTTATATTGGTACTTGGGAGAGCCAATTATTTCACCATAGTATTATTTAGTCCAATGCATATTTTTAAACATCTTACATCATCTCTGAATACGATACAGTACAATGTTTTATCATGGTTCATGAATTAAAGTGAATAAAAAAATGCCAATGAATGTCCGTGATACACACGAGGACAAATTTGTTTGTCCAGTACTCAAAATTGTTGAGTGCAATTGAGCTCTTTGAGAAACGCTGGAAGTCAACAAGTGACACGGAACTGACCGTGTTCAACTTTGGAGGTTCCACTCTACTGAATCTTAAATACGGGGAGACAAAGTTCTGGCCCAACGGACAGAGAAGGAACTCCACGAGCGGAGCCCCAAGGGAGCGAGATATGCTGGGTTAGAGAGGAGGGTATTAAAACTGTGAGCCTGCGGGGAGAAGAGCAGAGGTAACTGATGGCGCACTGAAGCCTGAGTGTGACACCTGGACTGCCTGTCACAGCCCCGAGCAGACAAAGTGACATTTGACAGGATGGGAGTTGAGACTGCAACACACAAGCCAGGACCCGGCTGCCAGGAAGGATGAGAGGTGTGCAGTTAAACTCGACGATTCCCCCTAACGCTTTTTTCAAGCTTGTCAGCCTCCTCTTTCCTCTGCTTTTATTTGTCAGCATGACCCTTTAAATAAACCACAGTCCGGAGGAGGCTGAAGCTATCAATTAGAATCATCTTGATGAGCCGGCGCGGAGATTAATCAGTAAGTACGTGACAGACTGGGAAGACAGAACTCGAACCAGCAGGCTCTTGAATTTCCCGGACTACATCACTAGATTAAACTGCTATCCAATTATGCCCTTTTTGTCGACAAGTCAACAGAGCAGCTGCGAGTTGAAGAGTTTTGCGGTGTCAGAACTGGCCAGGCACGAGCTACAGAAAGCCAGAACCTTGAAGGAGATGTCACAAGGAGGCTGGAGTCAGCCGCTTGAGTGAACGATGGTCCCCACGCTTGCCTGAAAGCATGACATTGCCAAAGGGGGGAAAAAAAAACATTTTATCATTCAGTGTGATTCGTGCCCTCTCTCCCTGTCAAACATGCCATATGTCCCCGTCACAGGTCGTCTTGCTGGCTTATCGGGTGTGACAGGGCTATTCACACACTGCTCCCAATCAGACACCATCTCCTGCAGGAAAAAAAATAATAAATCCCCACCATGGCTTGGTGACAGGCTGTCAGGCAGAGGGCAGCAACTTCCACGGGGCCTCGGCTGAGAGGCCGCCCATCTGGGGAAGGGGCAGAGGCCACGGGTTACAACGGGAGACACGGCATAGACATCCACGCGAGCACACATTCTTCCCTAAACCTAATTCGGCCGACAAGATCTAAAGCTTTGTGTGTGAAACGTTGTGTCTTTGGTTACTTTTGTCTCATGGCGTTTCTCATGTCTGAAATTGATCATATTTCCTGACTGAAGGTTTGAAAAGCTCACTTGGGATTTCTAACTCTGACCCGATCATTAATCGCGTGACGCTTCAAAAATCAAACACCTCAAGCGGTGGTACGTTTTGGACTTGGAACTATTTTTCGGTAAGCATAGCCTTCAGTTCAGCCAGCAGAGGAATTAATTCTGCGCGTCTTGCTTTATTTTTGCAGGGACCCACTTCCAAAAGAGAAGAACACGAGAAGAGAATCAGAAGAACATAAACCAGAAGTTACACATTGTTAAAGGACTCCCATTCAAAGTAGTCCCAAGTTGCGTCCCAGTGGAGTGTCCAGCAGTCACGGCAGTCAAATGATGCGATGAGGCCGTGAAAATGAAATTGAAAAATCAAAATCTGACACACCACAGAGAAGTGATGTTCGTGAACCTGCCGAATTTGAATAATTCGAAACATGCAGAGTATCTAAAATGAGGCTTCGAAATTGTGACAAATCAGGCCATTGTCTTTGCTCTCAACCCCTGTCGGCGTGTCCGCTGAATGTGTAAAATGATATAGGAGTGTTATTGCATCTTTCTTATACCTACACATCGGGAATATATCGCCGCAACAACTGGCGCTAGCCTGCGAGCTAAAAGGTTCTCGGCCGGCTGACGGGTGGCGGGCTCGTCTTCGCCATCACTTCCTTGCTTGGAATTTTTTAATGATGACAGCGAGCTCTTCTGTCAATTGCGGCATCCAGGGAAGATGCATTTTCGGGTAGCGGGCATAGCAGCTAGCTAACTGCATGCTGTAGCCGTAGAAACGGGCCTAGTAATACAAAGTAAGTCGTAATTGTGCCGAATAAACCACTGATGAAGAAAGAAGGCACTCAAATTTGTATATCAGGGGGTCGAGGGACTCGTGCCGGCCTTCAAGTTCTTCTAGTGTGACGCTAAGCGCAGACCACTGTTCAAGTCTGATTGAGAGCATGTTGAGGCACTTCTGGAGCTTGCATACATTTACATTGGTGCCAAAGCATAGCCTTTGACAGAGTCGCGCCTTGGCTCAACACTGCAGCTTCTGAATGCATTAACCAAGTGAGCAATCAGTTGCAAAGTGGGCTAAAAATCACACTTATTGCCACTGTGATGATATGCAGAGGGAAATAAATGGGCTCAGAAAAAGGAGCAGTGGGGCGAGGGGGAAAAGTGCTATTACCTGATCTGAGTTATCTCGCACAAAGAAGTGGGATGTGTCACCTCAACTCCTCTGAAAGGAGACACAACCCTCCGAGCACACATTTTATGAAACATTTTCTGTGAAATGATTGCTAATCTATGCAAAAAAGCAATCAGCGCCTCATTCATAATGCATGAGCGACAAGATACCCGTTTTGCAACGCTTTTGGATTATTAGATGTTATCTTGCAAGCAGCGGCTGAAATATGAACACTCCTACCTGTCCTATTGTAATTACATGACCCCAGAGGTCTATCGACAAAGTGGGGTGAGGGGAGGAAGATGCAGAAAGTGAGACAGACAAGAGAGAACATCCATTACGATGTGACTGCAAATAACTCGAGATGGGAATATTTGTTTCTAACTGTTTTATAAATCCATTTGTGCCATGATTTATCAATCTAAAAGCAGTGGGTTTTAAGTACATCTGGCTGATGTTGTAATGGCCCATCAATCACACACTGTCATGTGATATTTTTGAGATCATCCTCCTCATCGCTGAGCCTCTGATGGTGAGGAGGGAAAAAAAAAAAGAGAAAAATCCATTGGATTGGCTGCAATCCCAACGAAACGATGAGAACCTATTTCTAATTCAAAGCAAGTTCAAAGTATGAATGTTATGGAATGTTAATGTCAAATTAATGCAAATCAAATTTCATTTAGGATATTGTTGTTCCAGAAAAACCTTGGTGCACTGAATATATTTCCGTGCCAGTTTCTAAACCCCATGCCTGACAGATTCTTTTTTTTTTTTTTTCTAAAGAATAGATTATGTGTGGATTACTGGTTTCACATTATTAGATGCAATCAGAGTAAAAATGCATTTCTGGCACGAGAGCTGTATGTGCGTGCATAAACAGGAAAACAATTAAATGGATGGAAACAGATACAAATAGCATAAACTGTCTTAAAAAGCACAAAGCATACAAAAAATATTTACGAGCTGTAAAGTCTAAACTGAAAGGGTTCCACAACAGACTGACAGAACGTGAAGATTAAAAAAAAAAAAAACATTCATTTGAAGTAGTGACATATTCTGTACTTGTGCATTCCAGCAAAGCTTCGACACAAGTCCCCCCCCCCCCCCAATGAGCCAGAGCAAGGACGGAGGGTGCTCTAAAAATAAATAAATAAATAAATAAAAATCAATGCCTCTTTTCAAAGGCAGCAAGAAAGACAGATGCTTTTGTCTACAATTAAACAAGCGCACTAGTGGCACTGAAGGATGACAAGTGTGTTGCAGGTACCTGCTTCACAGAATCAATTACTGGATCAATACAATGACATGATACAATTCTGTGATGGAGAGGAACAAAAAGGTACGAGGACTGGAAGTCAAAGTGTGTTAAGGGTTGCAGATGTTTACAACATAAACAGTCAGGAGGGAATATCCACAGAGGGCCTGTTTGGAGAGCAATGTGCCTGACAGCCAACCAATCAAATGGTTGGAACCCTAAGAAAAAAACTATGTATTGGAAGGGGTCACACAGCCAGAAATGATGAACAGGTCAGGAGGAAGAGAGCAATGCTATTATGAGTCAATATTTGATGAACCTTGTCAGAAGCACTTTCGTGATATATCTGATTTGGCTTTGCAGAAAATCAATTTTTAATGTTACTTGACATACCAAACACCATTTATAGTGTAGTAGCGCACATAAATGACTTGGCATGAGATAAATTCCCTCTCAGTTTCTCATACTATCACTATTGACTGGACATTCGTCCAAGGTGGAGTCCACCTTTTCCCCTAGATCAGCTCTTGCCGTGCGTGACCCTTGACATAATACGCGGTACAGAAAATGGAGGAAGCAAACCCGAACCCTCGTGAACTGGGCTGCTTTGATATGATGCGTAACATGCCGGCTTTTTGTCAAAATATGGTAGTTATGGTGAAATGTAGCATTGATCTTGCACAAATGTTGTATATAGTCAACAACTGGCACCCAAAAATTACCTACTCTACCTCTTGGTCTACATTTTCTTTAGGTTTAGTTCAGTAAGTTAGTTGCATTACCATTAAATGAATTCCATTTTGCATGCAATTCCGGATAGTGGGCACTGACACACATTATGTAGATTGCAAATGGACGATTTTTACGAGGGACAGGGCACAATGAGGACAAAACATAATTTACCCCTTGAACTAAATGTACTAAAACCTCCCACCTCGCTCACCGAAAGGGTAAACACCCCCGGGAAGATCATGAACAACCTCACGATGTTGACGTTTCTTGTTTCTATGAGCGCTGGGGAAAATGGGCCCTGCTGAGCTCAGCTACTGTAAATGCATAAGATTAAACTGTTGTCTGATAATGCGAGCTGACAATATATTGCGAAGCCTGTGAGTCCAGAGTGGCACACGTAAACACTCCGCAGGAAGTCACTGAAGCCCCTGTTTGTAAAACCGCCGGCCATCAGCGACATGACATGTTGTCAGTCAGCTGCAGTTGTGTATTCAAACTTAATGACTCCTGACAAGCTCTCCAGCCGCCCACTGGGCGTCCAGAGGGAGAGCACCCCTGGTGAGCATGACCACTCGGCAAATTCACATTTAACATTTCTATCGTCAATCCGGCTTGGATAATATGAATTAAACATCCTTGATTTCGATCTGGCCGCACACACAAAAAAAAAAAAAAAAAAAAAAAAAAAATCAAAATAAATAAAAATGCATTTAACCTGACATGGCCTGCATTTCTCTGCTCTTTAATTCTCTCTTCGACAGCACTTTTTTTAATTTTTTTATTTATTTATATATATATATTTTTTAAATCAGATCCCTCTAATTTAGGCATTTTCTGCGAATCCTTGACCCCCTTTGTACTTCCCGTGTTATCCAAAATAATCTTACAGCCTGCTTAGATTGTATTCGTCAGAGCAGAAAGAAGCAGGCGTTGACGTTAATAAAATAAAATATAAAAAAATAAACATCTGTGGCTCACAGGAGCAAAGAAAATGAGTGAGAATGAAAGAGAATAGAGAGAGGCACTTCAAATGAAACAGCCTCTGTTGTCTCGCTCTTGGTGTGTGTGTGTGTGTGTGTGTCCCCCACCCTCTTGTCGATGCCGGTTCAATTGAAAAGCGCAGTGGTAATTAAATTCCAGCAGGGGTTAGGGGCAACTGTGCAGTAGTGTACTGCCAAAGGGGTGGGGGCGGGCGGGGTGGAAGATTGGAGGCGGTGAAGTTCGCTGAACATAAAGATGACACAATTCAAGGGGACAGAAGGGGCGCCAGGCGAAAAGAGAGGGTGGCTGACAAATGTCCTTTATTCACGTACAACGCGCTACTTAATCTTCGTGGCATTTCAGGGGAGAAAAGATGGAAATTCAAAAATTTCTAAATCCTAGAATGACCTTTTTCACCAATCGGGAATATTGCAAACAGATCCATCGTCTGTATGCGCAGCATTTGCAGTATACTTGTGATGTTTTTTAGCACGAGAAATGTTAGGAAGAACTAAGTATTAAAAGATGTTTTAGCTGAACGTAAAAATGTACAACTCAAATCTTAGTCACTTTCATAATCATTTTTAGACTGTAGAATCAAAAGAGTGCAACGCTGCACTTCAGCAATTACATTACAATTAGTAATGGGCGCTCCATTAAAGATGAATTTGTGGAACTCTATCGCCATCAAGCGGACAAAGTTTGCTACACACGATTATGAGTCAATGAGATGCAAAATACACATTCAGTCCACTTTTGCTCAGTGGGAAAATGTTCCTCGGTTCACTGCAGCGGTTGACCATAGCTCAAGCCTTGTGAAGCTCTAATAAATTCACCTGCACATCCATGGTCACGGTGACATCTCAGTAACGGTTTAAGATCTCTAAAATATTCTCCTTTACAGAGAAGGGGGAATGCACTTGGACACCAGGCCCGCCAATACTTGTTTCCCAGCAGTCAAAGTCGCAGTCTTTCAAGTCCTGAATTGTACTCTGGATTACGACAGAGTCCGTTTCTACAAAAAAAAAAAAAATAATAATAATAATAATAATAAGTCAAGTCAT
This sequence comes from Phycodurus eques, assembly GCF_024500275.1. Classification (NCBI taxonomy): domain Eukaryota; kingdom Metazoa; phylum Chordata; class Actinopteri; order Syngnathiformes; family Syngnathidae; genus Phycodurus; species Phycodurus eques. Next base: position 5,159,907 of record NC_084527.1, read on the forward strand.
TATTGTAGATACTGAGAGAGAGGACATAAAATGATATGAGGAAGCAGTGAGGAGTACATATAGGAAACCCGTTTATTGTGGTGGATACGTGCCGAACCACCGGCAATAGGCTGACAGCAGGGCCAGCTAAAGACCGATTTGTGTATGTTTTTAACTATTCTTCTGGCATTTAATAAACGGGCTCAAAGGTGCTTCGTCATATTATTGGACTGTATTTTTGCTGGGAACACTGTATATCATTTTCAACCCCGATTCCAATGAAGTTGCGACATTGTGTTAAACATAAATAAATAATAACAGTCGTGTATTCAATTAAATATTAGTTGAACAAGATTTGCAAATCATTGTATTCAGTTTTTATTTATGTTTAACACAATGTCCCAACTTCATTGGAATTGAGGTTGTACTAGATATTATGGAATGTCTGGCATTTTCCAGACAACTAACTACTGACAACTACCGACCTGGTCTTAGAAGAGTGATGCCACAGCCCCCTCCCCCTGCGCCTGTTAGCTTGCTGTGGAGACCCCTGGCGAGCGTGACCCGACACAAGGTGTCCAGGGCAGGGTGTCCCACCCCCATTATATTCAAAAGATGTTGGTTGATATCAATGAGCTCCTACAAGTACAAAACAGACAAAAAGAAAAGCTTCTTATCAGGTAATAGTGATGGAGATACGAGATGCTTCAATTAATGAAATTATTCTAACATTCGATCTGAGTTTATTTTAACTTGGGAGGTTGGGCTTTATATTCGTACCTCTAAAACATTGTAGTGCTCTCCTGTGATGGGCTCACAGGTCATCTCGAAGAGGACTTTCTCACAAGTGCAGGAAACGGCATCAACTGATTCGAGCACAGAGGTCAAAATAGTGGGAAACTATGGGATTGGAGGAGGGGAAAAAAGGTTGTCACCATTCGCTTCAACTAAACGCAGATGTTTTTTGTTTTGTTTTTTTGAATATGGTGATAGATTGCTCATTATAAAAGAAAAACAAAACAGGTTAATCTGTGCTTGGCTGACTACAACACTGCCACAACATGGAGGCTAAAGTGTGCACAACTACTGCTGTCGCCAAGGAAACAGCACACACAGGGGTACTGGCTAAGAGTTTAATTTTAATATTTTATGACAGCGCTCAACACAAGGCTCTGGAGTATGGGCCATACAAAGGAAATGCCTGTGATATTAATTATGACATCAGCAGGTAACGTATCGGGGAGGAGAAAACATTTCGTACCTTGTTAATTTTGTCCTTCACCTTGGCAACAAGTACCTTTGTGCTACGTGGCACTTTAGTGTTAGTGAGGAGGATTCTTAATAATGGCACCCTGGAAGTAAAGCAAAACACAAAAAGAGGGTTGAACTAAATTTCTTCTTGGTCTGCCCTGCTGAGACGACAATTTATCCCCATTGATATTAATGCTGAGAGAAAAATATGTGCTGTGATTTTATGAAGCCACTCTGTGGAGTTTAATCAGTGTCACTACCTGCTCAGTGGTATTATCGTCCCGGCCAAGAACCTCAGCATGCCTCCTGCGCGGAAACAAATCAGTCATTAAGGCGATAATCATCTGACGATAATGAACACTGGTGCTGCAAAATAATACTCCAGTGATTCCATTAAAAGAGTGTCCATGGAGGGACAAAAGGGTCAGCACAATAAGTGCGATAGCATATGCGAGGCCTCACCCCATGTCCCTACAGCGTTGTCTACTCCAGAAGGATTACCATGGATGACCATCTCGCCTTGGAAGGCCCAGCTGTTGATCAGCTCCAGGTCCTCCTGACACCACCTGCAAAGGTTATTCTCATTATTTACTCTGATAATCTGACAGACCAAATCACTGGGATGATGGAGGGAATGGGAATAAAGGGTTGTTTCGTGACTAACAATAAGACAATACTGTAATAAAACTGTATGTCTGTGACAATGCATATAAACATTTATTCATTAAAAAAATCTATTCTTTTAATCTTCTATTAACAAAACAGGCTTGCATCTTTCTAAACGCCAAAAGGGGGCGGGCGACTTGACTTGCTACAAAAATAAAGTAGCGAGAAGCGTTTGCACAAACGAAACGATTACTTCATTACCTCAGTCAAAAAGTGTATTATATTTACAAAAAATACAATGAAACAAATCTAAAGTATTTTTCAATATATGACTAGGGTTATCTTTTTGTCTCATCATCTTTACCCTTAATATAAATGACCATGTCATGATACATGAATGTCATGAATTCAACTCTTTTAGTTAAACGCATTTTTGGGTATTCAACACAAATGTGGTATGTAGAAATAATAATAATTAATGCCAATTCATTTTATTTGTAGGCGCCTTCCGGGGCACTCAAATATGAAGTATTGCAGCGTGGCTAGACGGCTGTGATCACATACAGTATAACGTCATTACCTGGCAGTGTGGTCCCCCTCTTTGAGAGGAGCGGGCATGGCGCCACTTGCACAAAGCAGAGCTGCTGCTAAACACACAGAGTAGGCTGCACTCGAACCCAGTCCCGCACCAGTCGGCAGCTCTGACCACACGGACAGTGTCAAGCTTGGCAGCTCGCTAGAAGTGGAGGAAACGAAAGTTGTTGCTTTGAATCAATGTCCGCTTATGCAAGAATGACATTAGCTGACATGTCACATACAGTCGAGAGTGGATACAAATAAGCTCGTCTCCTGTATGTGTCGTGTGTTTAATATTGGTTCTGTTCCAATTAGACAGAGAGAGATCTAGTTTAGAAATACAAAAATATATTGTGAACAACTGAATGCATCGTACCCTGATCCAAACAGGGCGAGGTAGATGTAGAGGAACGCCAAGGTGGCCATGTCACTTGCATCCAAGTTTCCATTTGCTACCCCAACAAATTCACGTAACCTCTTCACACGTTCAGTATCTAGACGTTTTACCTCCTCGTGCTGTCCTGTGAAAAATCAGACGAGAGGTCCAACATCAATAGTAAGATGACAGTGTTCATAATGGGACAATAACACAGCGTGCAGATTGTTTACCATAAGATTGTGAGCAGGATAGGACAATATCAAATGTTGAGGAGTTTGTCTCACTACAATTTCTCTTCAGATTATGTGATGCAATAGCAAAATAATGTCATTGGGAACATTCCTTACCGCATGAAAACGGTATAATCTCCTTCAACTCGGCCGCATCCCAGCAGAGGAAGGTGTCAATGTTTGGGAGGTTGATGCAAACTTTACCGGTGTGGGTGGCTTTCAACTTCAAGTATGTTCTCAGATTCAAACTCACAGCAAGTGCAACCTGTGATGCATCAACAAAAGCGAGTAAATTGGTCATTGGTCAGCAATAGTTAAAAATATGAAATGAGGGATTAAGTCCTATATTTAAATGTAGTTGTTACGAATGCATCGAGAACATTATTAGGAGAAAACACAAACGTTTAAATGGCTGTGTTATAATCAGCCTGTTAGTACTTTGATTCATTGCCAAATTACCTTTCCGTGTACAACTGCGTGCTCTCCGTGAAGAATTGCCTTTCCTGGAGCAGATATGATGCATTCCTGAACACGCATATTTTCACAAGGAAAAAAAAAAAAAAAAGTCTTTAAAAAAACAGCTAGATAACCTGTGAAACCAAATACCTATCTTAGCCACATCAAGCTAATGCTAACGCCTTAAGAGACGAAACAGTTGACAATATTGGTACTAACGCTTTCATTTATGTCAACGAACATTTGAGGACGTTCGTACAGTAATGTGCGTAAAAAGCAACTGTCATGAGACGGGTTGGGTCTCAGTGGGCTAAAATGACGCAGCCAGCTAGCATTGCGTTAAACGCACAGCTGACTATACCGAGGGGGGCCCAAGACACGTTTGGCAAATAATACCCAATCAGCTACAAGGCAAGCAAGCCTTGTTATCTTTTTAACCAATCAGCATGCGTGTTTCTGCGCACCACGCGGTGAGTTATCCAATCTTGCCATAACATGAAACGCCCATGATGATCTACGGAAAGTTCGATAGGACAAAAGGACTCCAATGCGATGCTGTATAAAAATTAAACATGGCTTTGTTTTTTAGCAACCCTTCGCTTTGGTCGTGTGTTAAAAGGACTGCCAGAAAATTGAGCGACAGGCAGACAAGGGAAACGTCGTTCCTTTGGAGAAGGTTGTACGACTTAGTGTCTGCTTATATTACATATTCCCTCAAATACCATTCACGTAACTTTAGCCTTCGTAATGAATTGTGTTTGAATGTAGATGTGAAGAAGCTAAAGTCTGAAAGATGAATTTAGATAAGCACCGGATGTCGTAATTATGCCTTATTTCTATACTCCTGTCATCTTTACAGTTACGCCACTGATAGAGACAATAGTGTGCCCAAAATCTACACCAAAACAGGCGACAAAGGTTGTTTTTATTGCAACTTGAGAATAGTGATGCGTCACTGATGTACATCCTAATGTGGTTGTTTGTTTCACCTTCTAGGCTTCTCAAGCACATTTACTGGAGAAAGAAGACCAAAGGAAGATCATATTTTCGAAGCTTTAGGAAATACAGATGAACTGTCATCAGCTATAGGGTAAGGATCTGTTACTTATCTTCCAGTCAGAAGCTACAGTAGGCACACCTTTTGCCCACCACATTGATCATATTGTATTGATTGTTGCAGCTTGGCCAGAGAATTTTGCATTGAGAAAGGCCACACGTTCACACATCAGCTGGATAAGGTTGGTTTACTCTTATGTCACTTCTTTAATCAGAATCAGAATCAGAATCATCTTTATTTGCCAAGTATGTCCAAAACACACAAGGAATTTGTCTCCGGTAGTTGGAGCCGCTCTAGTACGTTAACAATTAGTATTTCTATTTTTGTTGTGAACCAACCAGATACAGTGTGTTTTGCAAGACGTTGGCTCGAATATTGCCACTCCTCAGTCTTCTGCAAGAGAAAGTCATATAAGTAAGTGCAGGTGTTTGCTGTTTAAGTGAGTTAGTGTGCATTCTATTCTAAATTCTGTACATTTTCTGTTCGTAAGCTCGAACCAAATTCACTGGAACGCCAATATCGGACTTGGAAGGTTGGATCGATGCATTCACAGAGGAACTCCCCCCTCTAACCAACTTCATTTTACCTGTAAGCCCAATTACACATCTAAAAGGTCTGTGCGTGTTTTGTTTTTGGTTTTTTTAACGTGCATCGTCACACAGTCTGGAGGAAAGAGCAGCGCAGCTTTACACATCGCTCGGACAGTCTGTCGCAGAGCCGAGCGCAGGTGAGTTTCAGCACTTTTTTTTTGTAACCAACATGAATAACTTATTCTAATGGCTTATCTGTGTGTTTCTATTACAGCGTTGCTCCAATCGTGCGCTCCGGGGAGGCCAATCCAGATGTTGCCAGGTTTTTAAACAGGTAATTATATTGCTCTAGTCTAGAAGACATTTGTAGCATGCCTTCTTTGAACATAAATCTCATTGCTTTAACATTTTCCACACAGATTAAGCGACTACCTTTTCACTGTGGCCAGATACGCTGCCCTAAAAGAAAACAACAAGGAGATAATCTACAAAAGACCCGAATAATGCTTGATTATAATTCAACAGTACATTCATCTGCAGATTTTATAAATAAACATGATCAAAAAATGTATCTCTGTGCATTTTTATATCAAGCTTTCAGTGAGAATATACAATTTTTCAAAATCAACATCCACTTACAACATTACACGTCTGAAATTCATTCACTCCGAGTCTTCGGCCATGATATGCAACGACATAGTAACTTTCTCATCTCGATCAATGTACCGCCGCCTCCCTCTCTGGATGTTCTGCTTTTTTTCCCTGATTGTTACATTACAATGAAGTCTAAAAAGAAACATGGTTCCAGTTTGACCCTCCCACACAAGTCACAGGATTTGGCACCAGCCTTGGCTCTTCCAGGACAGACTGCTGGCCCACGTCATGAGAGACAGATTGCGCTCGTCGTAAGGTGGATAGCGCAGGGAGGTGACACACTCCAAGCGCGTGCTTCTTAGCAGACATGACTTCCTATGAGAGAAGGTATCAAAGCTGTAGCGCCCATGGTAGGAACCGGTTCCACTACCACCTGCCCCCAAAACAAACAGGTCACACATTTGATCCGTTCACATTATTTCCTAAACACATCCAGTCTGGCAACTTACCGACTCCACCAAAAGGCAGAGTCACTATCAGACTCTGCAGGGCGCTGTCATTGGAACAAAAGCTTCCACTTGTCGTTTCATTCATGACGCTTGAAATCACCTGCATTGTCAGAACCATCAACCCGTGAGAAAAGGAGAACCATGTGGCCATTGCAGAATGTACATAGTGGAACCTAGCAACCCTAATAATATCCCTAAGATTGTACAATTTAGAATTCAAGCCCATGCCTGAAACGTCACAATTTAAAGAGTTTGAACTGCCACACCAGGGCAGCAAAACAGTGATTCTCAAATTGGGGGACTTGATTTTTATTTATTTATCAAGGAAAATATCTGAAAAATAAAATGCATGTCCAACCGTGATTCCATTCTCTATTTCTGCCTCATACCTTGCTGTTGTTGGAATACACATACACACAGAGGGGTTTCTCTTGTTTGTTGATGAAGGCAATCGTCTCATCCACGTTGTTTACAGAGAGAACCGGAAGAACTGGACCAAAAATATCATGTTGCATGATAGGGTCTGACTCGTCCACCTCTGTCAAAATGGTTGGGGCTTTACACAGAACAACAATAGTTCAGTCAAAACATTTTTGAAATGATCCAGTTTTATTTGTGTGTGGGTTCTTACCAATATACTTCTCTGCCTCTGTCACCTTTCCACCCAAGGCCACCTTTCCAGATCTCCACAACAAGTCTTTCGTACGGTTAAAGCTCTCCAGATTGACCATGCGGCCGAAGCTGCTGGATTCTCTGGGATCCGAACCGTAGAACCGCATCAGGCAGCACTTCAGTGCCTGGACCAGACGGGTTTTTACATCCGAATGGCACAGGATGTAGTCAGGGGCCACCAAACTCTGTCCGGAATTGTGAAAGCGGGCCCAGGCAATGCGCTGGGCTGTGATGGTAACATCACAGTGTTGGTCTACGTAACATGGATTCTTGCCACCAAGAACAAGGGTGATCGGTGTCAGACACTGAGCTGCAGCTTGAGAAATTTGAATTCCTTCATCTCTGGTTCCTGGAATTTAACAACATTACTACATTGGGTAAAAATGCCGTCGATGATTCGAACGAAGGTAGAAGGATGTATTGCGTCGCTGCGAATATTCTTACCAGAAAAGAAAACATGATCAAATTTTAGTTCCACAATGTCAGCCAAGTCATTGATGCCGGCAAGAATTACATGGAAGCATTCCTTGAGGAAAACAAGAATTGTAGATCATTACATATTGTCAGATTGTTCTGCAAAACAAAGTTGAAATGTATCATGATGAAATGCCAAAACTAATCAGAACCATGTTCTCACACTTGAAACTGTGAGAGATATGAATTTAACCATAACTGTTTCCAACTATTTACAACTACACCGCATCAACAGAGAGTGGTCTTACATTTTTGGCCCTCTCATAGCTAATATTAGAAAAAGCTCAGTATGTTGAAGTGCAGTAAAATCACAAAAACATCAATCAACATGTTAAATAGAATACCTTTCTGACATTGTCATTCAAAACAGAGTTATTTTCTTTGTAAGGTCAAACTTTTGACAACTCTCATCAGCTGTATTCAGTCAATTACAGCCCTAACGAGAAACGTGCACAGCATACTGTATCCGCAGTGACATTTTCAAACGATTCTTAGAATAAAAACTTTCAGGTCGAAGTGACAGAGTAATTTTGCAGCTGTTAATTGCTGCCAAATGTTCCTGCAAGCATAGTGACAACTCAATTGTATTTATAGAACACTTTATATATAAAAAAAAAAAAAGCAGCAGACACAAAGCGCTGTACTTAAATAAAACATTGAGCATGAAAGTCTCGTGCTTTGTTGTGACTGCAAGCCTACGCACATTGTCCAAATAGGAGGGGATGAGACGATGGAGAAGTGCTGCGGTGTGAGCCGTGCACACAGAAGGACTGATGATGGCACAGTTACCTATACAACAAATAAATCATGAGTGTTGGTAAAATGCACTCGACTATGTCTAGCGTGGATCTACCTGCTGCAATGGCTCCCACCAGTGGCACCAGGCACATTTGGACTGGACTGCACCAGGTCCCAATGACAAGCACGACCCCCAAGGGTTCGTTTACCATCAGACACTCATCCAGAGTGGTGGACTGAGCCAAACAGACGTGTTCAAAGTTAGTCGTTAAAACTGGGCAATGAGTCAATCAGTCCACATGTGGAAAACACAGTTTAAGCCTTGAACTGAGCAACTTGCACTGTTAATCTTCTTTGACAAAAGAATGTACCGCTTTGTAGCAATCCCACGGAATGTTCCTCACCAAAAGGTTGCGATTCAATAATAAACCCAATAAAGATTTTCATAACAACAAAACGGTCTCACCAGGTTTCTTTCCACCTGCTGTGGCTGCATCCACTTCCTGAGGTTGCTGATTGCATACAGAGCCTCATTTTTGACCAGAATCAACTCTGACACGACAGTCTCAAATCGTGGCTAGTTCAAGACAGATTTCAATACATTTTTAATTAATTGAAAGTCAGTAATCACTTCTTTTAAAAAAATAAAAAATTTTTTTTTTAAACAATCACAAGCCCTCACCTTGTGAAGGTCCCTTCTGAGAGCATCCACAAAGTCGCACTCATGTTCCTCCAGCATTCGCACCACAGCCTCCAGCTGGGCCAGCCTAAAGTTCTCCTTGATGCTGCGCCTGGCTTGGAAGGACACCCGGGCTCTCTTGAGCAGATCCTCGTACTGCAGAGGGTACGTCTTCAAGCATGGCTCGCCTAGCCTGGTCCTTCAACACCCAAAAGTCATTTATTATCTCATCATCATCATCATCATCTTTCAGGCTACAGTCATCCACTCTACCTTCTGCACGTTAAACGGCCATTCCTTTGACATGCAGAGCAAGCCTTTCCTTTTGCACTCATGTCTATTTTAGCAAGCTCACCAGTGCTGGACTTCCTCATTGTAACTGTTAAGCTTGTGAAGTAAAAGCCCCAGTAGCAGAGGGCATAGCGAAAATCCTGGTAAAGCCCCCCTGCCTAGTCAGGTGATGCGCATAACTAAAGGTCTGCATCAAAGAGAGGTCAGCCACAGTGAGCATCACATGCCTCGAACTCACCCGCCACCGAACCGACTAAGGAATTAAACCTTAAACTCACCTTCGTAGTGATTTGAACCAACTGGAAGGCGAAGGGCTTGGCGGGCTGCTGCTCATGGTTTTTACTGAACTTCTGAGCTCTGTGGGCCTTTCTTGAAGGGCGCCACAGTGCACGAGACTGAGTGGGACATGTGCATTTACAGCTAAATCCATCACATTGTTTAAGAAAAGCTCCCAATGTGCTTCTCAGGAGTCATTTCCAATCTAGCAGCCTTCTGTTTTTAGATTTAGTTGTGTTTGCAATGCAGTGTTGTGCTCCCACACAGCAGGTGCTTGCAATCAGACATGATTGACTTGAGAAGGGGGAGGGGGGGAAAAAAACAAAAAAACAATGCTTGGTGACTTTGGAGCAAATACTTTATAGAACACCAGTGTGCATGATATACCATGACAAAACGTATCTTACATACATGGACACATCTTACACAAGAATCGCTCTTTGTACACATTCCATAGTGCAGTCAGCTCAAAATACTTTTAAGACAATTTGACTCGTAGGTGAAGGTGGGACAATGTCTCTGGGGGTGCACTTGCAATAAAAGTGGGTTGCATTTACATCTGTTGACATCATTTTTAAATCAATGACTGACCTGATCTTCATTTCTTGGGAACACAAACAGCACTTGTATATTTAATTATGTATGCACTTTTTTTTTTTTTTTTTTTAAATGAGAGCCCTCATTAATAGACTTTGGAAAGGTACACTAAATTTTTGTCAACCGGTACATTGGTTTGTCACTGGGGTGTTTTTTTTTTTTTTTAGAACATACCCTTTTAGAACCTGGAGTCCAATAATTAGCCGTATGAGATACAGCGGATATAGAAAGTCTGCACACCCCCTTTTCAAATGGCACAGTTTTTGCGAAAGACAACAATGCTCATCACTAAAAGAAACACCATACTTCCCCTCTCAATTTTTTTTTTAATTATTATTCCCCAATTGAGTTGGACAGGTTATATGTCACATGATCCACATGGTGGAATAAGATCTTTTTTTTTTCTTTTTCTCTATAGCTCAAGAACCTAACATTTGAACTGAGGTGTGTAGGCTTTTTAAATCTTCCATATATTGCAGTAAATTATGTTAGAATATTTTGAGGGACAAAAATTTATTCTGTGAACAATTCTATTTCTGTATTGATTTGATGCCAAACTGTTGTTTTCACACAAGTTGCTGGTTAGTAAAATGATAGTGTTGACCTGTATGGTGGTAAGTAAGGACAGGGTTTTATAGATGATGTTGGTGTTGTTGTTGTTTTTTTTTTGCATAATGACAGATTTGGTTGAGATTTTATGCTTACTTTTACAATCTTTCTTTGAAAGCTGCATTTCTATTTCTGGTAGGTCCTTGACTAAGATGACACTTAGCAGAAACATTCCCATAACATTACCACCCAAAGGAACATGAAATCAAGCAGTAGTCCATCTAGGCTGGTGATCCAGTCCATGACATCATGTTGAGAGGCATGTTTAAATAGATAATTCTTCACAACATGGCTTAGAAAGTCCACAGAGAGCATTGTCAAAGTCTCACAACTGTTGTAGTTATAGTGGCATTACAGTGGTTGGGTTTCAAAGCATAAGCCCCCCACAACTTCTATGGCTTGTTTCCGATATACAACATTGTTGGTTTCACTTGTAATAGGTGAAAAGGTCAAGGTGATAGCATGGGGAGGATGGCGATGCATGAGGCACTCAGCGTTATTTAAAAGGTGTAATGAGAAAAGTTCTGGTTTTCTAGCATGAAGTATAAAACGCCAATAAATTTGAGATGTGACGAGACGTTTCCAGGTATTTTTGCCAAGGATAAAAGATGCAAAAGCAGACATCACTTCTGTATTTAAAAAAAATTATAATAATAATCAATGGATCTTTCATGTCCAGAAATCTTGGTGCTTCACCACAAATGAAGCATAGCGTCCTTAGATCTTTTGATACACACATTGTTCATAAACCATCATAAACTGAATAGTGTGTCTTTAAGATGGTGGAAACTGATAGAGATTAACACGGGACGAGGGAGTCCTCCGTTCTGCAGGCTGAAGACATTGATTTGTCTTCTACTTAGACAAATTACATTTATGCAACGCAAAACACATTTGGACTACGGTAATTTGATACTCTCTAAATGATGCTTGGATACCAAAGTTCAAAACTGGAAGTGCATTATTACCAATGCATTACTTAGTTTTCACGCATTTAATGGCTTGAATTGCATCTGTATTGCTTTCCAGTTCTCGTATGGTGGGAGTGTTCGATCTAAAAAAAGATTATATTAAGCCTGAGAAACTGAGATCTAGTCACTATAAATACAGAGTTAATGGAGTTAAATACTATATATGAACTTGGATTTCATGTGTGGCAAGGGGAGATGCCAAATCAAATTTTGCTGGAAGGGAGTTAAATAGTAATCTTGCAGGTGTTAAAATAAGACGAAAGAAGAGTGTTGTCCTTCACGACTCCTCTACTTTGTAGAAATTTCTTCAGACACGACAGGAGCCCATCTACCTAAAACCTTTTGCTTGGGTCAGGCTGCTTCAACCTGTTGCAGGTGGCCCTTTTTGCAACAGTTGGGTATTACGAAAGCTCAAAACCCGTGTTCATACTGATGGCGTATCGCAGCTTGTCACGCAAGATGCTCTTCTTGCTGTAGTTGGGCAGCTTGAGCAGGTTGAAGCATGTGGATGAAGTTGGCAGTCGACCACCAGGCTCCTTTTTACGGATTGTGAAAAAGCCTCTGAGGACGCTGCCAAGGGTGTCCCCGGTGTCCTGGCCACAGGAAATAAACATTAACGATTCAAGCTAGAAAGACTGACTGCAGACAAAGAGGCTGTGCGTCATAGCTACATTACTACACATTCAGAACCTGCGCATCTTTAATAGTTTGTTTTTTTACTTTCTAAAAAATTGACTGAGCATCAGTCTCACCTGGTCATCTGACACTTCCACACAACGGATTGAAAAGGGTGGCTTGAGGTAGGCAAAACCTAGGAGAGGAGGTCTTGAGCAGCTTGTAACAAACTGCAGAAGAGGAAAAAGGAGTCAAAGGAAACAACGGGTGATACAAGTGAATAACACCGTGTGTATGAAAATGAGCATACTTTGAGGAACATTGCCCTCTCCTCAGCTGTGAAATCACCGGACAAGATGTCCCAAAGCCAGATGATGACACGGTGGCTGCTATGAAAACCTCCATAGTAGACTGTGTGCTTCCTAAGTCATACAGACAGCAAGGCAACTATTTCGACGGAAAGAAACTAATACAAATCATGTACTCCGACTGGAGCATAGTCACACTCAAACTTCTAAAATAGTGCCAAGGTGGAGGCGGGTAAAGATCAAGCACATACTTGAGGTCATCCAAGTCAATTTCAGCATTGTCTCCTGAGACTAGACGCTGAACCTCGGGTGTCGAAAACATGTGCAACCATTCCGGGTTGATGATGCTGCGAAAGCCCCGGATGAAAGCTCCAGTTTGCTCCTTAATCTGAGTGTGCATCCGGAAGTGAGCCATGAGGTGGATGTAGCTGAACCTGCAGACACAATGACTCAAACTAGAATCATAGAATCAAAACATTTTAAAAGCCTGATATTGACTGACATACTTATTTTCATTGGTGACAAGCATGGTCTTCCCTCCAGGAATCAACTCATGACAAACTAGCTGGATGGAAAAATACAGCAATTAATCGTGGATGAAGTGCGCACTTTTAAGAGCACAGTGGAAGTTACAATTGCGAATGGCCTTTTTATTATTTATCAGATGAATATTTGACCGATTATCATATTTTCCCCACACAGGATTTTATGAAGGCTACAATTTGACTCGGCAACAGATTTATCAAATTTCAATCATTTCCTATTGGGAAATGATTTTGAAAGCTATCCAAATTGGAGGTCCACCACGTCCGAAAACAAATTGTGTTCCACCTTAGCGGTATTAATTTTTTTCAATCCTCACCTGTCCCATAACATCTTCATCATAGGATAATGAGAGTCCCAGATCCCCTACATCTCCATCATAGCGCTGTAAAATATACATAAAAATATAAGCTATCATGCACGGACTAATCTACAGCAGGTGGGGGTCGGGGGGGGGGGAATAAAAATGTGGCAAATGACAGTTAACAGGTTTAGTGAACCTTGATGGATGTGAGGTTCTTGTAAAACTCAGAGTCCAGCGAGGGCAGCTCATCAATGGAGCTGTAGAAGGTGCTGTGGTGATGACCCAACACTTGACTGAGGAAAAAGGAGGCAAAAGGCACATCCACCACAATGCCCTAAACACACACAGAGGATCCCAATGTTCCACAATATTCTCAATTGAGCACAACTTCATGGGAGCATTTCTGCAAGTGCCACAAATACCTCGTAAACAGCTTTCCCTAACATCTTGCCCACAAACTCGAAGAGCTGCAGATGGTTCTCATGGATGTAGGAAGTAGGTGAAGGATACAGCCTCTCATTTCCACTCGTGGTCTGAGAAGAATACGACAAAAAGCGGAAGCTGCTTGAAAACAAGAAGTAAAATGTTTTGTTTTTTTTAATTTATGATTTACCTTGAATAAGTTGAGAGCAGGGTTGAACACTTTCTTAATGATCTCTTCTAGAAACTCTTTAAAGACACCATCTTGGTCGATACCGGCTTCGTCCACTCCCAGGTCGTTCACAAACTTGACACGAATGACACCTTTTATGGAATTCACAGGTAACCGGCGGAGCTGATCATAACCGTCCTAACATGCGAGACACACACATTATAGGGAACCGCACGTACATTTCCCATCATCCATCTGATTTGTGTTCGTACCTCTAACATGCGTGAGCGGCGAATGGTAATATGGGTGACATGCGGCGAAGCGGAGCTGCTTTCGACCAACCCAAGATTCTCTTTTTCTTTCGTGACGATGTTCCTAAACAGCAGCACCCTCTGAAATGACAAGCGGTGGAGAGAGAATGAATAGAAACTATAAAAGCCAAATAAGAGGCCACAGACCACCGACGTCCAACAATTCTGATTTGAATCAACAACATATTCTACCCCTTCATAGATATGAACCTCGTGCATACTCCTGAATTTTGCTCAGTTTTACCCTACCACATGCACAAACTTGGATCCTTACCACAATCTAATTAGAAAGGCAGTACTGCATTTTCTACATCAACACATCCGGTAAATACTTCAGGCTTCGGACACAGCTCTGCCAGTTAGTATTATAATGGTATAAATGTATGCCATAACAATAAATATGACATAATAACTCACATTTTTATGAGGAATAACATGTGGGATATATTGCAGTAACAGCTGGGCTCTTTTCTTGCCTTTCTCAAGCTCTTGGAACAACAAGCTGGGTTTTAAATCCCTGAATACAACAGATGGAAGATTGAAAAAGATGAGTTTGTCAAAATAATCCCTTATATGTTTCAGACGTAGAGAGACATTCTCAGTTTGTATTCACTTGCGTAACCAGTGGTCATCAAGGGTAAATCTTCGCCGACAGTCACGTTCATAAAGCACCATCAACCAGCCGTGAACGCTGTAGAATAACTCCAGTTTCTCCCCCTTTGCATTCTCTGTTAGACACACAAGCGTATGTTTTGCTCATTCCTGTTCTGAGGCAAGCAATTGCTGTTATGTAACATTAGGTACACCTGCACAAAATAATGAGCGCCAATATTTCCCATTATGCTTCATGCAGTACAGTTCTAATCCACACCACTGGAAACTACAAACCCATTAATAAACATATTTTTCACATTGATACCTCTGTGACCTTAAAAAGGGAGCTAAATCATCTTTCTGTAGAGATTAAATTTTTGTTTTACTTATGCCTCGTGTACTGGGAACTCATTAGATTGTGCAGGTGTACCTAATTAAGTGGCATATTTGTGTATGTAAAACAGTTAAGCAAACTTTTTTGTCGTATTACCACAACCGCTTTTTAATATAACGTTTTAAACTCTCGACGTAAACATTCTTGTGAATGTAAAGACCACAAAGTGGATCACTCACCTAGAATACCATCCCATATCATTTTGTACACAAATGTGTTAAGAAATGAGGAGATAGTGAGGAGCTCCTCTATTTTGAAAGAGGTCTGCTCTTCGTAGACTTCAATGTCATCCAGGATTCTGAAAGACATTGGCAACTCATGAACATGCGCAATGCAAAACCATGCAATAAATGAAGTCGCAAATAATTACGTGATGAGGTGCCGTGAACAGTCGCAGAAGAGCATGAGCATAGCGAGGAGCCTCTTGGACTCTTCAGTGTCGTTGTTGAGACACTCCATGAAAAGTTTGAGGCCTCCCTGTGGGCCAAGCTCACAGATAAAAGCCCACAACTTGGGCAGGAGGTCATCGAGGTGCGTCAGACCTGCACGCAGGGAACACAACGTGGTGACTGTCCCTTTATAAGTCTCCAAATATTTGAAGATAATATTGACAGGCCGGTGTACTGACCGGTGAGAATCTGGAGTCGTATTTGCGTCAGCGTGGATAGAGCGGTCTGGTAGAGCACACAAATGCTGCACACCTTCTGAACTTCAACAGAGTCCACCCTT
Organism: Phycodurus eques; assembly: GCF_024500275.1. Taxonomy (NCBI): domain Eukaryota; kingdom Metazoa; phylum Chordata; class Actinopteri; order Syngnathiformes; family Syngnathidae; genus Phycodurus; species Phycodurus eques. The sequence goes on from NC_084527.1 coordinate 5,175,771, forward strand.
TTTCCCCCAACCGGTTTCAAGATGTTTCGTACAGAAGCAGACTTCTGAAATGCTCGCTTGAAAAGGCCTGTCAGTGGAGGAGCGCGAATAATTCTTTGGTCCATTACTTTTACCACACACACACTCGAAAAAAAAACAGCTATTAAATCAAAGAGACAGATTTGGATTCATAACCCTACTTTTAACAGGCAGGTTATTTTGCGATGTGCTCGGTAGTGCGGGCGAGGAACTTGGCTCCTGACTCTCTAGCTTCTTCGAGAGGACGTCACTGAAGAGGGTCCGAATGACAGGCACACCCCACAGATACTGCAGCTGCTTGGTGACCAGCGGCATTGATTCGTTAAGACTACAAGAAACAGAGGACCAGTTTTTTCTTCAAGGAAAAGTCAAGACACATACACTCACTGGCCACAACAATAGGTAAACCTGCATTATCTCATCCGATACAATATTGCAGCTTTACTGAAAATGCTTTTACAGACAAAATGATGTCATTTTTATTGAAACAACTAGATGGTCATTTTTTGTTGTTGTATAAAACGTTACTGCACCATACAGAGCGGTGTTTACATTTGCTTATTCAGCTACATGAGAAAGGCTATATACTGTAAATATTAGACACACCTCTCGGTACGATGCAGCGCAATTCGAAACCACTGCAAACTACAACGACAACATATAATCAGTTTCCTATTTTATACTATTTTTAATATTGTAAAATATTAGATATTATTGTGAGCTGATGCAGTCCTGGGCAGTATGTTCAAACAGATCATGATAACAGGAATTGCAACAGTTAAACATAAAATACATCGAACTAAATATATGTGATTTTGATGAAAATATGGTCTAAAATTCAGAATCCAATGTTTAATGTTGGGGGGGGATAGTAAAAACCGTAATGTAAAGGGAGGGGTACCTTTGATGATAAGCCAGGCAGGAAAATGATGACGATGACGATGACAATAATAGACCTAATAAAGATACTCGTTAAAATGTGTACTCATTTGTGAATTGTTTACGTTGCTAAGAGCTTATGGATGATGTTAAAAGTCCCACCGCTTGAATGAATGAATTCTATTATTACTTCTTATGGGGAAAAGTAATTTTAAATTCTATCAATTTCAAGGTCAAACAGCCTCCGAGAATATATAGTCTAGGGTCCACTCTATACCTATTCGACAATTAATCACAATATCCAACCACCTGCTATACCACTCGTCCTCATAAGGGTTGCAGGTGACAGGGGCGGAGCCAGGGGATGGCCAGGGGTGCCGCGGCCACCGTAAAACTGAAGGCTGGCCACCCCACCGGCAACCCCCCACGTGCATCTGGAAACATCTGGAAAGTAATTTTTGGTTGAATTTCCTTCAGCAAAGCATGTATAGAATGTCTCCTTTACTGACCCATAGTCTACAGTTTGGGAGAACCAGCCCAGGACAGGGTGCCAGTGGGTGAGGTTGGACTTCTTTTGGGACACATATCTCTGGCAGTAGGACAGCATGTCAGTCAAGTCCTTCACAAAGCGACTGGTCTCCTCCTCTATGATTCGCTCATTGAGGAAGCCCAAGTGGATCAGGTTACCTAAATCAACACAAGGAAAAAGGAATACAATTATTCTCTCGCCTGTAAAGTATCAGTTCTGACTAAGCACGGTATCTCAAATACTGTACCAAGTAAGCAGAGTGTGTGGCTTCCCTCAAGACACACACAGATATCAGAACACTGCTCCTCACGGCTGAGAATCAGGATAAACTTCTTTAAAAGGCCATGTGTCTGGATCGAAGTAATACACTGTTGCAGGAGAGGCAACATTAAAAACTGTACCTCTGAGGATGTTATTGTAGCAATAAGCATTTTTTTTTATGTTATTCATGGCTGGTTTTGTACCTCTGGAGTGAGCATACACAGGTGCGACGTCACAGCTGGAACTGACATAATGTGAATGAGGAATGATCTGAGCAGGTTGTCTGAGAAGTGAGCAGCGATGACTGGTCTGATTTAAAAGAAAAAAGAAAAAAAAACAGGAGAAATAAACTGATATCAATCTTTTTTTTTTTAGCCTCAAACAGCAGTTCACTTCATTTCACCTCACTCACCTTAGCGAGAGAGTAAAAATAGCTGTTAAAGTGCCTTTAGAGAGAGCTGGTTTGGAACGAGCCAAGCCGTTGGTCAGCAAGATCTGCAAAATTATTTTTAAAAAATAGAAATAAATGTCCTTAATGGAAGCTGGCAGAAAAGCCAAAAACTGTGTAGCAATGTATTAATGAGCAGAACTCAGAAGGAATACCTTCACTGGATACACTTGCATAATCAGATCTAATATATGAAGTGAAGGCATTTTGCCTTTACAAAGGCTCAGTTGCGCAGTTTTGATTACATTTTTGGAGCGGTATTAATTCAAAATTATGTGGTTGGTACCACTTTAAAATAATGACACATTTATAAATGGTTTGTACATTTTGTATTACTTGGTCAACATTTTGTGTAGCTTTAAGGCCCTATGTTGAATCTTTAGAGCAGAACAACAGGCAAAACAGTGACCCTCAATTTAGAATTTTGTGTACTTTTGCAAAATGTAATTTCTTTGTGCAGATGTACCAAATGTTGTTGCTAGTGAGTGAAGACTGTATTTGATACAGAACCTGTAGTGTTGAATAGAAACCCTTTTGATTGAGATAACCCATGATATTCTCACAGATTCTCGTCAAGGCCGGTCGGAGAGCTTCTCCTAAAACAAAGAGGAGGAAAAAGCTCTGTTATGGCCAACAATATCAGACGGAACGATAACATTAGCGTGGCTCCAGACCTACCCTTCCCTCTGACAATCCGCCATGTTGATGTGTCTGTGAATGTGACCAGCATGGTGAGGTACAGCGTTACCAATTTGTTGTCCTGCAGTATATCAGGCTGGAAATCATAAAACAAATCCATCAAGTGACCTAAAAACCTTGAATATTGTGCTTACTGATCTTCAAGACTTGATTTAACCTTTAAGTTTTTCAGTAGTTGACAGCAGGTCCACAGCACATCTTTGATCTGTTTTAGCCAAGGGATTGTTAGATCTTTGGAGAGTGCCAAAGACACGTACCACACCTGAGACCCAAATTAAAAACAATTGATATGAGACAAATTCACGTGTAAAGTTGTTTGACTAGAAAATAAACATGAAAACACTCACTTTAGGCTCATTTTCAACTTCCATGCTGGCAAGAATAGCTCTACAGAGTTTCTCAAACCTCTGTCCAAAAAACAAAATAGAAGATTAAAAATCAACTAGAACAATTATAAAACAGATATTGATGATATTCAATGCAAGATTCCGGTTTCAGTTAATAATGCTTATTTTTGATTGTGTACTTTGCAGCTGGTGTAGAAGTGCACGTCAAACCAAGAATTGTTTCTAGTATTTGGTAAAATAAGGTCATTAAAATATTATAAACCACCTTCATTATGATGCATTGCCGTTCTATAGCACTGCAAGCTACAATAGTAAATTAATCAATCCCTGACCATGTAAAACAAAACTGTGCATTATTGTCATTGTAAATGTATTTTTAATACCACTTTTGTATTGGATCTAATTATGTGCAGGTGTACCTAATTTTGTGGCTGGTCAGTGCATATAACAAATAGTCTTCAATAAGATGAGACAAATACCACAACTCTCCTCTGAAATTAGAAAAACAAACAACACTATTGTTGGTTATACTCACTGCCTTATCCTCCAAGTGGAAAATGAATAGTAATTTACGAGCAATTTTAAAAATTGAAAGTGCATTTCTTTTTGATGTTGCAGCAGCAGACTCAAAATAGTCATCAACTTCTTTCCTGGTAAGACAATGAAAAAAGAATATCAACTATTTGTAGAAGGTATCCCGTAGGAGCAATGTTTATTTTGCAAGTAGACAATCAAGTCACGAGCACCTTATTTGCTTCTGGAGTCTGCAGCGAAATAGAAATCGTCTGACCAGGGCTTGGATGAGGATTGCTGCCCTCTCCTTCTCCTTCTGACCTTTCCTCTCTTCTCTGGCCTGCCTGGCTTTATCCAGGAATTCAGACTTCGAGCTTTGAGGTGCACCAAACATTGTGCACCCTAAGGATGAGAGCACTACATTTTGAACACCGTTGAAGTACAGATGTTGATATCTGCTCACAACACTTACCTCCACTGCAGAAGTTCTCGTGTCAAGATGTTATCTGGGCCTGAAGGCTCATTTGGTGCTATACCTCCATAGTTTTGTTGTTGTGTTTGGGGCCCGAGCAGACGCAAAAGCCGATAAACAATGTGGACTAACTCGTCATCTCTGGATAAACGAGAGACACACTGATAACGGAGCTGAAATAGTTAGCATCCAGGGCTAGTTTGAGACAAGTCTCCATAAAATGTGGTCCCGCACTTTAGTTTCTCGTTAATTTGTTGATATTTAGCATCATTTAAAGATGATTGTTAATCCTTTGCCGATGACAGTCTCAGAAATAGGAGCTAAAATATCATTTTAACATGTAAACAATGAGAGGCGAGCCGATCCGGAACAGCGACTGGAACCATTAATCTACGGTGTCGCACAGAATTATTTCCGGGTAGCATTCTTTTCGAGTATGAATAATTTAGAAGTAATACGAAATCTACGAAATCGGGGTGATTTAAAAAAAAAAATCAAAATGATGATGTAAAAAATCCTACTCAGTCTGAAACCTTTACAATAGTATAATTGTATGTATCGTTAGTGGCGAGGGATATTATTGATATATATATTTTTTTAATTATGTGAGTTAAACACAATGGAACAGATGTTTTTTTAAGTGTAGACCTGCATTGTTACTTATCTCGTCCATGTCTTGATTATAAACCGAAATGATTTACGACGAAATAATGTAACTGTGCCTTTAAGGAATGAAAAAACACTGAATGATGATGAAGTCATTCCCAACTGCGTAGCCACGGACCGGAAGGAAGTGAGTGCTAGCTGACGTACGTTAGCAAGCTACAATTTCGAAGTCTGCTGTGGCTTCTATGGTAAATATCATTCTATTTTCCTTTTAAATCCCACAGCGCCAACACTACGTTTGTGTAGTGTGCGCTACATCCATTCTAATTGTAATTCTGGATTTTTCTTTTAACCCTGTTTAAGCGCAGAGACAGCATTGAAATAGCCACGAGCTAGCGCGTTAGCCTTGCCTTCTTAAATCAAATTACTTCATTATTCAATTACTGGACAAGAGCTGACAAACCCAAAGCGTTTATTGTGTTTACGAAAAGTAATATACGCTTAATTTGTGATATAGCCCTCAATTCCACGTATTTTCCCTCGTCGCTGTATTTTGTTTAACGAAACTAAACTGTGACGTGAACGAAAAGGGCAAATCAATAGGCTAGGCTAGTAGCCACCAAAGTGAATACAGAAAGGGCCAAGTCCTGTTTACATTGACATTCTACTGAAATGAGACTCTTACTTGTGTCTATTTAGAAAGAGTTGAGAAAGATCCTTTGAGTGAGTGCAGGGACAGAAAACAGGAAACGCCATCAATTATGAGCATAATCAACGTTAGTTGTTCTAATAATTACTGTCCTTTGTCATCATCAGGGGGGGGAGAAACAATCATCCAGACAAGCTGCTGTGCCACGATTGTTTTGTGTGGTTGTGTTCCAGGAAGAGATGTCAGGAGAGAGTGCCGTGAGCTCGGCAGTGCCGGCAGCTACAACCCGGACTACATCCTTCAAAGGTTCCAGCCCCAGCTCGAAATATGTGAAGCTAAATGTGGGCGGGGCACTGTACTACACAACAATGCAGACTCTAACCAAGCAGGACACCATGCTTAAAGCCATGTTCAGCGGCAGGATGGAGGTCCTCACTGACAGTGAAGGTGAGCTACCCGGGAAACATACATTATATTTTTTGGTGTGTCTCGAGAAATCAGAACGACGCCCATCCATTGTAGAAAAGTGGAATTTATTGCAGTAGTTCAATTCCAAAAGTCAGTGATCCCCAACCACTGTGATGTGGCACATCAATGTGTCGTGAGAGATCATCAGGTATGCCGTGGGGAATTATGCAATTTCCGTACAGTCACCCTCTGCGCCACGCCGCCCACTAAAACTTTGTTCAGTGAAGAGACGACATATGCCGAAGGGGCTTAGTGGTGTTTGAATCTGATCAAAATTAACTTTGGTTGTAAAACTCTGTTTCATTGCTTGTCAAGGTTGGATTTTGATCGATCGCTGTGGGAAACATTTTGGAACGATCCTGAACTACCTGAGAGACGGAGCAGTGCCATTGCCAGACAGCCGGCGGGAAACCGAGGAGCTGCTTGCAGAAGCCAAGTATTATCTCGTCCAAGGCCTCGCTGATGAATGCACGGCTGCCTTGCAGGTACTTCCTGTCACAGTTAACAGCACAGGTTGTCAACACATCCTTAAAAAAAAATCATAATAATGGTTGTCGTGATTCTGACATTTTAAACCGTATTGCACTTATATGGTTTGAATGTTGTTTTGTGTTCCACCAGGTGGCGCTCTTCACTTGTGAAGATCGTTTTCTTTGTGAGGAAAAAGTTTTCAATTAAAAAAAAATCTCTTTCCCTGCAGAACAAAGAAACGTATGAACCGCTATGTAAAGTGCCGCTGATGACATCATCCAAGGAGGAGCAGAAGCTTATAGCAACTTCAAATAAGGTGTCTAGCATCATTTTGTGTTTTAAATCAAAAACAATTTTGCCACTTTCTCTAAACACATTATTGTTTTCACAGCCTACGGTCAAACTGCTGTACAACAGAAGCAATAACAAATATTCCTACACCAGGTGAGTATTTTCTGCAATCAAAAGCTGTGACGCTCTCATAGGAACAAAAATTGGCTGTATAAATGAGCTTAATGTTTTTTTTTTGTTTGTTTTCTTCAGCAATTCTGACGACAACATGCTAAAAAATATTGAACTGTTTGACAAGCTGTCGTTGCGGTTCAATGGCCGTGTCCTTTTCATCAAAGATGTGATCGGGGATGAGATCTGCTGCTGGTCCTTTTACGGGCTGTGCCGTAAGATAGCGGAGGTGTGCTGCACCTCCATCGTTTATGCCACCGAGAAGAAGCAGACAAAGGTGAGTAAATCTTAGCATTCTCACAGAACCATTATAGACTTTTTCATCACTACACGATACATCACATGTCGCAAAAGCTCAAGCGATCTCCGATTAAGAAAACAAACGGATTGAATGATGATTTTTAGCCTTCTTCTCTACCGCCGTGGTTTGAATTTGTGAAGCGTAAGCGGAAAAGAAAATGGTATGCGAGGTAAATATTCGCAGGTAGACGGAATGCCAGCTGTAATTTACATTGTCAACGGGTAACACACATGGTGGAAAATCGGACCGAGTTAACACTAGTCACTCGTGTTCTGCTCCCGGAAAGCACCTCGTCACCAATTGTTTACAATACAAAGATTACGAAAAGTTTCTATTCTCTCTAATATTTTTGTGTACCTCTGCATGTGTGAAATAGGTGGAGTTCCCTGAAGCTCGCATCTATGAGGAGACCCTCAACATCCTCCTGTACGAATCCCACGACGGGAGAGGGCCAGACAACGCCCTGCTGGAGGCAACAGGGGGCGCCGCGGGACGATCCCATCACCTGGATGAAGATGACGAGCGAGAGCGAATCGAGCGAGTTCGGAGGATCCACATCAAACGACCTGACGACCGCACACACCACCACCAGTGACCTCCCACTCTTCTTAGCTGAGGCCTTGCACAGCACCGCACCCGTGCCTTATACCTCCCCTCTTACATCCATTACCAGGAGACTGTATTAGTGGATTGTTGTGCAGTTATTGTGTCCGCTGTGTCTTCTTTGTTGTGGTCTGACTGACTGACTGCAGTGTTTGTTCACTTGTATCACTGTTGTGTAATTATGTTGTAATACACACAAGTGGATGAAATATTTCCAAGTAATTCTTCTGCCATATTTAGTTTGAACATTTATTCAGTTTGTGTTCGCACCACAAAATGTTTGTTTCCTACAGCGGGAACTTGAGCTGTCACCTGAGGTGTCATGTGCACTTCATGACGGGTAGATGCTGAGGTTGGAGTGAATGAGTGTAACCAGAGATCACCCTGGCAGCAACAGAGTCCTGTTGACATACTTTTTAACAGGGAGAGAAATTAGAGCTGTTCTTTATCACAGAATGTTCAGTTTTCACAATTGCAAATTGATATGTGTAACAATCACTCGTAGATCTATTGTACAGAAGTGAACATATATGTATGTTTTTTTATTTATATATATCTCAAATATATTTATATGAACGTATTCTGGTTTTGTTTTGTATGGTCTAATTGCTAGGAAACACAAAGCTTCTACTGTACACTCACTGGACAATTTATTAGAGACACTAACACAATTAACTCCTATACAAAAAGCTTTATCAAAATTCTGCCTTGACAAAGACAATGCTGAGTTTTTATAAATTCTGATAATATGGTTATTATTGTGATTGTAGTCGCAATCAATTACACTGGGAAGTGTTTCTAACCTTATTTAGCAACATGGAAATAGAAACGTTTCTCAGTATTCAACCATTCATATATAGTTCTATTAATACCTCTTGTAAAGTATGTTTGATGGTATGAATGTCAATGTAATCATTAAGATGATGTCGTTCATCAAACAGGCTCATCCTAAAGTGCTTTTAAAAGTCTGGCTGGACGTGTATCCCGTGGCGATGTTGAGCCAGCTTTGGGGCATCTCCCATGAAAGATGCAGGGGCCTCTTTTGTGTCTCCTCTGCCCCTCGTGTTACCTCGGCCTGGCCCGAGTGGCAACCTGAAGTGGCAAAAGTTGTGTGATTCAGCTAAGTACTTTCCCTGCCTGAAACTCAAAAGCATCATGTCATTTATCCGATGAAAGTTTGTCATGATGACGACAGTGAACGCACCACCATGAGGTGTCCATTCTTGGCCTTGTACACCATCGGCTCCGGGCCTGTGCTGAATTCTACTGCGCTCTCTTTCCCAGCCTGAATTTCTATTTTGATGCTGCACACCGATGCAAACACAAGATATTTTGATTAGCATACATATGCTGCATATTGTATCATTATGAATCCACTCTTTAGCATGGCATTTTCTGACTTACCTGCCCTGAAGCACCCTGACCACGTTCTGTTTATTAGCAATGATGCTGAGTTTGGTCACCAGCTCAAACAAGTGGTTGCATTGCAGTACAAGATCTCCCTGAAACAGTGTCACTCATTTATCACGTCAGAAGAAGTGACACCGTCCGATACACTCCCTGGCCACAACATTAGGTACACATGCACAATCTTGAGATCCGAGCTGTGTTCAAACAAACTGTGTTTAACTATGTTGCGATAGTCATTTTATCTTTATGGTAACCAACATGTTCTAAAAACTATCAGTACGCTGCAGCGCAGTTCTGCACCACTGCAAACTACAATCACAATAATAAACATAATTACCTGAAAATTGAGAAAGAAAAGAAAAAAAGAAAAAAATCTGCGATTCAGTGAAGCCGCTAAAAGTGAACCTCGATATACATCAACAGATGACTGTAAAGCTTATATAATATTAACCGAGTAGATCAATAGGTGTACCTTCTCTTTGGGGTCCTCACATGTTATGTGTAACACAACGATGCTGTCTGTCAAATTACTGACTGAAATCCCTACAACGGAAACGTAAGAGTTGAACAGCTGAATCGTAAAGGACGGTGAGTAGGTGACAACAATGGTGACCTTTAAGCGCGGTATATAAAATCTTCTGCTTGATCCTCGCCTCCTCAACCATGTAGGCCGCCGCCTGAGTGAAGATGAGCTGTCGCGGCCTCGTTTTGAAACCACTCCTGTCGTATTTAATCATCGGGACGCTGTACTGCAAAAACATGCGTGAAAACACGGCAGAGTTGATTTCATGTGAGTCGGTCAGAGATGAAAACCAAAAAAATGTGATTTACCTTGATGTGCTCATTTGGAAGCATCTGCAGGACCCTCACATTAATATCTTCATCACCTAAAAAGATAATTGTTCATAGACGTCTGCCTTATTTCCTCAAATAGTGTCTGGAGATGTTGATTTTCTAAACTGCAGAGCATACTGCGCATTTATTTTAATAAAGCATCAATGAAGTTGTGGAAGAGTGGAGCTGATATCTTGCTACTTTTGTATTACTACTTGGAATTTGAAAAAAAAACTCACCAAGTAGTTCATCATTTAAATGGGATAAAAAATGAATATACATTTTGAAATGTTGCAATGGAAAAATATGTAACAAATGTCATGTGACTCTTGATCATGTAAAAGCTTTGTGGGCTGGATTAAAGAGCAGATCTTGCTTTAAATTCTGCGAATAAGAGTGGGAAAGATCGTTTGTCCATTTGCACCCTGCGATTAACGGGCGACGAGTCCAGGGTGTAGCCGCCTCTTGCCCAAGCGACATGGGCAAGAAAATTATTGGATGGACTAATTGTTTCCACAAGTCACGTTATGATAGCAGAACCTGTCTGAAGAATTTTAGAAGACATGTATGCAATATGTAAGAATATGTATCTGACACTCACTGATTCTGGTGTCCACAAAAGGTTGGGCAACACTTTGGGGATAACTTTCCTTTTTCCCCTTGAACATGGAGCTGGCAATGAACTTCATCTGAAGCTAAAAGAGGAGGAAAATGCAAAAAGTGAAAAAAAAAAAAAAAAAAAAAAAAAAATCTAATTGTATTTTTACGTGTTAGACTCATGTGTTACCTGTGTTTTTTTCTGGGTTGTGATTCCTCTTACGTATTTCCGCACCATGAGGCGGTAGTGCAGTTTCCGAAGTAGTTCTGACGTCTGCAGCAGGGAAGAACAAGCAAAGGTTAACTGGCGCGCAGCCAAATAACATGCACTCGATTTGTGCGTCGATGTTGTTTCCGTATACCTCGGCCAGCACGTGTGGCGGAGATAGCCAAGTGCTTTTATCCAAAACTGTCTTCGGCAGGTTGTCTTTGAGCCTGTTCAGGTAATTCTGCCTCACAAAGACCAAATACTCAGAGTTGTCCGTGACTTTTGCTTGCCCTCTAGTCATGTAACCTTTGATAAATCTGAAAGTAAAATGGTGTCCAGATGAAAGTTTCCCTTTCCCTTGAGCTGAGCTGTACGTGATTCTCAGCTTGTTTTCTTACTGCTTAATGACTTTGACAGCCCACGCTCTCTTGTCTCTCTCCTTCCTTGCCTGCACTCCTCTCCAGCACGTCTCAATCTTTGTTGCTGAGGGGCATCGAACATAAAAAGAAAGTGAGATCATTAAGCTTTACCCTAGATGTAAATCACTCATGACTGGAGTGAGCATCTCATTCACCGGCCTCCTTCTGTTTTCTGAACACGCCCTTTGCCCGGTAGCCTTTGTATTTGGCCTGCAGTCTTGTTGCTGAAATATCGAGAAGCATTCATTCAATGTGCAACTGGTGATGACCAGATGTTAATTATAGTGAGTTGGCTCCCACCGAGTTGATGTTTACACTTTTCAAAAGCGTCCTCAGTGGCATAAAGCGTTCTTGGATGGCGGATGAATATTTTGGTTCTAGTTGTATAAAAAAAAAAAACAAAAAAAAAAAATTATTTTATTTTATTATTTATTTTTTTTTTAAGTTAAGCGTTTTAAAAGGTGACGGAATACAATACAATACCTATGATTAATCCAGCTCTGGACAAAAAATAAAAAGGTTCTTAGCCTGACACTGGGAATGCATGCTATAATCACAGCTAAACTCAGGCCAACAAACGACATGAGGTGACTTCTGTATGAAGACACTTTTCTCACCTTCCCATTTTGTACTCATTTGGAAAATAGCCCAGATGTTGAACCAGCACCAAGACGCCGTCAGCGGGTTCGCCGCTCCAATGTGGCCAGGTGGCTGGGCACAGAGCTTTATAACTGTTCAATGTGACATATATATGCATCAGCATATACTGTATGTTATACAAGGAACCGTGGATTTGTGATAAGCATAATGTCCGAGCCTTGTGTCGCTTCATACCGCTGTAAAAACACCTCATACTTCCGCCTGTAAGCGAAACCAGCACGTCTGACTCTCAGGTGCTGCATCAGGCCCAAATATTTGATCTGGTGTCTGATCAGAGCTTCATCAAACTGTCCTGGGTCGGAGGAGGTTAAGTGAAAAAACAAAAAGCAAACAAAAAAAAAAACATCTTGCATCTGCATTTAAAAAAATAAATAAATAAATTGAAGAAAAAAAAAAACACTTTTAATAAAGGTACCTGGTTTCTTGGACTCATTGGATTTGAGGCAACGTATGTACCAGGCGTCTTTGGCCACGAGGATCTCTGTCAGCTTCAGCAGGCTGCTCTTAAACTGGGTGGCCACCTATACACAGAACGCGGTTTATAATCCCGATTCAACAGTTCATCTGTCGGGTGCACATGGCTTGAAGATGAGATTTCACACTGCCACTGACAGAAGTTACTGAACTTAATCTGAGTGATGTGACACTGTGTTTGACAGTGCGATGGTGAACACGGGAGAACTTACAGTTTCTGGTCTTCGCCTGCTGTCTGGGTCCATGCAGGAGAAGCACTGCCTCACAATGGCGTTTTTTGATTGACATATCAACTAGGAGAAGGTGGGAGAACACAGACACAGACACACACACACACACACACACACACACACACACACACACACACACACACAAATGCACCATGATGTTGACTTGACTGTTTAAATAATGTATTATTAAACATGTCTGTTCATATTCCCCCCCCCCCCCCAAAAAAAAAAAATCATGAGTTTTCAACTTTAAAAAAAATGAACAATAAAATCTCATTGTATACTTACATCTTTAATATTTTTATATAGGAGGTCATTATTTTTGTCCAGAAAACCTTCAAAATGAATAACAAATGATGACATTTTTGACCAGGTTAAAACAGTATTTACATTTTGAGGGCTAAGAAATAGGTTGCGCTTGAATTTACCCACAACACAATAGGTGACCTCTCCGGCATAATGCAAGAGACGGAAATCGCCTCTCTCCAGCGTCCTGCGTGTCTTTTTGTCTGCCAGCTTGTGTCTGTGTACCAAGAGGAAAAGGATGGGGACAGAAGAAGATCTTCACCAGCCTCCAGAGAGCAGATCATTGCTAAGTGAAGTTTGAATAGTACATTTGCATTTGTTTTATTTGAAAAATGAATCAATCGAAGCTGAGATCTCCACAGACATGCATGACTGTAGTCCCTATGAAACAACTGCACTACAATCATGACTTATTATTCTTAACGAAACACTGATAACGCGACCTTTCGGCAGGAATTGAACTCACGAGACAAAGTGAGGGTGAGTCCCCATTTTTTCTTCCAGTCTCTCCAGGAAGGTGAGGTCTGTAGCCTCTCCTGGTCGGAGACACTCCTCATCCTGCAGGGTCAGATTCATTAGTGCGGAATCGTTTTCATCTCCCATCGAGTTCAGGATTTTATGTTTATCCGAGGAGGCGCATACCAGGATTGATATAATCCCTCTGTGTCGCTCCTCTACGAGGTCACAGATGATCTTGTTGTTGAAGAACTGCACCGGCTCCCACTGAGGAAAACAAAAGTGTGAAATGGAACACCATTCAACATCAAACCAACGTTAACGCAACTTTTATGACCTCAATATCCTCCGCTTCGTATTCTTCCTGCTCTGCCTTGAGCGTGAGTTGGATGAAAAGTTGCTGCAGCTTCTCATTGCAGTAGTTTATGCAGAACTGCTCAAAACTGAAGGGAAAAGACACGAGCGGAAGATAATTACGCATGGTATTACATTTGAATCTCAATTTAAAAACATTTCCAAAAAAATCTCCAATATGTGGGAGATGAATTCACCATACATACCGGTGCTGCAATATGTACAACATGCTAACCCTAACTCTAACCCTTTAAGTAATGCCTTATTAAAATAGGACTCTCTGTTGACTTCTACAATGCAGGGTGAAACATAATTACTATATACTCTGTCACATTCATTACTTTTTTTTCTGGTTTTACCTTTATTACATATTTAAACATGATCTTACCTACTTTCTTTGCACTTTGCCCTTAAAGAGCTTCTAAATTTGAGAGTGCTGCTAAAGTGAAATTCATTCTGTTTGCTGTAACATTTGACAGTGTTTACAATGACAATAAAGGATTTTATCTTTGGTTTTTCCATGTTTTACTTTGTTAATCTAGATATTTAGGTCAATTCAATCACAGGGGCACAAAAAAAAACCCATTCACATTCACATACTGTATGTATAAACACAGTAAATACATAAATAATAACTTAAATATACATAAAATCTTATCTGTGACGCACAAGGACGGCAAGTGACATACCTGTTGATATTAAAGACTTCAAAACCATAGATGTCCAAAAGTCCAATGACAGTTTTCTTTGACGGATCCTGAAATGAAAAAAAGAAGAAGAAAATGTTGCACAGTGTCGTCCTGTTTGGCAAAAATGTCGCTATTTTCACTAGCTCACAGTGTTCTCCATGGACGCATTGATCCTGTTTACCAGCCAGGTGAAGGTATGCCCATAAATGGCCTTGGCCAGGGCATCCCTTACATAGATGGCGCGATCCAGAATAAACGGACTGAGCACCTTGAGAGAAAGCCAAATATCAATGAGCTCATGTTATGTTTGGTTTGTGCAACAATTTTTTTTTTTTTTTACAAAGTGATTTTAACAGTCCCACCTGGTCTGTTTTGGCTTCAATTTTCCTGTATGTCAGACCTTCCTGTAGACTGTTAGCATCAACTCCAAGAAGCTGCAATGAAATGACCTTTTTTTAAAACTTTTATTTATTCTTTTGCTTAACATCAGTGACATATCGTGTAAATTTCTTACGTTTGAGACCCAGTGCAACTCTTCATTTTGGTTGTTGAGGCTGGCGTGACCTTTACTGTCAGGCTCAAACTTAACGTTGCCCAGGTGAAGAACACTCGCAACAATCCCAAACAAGTGCTGCACACAATTCGCAAGGCCATTAAAATGATTACTGTTGACTTCAATTCGAAGCATCGGCGAAAATTACCTAACTTACATTAGTGTGGATTGCATCAATGTCAATAACTTGAAGTGCGTTTTTGACTGTCTTCCAGTCATTTCTGTCATTGACGGAAGGCACAATGGCGCACTCTCCCTGTCGGAGAGTTGACACAGTGACAAGTGGCGACGGTCCAGTTACCATGCATCAACATCGGAGATCGCATACTTGCACATACTTGTGTAAGATAGCTGTAATGCTGGCGGTCCCTCTCCAGGCCCAGCTGGTGCAGCAGGTCCTCCTCTCCCCCATCCAGGAGCTGGTAGAAAATGTGGAAGTTTCTCTCGCCGTGGTTCTGATGCACCACCCTCGACTTCTCGAGCAGGTAGTTCAGGATGTGGCCACCAACTGCGTCCCCCTGTTGGATATGAGCCTACAGGTAGCAGCTCGACTACTTTCACAAAGAACAGAGTGTACTGTAGCGTATATGTCATAGACTTTGGTCCAGTGGATGATTTTGTATACCCCTCTTGGTCTCAGTGTCTGAGGAAATGTAACAATTAAGAAACAATTAAGAAAGTTACAAGTTACAGTAGTTAAAGCAGCGTAATCTAGAGATCCAACACATGAAGTGAATCAGAAGGCGTGTAAAAGTGCATCAAAAGCCTGTATGGTGCTCACTTGTGATTGACACTGCCATATTTGTCTACTACACTATTGTGCATGTACAGTAGTCTGCAGTGGCGGAGAGCTGTGCAGTACTGCGCCAAACTGAGAGCTGTTTCTAAGAGTGATCAAATATTAGAAACAGTTCTCAGTATGTAACATGGAAGTATGCAACCACCTAATGTTCATCTGTGACTCTGACCTGTCCTACCTCACTATCAAACTGAATGTCCATATACTTCCCAAACCGACTCGAGTTGTCATTTTTCAATGTTTTGGCATTCCCGAAAGCCTGCGGAGAGAGACAATCATAAAATTCACACAAGCCTGACCTGTTTTGGAGAATGTCAGTACAGCACAAAAGAGTGTTAAATAAGACCTCCAGGACAGGGTTGGACATGAGCATCTTGTCCCTGACAGTGTTTAGTAGAGCGGTGCTTGGACAGCTGACTGCATAATACTGTAGAATCTTTTTGGATGCTTCCGTCTTCCCTGCTCCGCTCTCTCCTGAGATGAGGATGAAGTGATTGCTGAAGTCAGCCAGCATGGTGTGGTAGGCGTTGTCGGCAAGGGCATAGCTACGTACCAGCGGTAGTCATGATGTTAGGTGAAAGGTAATCATTATTTGGCTCATTTTCATAACATTTCATCAATAATGGTAAAGGCACTTGATTAAAATAAATAAATAAATAAATAAAGTTCTAGTATAGCAATTTAAACCCATGCAAAATTTAAGACATGCAATAGTTCTGCCATTTTCACAAATTCCCAAATATTCATTCATATTGCATAAAAATAACTATTTATTCTCTGTCTGCGACTGTGTGAATGCAAAATGGCTGTCTCATCCTGGCACTTCAGCTGACAGATCCCTCCGGTGTATTGCAGCAACACAACGAGGCTCTCTCCGGTGGAATTAACAGTAAAGACAGCTTGAGTGACAATGGAGGAAAGTTAGTAGCGGAACCCCCAAAAAGTAACTCTGAAGACACTAAGATGCATTTGTGTCAGTTTTCATGGAAAAGGCATATTAAACAATATGGGCAAAAAACAAACAAAACAAAAAAAAAACTATTTATACAGTATGTATGTCCAAAAATGTAATTAGCATCTTCAGAAAACAGAAACTTCATTTTGGACAGCTAACGGTTAAGCCATTTTGGCATTTAAGGTTTGACATATATTACTTTGAAATTTTTATTTCTTAGAAACAATTATGACCCTTTGATGGATAACAAGTGCTAATATTTCAATAACTCATATCAGTAAAATGAATTGATTTTCAAATTCACTGAGCCAGGTATTGAGCAAATGATACGAAAATTGTTTGTCACTCACATGTGAGGTGGAAGCTCATAAAAGTTGACCCCCATGTACACATCCATCTGTTCCTTATTGTAGATATCCAACTCTTTGTAGGGGTTTACAGACACCAATAAAGTGCCAATGTAAGTCTAAAAGAGTCAGTCAAAGTTATAGAACATTCATTTGTAAAAAAAAAAAAAATGTCGAGAGTTCTGTATACCACTCACATAAATCAGATCCTTGGAGAAGCGTTTCTTAAGGTTGCTGAGGAAGGCTGCCTCTGAGGTCTCATCCAGGAGAACAAAGTCCTGAATGCCAACCTGGTTCCTGGCATTAAGTGCACCCTCCATGTCCATCTCCACCTGGGCAAAGCACATTCTATTAGCCAGCATTGAGGTCATAAAAGAAGAAATAAACGGACTCTTGTTGTCCACACTTGACTTCCTTCTGTGTATCCTATTAATGTGTTTCCAGAGTGCTGAAGGAACATTTCCATTCAGTATATATGTAATGGAAGTATATTTCTATATTGTATTCTGTTCTGTATCGAGAAAGATCAAGTTGGTACAATTTGTCAAAATGCAGAAACTAACACGCTACTTTCATCATTCGTCATTTCCCGCTAAAGTGTACTGTTTTCATTCACCATATAAGCTACTCACTTTGAATAACTTCTCTCCAGCAACCAGTTACAATTTCTATATTTTGCTGTTGGGGTCAGAAGACCTTTTTGGTTCACAGTGAGATTCAAACCTCTGATGCCACTTCTCACAAAATTAACTTTTCCACTCTAAATCAATGCATTTAGACGCATATGATCAACTTCTGACTAAATAAAATGCCAACAGCAAGTGTGACACATATCTGTAGGACAATAATGAAAACTTCCCCGTATATTTGTAGCGTGTGACAAAATGTTCGAAAGGACCGAAGCTATCGTCACATCGAGCTCGCCGGTCACCTCGGCCCCCGGCCCGCATGTTTCACCAGGGCTGATGCACCAAAGCAAACGCAGCACACTGTGCAAATGGGACATTGGGGAGCCCCCCAAAAAGCGGCGGCGCATTCAACAAGCATAGTGGGAAAAATTCCACCAATCTGTTTTGCATTCTCACCACCAACGTTCGGACCAAAGGTTTTCACAGCTTTTGTTGGTTTTGTATTTTCTCCTTCTCTCTTTTGGAAGTCCTTTGATTCTCAATTCTCTCTGTAAAAACATTTAAAAAAAGATAATCCATTGGATCTAATTGACACAAAGCCCTTCACACCCTCCCATCCTGCCCCCTATCCTTCGCCTATGGCCCTCATTTCTTCTGAGAAAGGCCAAGTGTTTTTGTCCTGTAAATACCACGAAGCAGAGACAAAAAAGATGTCTTTAAAATGCAGTCTACAATCCATTACACATATTCCCCCTGCATATCCATTCAGTAATTATTCATTAGAAAACATTTAACGTCACAATCGATTTCACACTAGGCAGTCGAAACACAATGGAGGAGATTTGGCCTATTTTGGGGTGAGGACTTCAGGAGGGGTGGGGGTGGGGGGGGGGGGGCGGATGGGTTGGCTGTACAGAGGAAGGGTGAAGGCGAACGCTGGAGAAAGAGGTGGTGGGGTTTTTTTTTGGGGGGGGGGGGGTGATGGGCGCAGTATTTGTCTGATTTGAGAAGCTCTGAAACAGGGCCGTCTTGAGACAACGGGGCAGACTAAATAGTGCAGTAACGGCCTCTGCCCCGCTGCTTGCTGTGACACTCATTTAGTGCGCCCTGAGGGGGAACAATAGAGGCTTGTTCTTCGTTATCCTTTGCTGTAATTTGGCCTTCATTACTTTGCTTGGGGGCCCCACTGGAAGGAGAGACGAGGTTAGTCAGTCTTTTCTTTCCCTCCACGTCAGCCTCTGCACCCTTATATGCTCTCGCCCCTTCTGCTGGACAATACCCCTGAACTGCCCCCCGCCCCAGCCCTGTGTCCCCGCCATTAACCCTTGCCCGCCCCGCCCCACCCGCTTTAAGCCAATGAGACAGGTGAACAATATCATTGAAGGAACCCTTTTGGGGACGTCAGAATCAATCTGGTCATGTGATGGGGGCAATGGAGGTGTCTGGTATCTTTGACACCCCCTTTCTTCGTGGGAAGAAACTTCTCTTGGCGCGGCACAAGCAGACAATATGGTGGGACAGCGTGACTTAGGGGTCTGCCATACAGTATTACAAGTAATAACATGCGCAGATAAGCTCCTGTCAAGAGGACGATTCATGAATTCAATGGTCATAATCATGCTGATGTTTTGGGTTTTCATTTAGGGTTTAAAAGACTTCAGTGTTTTCGTCTGTCTTCTCAGTGCTGTCTTCTTTTGAGGGAATTTCAGTGCATCTTTAATTTAAAAAAAAAAGCCAATATTTGCCAGTCAGCACGTAAATACATACCAATCATCTTTCCTCATTGAAATGAACGGAAATGCAATTAATCAGTTCCAGCCCTCCCTATAAAAAAAAAAAAAAAAAAAAAAAAAAAAAAGTTGTCTTCTTAACGTGTTTAATAAGAACAAAATTGCACTCAACCGTATTTTACTGTATTTTAAGTGCACTGGATAGCGGTTTGTGATGAATGAAACATTTGCGAGCCCGATCTGGTGAACGGCGGAACGTCAGCTGCGTAGCCCATTGTAATTGTAATTAAGAGATGCTGCCTCATCTTGTCTCGAGTGTCATTGTCGCCTGAGACTGTGTGACCTCATCCATGTGAGAAGCAGCCTTCAACGGACGGGAGGAAGATGTAAGGGAGTATGCTAGCAATTTACCAACACTCAATCGGCAGTTCCACAGTTCTCCACTGCATGAGAAGCACACCTGTTTTGTAAAAGAATGCAACACGAAGGACACGAAAACTGCACTGACCCACCAAGTAGTTCAATAAATCATCAAACCTGCATCTCTGAAGTTGTATTTTTGCGTTGTCAATCAGGATCCAAACTTGCTTCCTTCTACGGAACAGCACGTCCTCCTGTGTCTGCTTGCATGAAATCAAACAGGGAAACAATTTAGTCAGGTCCAAGTGGCACAAGTGCATCTGCTGTAGCCGTGCAGGTGCTGCTGCTGCTCCTGCTGCTGCGCCGAGGCCTACGCACGCGCCCGCCCCATCCGGACCCACACTTAGGCCACAGTGCACCGGCTGCTTAATCATTCATGTCGTGGGAGGTGGAGGGACCAAGATATCTTATTCAGTTCTTACCTGAGTGTCTACTCCTGTGTTGAGTGCAGGGTAACCACGCAGAAACAAGATCCAAACCACTCAATTTCAACCCCCCCAACATTTTCCCTTCTTATTCAAACTTATTGCTTCATCAGGTGCTCGAAAATGCATTGCATACCAAAAAGCCCCCCACCCTCCACGCCCCCCAGCCCAAGTCTTCCTCTCCCTGTGCCAACGTCCAGGTCTGGCTACTGATCTTTGATTAGGCGGACACATCACAGGACATACTTGATTACGCAGCATTACAAAGCTGTGTCGGAGAAATCGTCATGAGAGGACTCATCTACCAAAATGAATTTTCTGCTTGGGTGAAAACTGATCAGATTTGACCATCTTCAGTTCGTCACGTTACTATAACATTTCCTATCAAATGCTACACTTTGATACACATTGAAAGCATCATTCTGAGGGATTTCGAATGTTTTGGCTACCTTCTTTAGCCACACGAGAAAAGCCAAATATTCAAAACCTCATCATTGTCACGTCCACGAATTGAATACTCAACAATAGCAATCATTCTTTGAAGTTGTTGTATTTTGCAAGGAGAGACGATCAGGTGGGAGGAATGAACGGTTTACTGCTGTTACCCAGTAACGGCCATTAAGCACACAGACGCCCAAGGAAACGCAGGTGTCCACTTTCTTTGCTCTACTGACTCACATACAGCGCGAACTGTAGTTCATCCCACTTATCGATTGATCAACTATTGAAAACCTTTGAGTCGACTACTTGTATGATTGAGCAGTTGGGCTTATTTGAAGGCTCCAGTCCAGAGAAGTTGTCAAGGTTACCTTGGTTTGCCCCACCTCTCCGCCCACTGGCTGAGAGGTCCAGCAATGCTTGTCCAATCTTAACAAGCTTTGTGCTGCCCACTGGGCTCTGATTCAGCACGAGACCCGGCAAATCCAATTACACAGGAGTCAGAGAGGTTGATTTTCCCATTATAGATTCCATGCTGAGAAGGAGAGCTGATGATAACACTCACATCTCACCGCGGCTGCCCATGCACTCTTCTCTCACTTTGTCCCCTCGTTTTTGTTCTCCCGCTCTTCCTATCTTATTCTTCTCTCAAATACCTCCTTTCTTCTCTTGTCTTTCTTCCCATCACTGCTTCTTTCATAGTCCATTATTCTAATTTTTAAGAGGCCCGTAACAAATGTTGGGCCCCGTCATCATGGAGGTTCCAAAGTGTTGGGTCAAAGAGGTTACTTGATGAAGTCGAAACACATTTGTGCTTTGCTTAACAAAGAACAAGACATATATTTAATTACATGTAGTACCTTGCGTTGATGTCATACATAATTCTGACAGTTTCAGCAATATGTTTTGGTAATCTGGGCTTTAAATATTATACATACAGAAAACCAAAGCAGCCGATTAAGAGGCCTACGGGTGCCGCCTCAGAAGACAACATTGTGCCCGCTGTGTCACATGAAAAGTTAACATGCACTCTTTGAGAGAAGTGGCTATTTTTTCACTAAGTCAGCACTCAGAAAAAAAGGAAGACTTTTTTCTCCAGCAGCGGTGAACCAGACTGACCCTGCCTCAGACCAAAGGTCGAGCGAAGGTCCAAACCACTGAATGACCCCTGTAAACGGAACAGAAAAGAAGCTTTTCTGTGATCTTTCAGAACATGACGATGAATGATTAGCTGCCCGGGTGACAGGCCGATAGCATCGCCGATTGGCCGACGAACCCACTCACTTGACTGACTTGTCGATCGGCCATCTGACTGTCAGACCGAACGAGCGACTGTCCTGCTCACTGACTGACTTAGAAGACAGACCCCCTTGCTTTAGCAGATCACTGACGCTGAGTTCCAGCTAAGCATGGCTGACAGCAGCTTATCCCGGGTGGTCAGAGGGTCACCCTGGGTGATGTGCTGCTGCTTTTTGGGGATGGAGTAGTCTCTGCCAGAGAGGAGATTAGAGTGGCGAGTTGACCTCATTCTCAGAGGTGCCGGTGTGTTTTGAGTAAACGCTTGGTGCAAGACAAAAACACAGGCTACAAACACTGGCCAGCCCTCAGGCGGGGATCGCATTGTTTGCCCATTACTTCTGAACAGGCAAGGGAAGGGAAAGCTGTCACTCTTGTCACTAAGCTGTAGGAAGTCCTCATGCTCGCATGCACTGGTGGCCCCAAATGTGTCACACGTAGCCAGGACAGAGATGCTCTCGACATCACTGATGTTTTTCGAGACTTGAAATTTCCCACGATACCAACTGCAAACATGACGGTATGCAATGTAAAAAACAAATATATATATATATATATATATATATATTTCCGATAAAGTTAAGTCATATATTTGCATGCGGAATTCTGTATGACAACATCATAACATTTCAAACCCGATGTAAAACGTTCGGAGGGAGAAACTGGTTACTTGACAAAGCTTTTCATGCCAATCTACACTAATTATCACTAATGACCATGATCGGCTGTGCAAAATACACCCACTGCTCATTTTATTGGGTGCAGCTGCACAATCGAATGCATATCTAATATTTTGATCACCCAATTGAGAGGTGCAAAATAGTAGGGACTTCACCCTTTACCAACCCGTCAACCACAATCATAAACATATCGTTCTAACTTCTATCAATAACTCACTGACAGTGTCAAACCTGAGGATATGTATCTTTTTTTTTTTTTTAATACTGTTTGTGTATTTAAATTGCGCGAGTGTACCTAATGTTGTCTACCAACTGTCAGGGCTGATTGAGGCCACCATTGCGCAATGTTGCTATGACAGTTATTCCCAACCTAAGCGCCGCGGCGCATTAGTTCATCATGGCATTTCACTTCAATGGCTTTTTTGCTGAAAAATGATTTATTTACTACAAATAATGTAATTGTTCATCTACCTATAGGCCAGTGGCGTATACTGCAGTGAAATGGCACAGCAATTAAATGGATGGCAAAAGGTAAATAAAGAACCTGTGCGCTGTTTGCAATTTTTGTGACATTTTTTTGTGTTTGGTGGTGTGCCATACATTTTTTCTAATTTAAAAAACCTTGGCTCAGTCAAGGTTTGGAAACCCCGGTGTGGCATGCGTCCACAACGCTGCAGGCTTTAGGACCTTGGGTTGTGCTCCGTGAGGTCTTTTTTTTTTCTTTTTTCTTTTTTTGTCCGTTACGTTCATGCATGTAATCATTGATTGTTCCTTTGTGACACACCGATTCGCCATCTGTGGGCTCTCATGGGGATGCGCACGTCCTGTCAGTGCGGATTTTGGAAGAATCATAGGCTCCGCCCTTTAAAATAACACAACACATGATATACCTTAATTGGCCTCCCCCCCCCCCCTTCATTTATCAAGAACATGAGTTTCAATTTTTTTTTTAAGTATATTGTACACTCAAGTTGCTCAATTTGGTGTCGCATGTATGCATCAATTTTGTTTTTTTTCAAATTACATTCAATAGAAGAAGAGATAAATAAGAAATTCCTCAGCTTGAGAGGAGTCATTGTTGTACAGTTAAGTTTAAAAGCTAGGTGATGGCCTAAACTTAATACAGACGTCCACAGTGAACTATTTTCCTAAGTGAACCTGCTCATCCATCCTGTGTCCTCCTCCTCCTCCTCCTCCCTTTCCGCGCCTCCCCGGCTCTTTTTCCCACTGCTGAGAGGAGTAGGACGCGGCCACGACGGCGGGAAGCAAAGATCCTCAAATACTTCCCTTTAAAAAAAAAAAAAAAAAAAAAAAAAAAAAAAAAAAAATCACCATCTCTCACTCACACACACACACACACACACACACACACAGGGAGAGAGAGAGAGAGATGCCACCACAAGAGACTCACATGGTCTCAGAGCTCTCATGGAATAACCTGACAGGAGCATATTGGAGCAAATCTGGATATTTCATACTGAATAAGACTTTTTTTTTTCTATAAAGTTTTGAAGACGCGCACAAGTGCAACTAAAAATATTGGAATAATATCAGAAATATTTTCTTCTCTGTTTAGATTTTGCTTTAAAAAAAATGGTTCCATAAGAACCGTAAGTATCAGGTGGATTTGGAGATTTTTTTTTGTTGTATTTTTTTTTTTTTTAACCACTGTAGCATACTGTTTGGCCACTGATGTTGATGGTTTCCGCACTTGGCAAAAGCAAGTGAGAAAATTTGCAAGGTGTCTTTTCCGGGTCGAACGGGACTGTTGGAAGCATCTGTCAAAGTCATGCGCGCCTCCTGGCCGCGGGCCGCCTGGGAGCGCCGTTCAGCTCTCCACTGCGCATGAGCGCGCCCCCGACAGCTCCAGAGAGGGAAATTTAAAAACGGTTTTTTTTGGGGGGGGGGGGGGGGGGGGGGCAAGCAAGTGCTGCACAGTGGAATACAGTAGATGGTCTCCCGGACGACCCATTCACACATTCTTCAATATCATCCAAAACAGGTAAATTGCTATAATGTTCTCATTCTTGGCACATTTACCTTTGTTGATTTTATAATGTTTTGTTTTTTTTTATGAGCAAATTGACATTTTCATGACTCATGCCTTTGTGGTGACTGTCTTTGTTGTTATAGTAAATGATGAGACATTTAAACCTCTAGGCTATCTATTATGCTAACATTTAAATATATGAATGAAAGTTATGACGTCTAATGTTTTTTTTTTTTGTTTTTGTTTTTTTTAGCAATCAGTTTGCCAGGGGAGTTCCAGAGTCACTTAAACAGTTTGTTTACAAATAACAACAACAAGTCACTGTACTGCTCTTCTTATAGTTCTTTTCCCCAGCTCATTATTAATCAGTTATTATGTCTGTGGATTTACTTCTTGAATTAAATATTTGCTTTTAAAAATCAACTTAACTACATTTTCATGAGCAACATTGTACTTTTTCCACATCAACATTGCGTGTGTATCTGTTTGAAGCTTCACTGTGGCATGCGTAAAAGTATGTTTATTTTATTTGTGCCGCTGGTTAGGTACCACACATCCCAGGAAATGATAGAAGGTGGCATTACATCTAGGATGGCAGGAATAACTGAGGATGCGGGCCATCATCCGTCTCCACAAGACTATAGGTAAGACTGACAACAAGATGTTTAAAACTTGCGGTATGTTATCGACAATGCATCAATTTGGAGATTATATAAAGTCTTACATGTACATGGAAATGTTTTAGAGCGAAACGGCTACTAAATGTAATTTGCATGTAGATGACAGATAGCTCGTTTTGACAAATGCGGGAAGGGGAATGGGATGCATGAAAAGAGTTTTATATTTATATTTAAAAAAAAAAAAAAAAAAAAAAAAAGGGGGGCGGGGGGAAAGTAGAGAAGAATAAATGATTTTCAGTCTGAATGGATCTGTCAGAAACCATCAGCTCTGTTTACACTCCTGCTGTCGGCACACGGAGAGCTTGAACCTCTCGGGCCGTCGGCTCGGGGAGAGATGGGGCGCGCTGGGTCACCCGTATGCACAAGTGGCCCCCAATTAGACAAGGACGAGAGAGGAGGGCAAGTGAAGGAGGGGGAGTGGGTTTTGGGCTTCAATATTGAGTGTTGTTGAACCTCTGGGAAGACTTGGATGCTAAACGGAGACACCGGTTCAACATGTTATGCATCAGTGAGCAATTTCTATGCTTGCTGGTGGCACAAGAAGAGGGGCGGTGACACTCTTAGCCCATAACACATTGTGCGAGGCACGAACAATACTTCATTTACAAAAAAAACACTTTTCTTGAGTGCGTACGTTGTGCACAAGTCATCAGCCTCAAATGTCCACCTGATTTATGTGCCGCTGTAGCCCTTCGTGCATTTCATGAAAGAAACGCACTCAGTAATGACTACACATTTTGGAAAATGTGCAAAGTTGGAAATAAGTATTGTAATATGCTACAGTAGTTTGGTGAGGTTAAAATTTGGCATTTTTCAATGACTTCAGTAATGTCACTGAAAGACAATAGTGCAATAGACGCGTGCTGTCTGCAGTGAGGTCACATCACAACACACACAAACCAAAATCTGACCTCCAACTGCATTTGCACCCCCCTCTGGCCCTTAGTTGATTTCCTCATGTAGGAAGACAAGGGGGTGTATGTATGGTTGTGGATATGGGGTGCTGGGGTATGGTTTTTAGTGAGGCTGGAGGCTGGAAAGGGACAGGGAAGCAGATGGTATCCTATTTGTCCCTCTTATATGAGGCCTGTCATTCCGGCAGATTAATGCAAGGGCCCGAGGCAAAGAAAAGAAACGACAGAAACAATCAAGGAAGGGTCTGGCCAAGACAATGGAGCCACGTGCCACTGGGCAGATTTGTCGTTTGGGACACAATAGGCGATCATTTTTCAATAGACAAGACCAACTGTTGCAGGCAACAGGCGCTGCTCTGCCGTGTTTCAAACGATCTGGTGTTGTTTACATATGATTCAGCCAATGGCGAGGGACGGGCTGCGGTCACCTGACACGCTTGATTTTTTATTATTTTTTTTAAATGGATTTAGGGTGTGCATGTGTGAAGGGCGGGGGTGTTCCTTCACGGTCCCCACAAAGTGAATAGTATATGTTGTCATGGCGACCCCGGTTACAAAACCCCTGAACACTAAGTGTGTATGCACAGGGGAGACTGAAGAGGATTGAAGAGGATTCCTCTCTGTTCCATGTTAGCCACATAAAAGGTGCCATGACTGCATGAACGAAAATCACTAAAGTTGAAAAAAATATATATGCTTAAAAAATAGTATAATCAATAAATATATATTTCTAAACCAGTGCCCCAAAGATGTGCTTTATTAAAGACATACCCATAATAAATCACACTGTAAAGGTCTAATCTTAGCCCTTTAGAAGGCAAAAAAAACATAGCCCATTCTTTGACTTTTTTTTTTTTTTTTATATATAAATACCAGTGTATTCTTGGGATAACATTTTTCCATTTAGTGTACTTCCCTACGACGTTAGAAAGCACTTGAAAGTAAATAAAATTCACCTCATACCATCCCTAAAACAACAATAAGATACAATTTACTCTGAATGAGATTTGTTTAACACCCTCATTGTTGATTAAAACGGTCCCCGATGAATTAATACCAGTAGCTAATCTTCTTATATGCTAAATCTTAGACGGCACAGCCGGCACTTCCACTAGAAGCCAGCCTCACTGAGCAGCTGAGGCTTCTGACTTCAAGAGATACAAATGTGATCTTTGGAGTTGACATGTAAATGCCACCTGTGCTCTTTGAGCCCGATCTGACAGCCATGTCGCACCCCCCCCCAACCCTCCTCCCTCTGAAGGCTTCTGACCACAGACCCCTCCCAATTAAGGGAGGAGGACCTCCCTGGGGACCTGCAGTCTCTGTCATGGCTCACTTCGGTGGACGTGCCCCGACTACAGCAGATGGTGGATGGTCGTGGCCACAGCAATGGGCCCTGCCAGGGCAGCTTGTTGGAGCAACAGACAGGTGAGGTGGCACTTTCAAAAAAATAAAATCTTCTCCTCTCTGATTGGCCACACCAAAACCATTCAAGTCTTGTGGATTCTGGTGTTCAAACATCATTAATACTTGAGCTCCCTCTTATAGAAGTGGAAGTTGGAAGATAGGAAACAATTACTGCTTAAGTTTTTGAGTTATGGAGGTGGGGTTTTGAGTCAATGCACAATCTTTGTAGATACAGTGCCGTAAAAAAAAATAGTATTGACCCCCTTCTCAAATTCTTATTTTTTGGTTTAAGATCATGAAACAAATGTAAATATCAGACAAAGATAACTCAAGGAAACATAAAACTGTTTTTAAATGGTAATTCATTATTATTATTATTATTACTAAGGGAAAAAAACTATTCAAAGTTACCTTGGCCTTGTGTGAAAAAGTAATGGCCTCCTAAACCTAATAACTGGTTGGGCCACCCTCAGCAGCAACAACTGAAATCAAATGTTTTGTATAACTGGCAGTGACTCTTGAACATCTCTGTGGAGACATTTTGGCCCACTCTTCCTTGCAGAATTGTTTTAATTCAGCAACATTGAAAGGTTTTTGAGCATGAACAGCCACAGCATTTCAGCCAGATTCAAGTCTGGACTTTGATTCAACCGCTCCAACACCATTTTTTAAGACATTCAGAAGTGGATTTGCTGGTGTGTTTTGGATCATTGTCCTGCTGCATGACTCAAGTGTGCTTCAGCTTGAGGTCACAAACTGATGGACAAACGGTCTCCTTCAGGATTTTCTGGGAAAGAGCAGAATTCATGGTTCCATCGAGCAAGTCGTCCAGGTCCTAAAGGAGAAAAGCAGCCCCAGACCAGCACACTAGCACCACTTGTCTTGTCAGTCCATAAAATATCTGCCCAAAAGTCTTGGCAATTATTCAGATGTTTTTGCATAAGTAAGATGAGCCTTTATGGTATTTTCGTCGAGCAGTGTTTTTTGCCTTGGAGCTCTGTCATGGAAGCCATTTTTGCCTAGTCAGGCTTGGGTGTGGTCTGTGAAAATTAACCAAAAAATGTGATTAGCGACAGTTAATAAATGATTGAACAAATTACTTTTTCCCACAGGGCCAGGTCGCTTTTAATTGTATTTTTTCCTTTTAATAAATAAAATCACCAATTAAATAAACAATTTCTGTTTACTTGGGTTATTTTTGTCTGATATGTCGATATGTTTCATGATCTTGAACATTAAAGTGGGGAAACTATGCAAAAATGTAATAATTAGAAATGGGGGCTGATACATTTTCCGTAGCACTGTATACCTGCACAATCTGAAGAGTTATAATAAAAGAGCTTTATCAAAGATGATCCTATTGATTTATGCTGTCAGAGAGGTACAAATGTAACTGTTTAATTTGTTGCTAAAATTGCACTAGTTCCTAAAGGCTCTGGATGTTGTAGGGCTGTCCTGGTTGACATGCCTCTGCAACATCGCTTGGACATCAGGGACAGTGCCCCTGTATTTCCAGAACCAGTGTGCTGGCTCCCATTTTTAAGAAGGGAGACCGTAGGGTGTGTTTTATCGACAGGGGCATCACACTCCTCAGCCTCCCTGGTAAGGTCTACTATTCAGGGGTGCTGGAGAGGAGGGTCCGTTGAGAAGTCGAAGCTCAGATTCAGGAGGAGCAGTGTGGTTTTCGTCCAGGCCGTGGAACAGTGCACCGGTCCAGCTCTCATTTCATGGGAGCTTGGCCAACCAGTCTACAGTACGTGTTTTGTGGAGTTGGACAAGGCGTTCGAACCGTGTCCCCCGGGAAGTCCTGTGGAGGGTGCTCTGGGAGAATGGGGTACCGGACCCCCTAATCAGGGCTGTTTGGTCCCTGTACTACCGGCGTCAGAGTTTGGGCCGCATTGCCGGCAGTAGAATACATATCCAATGAGAGTTGGACTCCGCCGAGGCTGCCCTTTGTCCCCGATTCTGTTCATTACATTCATGGACAGAATTTCTGGGTGTAGCAGAGGCATTGAGGGGGTCCGGTTTGGCGACCTCAGTATTACGTCTTTGCATTTTGCGGATGATGTGGTTCTGTTGGCTTCATTAAGCTGTGCTCTTCAACTTTCGCTGGAGCAGTTCGCTGCCAAGTGTGAAGCGACCGGGATGAAAATCAGCGCCTCCAAATCTGAGGCCAAGGTCCTCACTCAGAAAAGGTTGGGGTGCGCTCTCCAGGTCGGGGAGGAGATCCCGCCCCAAGTGGAGGAGTTCAAGTATCTTGGGGTCTTGTTCACAAGCGAGGGAAGAATGGAGCTGTAGATCGACAGGCGGCTCAGTGCAGTGTCAGCAGTGAATCGGACTGTATCAATCTGTCGTTGTAAAGAAGGAGCTATGCCGAAAGGCAAAGCTCTCAATTTTCCGGTTGATCTACGTTCCTACCCTCACCTATGGCCACGAGCTTTGGGTGGTGACCGAAAGAACAAGATTAGGGATACAAGCGGCCGAAATGAATTTCCTACACAGGGTGTCCGGGCTCTCCCTTAGAGATGAAAAGCTCGGTCATCCGGGAGGGTCTCAGTTTGGAGCCGGTGCTCCTCCGTATTGAGAGGAGCCAGATGAGGTGGCTTGGGCATCTGGTGAGGATGCCCCCTAAGTGTTCCAGGCAGGTTTGAAATGTGGGAGGAAGCCACGGTACTCGCAGAAAACTCATGCAAGCACAGGCAGAACTTGCAAAATCCACACAGAAAAGCCCAAATCCAGAACCTCAGAACTGTGAGGCAGACGTGCTAACCATTTGGCCAAGAGTTGCATTAATGAATGGATAATGATCATCTATACTCATGGCATCTTTAATAATCAAATGATCTTTTCTTTTTTTTCTTTGAAGCCCAATTGAGCAGCATGGCCATGACAGGACAGTCGTCCATGCTCCACCTGCAAAGCAACATGCAGCACAGCCCTTTGGGAATCAGCATCATCAACACCCACAGTGGAACAGTGCGTTTAACAGGACCACACGGACAAATAGGTTTCTGCTCGGGCGAGCTGTTCATGCCTTCATCGTATGTGTTTTTGCCTCACAGATGTCTCCGTTCTCCATGAATGGAATGCCCTCACCGGGGTACCAGTGCCCTACTTCAGTGTACCAGTCGGCACCACAGCAGGTGTACTCGCTAACCCAAACTGGACAACAGGTAACACACTCAAATGAATGAACCCTCCACAGGACATGCAATGAAATACTTGGAAATTCTCAAACCCCAAAACATCGTTTAAGATTGTTTTGAAAAATGTTTTAGAATTGCCATTGACCGTCCACAATGTAATGATCATTTACACAATGACCATTTTGTAATGGATCAAACCGGAGCCAATACAATATACAAAGCGGTATGTCATCAAAATGCCACTATATTTGTTTCATTACCATATTTTGGAGGGATTGGCCAAGAGAAATCAAGTGGCTCCAGTAAACTATGCAGGCTGCATTTTGAACGTCCACTTGAGCTATCAAATGCGGTTCCTAAGAGAGTTACAAGCCTGAATAACAATACTGTAATTCTCTTTTTTTCATTAGTGCTCAACGGGCGGGCTGTACAGTAATGTGTCTTTCAACAACCAAAGTCTATTTTCACAACCTCGCCTGGCACCACAAGAACAGGACTTGCAGCCAAAATGTTTCCCAAAACCCATCTACTCCTACAGGTTGGCTCGCACGCACCACCAGTGACGCGTCACTTCTTGCACTCATGTTTACCGCTTTTTATTTCTCTCTTTAGCTGTTTAATTGCCATGGCTCTGAAGAACAGCAAAACGGGCAGCCTTCCAGTCAGCGAGATCTATAGCTTTATGAAGGAACACTTTCCTTATTTCAAGGTGAAACCATTTGCTTAACTGATCAGAAACAGGAACGAAGGCGCCGCTTAGCTCACGCTACTCTACTTTCCCTGCAGACGGCCCCAGACGGATGGAAGAATTCGGTCAGACACAACCTGTCTTTAAATAAATGCTTTGAGAAAGTGGAGAACAAGACGAGCAGCTCATCCCGGAAGGGTTGTCTGTGGGCACTGAACCCAGCCAAAATTGACAAGATGGAGGAAGAGATGCAGAAGTGGAAACGCAAGGATCTCCCGGCCATCCGCCGCAGCATGGCTAACCCAGGTCAGGGATTTACCAAAAGATCGACTGATTGTTAAAAGGCCAGATGCGGTCACCAACTAGACGCATTATGAACTCCAATTTGTGCTCACAGTAGGTAGACTGCTGGTCTAAGACAATTTTGGTGAATTCGGTCAGGGCACAGGCAAACGGATACGCGAGCTCCGCAGATGTGTGCGGTGGATGTCATACATATTCCGTTCATAAATATGTTGAACAGCGGGCAAGGAACCCTCTAAATCATTGTACAAATCATTTAATTGAACCCAGTATCATTCTCATCATCATTAATGTAATTTTTAAATCATCCTACATGGCCGGCATAGCTGGGGGGAGGCACACGAACAATCGTGGGGAGTGGGGATATAGATACATGAGGTCTGCTGACATATTTTAGTGTCCAGCGGTTATCACCAGCTCATAATGTATTTAATAAGGGTACCCACTTGACGTTGTCTTTTGCCACACCGGCCAAGAGCTATGACAATGCACAGATCGCTGCGATTACGTATTGTCCTCTTCCGCACAGAGACGTCTCCATGCGAGACTGTGAGTGCGCCACACTTAAAGGGAATGAGAGGAGCCGCTTTGATTGGACATGAAATGATTCAACTGTCTTTTTTTTCTTGCAGATGAGCTGGACAAACTGATCACAGACCGCCCAGAGAACTGCCGGCGGAAGGCAATAGAACCTATCATGACACGGCTGCCCAGCTGTCCGACGGGCCTCCCGCTGACAGCCCAAATGCAGCAGGCCCAGCCCATCGTGACCCTCTCCCTGCCGTGTTTACCGATCCACCAGCACCATCAGATCCAAGCCCAGCTGCAGGCCCGAGCCCGCTTGGCGCCGATGTCCCCGGCCCCGGCCCAAACGCCTCCCCTCCACGCGGTGCCCGACCTCTCCCATAGTCCGCTAACGCAGCAACCCAGCAAACCTCCAGACGACTTCTACAGCGTGCACGTTGATAGCCACACAGAGGTGGACGCACTGGACCCCAGCATCATGGATTTCGCCCTTCAAGGTAAAGTTGACCATTACAGTGTTCTCTCAGTCATATACCAGTGTTCATTTTCTAGGGGTTTTATGAGCAACCTGGCATTTGCAAATTATCATATTGTACTATTCTTGGTTATTCACCTAGACACTCTTTTTGTGCTCCGGCCAAACCATGATAAAAGTAGAGTATTACTTTGGTACCATCTTGCCGCATTTTGGTGCCAAAAACTGTCACAGCCATTTATTTATTCAACGCTGGGAGAAGGGTAAAACATCCAAACACAATGAGCACACTAACAGAGAAGCTGCTGTCGCCCACAGAACTCACCCAGGGTTTGGAGCGTTTTGATGCCCACCCCAGGTGGATGTGTAAATATTTGGGAATGTTGGGCTGAGTGTAATAAAACAAAACATTTAAAAGATGCAACAACAACTACTGCAATGTATAATTGACAACATATAGTGTAAACTGTTGATTTAATCGTTCAATCTGACCTCAGGTAACCTGTGGGAAGAAATGAAGGACGACAGCTTTAACCTGGATGCGCTGGGCACCTTCAGTAACTCCCCACTGCGACTATCAGACTGTGATTTAGGGAGCAGCCTGCCTCCTGCCTCCAGCGGCGCAAGCCTGCCGCTGTCAGACGTACAAGTGACGGGTCTGTACACTTCGTACACAACGCAGGATCCCCTCTCCTCCCAGTACATGGGCTCACCGGCCAGCAGCAAGCCCATCGTCCTGCTTTAAAGCAGCACTATTCTTCAACCGAGGTGACTTTATAAGGATATGTGACGGGGTACCAGGTGGAGAATATTATTTTGTACAAATCAGCTGGGAACTATCAAAACAGCAAAGTTCTTGTAAAATCCATGAGAAAACTGTTCACTAAGAAATACAAAAGAGGCAGCAGCAAAGCATTGAAGACTTTACAATGACAAGCAAAGCCTCTAAGATGTCTGTGTAAGTACAAACAGAACTTTGTGGAGGAAATTTTCCATTTTTTCTACTGCTCACACTGTGTTTAAAAGCCCTTCTATACCGTAGTTCCGTCTGTGTGTACTGTGATAGACTATTGCTGTGTCGTTTTATTTATATTTATTAAAAAAATTAAAAAAAATAAAAAATGGCAGCTGGGGACGTTGACCGCTCGTCAACCTTTTTTGCTGTATATATTTGAATGTTCAAATGGCTATTACCACAGAAAAGCTCTCTTTTGACTGTATTTACCCAACTTCATTCCAAAATGCTGACATGTGCCATCGCTTTGTAATTCTGATTTTACACCTTTCATATGTGATTAACACATTGGATTGAATACTAGATGTGTATTATGTTCCATTCAAAATGAATGGGTAAATAAA
This sequence comes from Phycodurus eques, assembly GCF_024500275.1. Lineage (NCBI taxonomy): Eukaryota > Metazoa > Chordata > Actinopteri > Syngnathiformes > Syngnathidae > Phycodurus > Phycodurus eques. The sequence continues at coordinate 5,209,893 of NC_084527.1, forward strand.
ATAAGTTTCTTTTGCCAAAAATAAATCAGTGATATTTATTAACACATTTGTTGACAAGATGACAAAGAACAGAGCTTATATACATTGATATAAAACAGTATACTTGTAGGTGGAAACAATGTGAAGTCCACCATTGAGTTAAGGTCATGATATACATAAACGCACTCAAACAAAATTCTAGATGTCCGCATTAAATAGATTTGGTGTTTTAGTCAATCTGGCGTGGGAAACCAAACTGATTGCGCAAGATAATAGCTATTAAGTCTGAACTGTGTCATTTCATTGAAAGAACGTTCACAGTGATGGTCGCACAAAGATTTGGATGATTACAAATCAATGAAAATGATCTGGACACTCGTACTACATATAGTGTAATACTAATTTTGCATAGTGCTAAATGTTAGCACTCCGGTTATGGATGTTGACAAAGTAATAAACGAATGAACGACTGCTTTGCACAACCAGCTCCTACTTGAAATATAAATATGAAGCTCTGTATGTGTAAGGCAAAAGTAACACTGGTATTATGCGTACAGAAAAGCAGCTGTGCAATGTGCATTACAGTGATAGCTTGTCAACCAAACGTGGCATCCTGGACTGAAGTGGTCTTTCGAGATCCGACTGCAACGTCCTTGCATGATGACGTGACCTGTCGCGCTTTGGTATTGTGTGACGTCAAGAGGGCGTCAACACTAGTTCATACAAACTGCTTCATAAAAATAGTTCTTTACCATTACACTCTTAATAGTGCAAGTGTATGCAGATAAGTCCTTAGTTGCCCTTTGATAGTAATACAAGCCTTCAAAAAGGTTGCAGAGTTCAGCTGTTGTCCATGGTAGCAAGCAGATGAGAGAGCTTGGCGAGCTGTGACGCAGTAATGTTCTGGCTCATGTGGATGATGCAGTCCATGGCGACTTCAGGGTTGGACTCAACCAGACTTTGACATGAAAACAAAGAAAAACAGTTACCGCATGTCAAATCTAATGAATACATTCAAACTATTTCTGTTTAATGCTGAAAATGTAGTAACTTTGCTCTTAGATAATGACAAAAGTGATCATTATCAGCGATATCCGAACCTGCTGCATCAGATATCCTCTCAAATCTTTTAACACCCCAACTTTGGATGAAAACGGTTATAGTAGCTTTGCAAATAAAGACACATGCAAACATAGATTAAAAATAAGAATAAAAAAAAGAAATCAAATTCACTGAACTTTACTGCTGGAACAGGCCTTAAAAGGAATATTCACTGGTTTGACTTTTGACCTCACTCAACCTTTGACCACTTGTTTACTACAGTAATATGGGTCCTATACATAATACTAATACTAATCTGTACAAAATAGTGGAGTGCACGTGTGCGTACCTGCGGATATGTTTCAAGGCATTTTCCCTTTTTAGGTACTTGATATTCTCTCGGATGGCGGATCGAGCGCCATCCTCTTTGGACCAGTTTCTTTCAAGCCACTCGACTACTGCTTGGTTGTTATCCCATAGGTACGCCTGGAGGTGAAGTCAGAAGCATAAAGTGGTTGCGGATATTGACGAGGCATGCCAAACAAGGGGAAAAACATACAAATGTTACATGCCTGGATTGCATTTTATTTTAGTTGAATATGGTTTAAAAAATAAAAAAAATAAAAATAAAATAAACAATAAAATTGAAATCCCTCGCGTGTTGAACTACACGCGCTGCAGCCACCAACCTTGACTGTTCCCTCTGTTTCAACAAACCAGCGGCGCAGCATGGACTGCATGTGTCCGTCACTGAGGTCTTTGTTGGCCTTGAGAATCTCAAACTTCACCACCTGCTCCAACAGGAGGCGACGCAAACGCCAGTAGAAGAAAGGCCGTGCCTTCTTCCAGTCCAAAATATCCTAAAAGACCAAGTGAACACAAACAAAATCATTTGAATAAGCATCTACCCGCTTCATTAGGTACACTCTCTTGCAATCCACTATAAAAGCTATAGTAACTATTCGGCTCAGTTTTCATTGACTGGTAGACAATATTATTTGTGCGGTATTTTGGTTACCTTGTTTCTCCGTGAGAGAAGCAATTTTTTTCCCCCTATATTAGATCTCATTAAACTAAGGGTCCCCTACCATGTTTGTACACTTTCCAATGTGTACCTTGCTCAAGTCAACCCTTAGATGCCTTTTCTACTTCATATTCACGTGGAATAAGTGTGTATGCAAACGTGTACGTGTGTCGTGGACACTCACGGTGATGACACCTTTCTCCTGCATCCTGCCAGGAGTGTCGTGAAGATCCGCAAACTGCACGGCCACCTGGTGGTAGATTGGCAACAGGAATTCTTCTCTTGCTTTGAGCTTCGCCTCCAGGTCTCTACACTGCTTCTCGGGCAGCTCTAGAGACGCTAGAAAGTACACGGGTGCACATGAAAGTCGGAAGAGAGGCAATTAACAATATTGCAATGAATTAAGTAGACAAAAATGTATGACCAATTGTGTGATTAAAAAAGATCACTTACCAAGCTTCTCAACCAGACCAGCATAGACAGAATCCAGTCTTCTCATAGTTTTCTTCAGGTCCTTTTTCCTGAATTTGATCTCCACTGTGCCCTCAGCTTCCAGCACACCACCTCTGGAGAGACACAAGGACATTGAATGACACAAAGACTGTTGATAAGCACTCACTCAGCATACAAATCAGTCTCACGCATATTCACATCAGGCCACTTGAGTCATGCACCTGCTCTCTCTGTCCGCATACAGTTCCATACACAGAGGGTTAATGGTGGGGTCAATAACAACCCACGACCCTCCTCTCAGTTCAGCATGTGGTGGAATGTACACCAGCACAGGCTGATGGAAACCACGCAGGGCATCCACGATGTAAGCCCCGAACTTCAATATCTGGTCATACATATCTGCGAGAAGGAACAATAGTGACTCATTCCAAATTCAACCATGTTTTGCCCATCATGTAATTCCTCTGCAGTGTACACGCTGCACCTTTCATTCCACCAGAGAAGCCCCTCCAGTTGGCAAACACCATGAGAGGCAGATGCTCACGGTTGAAGTCACAAATCGCCTGAGCTGTTTTAAAGGCTGAATCAGGAAACCACACTTGCCCAGCCTGTTGCAGAACCTGAAATACAACACGCACACAGCTTCATATGGATATCCTGTATGTGAAGTGGAATGAAATGTCGGCAAACCAGCCACTTCATTAGGTTGAGCCAGTGGAGTAGGGTTGGAAAAGGAAATTCAACAGCCTTCAGGGAACACAATAATTATGATGCATTACAGAAATAAACCACAACCAGATGTATAAACATTTTCTTCCAATCCAAACGGAGCATTATTCATTATTTATCGCATTGATGGTGCAGCTATGCTCCATGTTGTGACCGTTGAGAGCACATGTTCAGTAGTTAGAGCTACTCACTTTTGATTCGGAATCCAAGTTGGCCGGATCAGCTGGGACAGTTAACTCAACAGTCCGTGTTTCCACAGCAATGACGCCAAGGGGGATCCCTCCTAACCTGGAGGATTTCAGACAGCAGTTAACAAGCGGTTTACACATATTGTGCTATATCCTATTCATTAATAGAAGAGATTCACCGTGCTCTGCCCACTATGACAGTCTGAGCCCAAGAGTCCATGATCTCCATGAAGGAGGCATGGTCGAAGAATCCGCTCTGCCAGGCACCTCTCACCGCTACGAACATTTCAAACAAACAAGCATATTAGCTCGTTGGGCAATTAACAGGGGTTGTTTTACTTTCCAGTCATGGTGCTCACTCGGGTGGGGTCTCCCAGACAGCATCCAGCGGGGGTCATACGGGGCTTTTGTAGGAGTGAAGTCAATCTCTCTATCAACTGGATCTGTGGTTGGTACAACGGGCACCGGGGAGTGTTTGTTCTGACAGAAGAAGAGACAATCTCTTGTTAGTAACACAAAAGGTTGCCATGAGCACAGTAGCATCTGTAATACTCGGCAGAACCTTTGGCATGTAGGAGAGCCACTGGAGAATGGTGAAGACCCCCTCAAAATCATCTGGCACAGTCGTGTGGGTGACTCCATTGTTGTGCATAATCTGGATGCCACCCAGCTGGTTGTTGGAGGTGTAGACCGCTCTGCCCAGAACCTGCAAACACCAGGGCTTACTAAAAGCTCTCACCCTGCTAAATTGATACATTTTCTTTTTAGAGGAAAAAGATCGGGCTCCAAAACTACATTTAAAAGGACATGCTGATCAAACCTTGTTCAGCGCACTTGCTCCAGTCAGGATAATGTGAGAGTTCTCCACCTGGATCACTCTTTGGCCCAAACGTACCAGATACGCCCCTATTCCAATAGCACGGCAGGTCACCTTTAAAAACATATACGTATCAAACCTGTTCTCAAGGAAAATGCAATTGGCTTATTCTAGTTACACATGTCTGCCATGCAACCTTACCATGCTAATTGTAATGATTTCTTCATAGGCCTGAGAGGATTCTCCAGCAATGGCGCCTGAACCTCGCAAGTTTTCTACCCCAAGACCTTCATCCTTCCCAATGATGTCAGTGATTATGTATCTGGACAGACAAACAGTAATTGTAACACTGGCATGAGAGAATATACAAGTAGAAAAGGCGCACTACAAGTTACCGGTACACATATTTGAGTTGGATTGTTATACCTGGACTCTCCTCCTTCTTCCACATGGTGGCAGTGCACAGAATTGGTGGCGCTGATACGTGTATAGTCATGTGGTGTCAGGTAAAGATACTTAAAACCCTAAAGAGAGATGTACACAATAAATAAATATACTTCATTTAAGTTTGGAAACATTTTGCAGATTTCCTGAGTGACCCCTAGAGACAAAAACAGGAGTTAGGGTTTTTGGACGGGTTCATCCACTGGCGCCCACGGAAAAAGGGAATGCCAGCAGGCCCTTTACCTTGTAGGGGTCAGAGGGGTCAATCCAGGCCACCTGGAACATGTGTCTGATCTCCTCAGCAAGACCAATGCGTGCTCCGCTGTTGGCGGCGATGTAAATGCGAGGGATTCCCTCAGCTCTCGCCAACTCGGAGGCCCTGAGGAACAACTCATCTTCCTGAGGTCCAAATGACCCAATCATGTGGGTGATGTCGTTACAGATGACGAGGATCTCTCGACCTTCTGGATATTCCGGGGTCTTCATCTTCATCTTGAAAGCGACTATTCCCACCTGATAAAGAGAGGTATGCTGAAATAATCACACTGACATTCAGTCATGAATAAAAACGCTTACAATGTATTCCACTGGATGTGCAGCTTACGTCATTGTCTCCAGGCAGGCGGTTCAGCTGCGCCAGTCGACCTTGTGGATCCAGAACTAGTTCAGTGCACGTCAGCATATCTTGAGGATATTTGTCCCCTGGTCCCCACTGCTTAAATAGAGCCTATAGAATGATTTTAATGTGAAAGAGACATCTTTAGAACAGGAATAAGGAATGACAAAACTAAAGTTGAGTAATTCAATGTTTTAAAAAAAGACCTGCTTGAACATCTCTGGGAAGTCATAGATGTATGTTGTGCCCAAAGTTTGAGCCTGGAAACGCTTGGCCTGCAGCAAGTCTTTGGTAACATAGGGAGTGTTGATCAACATGCCTTGCACCGGTCCCTGTTTATCTCCGTATGACTGGAACATAATCTAGAAGGGGAATGAGAAGAAATAAAGTGAACTAGGACTTATTAACCTAATACATATCGCTAGTAAAAGTCCACCAACAGCTATAGCAACATGGTGTAATAAAGTAAAAGAAATAGCCATTCACAAAGCCACTACACTCAGATGTTCTCACCTGTCCAGAACTTGGGTCGGTAACTTCCTTATACAGGCTGATGTCCAAGTAATAGCCAGACTCATTCGTCAAAAAAAGACGAATAGGGATTGCGTGCCCAGTGGGAGTCAGGCGAATGTTGATTTTCAGCTCAGCTTGCAGGACTCGCAGCTTCCAAAGACGACTTCCATAGCGCATCACCATGGAACGAACGGACTCCTCAATCTGCGAGATAAAAGCAGATGATGTTTAACCGAGAATGCTCAAAACGGTACTTAAACATGAATTCAAATACAAAATTGTGTTGTAGTTCATTCAATAACGTAATCCGACGTATGCTGAAAATTTTGTGCGACATGTTTTTACAAGAGCATTATGGCAGCAGAGATGTGCAGCACACTCACTTTAGATGGGTCCATAATGACAGTGGGGACAAAGTTGAGGAAGATGTGGTTGCAGTCCGTGCGCACGGTTGTGTTACTGAAAGCCACCTCCAACTCGTCCATGGCCTCCAGCAGAAGACGTTCTCCCTCATTCTGAAGATACTCAAAAGAGGCTTCCTGATTGCACATGAAGACAAGCCAAATACCAAATCAAATAGTAGTCATACAAAACCCATTGTGAAAAGAAAATCGATAACTAGTTTGGGATTTTCCGCCAATAGTCTCTTGCCTTCGTAATCAAATCAGAGTGGCGAATAATAGCTCGGATGAAGAATCTGTAATCTGTAACTTCGGCACCCTCCTGAACACGCGCAGCTCCCAGGTAGAGGTGCATTTTGTGGTTGGCACAGGGAACAGCAGTCATGTCGAAGTTCCTCATGCGGTTCAGTTCGAGCTGAAATGCTAAAGCTGGCTCCAGGTTACGGTAGATCCGATCTTCCTGGAACTGTACATAATAACAGATCGGGGGGTTTAACCACCTCCTCAGACAGCAGCGCAATTTATGATGTTAGCTGAGAGTACAAAAATAAAATTACCCCGTCTCGTGCTCTGAAAGTGAAGAACTTGGGGAACTCCCTCTGTTGAAAAGAAATAGGATTACGCACTAATATGTCCTGTACATGGTCAAGGGGGGAGCTGGAGTGAATCTCAGGTCCTGAACTGTCCACCAGTCCATCACAGAGCACATACAGTATAGACAAGCAAGCATTCACACTCACATTCCCACCATATTTATAATCAATAATCACATTTAAAATCATTACTTATCATGGTAGTTTATAGTAACTGGTTAAAATTACCTTCTGCGCAACCAAAAATGTGATTCTTCTGATGCCGTATTCAAAAAGGGGTGATCTCTATGGAAAAAAAGGGCAGTACATTTGAGTTTTCTTCAAAAATGAAAACTACAACCGTCACTACAGTACATGAGCTGACCTTTGACTGGGCGAAGGAAGTGAAGGCAGTGACTAAGGCATCATCATCCTCAGTGTCTGCTTTTTTTATTGATACATTAATAATGTGTATTGGATTCTCCCTGGTGTTCTGTCAGGAAGTAAAAGAAGCAGAAGTTGTATCCCCAGAGAAACAGCAATCCAAATGACAACAAGAGCACTCACCTTAAAGTTCTCATCTCCATAAAAACTGGAGCAGGATTCTAAAAATGGCTGGTTCTCCAACAACGGCTCTGCAAAACTGCAGAGAACTTCGTCAAAGGTCCTGCAAAATAAAAGAAAGTCAGTGTTCTTAATGCTTGATAAATGTGGAATGAGATAAGAGTGTGAAAATAATGAGAGACAGACCTTTTGAAATCATCAAAGCAGTGAAACGCTACCATAGCGCCCATGCGTTGGCAAGGTGGGGAGAGAGCTCCCTCCAGGAACAGATCGCTGCTCTGCCGCCGCATTTTCAACTGGCCTAAAGCGTTCAGTGGGACGGGAACCCTGAAAAAAATTAAGACCTAGACTGGGACTAGCAGATAGCACCACCAAATTTTCACTGTTGTGATGTGTGCGTTGTCGACAACAGAAAAGAAGGTTAAAAGCCATTTTAAGTATTCGAGGCAATTGCCGTTTCGTTTTTTTTGCATATTAAATACAAACTAGAATGATCACCGTCATGTGCAATCAGAATTATATACATTTTAACTTCATTGTTTCATTAAAAGGATTACGATTTGTTATTGAGATCAAAAACTATAGCTCGAAATCTGAGGACAATATGAGATGTTTAAGAGGAACATGATAAAACACGAAGGCGATGATGACTGAACCTCTCAAAAAGCTCTGTACAAGTTGGGAAAAGTGTTGCATATAGAGAAGCTCAGCTAGAAAGGTGAATTAGGAAGGACTTGTTATAACAGTCCTTGAGAGAAAATGTTTCGTAATTCACAGGAACGGTAGAAAGGCAACACAATGCGACTGGCATGCTTCGCTGTGAGACATACACACCATCAGGTGTAGTTGGCTGGGAGGAGCTTTACTCTACCTGTTCAGAGTAGGGCTGCTCCCTCTGAAATAAGATGATTGACAGGTGAATATTAGCAGTGGAGGATCAACATCCTCCTCTACCTCTAGGCATTCTGATTTAGACTGCACATTCCAGTTTAGTGGGTAAAACTAATTCTATAAAGAGAAGGTTGGGCATAAACACACTGCACAAAATGTTATGTTACTTTTTCCACAGCTGCCTCAGAGGAAGTCCCCCACCTATCCTGTCCACCCCATTTATGACAGAATAGCATTTGTGGGATATGGCCTGGTTTTGGACATTTAATCAGGCTACAGGTCGTCATTCATCACCAGATGAGTTTCAACAATTTTAGCAAAGGCTGCAGTGTTGTTACCTGTTGGGATGCGATGACGGCAGCATAAACTGGAAATCGACAGCGCACGTGCCGTCCTGCAGCTGGTGATGCTGGATGCTGTTGAGCTCATAGGCAATGTAAGCTCTACGCACATACACCTGAAAAGAAGACAGAGGGCACGTCACTATTACTAAATTACTAAATAAACCAAGGCATAAAAGCATCCCGTAGGGTGAGTTCACGATGCATGCCTCCAGCGCAGCCATGCAGACAACTTGATTGGAGTGGTAGAAGAAATTGGGCAACACGTCAAAAATGGAGGTCTCAGAGAGGATGAGTTTCTGGTGGAAATGGAAGAACGCAAATGATTTGATATCCCACTGGTAAACGTGGCCGCGACGTGTATTCATAAGACATACCTTCAGGTTCTCAGGGCAAAACTGATGGCCGTACATGTCAATGGCAGAAAGGAAGATGGATTCCACTTGATTGTGCCTCAGTTCATACGATGGTAAATGAGAGGCAATCAGAACCTACACCCGATTATTACACAGAATGAGGTGTATATGTCAATAGATAAAATAGCACATTGACAAACAAAAGCGCCTCATGACGTGCTAAAAATATACCCAATATTACAGTGAACTGCTTCGCTCAAAGTCTTACCTGTCTGGCTCTTAAGGCGACCTTGGAGTTCTCCATTTTACTGAGTTGAGTGAGTTCACTGAGAATCACCATCAGCTCGTCTGCCAGAGTTGGATCCCTTCCACACAGTTGATCCTACAGAAAGCCAAAGATATTCTACGTTGTGTCGAATTTCAGTTGTGATGAATATGACGGGAGCCTTACGATGAGCATTGTGACCAGGATGTTCTTCTTGAAGACCTGGGCATGAGAAAAGATGTATTCCAGCACAGGACTCATGTCGGGCTTGTACTGCTCCCTCAAATTGATTACGCACTTGTCGTAGTGAGCTGTTTGTGGAAAAAGATCAAATCCCACACACCAGTTGGTTACGATAAAAACATTTTCACTCCAGATAACTTCTGTAAAGTATTACTGTCACCTTGCTGAAACTCCATCTCTACTCGAAGGTATCGCTTCAGCAGATCCAGAACCACAGATTTCATGTAACCCCGTATTCCACTGCGATACCTGGAACACGTCCCATAAAACAGGAATCGGTGCAATGCCAATTACTGAACTCATTTTTGAGAAATATGAACAAGCTAACCTCTGTACCAGCTGAACAATACTCTGAGTGTTGATAAAGAACACCTCTCGATCCGCCTTTCTCTGAAGAGTCGCCGCATGGCTGTCGAGAATATTTGCAATCTGGATTGAAAAGGAATATTGTTAAACACTGTTCACTTGGATAATTAGTTTATACAATAACAGAACTCAGCATTAATAAGTAGAGTCCAACATATTTCTCAGTGATTTTTTTTGGCTCTGCTTTGATATCCACCGTTAGAAATAGCTTAATGTAACTGTCTATTTTTCTGGTCATGGTCTGGTGGGTGCATCTGCAACATAATTGGCATTTCTAATATTTAAAAATAAGGTAAGCAAAATCCCTAATTAAATACCTGTTAAAGACGGCCTTTTACTAATTTTCCTTCATTTATGATGGGGAAAGAATAGTAATTCATCCATCCATCTTCTACCGCTTATCCGAGGTCGGGTCGCGGGGGCGGTAGCTTTAGCGGGGACGCCTAGACTTCCTTTTCCCCAGCCACTTCATCCAGCTCTTCCGGGGGGATCCCGAGGCGTTCCCAGGCCAGCCGAGAGACGTAGTTTCTCCAGCGTGTCCTGGGTCGTCCCCGGGGTCTCCTCCCGGTGGGACGTGCCCGGAACACCTCACCGGGGAGGCGTCCGAATCAGATGCCCCAGCCACTTCATCTGGCTCCTCTCGATGTGAAGGAGTAACGGCTCTACTCTGAGATCCTCCCGGATAACCGAGCTTCTCACCCTCTCTAAGCGAAAGCCCGGACACCCTGCGGAGGAAACTCATTTCGGCCGCTTGTATCCGGGATCTCGTTCTTTCGGTCACGACCCACAGCTCGTGACCATACGTGAGGGTAGGAATGTAGATCGACCGGTAAATCGAGAGCTTCGCCTTTCGGCTTAGCTCCTTCTTTGCCACAACGGATCGATACAAAGTCCGCATCACTGCAGACGCCGCACCGATCCGCCTGTCGATCTCCCGTTCCATTCTTCCCTCACTCGTGAACAAGACCCCAAGATACTTGAACTCCTCCACTTGGGGCAGGATCTCATCCCCGACCCGGAGAGGGCACGCCACTCTTTTCCGACTGAGGACCATGGTCTCAGATCTGGAGGTGCGGATTCTCATCCCAGCCGCTTCACACTCGGCTGCGAACTCCTCCAGTGAGAGTTGGAGGTAACGGCTTGATGAAGCCAACAGAACCACATCATCTGCAAAAAGCAGAGATGCAATACTGAGGCCACCAAACCGGACCCCCTCTACGCCTCGGCTGCGCCTAGAAATTCTGTCCATAAAAGTTATGAACAGAATCGGTGACAAAGGGCAGCCTTGGCGGAGTCCAACCCTCACCGGAAACGAGTCCGACTTACTGCCGGATATGCGGACCAAACTCTGACTCCGGTCGTACAGGGACCGAACAGCCCGTATCAGGGGGTTCGGTACCCCATACTCCCGAAGCACCCTCCACAGGACTCCCCGAGGGACACGGTCGAACGCCTTCTCCAAGTCCACAAAACACATGTAGACTGGTTGGGCGAACTCCCATGCACCCTCGAGGACCCTGCCGAGGGTGTAGAGCTGGTCCACTGTGAATAGTAATTCAATACAAAAGAATGTTGTTATAGTAGTTGATCCAGCCATTTTCCGTAGAGCTCTCCCAGCTGACTTTTATTAGAGTAAGAACCAAACATGATTAAAAATGATTTATTCATTCATGAATCTTATCTGACTTCACTCTTTACTTATTTATATTATCTTCAATAAAAATGAAAACAAAGAAAAGGTTACTTTAAAAAGATTTGGGACAGTACCCATTTATGCTGAGCACTGATTTCTAAAAAAAAACAGTTTAGGTTTGCACCCTTTGGCTTGGAAACTGGCACAGGACAGAAGTGATGTTGCTGGCATATTGGGCCATGACTTTTCGGATATCTTTCTCAACACCAGGTGGGATCCGACCCGCCACACTCGTCATGATCTCCTGCAGCTCCAGCAGTGGCAGAGAGGGATCCCTCAGAGTCTTCATGAGGGTTGCTACCCACTGTTTCAACTGCAGAAAGATATATTTAATAAAAAAAAAATAAAAATAAAAAAAAAAAAACAGCTTTTCAAGTCTGTATGATCTTTTGATGTTGATCGAAATTCTGTAGCAGGTAAGCTTGCCGAGATGTACCTTGGTGCTAAAGTAGGGCTCTTCGAGACAGTAGCCATCCATTACTTTAACTAGATTTTCAAGGATGCTGTGGAAGACCTGGTGGAGCTTTTCCCCAACAATGGGCAATGGGTGCTGGGCCGGTAGGGTGGCTGTATTGAGCTCTACCTACATTATGACAGAATAATATAGTAAGACTTAATTTCATCAGGGGCGTAGTGCACTAACCAGCCAAAAGCGGGATAGATGGACAGATATAAACAGACAGACAGACAGATACTTTATTCATCCGCAAAGGAAATTCACTGTTCCAGTAGTCTCCACAATTCAAACAAAAGCTGGCATGCCAAATTACTAACAATTAAAAAAAATATATAAAATATGAAATATTAAACATAGTATCTAAAGATCCCGAATGTATAAAAAAAGGGGAAGATAAAGGAGATACAGGTTGCTTTCCAAAAGAGTTTCCACATGATGTGTCTACATAACCCTAACTAGTTATAATAGCTTGTTTTTATATTAATATGACGAAACCTGGACATTTGAGATTTATTTGAGTTAACTTGCCCGGTGTATACGGCTAGGGTCATCCAAGTTCATATGTGCCATCACACAACCCGATTCCAGAACTGCCCCGGGCCTCTTGATAAAATGTACATGCCCTGCCTGCTGCACAGTCAGAGTCATCACCATCTTCATCACCTGAGTCCACAAACACAAACAGACGGTCACATAAAAATACAGCAATGTATTAGTTTGACCAAAATGCACATCTCCTCAAATTCACCTCGATCTCTGCATACGTCTCTCCTGAGCAAATATGAGCTCCGTCGTCGACAATATACTGCAGTAGTTTACCAGCAGAAGGCGATCTCAGCACAGAGGGATCCTTTTCTTTGTCAAACACGCACGTCTTGTTGCCAACAGTGATGCGGTAGCTGCAGAATTCAAGTAGTATATGTGAAAAGAATGTAAATAAATTCAGTGTGACTCTTTAAGGTAAAAGAACACTTACCTCTCCAGCTCCTCTTTCATATAGGTGGTATGGCTGCTCCCATCATAGGAGAGCAGAAGGCCACCATCACTCAGGCGGTGGACATCTATTTCAATGTTGGAGCCATTCATTATGATGACATACGTTGTTGGGGACTGGCGAGCGACCTAAAGTCGACAACAGAGGTTACTGATTGACAATGAAAACAGCAACTCCGCTAGAAAATGGGAAAGAAAGATACCTTCAAGCAGAATTTCACTCCTTCATATATGAGATCGACACTGACAGAGTTGAGGAGGCTGGCAGCAGGCAGAACCTGGCCTCTGTCGGTACAGAAGAATTTGGGTACACAATTATTAGTAGTCATATTAGTGTCCAGATGTTTAAAAGACTTGAGAGTTTTGCACTGACCTTTCTAGTGAGTGCAGAAAGTCCGACATGCTCTTTCTGAAGCTTGCATCAGCAACATGCAAAGCCCCGCAGACAATGCCCAACATGGTGTCCGGTCTCTCTGCCTGCAGAAGGGTCACATGGCCTCCTGTCACAAAATTCAGCAGGTCAACATGATGACACAGCTACCAAACAACTCATACCTGCACTTTCTCTGCAATGAGGTGATCCAGCCAGCTAGTGTCTATGTCATTGTTTCGGAAGCTCTCCGTTTCCAGCAACTTGATGAGGTATTCAACAGTGGTCCTGAAGTCACCTCTGATTGAAAGCTCCTTCATAGCCACCACCATGTTCCTGAAGCAGATAGCAACCAAAGGGTGACACCAGATCAAGAAAGGAGACAGAAAACAAAAAGACAACAGTAGATCCATTATTTTGTATACTCCATGATGTTTATTAAAGGATGTGTTGTTTGACAAATTCTTCTTCCCATTCCATTCCTTTTATCACACAGACGAGATGTTTCTCTGACTGGACTGTGTCGAGCTCCACCTATAGCTGTTGGTCCTCCACTGGAAGGCTGCCAAATATTAGTATGATGCAGTGGCGTTTTAACTACCCTTTCTAACTTTAGGAACTGGCAAGAAACACAACTTGGTATATTTTCCTCAAATCACATGTCTGTTTTACGCTATCAGTGTAGCTACAAAAAGAGACTTACGAAATGGCTTCTTCTCGGTTCTCCCCCCAGGAGAAACAGTGTCCGAACTGTGAGTCAGCAAATTCATGCAGACCGCCGGTTGCTCCGACGCTAAAGTAACCCCAGACATTTTTACTGCTGCGGAAGTTCAGCTCCTGTACTGTGCCTGAGCTGGGTTTGAACCCCTGTAAACAACAAAACAAGACTTACCTTTGAGGAAAATTGCAATTCTTAATTGCACCGGTGAGAGTGAGCTCTACCTCGTCAGGGTTCTCACTGGTGATTCGGGCTGCTATGACGTGCCCCCTTGGACTTGGTGGGCATTCTGGAGTCTCAAAGTTAATGATGTTGTCACCCCATGCGGTTTCCCCGTAGAGCAAACGAATGTCTTTAATTCTGTAAAGGGGGATGCCCATGGCAATCTGTCGTGGATGACAACATGTGTGAAACTGACTGAATTTGTTGCCAAACCCTGAGAATTCTGAGAAAACATACAATGAGGACAAAAATATTTGGAAACGCCTCAATCGATCTGGATTTGCTCTAGACTGCTAAACATTAGCGCTACAGTTTCCCAACTTTGTGCAAACTGTTTTGGGGAAGGTCAACATGACCATGCCCCAGTGTGCAAAGCCCACAGAGGCATGGTCACGTGCATGTAGGTGTGGAAGAAATAAGATTGAGCTCAACCCCATCAAATCCAACACGATGTGGATGAATGGGTTAAAAAAAAAAACATCCCACACCCAATCTTCCAGAAAAGTGGAAGCAATAATAACTGTAAGGTTAAAGATAATGCATATTTTCTTCTCATTTCACTTCCCTGTGAGTGTAATGGCCACCTGTCCAAATACGTTTGTCCATATTGCATCTTCTGTAACTATATTTGGGACGGTCCGGTGATGGCTTTACCTGAAGTTGGGCAGCTGGAAGGTTAACATCTCCAATCATCTCTGTACAGGGATGTTCTACCTGCAGACGAGGATTCAGCTCCAAGAAATGGAAACTTCCATCCTCAGAGTAAAGATATTCCACGGTTCCAGCACTGACGTAGCCCACCATCTTGGCTAGCCTAACAGCATACTAGGTCAGGAAGAGGAAACCAAGTGACAATTTGCTGGCCAAGCAGGCAGTATCATCACCTGGAGCCAATACATGGGTGGGGGGGGGGGGGGGGGGGGGGGGGAGTACACATGAATAAATAAATAAATAGATAACCCGTTCCATCTGCTCAAACGTCAAGGGTGCCGCTATAGTCGCAGGTGCTTCCTCTATGATTTTCTGGTGCCTTCTTTGGATGGAGCAATCTCGACCAAACAGAGAGATGGCGTTTCCATACTCATCCGCCAGGATCTGAACCTCAAGGTGCCTTGCATGCTGGGCCAGCTGCATGATGAAAATGGGCGAGCCAGGTACTTCTGTCTGAACCTGCACCCAACAAACATGTTTGTCATGACATACAAAGCACTGCAAAAGTGGAGCTGGGTTACACGGCATTGGCATGAAAAAAAAAAAAAAAAAAAAAGGAGTACACATACCTGCCTAAAGGAGCTTGGGAAGTCATCAGCACATTCTACTTTTCGGATACCTTTTCCGCCCCCGCCCTCCGAGGTTTTGATGACAACTGGATAGCCAATTCTCTCAGCTCCCTGCCACGAGAGACACACAATACAGTATGAGATGCTACCTAATGAATGCCACTCCTTTGGCGGCATATTTCGAAAAATGCCAGATATGTTGAACATGCCTACCGCCAGACCATCATCTACTTCTTGAACACAGCCCTTTGTGTAGACCTCAGGAGGAACACTGATTACATTGCTGGGGATTTGGTCAGCCTCTGTCCAGTTCACTCTCAAACCTGGAACGGGACAAGCAGAAAAGCATTTTCTTTTTAAACAAACACAATCTAGGGCAGCACACTGAAAATTGTCCTTAGGTGTGTGTGGGTGTGAATGGTTGTTGTTCTTCATGTGCCCTGCAATTTGCTGGCAACCAGTCCAGGGTGTACTCCAGCTGCAATAGGCTCCAGTTACTCAATGAGGACAAATGATATAGAAAATTAGATGGATAAACACAATCTAAAGAGATTTAATTGAAGGAAAAAAATGGTGTCTAAAATTCCCCTTTAAGTGCAGTTCTACACCACTACAAAGAGATTCTGTGAGTATCTAATATATATTCAGTGGAAGTCAAAAGTCCTACAATTAGAATTAGACAACTTTTTAAGGGGGGGGGGGGGGGGGCTTCTAAGGTCACACAACAATTTTTGGATGACGTTTCAAGCAACCCTCAGCAAATCTCAACGCCTCAGTTCAATGAGCACGTTTTTTTCACTAGCTTTTGTGTGTGTGTGTTTTGGTGACCCTTATTCTTAAAGATGGACCAGTCTGAACACAAACTGTTAAGAGGCGAAGACCTTGGGAGAAGAAGAATATACACAGTATAACTGTCTACATCTCAGCAATGTTGTTTACGTAAAGTGAGACGAGAAGGAGAGGTCAAACCTGATCCGCTCCACGGTAGTGTGGGAATGTCTGCACTCTGGGCCACAATAGATGAAGCCACCTTATCCCCAAGAGCCCACATAGCCTTGCTGGATGGCCCTACAATACATATATAATTAGAAAAACAAGCACCGACACGAAGAAGTGGTCTTTCAAATTTTGTTTTACCTAAGAATGAAATGCCTGCTTTGTTCAAAAACTCGGGTAGCTTGGGATTTTCTGAGGCATGACCCCAGCCGGCCCACACTGCCTGTTACGAGAGACACATTAGCTTTATCATTTTTGTTATTCAACTTTATTATCATTATCTTTTTTTTTTCTTTTTTTTTTTAAATCACGGAGTAGATCAGGCAGTAAGCAACAACAACAACAACAACAGTGTTACTTACCTGCACTGGGATTCTTTTGGCAATATCAACTATCAACTCCACATTGGCATAGTTGTTATTGTTTGGTCCACCAGGAACAGGCACATAGTGATCGGCCATTTTGATGTATTCTGAGAACAGACAGACATAGATTATTTCGCTGCATGCTGATAACGTGCTCAATAATAACCGCTATGTAGTACCTGCATTCGCTTTCAAGTCTTCAGGGGTAACCATCACCACAAAGCGGATGGTCCTCTCATTTCGAAACATCTCATAGGACCAGCGTCGAATAGAGCGCATGCATTTGACTGCAGCGATCCCGTTGTTGGCGATCAGCACCTGTGAAAGAAACAACCGATTGGCCGAGGGAACAAGGAAGGGGATTTGCACAGCAGAAAAATATAATGGCAACAATGCACCATTTGTCACCTGCAAAATAAGTGAATGGCTAAAAAGTAGGTAGGGCCTTAAATGCTAAGAGGAGACGCGTGTTCATCCAAAACCGCACTTGAGGACGACGAACAGGCTGATTCTGAGGAGTTGACAGTTACATTGATGCCATGGTAACTTAAATGGTGAACATAAATTCCTTTATGGGCACCTTTAATATATCGGGTTCTTCCTTGACCCATGCACCACCCAGCTACAAAGTTTAGAAAAACATATTGACAACCCATTCCAATGAAAACATCAAAGGTAGTTTAGGAAGAACAGAAGAGTTTTGTTTTGGGTTTTTTTCTTACTTTTTCGATGACACGATTTCCACCAAAGCGGGTGACAAACTCGGCAGGTGAGGCCACCGTGAAGTCTCGATGCAGATCCATCTTTCTGTGTTCGCGTCCTTTTTTTACCAAGTGAGGGCCAGACATGCTGGGCCTGGAGCAGGAAACGTTGGAATTAGTTGTCCTGCCAAGAAACAGTGTTTGGCTCACACGCCCTCGTCAATAATGTCGGCGACGGGTAGCTGCAACGAGCTTTAAGAGTTCTATGCGACCACACAGGTACGCAACTGAAGAGCGGTATGAAGAAAATAAGCTGTGGATATCAAAAGCCAAAAGTCAAAGTCAAAAGTTCAGTTTCTAGGATACAGCAGCCAATCTACGGTACTGTATGTCCTTATCTTGTTTTCTGCTGTTGCAAGTAAATTGTATTTGGAGCAGTAACACTTCTCACAGAAAAGAACTCACAAAGTGCTTTACACGGCTAAAACTGTTGTCCTAAAAACAACTTGACGTAAATATAGCATAAAATAAATAAAATATATAGTCCAATAGCTGGCTGCTCAGACCCACTCGGAAAGTTCACATTGTATAAATAATATTTATCAGAACACAACAGAACAGACATCAGAACGAAACAGATTTTAAACAGTCTGTGTAAACCAGTGGTGATTTATTGCTGTGATTGATTTTAAAATATATTATACGCGCTCACTGGCCCGATCTGTAATTAGGTCCAATATAAGCGCTGCATGTTTTTATTGCATTATAGTGAGAGGTGTTTCTAATATTTTTTGCTCATCTTATTTTGCCAGGTGAGAGAGGCAAACTATTAGTAACACCTCACCAAAACAATCTATTTCCAGCACAGTGCTGCTGGCCCCAGCGCCGTTCGTTCCAAAGCCTCGAATCGAAATAGGACCAATAGTGACTCAAACCTTTGTAGAAATGCTTGCCCATGTTTGGAAGTGAACTGTTTGATCGGTGAACTAATATATATTGGAAAAAAAATGCACTTACACTTTCTTCGGCAAGGTGCAAGAGATTGTACTTGTTTCCAAGCATGTTTTATTCCATTTTCTTGTCTTTCTTATCTCTCTCCTTGAGGAATGTCAGCACATGCGGGACATAAGCGGCATGTACAGTACATAAAATGGTGAGTTTTATCTCACTGATAAAAGCCGCCTGACTTCAGCTGTGAAGCTCAGAGTGAAACAACTGTTATTCCGCTTCCTTCCTCTGGAGACAATTTGTTTATAGTTGTTGTTGTACACGCATGCTTGAACCAATAAGAGCTTAGTTACATGAGCAATTCTTCCTGTTCAAACACATGTGCAGTGGCATCTGTTTGGAATTGTGGCAACCATAAATTCCAATGTAGAAACTTGATACAAAACACACGTCTATACTAGCTGGTGTCAAATAACAAATCTTCAAAAGTGACTGACCTTTGAAAATATGGGAACCGGGTGGCACTTTGAAAATGTCTCCCTCCATTACGTAGCAAGCTTTACGAGCTTGTGCGTTTCGCACGTGAAACGAATAACAAAAGAATAACACTTCCTGTCCGATTCCCTCTGTTGCTTCTCCCCTCCCACAAGTCCAGATAAGACAGATCACAAGCTGCCCATTAAAAGTTTAAACAGAGCAGACCCAAGAGTGGCGGACAAAGTGTTCCTTAAAGTGCATTCGGAGGAAGCAACTACTTTACACTATTGAGGCTAAATATTTTATATGACTACATAGTGCCATTTTCGAATAGTTAAACACAATCTTTTCCAGAACTCTAAATACATAAAAAGGGAATAATGGGACTCTTCTAGGATCTTGCTATCATAAAAAAAAAAAAAAATGTATGGGGAATGTTCAAGTAACATTTTAATATTTGTAACTGTCGTACACTGTTAATATCAAAACAAACACTGTATTGCATTTAGAACAAGGGACTGCATATGTGTTTTGCTAAGCTGTAGAATGTGATTCAAATCGCCCCTGCCTTAAGAGCCATTATTTCCCCAAAATTTTGCTCCAATTCCAAATTGGGGCGCTTGACTTTAAGGTTCCGTTGTATTCTTAAAAGAAGGCTTCTCACACACACGCACACGTGTCGCACAACTAAATATTCCTCCTTATACCTACTGTGTAGAAATGTTCTGAAAGGAGACTTCGTACCTTTGCCCGTGATAAGTAACCCACAAAGAAGGAAAATAAAAATAACAAAATGTACTATTGTCATTGTCAATGTAATTCGGAATTAAGAGGAGGTGGTTGGCCCTGTGATTGGCCGTGCTTTGACCTGGAGCCAGAGCACAAATTTCAAAGTCCCTCGGGTTCCAATAATAGAGCAAAGGGGTGTGTAGCATACAACAATAGCGCAGGTCAGCTTGTTGCAGTCAGATGATAAGAGCCAATTATTGAGGACGGGGCTGAGTAGGAGCGCCATATGTCTTGACGCTCGTCGAGAAGCAGAGCGTAAACAACTTTCAAATGAGACCAGAGTTAACAATAAGCAAGACAAATAACTGTGACTGAGACGTATCCATCTGCATGTGTCAGACTGTCGTTCGCGTGTATGTATGTATCACACTGTATGCCGCCACATTAAATGGCTAAATCTTACTTCATGCCTGAGGAGCTGGGCTGTGGCACTTCGGGGGGTGTCAGATGACGAGATGATTTGGCGGCGAAGGTTGACGGCTGGGAAGCGCCACTCGGCGGCTTGGCTGCTAAAGGCTCCTCGTCCGATGAATTGTCCTCCGAGGCTCCCAGAATAAACTTGAGACGCTCCCTCGCCCTGGGCCCGGATCTGAGCATCGGCACATTGGTCGTAGAAGGATTTATCGGGGTGAGGGGCTGCTGTTGCTCTTTCACGTGAAGTCCCGTAGAGGAGCTGCGGGCTTGGAGGCTGTTCTCCTCAGGCTGTGTCGATACACACCGTTGGCCGCGATGAGAGGAGTGTGCAGCGGGCACATTCTCCTGAAGCGGAGAAGGGCCGTCGCTCGACGGAGAGTCCTCTCCTTTCTCGAGCATCGCCACTGTGCTGCTATTAATCCTCCGCAGGTGAAAAAAAATCCATAGCATTAATCCCAACAATGCAAACGCGAGCATTCGCAGACATCCTCCTGACACTGTCGAAGAGAGGAAACAGCTCATTAAATGAAGTTACATTTTTATGGACTCATTCACTGCCAGGCGTCGTGAAAGCAAAGTTCCCCATATTGCCAGCCGCTTTACAGCATTTCGACTGCTCTTTCAAGACCCATAGAATATTGTGTTCTGTGACAGTATAAGCACGGAACCTACCAAAAGTAGGCGCTCTTCTTTCATCAAAATAAAAGTTTGTTTCCATCTTTTTCCGTCCTTTAGTAATCAGCAGTAGAATGTGTTAAGGCCCCCCAAAAACACCGGAAAGGGGGCTTCTGGTGAAAATAATTTTTTTTTTTTTTGCTTTGTAACACCTCGAAGTATAAAATATCAAAAACAAGACTGAGAAAAAATAACATATGACCACAACATTAACACTGATGCAAACTCTGATCATCGACAAGGACTGTGCTAAAAATGGCGCCTTTCCAAGATGATAATGCTCAGTTTGATGAAATATTAATTTAACAATATGTTTAGTCATGTCGTTGTAGTCATAGTGTGACCTGAGACCTTTCCCTAATATTTGAATTGCTTACTTTAACAGCAAAACATTTCAAAAGAATGATACGGTGTAGTTCTTATTTCTGCAAGAGCAGAATATTTTTTAATTTTTTTTTTTTATTCAGTTGTCATTTCAGATCTCATTAGATTGTGCAAGGGCGCCTAATGAAATGTCCTGTGAGCATATAACAACTGCTGGATTATCCGAACGTATCTTGTTAATATAACAAGTAGTTTCATTGCACACAGTAATTCAAATTATATTCTGATCTATTGTAGCTCGCCTGTGAACTGCATTGTTTGTCCTTGTCCTTTGATTAAAGTCAATCTGCTGGGAGGCATAGCAGGGCGGCAAACAAACGGACTGCAATATTTTATTCTAGCGTGGGGGCTTCATGTCTGAAGGAGGTCATCTGAAGGTGGTCAGAGGTCATATGTGACTGATAACTGTGATAATATTGTAGGGGATGTAATGTCTGAAGGAGGTCATCTGAAGGCGGTCAGAGGTCATATGTCACCGGTAACTGTGATTATAATACTGTACATTTGAATGGCAGACCAGCACAAAACAATAAACCACTTCCCATTAAGGGATTCAACTCCAGTACGTGTCTATTCAAATCATACGCTAGATGCTTATCTTAGGTCACACTTTTCCCGTGCTTTTAACATAAGGAGCAACAATTAGCATGTTGTAGCCTCCAAAGCACAGTTCAAAGCACATGCAGCCTTTCCCAGGCGGCGTCTTGTAAACAAAACAGCCGCTCTGCAACAGCTGCCTTCGGATCCAAGAGTGGCTACAAATGGAGCAAAGGTCAGTGCTGGACTGGGCGTCTCAAGACTGGCGACAGAGGACGCTCAGCTAACCACAGCAACCAAGCACTGAAAACAACTTTTTTCATTCAATAAAAACTACGAATCTCGCGTGTCGTAAACTTGTCGGGTCGGTTTAAACGTCTTCTTTTTTTTTTTTACTAAGTGTCCTTCAGCAGAAAACCCAGTGCTTTTTTGAGAAAGTGGCTTGTCAACATCAAACACATTGACACTACAGTTAAGAGTATGAAGTCATCACGCTGGCTGTACATCAACAATATTTATGCTTTTATCCGCACAGTCGGGATGAGCGATAACGAGCTCACGATTTGTTTTAACGGTTGTTCAACGCTCGATGCTAGCAAGCTAACTAACGGACAACAAACTCTTTCCCCAGCAACCTCCAACGACACACGTAACAAAAGTGCCTCAAGACAATTACCGGTGTTTTTAGTGAGTCACTTTTTAAAAGTTAAATCGTCTGTCAGCTGCACCTACCTGCAGTTTGCTGTCAGTCACTCCCCAGTGAAGCAAGTTTTTTTGTTTGTTTTTTTTCCCCTTTTTTCCCCCCAAGCATAGTAAATTGTGGTTAAACTCCGCCCACGGAAGCGGAAGCTCCCACAAAGATCGTTTAGAACTGTCAATGCCTTTATCCGTGCGGAGAAACGTAGTTGTAGTCTTTTTCTCGGGCATCTCCGGACTACCGAAATAATGGAATGATTCTCATGAATAATAAAGACTGAATGACCGAGACAGCAAAAAATAAAAAATAAAATAAAAAAATTTATAAATTCCGAACTTTTTCAACGTGCTACATACGTCACAGTCTCTTTATTGAGACGCCTGCATGTAGCCTTCCCCCCCCCCACCTCTAAAATCGATTCATTAAAATATATATATTTATTTATGTTGTATTCATTAATGTTATACAATAAATTTATTGTAAGGAACAAAATAAAAAAGAGTATTTAAATAAACAATTTTAAATATACTTTTATGTTTCACTTATGTAATTGGTTAATGGGCGTGTTGTAAATAATCAAATAAAAATATTCTTAAAATAAACATTTCCATATCAATTTTATTTGTTCGAATAATTGGTGAATTAATTGTAATTACATTTATTGTATAGTTTTTTAAAAATCACATAAAATGAGAATGAATATGTATTTTATCATGTTTTAACATGTTTTACACACATATTTTAACTTCTTCGAATGAGCTGGCCCATCCGTCCGTTTTAATCATCAGGTGGCCCAAACCTCAAACACAAAAGCTGATCTAACTGTTTATGATGACATACTTTTTGGTTGGAGTTTATTAAATCCAAAGATGGTAACATTTTAAATAATGCAGCTTTTGTTGTGACTATAAGCTGCCCCAAAAAAATCATGTAAAACCATTTTTAAAAATAAATAAAAAAGTGGAAGTGACACTTGCACTTTTTTCCACTTCCATGATTCGAAAGTGGAAGTGACATTTGAGCCCGTGTATAAATGGGCTGTAGAAGTGACTGTGTTCAAAATAAACGATCTTCGCGGCGCCGATCTCGCGGGAACTGGGGGAACGCGCCAAAGTAAGAAAACACAAGGCGTGTCCCTGTCATCGGAGCAACGACGCAAGTTTTAAATAGCTCCGAAATATCATCAGATGCAGAATTTTGCCCCGGAATTAACACCAAATCAGAGCTGGTAACTACTTTTACTGGACTGTGGTCAGCCAGCCAGCCCACAAAATGGTGTTGCAAAATAGCGGAAGATTCAAATCGGACCGGGATAAAAGTGGAGACCAGGAGAACCAGTAAGTAGTCCCGCATCCATTATCAACATGGAGGACAAGATCGCGCTTACGTGCGTGGCATTACATAGGGTGCATGATGGAGAGCAATTTATTTCAACCAGGGACGATGGCTCCTCGATGTCGGCCCTCAAGAGGCTGGAGCGCAGCCAGTTCACGGATGAGATGGACGCCCGCTTCGGCTTCGAGAGGATGAAAGAACCCGGAGAAAAAACTGGCTGGTTGATCAACATGCATCCTGTCGGTCAACACTCGCTCGGCGTGCTCGCCTTTGTTGTCATTGCGAAATATAAATGTGGAGCTCTTTGTGCTTCCAGGCTGAGATCCTGGATGAAGACAAAAGGATGATCAGTGTTGTGGACTATTATTTTATCCAGGAGGATGGAAGGAGGTTTAAGGTGTGTTGGATTTCTTAATACAGTATAAAGATGCAACATGTGAAATAATCATTGAACCTTATCGTATTATATCGTGAATATACATGACTTGTATCGTTTCTGACATAACACCACAGTTTGGCTCATGGTGGCCCCACAGGGGCGCCTCTTAAGAAGGCTTAATGTCTCAGCCTGTAATTATGAATATGAACCCTTACATCTTCAAATATTTCTTTTGTCTATAGGTTGCACTCCCTTTCAAGCCTTATTTTTATATTTCCACAAAAAAGGTAAATCTGAGCATCAATTGTGGCTCCTTGTCCAATGCCAAACCGTATAAGCACTCAGAAGTACATGTGTGCATTTGTTGCAGAACTGTGAAAGAGAAGTTATCTCATATTTGTCAAGAAAGTTCCAAGGAAAAGTGTCCAAACTTGAAATTCTCCCGAAAGAGGATCTGGATCTGGTGAGAGTGATTTTTGGTGTATAAATGTTATGGTGACTGCTTGACCTTCGCCGTGCCAAATAACTTGAAAGCATTCTTCTGTTTTGCCATCCAGCCCAACCACCTGGTTGGACTGAAAAGAGGCTACATTAAGCTGTCGTTCAACACCGTGGACGACCTCATCAAGGTCAAGCGGGAGATTTCGCCGGCAGTGCGCAAAAACAGAGAAAGAGAGCAGTCTAATGATGTCTACACGTCAATGTTATCAAGGTACGCTGGAAATTGGGTCATTTTGTGTCGTTCGTCTCAGCACCGAACAGCAATCGCCGCAATGCAAGCCATGCCGCCCGCCGCCTCGATTGGACGTTTACGGTTTTGACGTCTGCTGTCTTTGCAGCGCTCTGTCAGGCGGGAACGTGACTTCGGCACAGGAAGATGGGCTGTCCAAGAGTATTTCCGACCAACTAGACAACATCGTGGACATGCGGGAGTATGATGTGCCCTACCACGTGCGCGTGTCCATTGACCTAAAGATCCACGTGGTGAATACAAATGACCACTCGTGCGGAAAATATAGATAAGGTGGACTGTACCTGTTGTTTTCCTAATATTTACCTTTTTTTTTTTTTTTTTTTTTAAATATAAATTTCTCAGGCTCACTGGTACAATGTTCGATACAGAGGCGGTGTTTACCCACCGGAGATCGTCCGCAGGGATGATCTTGTCGAACGACCAGTATGACGATTTTCATTCTGAAGTTTACCATCTCTTGTCTTTTGCGTCAATGTCCCATAAATCATGTTTCTTTTTTTTTTTCTTTTTAGGACCCTGTTGTTTTGGCCTTTGACATAGAGACCACCAAACTTCCACTGAAATTCCCCGATGCAGAGACCGATCAGATAATGATGATCTCGTACATGATCGATGGACAGGTGGGTTTTATGTGTGTCCTATTTGTATTGTGCTTATGAGGTGCTTGTGACATTATAACTTGGTTTTTGTTTTCTCCCTATAGGGGTTTCTAATCACAAACAGAGAGATTGTCTCTGAGAACATCGAAGACTTTGAGTTCACACCCAAACCTGAATATGAAGGTCCTTTCACTGTTTTCAATGAGGATGATGAGGTAGGTATAAATGGAACAATTCCACTTTATTTAGCAGCGTTATAAATAACCATATTTCATTGCATCAGGTGGCACTTATTCAGAGGTTCTTTGATCACATTCAAGAGACGAAGCCCAACATCTTTGTCACCTATAACGGAGACTTTTTCGATTGGTGAGCTTCTTTTGTTCCTGAGTCATCTCGCACAAATGTTGTCAACATCGTTTGTTTTTGACTTTGCTGCAATTCTGCAGGCCTTTTGTTGAGACACGAGCTTCCGTGCACGGACTAAGCGTGCACAGGGAGATTGGTTTCCAGAAGGACAGCCAAGGAGAGTACAAGTCCAGTCAGGCCATCCACATGGACAGTTTTAGGTTTGACTCTGATCCACGTCATATGAGCTTGAAAAGTATTTAATAAAACAAATTCTGAAAATACTGCGGAAAGTCTGACAAGTAGATACATTTTGAGGGACCTTTTTAGTGTTAAACTGTTTTAAATATGATTGGAAGAAAAGACTGTTTCACAGAAAATGTTGTTGTCTTTTTTTCAAATTGGTATCTTTATTGCAAGACTGAATAGAAATTAGTTAAAAGTCTATAATTTTTTCAACATCTGTTTTGACAATTTCAGAAAGCAAAGCGTTTACATTTCATGAAGATGTCACAATATAATTTGAATGTGTTCCCAGCACCTTCTATTTTTCTTTGTATTAAATTCATGCTTATTCAGCATATTTCATATATTTTATAAGGGTGGTGAAATAATTTGCTAACTTTTTTTTGTCATGTTGTCTTTAATTTATCAGAATTGCTTAGATGTCACGGATAAAATGCATTTGTGGCATAAAGATGTATCATTTCTGGGATAGTGTTGGCAATATATTTGAAACGCATGTATAATAATAGTGTAATATATTCGAATTTATGTGTAGCAGAAGTTTTAATGTAAGGGTTGATTTAAAATACTTTTTCTCTTGTGCGCTAGGTGGGTTAAGAGAGACAGCTACCTGCCGGTGGGAAGCCATAATCTTAAAGCCGCAGCCAAGGCTAAACTGGGCTATGACCCCGTGGAGCTGGACCCGGAGGAGATGTGCCGCATGGCGACAGAGGAACCACAGGTATGATTTCGATGTTTTTTTTTTTTTTTATAGTATAAAAAAAAAAACAAATCTGATGCATTCTGTTAACTTTTTTTCTTTTACATTTTTTTTTGTCAGACATTAGCCACCTACTCCGTGTCAGATGCTGTGGCCACATACTACCTCTATATGAAATATGTTCACCCCTTCATCTTTGCTCTGTGCACCATCATCCCTATGGAGCCCGATGAGGTTTGTTTTGTTTGTTTATTAACGTGACAAGTGACTGTTAAACACTGCTTCCGTGTTCCTCTCGGTGCAGGTGCTGCGTAAAGGCTCCGGGACTCTATGTGAAGCTCTGCTCATGGTGCAGGCCTTCCACGCCAACGTCGTGTTCCCCAACAAGCAGGAGCAAGTCTTCAACAAGCTGACAGACGACGGCCACGTCTTGGACTCTGAGACCTACGTGGGCGGGCACGTGGAGGCGCTGGAGTCCGGAGTGTTTCGAAGTGACATTCCGTGCCGTTTCAAAATGGTAATACTGTATCCACCTTGGCGCTCCTAAGATTTATTTACCGACTGTCAGTGTTTCCCAAGGCACTATTAGGAAAATCTCAGGGGACACCAACAAACAAATATGTCACGAAACATACAGTATATCATGAAATAATGATGAGCTCACAAATTCACTTACTCGGTGAAGGCGTTTCATGAATTATTCTGTTGTATGAGTGGCTGCAGGTACACACTTTAATTGTACCTTCTGCCATCTAATTTAATTTCATGGTTCTTCCTGTCACTGTACGTGGCTGGAATTTTGGGACCGCTTAAGTGAAATTGAATAATTTCCCGCAGCACACCTGATGATCGTCTACAGCGCACCAACTCGTGGTTGGAAATAATCAGTTTATATGACTACGTGATTTTTAACGGTGATTGGTCTGTTCACAGAATCCAGCTGCTTTTGACTTCCTATGCCAAAGAGTTGAGCAAACCATGCGTCATGCCATTGAGGAAGAGGAGAAAATCCCCCTTGAGCAAGTCACCAACTTTAATGAAGTATACACATTTTCTTAATTCCCCCTTAACACCCCCTTTTGTTTTCATTGCTTTCTGTCCGAATCCCTATTCCCTCTTCTACTTTCCCAGTTTGAAATATAGGACGCTATTTCTTTTTTTATTTGACCAGGTCTGTGACGACATCAAAAAAAAGCTGACTTCCCTGAAAGAGGTTCCAAACAGGATTGAGTGTCCCCTCATATACCATCTTGATGTTGGAGCAATGTACCCCAACATCATCCTCACCAATCGTCTACAGGTAAAACAAAAAGAGGAATTTGTAATATAAGGACGAAAGGAGAGATCAATATCATCCTCGAACTATTTTCTTTCAAATGTCTATTACTCCCATCCAGCCGTCTGCAATGGTAGATGAAGCCACTTGTGCTGCCTGTGACTTCAATAAACCAGGCGCCACCTGTCAAAGGAGAATGGCTTGGCACTGGAGAGGCGAAATCAGTAAGTTTGTGTCGCATGTCTTGTGTTTTTAAGACATGAACTACAATCTGGAAGCAAATGGAGAGGAATCAAAGAATGTGTCACACCCTCTTCCACAGTGCCCGCCAGCCGTAGTGAGTTCCACCGCATCCAGCAGCAACTGGAGTCCGAGAAGTTCCCTCCATTCTTCCCGAATGGTCCACCTCGGGCCTTCCACACGCTCAACAGGGAGGAACAGGCTAAGCATGAGAAAAAACGTCTTGCAGGTGTCCTGTTTTTAAAAAGCATTTTATTTTGCTCTCGTCTATGTCAAAGGCAGTTCTGACTCGTGTTTTCTTTGGGTCAGACTACTGCAAGAAAGCCTATAAGAAGACGCACGTCACCAAGCTGGAGGAGCGAGTCACCACCATCTGTCAGAGAGAAAACTCCTTCTACGTGGATACTGTTCGAGCTTTCAGGGATCGGCGATATGAGTTCAAAGGCCTACACAAGGTACATGCCTTTGCAACA
Source organism: Phycodurus eques (assembly GCF_024500275.1). Lineage (NCBI taxonomy): Eukaryota > Metazoa > Chordata > Actinopteri > Syngnathiformes > Syngnathidae > Phycodurus > Phycodurus eques. The sequence continues at coordinate 5,238,762 of NC_084527.1, forward strand.
CTGAAAAGAAAACCATGAATGATGTCTGCCCTCCCAGGATATTTGAGGCTTGGGCCACTTGTTAGTTGGTTCAGTCAATCTCTACATGTCGCTCATCTCCTCCTGGTAACAGAAATGTGCATTATTGAGACGCTTCTTTTACGTCATGTTCCTCAAGGTGTGGAAGAAAAAACTGTCGGCAGCTCAGGAAAGCGGAGACGCGGCCGAAGTCAAGCGCTGCAAGAACATGGAGATCCTGTACGAGTCTCTTCAGCTGGCTCACAAGTGTATCCTAAACTCGTTTTACGGCTATGTCATGAGAAAAGGGTACGTGTTAACTCTATTTTCCCCAATCTAAATTGTCTTCCAAATTGCTCCGTTACTTGAAAACGGTCTGTGATGCTCAACTGCAGCGCTGTGCGTCCGCTAGGGCTCGCTGGTACTCGATGGAGATGGCCGGGATTGTGTGCTACACTGGTGCCAATATCATCACTCAGGCAAGAGAACTCATTGAACAAATAGGGTGAGCAACACAAGAAAATAGCAGCAATCGATGTGTAACAGAGTGGTAGATTTCCACCGGCAAAATCTGTTTCTTGTCATCTTTCCACTGACTTAGGAGGCCACTTGAGTTGGATACTGACGGTATCTGGTGCGTCCTCCCGAACACTTTCCCGGAGAACTTTGTAGTGAAGACTAGTAACGCGAAGAAGCTCAAGGTGACCATCTCCTACCCTGGCGCCATGCTGAACATCCTGGTTAAGGAGGGCTTCACCAACGACCAGTATCACGAGCTGGTCGACCCTGCGTCGCTCACGTACAGTGTCAGGGCGGAGAACAGCATCTTCTTCGAAGTGGACGGGCCGTACCTAGCCATGATTCTGCCCGCCTCTAAAGAAGAAGGGAAGAAGTTAAAGAAAAGGTATGGCCAAATACTGTTTTTCCTCTCAATAGTGCCCCAATCGATAAACACCTCTTGACAGTAACAGTATGGAGCATTCCGGAGCAAAAGCTCCGCATCCATTTATGTTTCAACTTTGCCTCCAAAAGAATCGGTTATTAGAAGTGAACAAAATGTCAATAGCGCCCCAATTAATAAGCCCATGCGTTAGTTATGCATCCATTTCTAATTCAACATTGCCCCTAAAATAGTTGGTTATTAAAAATAAACAAAAGTACCATGTTTCCCCCCCCCCCCCCCCAAATGTTGTTGTTCCTCCAAAATATTAAAAACAGCTTTCACTATGAAGTTCGTCTACACCACTGCACATTACAAAATAATAATAAATGTATCGTTAATTGAAGACCTCTCTGACAGTTTCAATTAAAACTGAGCATTATTACCTTTGTATAGGTAGAATTTTTGCTCCTGCGTTTGATGCCGTGACCAATAAGTGTATATTTTCTGTATGTCCATTGCATAATATCCTTGTCACAGTCTCTAACTTGAAGTTGGCCTTTCGTAATAGGTACGCTGTATTCAATGAGGATGGCTCTCTGGCTGAGCTGAAGGGTTTTGAAGTGAAGAGAAGAGGGGAGCTGCAGCTCATTAAGATCTTCCAGTCTTCCGTGTTTGAGTCTTTCCTCAAAGGAACCACCCTAGAGGAGGTCTATGCCTCTGTAGCCAAAGTGGCTGACTATTGGCTGGATGTGCTGTACAGCAAGGTAAAGGCAGTTTCACACTATGTTAAAGCAGCCCGTGAGTCAACTTGTCAAACTGTTAACGTGACGGGTATTAGTTCAGTGTACCAAAAAAAAAACTTGGTGCTTATGTTGATCGTTTATTTCATTGTTCCTCCAGGCAGCCAACATGCCGGACGCTGAGCTTTTCGACCTCATATCAGAGAATCGCTCCATGTCTAAAAAGTTGGAGGACTACGGAGAGCAAAAGTCCACTTCCATTAGCACAGCAAAGAGACTCGCAGAGTTCCTGGGAGACCAAATGGTGAAAGATGCTGGTCTGAGCTGTCGTTACATTATCTCACGAAAGCCAGAAGGATCTCCTGTCACTGAGAGGTGCGCCAATGTCACATGCAGCTCCTCAGTCGCTGTATTTATTATGACGGGCTGCAAAAGCCGACTTGAAGCAAGAGTTCCCTGGCTCATTCATGTCTCCCCTTATCAGAGCCATTCCTTTAGCCATTTTCCAGGCTGAGCCAAGCGTGACCAAACATTTCCTGCGCAAATGGCTGAAGATGCCCAGCCTACATGACTTTGACATCCGCTTAGTAAGGATTTGAAATGAAAGAACTTCCAAACGTACAGATTTTTTTTGCCAAGTGGCCTTGTTTTGCATCACATTGTCTTGTCTTTTCTCGTCAAAGATCCTTGATTGGAGTTACTACATAGAGAGGCTAGGGAGTGCGATCCAGAAAATTATCACCATCCCTGCAGCTCTTCAACAGGTAATAAAAACAAAAAAAGAAAAAAAATACTAGCAATGCGCGGGTTAAATGTTTGTCAAGTAGTTGATCTGGTAGAGACATGGTCAGAAAGCTAGTCATTTAACAGTACGTTTGTTTTTGTAGTAGTAAAAACATGCATGGTAGTTTAATTGGAGACTCTAAATTGCCTGTAGGTCTGAATGTCAGTGTCTGTATGTGCCCTGCGATTGACTGGCAACCAGTTCAGGGTGTAGCCCGCCTCTCGCCCAGAGTCAACTGAGATAGGCGCCCGCGGGCCCGGGTGAGAGTAAGCGCAGTAGAAAATGGATTTGTCGAAAACTTTACTGTTTCGTACTAGAATATGATGTCACGGTCACCAGCTTTGATTACAACGTGTTCTGCAGTTTTAACTGGTTTTGATGTTCAGGTGAAGAATCCAGTTCCCCGAGTTCGACATCCCGACTGGCTTCACAAGAAACTTCTTGAGAAAAATGATATCTACAAGCAAAAGAAAATCAGCGAGCTGTTCACCAGCGAGGGCAAGAGACAGGTAGGTGACCTCAAAGCAAAATGGTCAAGTTGGCCAAGAAATAATCGATTAGTCGATTCACGAATCAGTCATTTTCTCCCAATTCAGTCAAGGAAATGTAGTTAGATACCTGCCCTGAGTGGAAATGTTCAATTCCCTAGAACTTTAGTGAGTGCACTTTAACAGGATAATTAATTTTAGGACATATTAACCAAGAACAATCTCACCCGTTTTTGGTTCAAGTCATTTAATCATGAACGTTTTCATGATCCCAAATCTCCAGCCTGTATTATATTGCTTCAAGTCCACTCTTTAAACATGGACCACTTGTGGTTCTTCTTCAGGTGGCTCATCAGCTCCTCGAGGGCAATCCAGTTCCCGATATGGAGGACTTTGGGATGCCGGCTCGGCGTCTGCAGCCGGCCATCCCCATCAGCACCAAGAGGCAGAGACCTTCTCAGGGGGAGGACAGCCAGGTAGAGTCTCAGGATCTGGAGCTCACCCAGTCGTGGAGAGAGGTCTTGGGACCGCCGCCAGCGATGGGCAAGACGAAGGTCGGTAACTGGCTAGATGTTAAATTGAACTGCTGTGAAATGTGATTCAAACGAATCTTGCTGATATTACAGCTTCTTGCTCTGCCTACAAATAGCATATAAAACATTTATTTTATTTTTTGAAAGAGGTATCTAGTATGTCTCCCCTTAAAATCTACGTCTCCGTGCAGGAGGAGCGTCTTGCGTGGTTGCGTTACCACAAGAAAAAGTGGGAGCTGCAGATGAGGCAGAGGAAGGAGAGAAAGAAGAAGAGGAGACTGTTGGATGGGGAAGCTCAGCCTGTAGGCGGAGGAGTGATCAGGGATGGCCCCACCACAGGCCTGGGAAGCTTCCTCCGCAAAACTGCTCGCAGCATCCTGGACATGCCCTGGCAAATAGTGCAGGTGGGCATTGGTTACTTTACCAACCCTCTTTTCTTATGGAAGGCAGCCCATTTCGAAGTAGAAATTACTTGAAGTGATGTATCTGATACGTGCAGATTGCAGAGACAAGCCACCCTGGACTGTACAAGTTATGGGCTGTGATCGGAAATGACCTCCACTGCATGAAGCTCAACATCCCTCGCATCTTTTATGTCAACCAAAAAGTCCCAAAGCAAGATGAGGGAGCAACATACAAAAAGGTAAGCAGCAGTGAGCACGTTGGTATTTTCAATGAATGTGTTTTATTTGAAGCAATTTGTCTCATTAGGTAAATCGCGTGCTCCCTCGCTCCAACATGGTGTACTACCTTTATGAGTACTCTGTGCCTGAGGACATGTACCAGGAGCACATCAACGAGATCAATGCTGACCTCTCGGCTCCCGACATCGAAGGGGTCTATGAAACACAGGTATCATACAAAGAACACTTCAGCACTTCATCGCTACGACAGTTGTATGAAATATTCTGTGTTTTGCAAAGATAGTAAAGTTCCGATTGCCACTGTCGTTGAGGTCTTGATTTCCCAATATGATTATTATTTTTGGTTGTAATTTGCCGTTGTGTAGTCCATCATAAGCGGTTTCAATTGTTTTCCGTATACTGATTGTAATTGCTCAAGGGGAAATTCAGTTTACACGCTGCTGTGTCTTTTGTTGCACACCACATAGAGAACCAAATCACACACATTCAGGCATGCAAGGAGAGATGTCCGAGGGAAAGAGCGCACAAACAGTGCTGCACCTCTTCAGCTAGCGTCCTGGTGCCTTGCTCGAGTGCAGTTCAACACCACTGCCATCTTTAACCGCAGTAATAAACACGCTGTAGTTAAATTAAAACCTCTCTTACTTTGTCAGTCAAAAGTGAGCAGCATTGGCATTTTTGCTACAACTCTGTATCTTATTCTGGTGTGCAGGTTTGTCTAATCTGACCGGTTTTGAAATCAATTTTACCTGATAAAACCATCCATTTTTTAGGTACCACTACTGTTTCGTGCACTAGTGCAGCTCGGATCTGTGTGTATGGTCAATAAGCGTGTTGGGAGGGATCTGGCCGGCAGGGAGGCAGACACCTTTGATCTGGAGAATCTGGATATGAGGTCCCTGGCCCAGTTCAGCTATTTGGAGCCAGGTATGAGCATCGCCATTTCGTGTCATTGAATTATTATCTTTTTTGTCTAACATGTCTGGTAATGTTCCTTTTGTCATGTTTGTTTTTCTTCCAGGGAGTGTTCGCCACATGTACCTTTACCATCACAGTCAGGGTCACAAGGCCCTGTTTGGCCTTTTTATCCCTTCTCAGCGCAAAGCCAACATCTTTGTTCTGGACACTGTAAGAACAATACTTCACTTATGATGTGAAAGTGCTGTAAAGTTCATGCATGGTGGATTTAATACAACTGGCCCGCTTCTTGTTTTAAAAGAGTGCATTCCTCCACGTCCTCCAAGTTTTGTCTTTCCTCTCCTCTGCAGGTGCGAAGCAACCAGATGCCCAACCTCAGTAACGTTTACACTGCTGAGCGCACTGCCCTATTGGAAAAAACGACGGAGGACCTTCTGCCGCCAGAAAAAACACAATTTTGAAGTTCGGGCTGAAAACGATGTCAAGGCAATCTACCGTGCACTGCAGCGCACACTTCTAAGCTACAAGGTAAGAGAAAAGAACAATAACTAATTATTCACTGGTATGACCTTATATTATCAGCATTTTATTGGTAGTCTTCAAATGCGCTTCTTTTTGTTATTTTTAGGAGGAGCGCCGGGGTCCGACCCTCATCGCAGTGCAGTCCAACTGGGAGTTGCGGCGACTGGCTACAGGGATGCCAGTTCTGGACGAATTCCCAGTCGTGCCAGTGCATGTTATTGATGAAGTCAATTACAATGTGCTGGACTGGCAGCGGCATGGAGCCCGGCGCATGATCCGCCACTATCTGAACCTGGACAGCTATCTGTCACAGGCTTTTGATATGGCTCGGTGGGTATCCTGCAAACTGTAAATGCCACATCCATACGTCTTGGGAGGCAAAAGTCACCTGTTGACTAACTGGGCTATCCTGCCGAAGCGTCATATTAGCATTGAATTTAAAAAAAAAAAATAACTTAAAAGCACCATGAAGACCCTGCATACGTATGAGCTGTCCTTTGATTGACAGCAGCTAACATTAGCTACGAAAGTCAGTCAATTGTTACTAAACAAGCTATTTGTTCTACAAAAATAAAAATAGGGCTTTTTGGACATTTTGAAGAAAAGAAAAATCAGTGGATTTTCATTGAATGACACTTTAAAAATTCAAAATGATTATGGATGCCCTTCGATGTGTTTGAGTTGTTGTCATTTGAAAGTACACCATAATGTTGCTTTTGTGTGAGAATGATGAAAGGGGAAACTATGTCTGCCATCTCTCTCCATTTCAGGTATTTCCACTTACCTGTGGGAAACCTGCCCCAAGATGTGTCCATCTTTGGTTCTGACTTGTTCCTTGCCAGACATTTGCGAAAACACAACCACCTGCTATGGCTGTCCCCCACAGCGAGGCCAGATCTGGGGGGCAAAGAGTTTGACGACAGCCGCCTGGTAATGGAAAGTGATGACCGGGGCTCTGTTGAGATTAATGCGCAAGGATGCTACCCCACAGGTACCTCAATGCATACAGTACATAAACCTCACTCTAGAAATGTGTCATTTAAAGGTCGATGTATAACAGCTAATCAATTGTCATATTCATCAGCAACTATTTTGATCATGATTAATCGTTTAGTCATAACTAAATAAGAACTTGTGAAATCAATAAAAGTAATAACTTTAACTTAAAATTGTCTTAAAATTGTCCTCCAGTATTTCAGCCTCTCAACAGTAAATATTCTCAGGTTTCTGTAGTCCTCCATGAAAGCAGACTGATTGATTATCTTTGTGTTTAATCCAAATAAGACATTTGCCAACATCTGCTTTTACTTTGGAAGACAATGAGGATGAACAATGAACAATTTTGCCGATTTTCTGACATGTTCTGTACCAAAGCAGTGACTGAATCATAATCTGTTTGTTTGTGCATTTTCTGCATTGTCCATTTGAAATAATAATATCCCATTTTTGACTAAAGGGAGGGAAATTAAATGTTTGGTTTTTTTTTTTATCAGATGAATCCCCAAAAATAATCATCCGATTAATCGATTATTACAATGTCTGCCGGACATAAATCGGGACATCTCCTGACGTAACTTGTGCGCTGAGACAACCCTTGATCAGAAATGTTCTAAGCTCGTCAAAATTGATGAGGGATGCTGGTGAAATACAAAGTTGACCTAATTGTGGGGCATGAATGTTAATTTCTAATGGTTCCATTTTACAGTGTGTGTGGAGCTGGACCTGCAGAGCTTGGCTGTGAACACCATCCTCCAGTCGCAGCATGTCAATGACATGGAAGGAGGAGCCAGTCTGGGTGTTAGTTTTGATGTGATCCAGCAGGCGTCTTTGGAGGACATGATGTCAGGAAACCAAGGAGCTAGCTCACTAGCGAGCTATGACGAGACTGCCCTCTGCTCCAACACCTTCAGGTGTGTGCACAGTTATAACACGTACACACATGTTTTATTTTTACCCACTGCATCCGTGCTTTATGTTTTGCAAGAGTAGGATCTTGAAGAGCATGGTGGTGGGCTGGGTCCGAGAGATCACACAGTACCACAACGTGTATGCAGACAACCAGGTGATGCACTTCTACCGCTGGCTGCACTCTCCCAGCTCGCTTCTCTATGACCCCGCTCTTCACCGCACCTTGCACAACATGATGAAGAAGGTCTTTCTCCAGTGAGTGATGCGCGCCCGCCATTTTTTTACATGTATTAAATGTTTTTAACAAATTTAACAAGCTGGCCTCCACGCTGTAATTTCTGTCGCGTCGCTGCGAATTAATCATTCTCATCCTGCCGACAGGTTGATAGCAGAGTTCAAGCGTCTAGGCTCCACTGTAGTGTACGGGAACTTCAACAGGATCATCTTGTGCACTAAAAAACGGAGGCTAGATGATGCCATTGGATATGTTGAATACATCACAAATAGGTTTGATATTTGGCTTGTTTAAACCATGTCGAATGTTAATATTAATCATATGGCAGTAACACAAACATACACAGTTACACACACACTCCCTGTTTAACGGGTCAGCATTTCATTGTATTCGTCATATCAAACATGTACGTGCATGCATCGCAAGCAACCGTAATCTTCTGACTATGTCTTGTAGCATACATTCCAGAGAAATATTCCATTCTTTGTCCATCTCGTTCTCCCGATGTTGGGAGTTTCTACTGTGGATGGACCCGGCTAACAATGCCGGCGTGAAGGGCAAACTTCCCTCCAGCATCTTGCATGGCGCGGTAGTTCAAACACACATTTTACCATCATTTACGATTTACTGTTTATCATGTTGCTCATTGCCGCTCTGGGTTGGTGTTTCTTAGGAAGGAGACAAACCAAAGAAAAACACAGAGGGAGATGAAGACGGCAGTGAGGATGAAGCGGAAGATGAAGCAAATGCTCAGGAAGATGAGGACGACGCAGGGACGGACGACGTGGAGGACTTGATTGAGAGCAATTGGAATATCATGCAGTATCTGCCCCAAAGTGCCTCCTGCCAGAACTACTTCCTGATGATCGTGTCAGGTGAGTCCATTATGAAAATACAATGAACCGTTGCTTACTTGCAGGTTTACAATTTCACCTATTTATCGATTTTTTTTTTTTTTGGGGGGGTGAGGAACCTATCTTCCAATATTTGCTGTAAAAAAAACATCACCTTTTTGCTGTTTTGGTGCTCTGGCCAAAGGCCTTCAAAGTCAAATATAAAAATATTGCTTTGGCACCATCTGGTGGCATCTTGTTGCCAAGAAACTGTGTAGAACTGGCCTCAGTTCAACATAGTGAGGCAGCTTCGTTTCGTCAGTCTATGGCCTTGTCTAATGGAAAATAGTGCTTTGCCACCAACTTGTGGCATTTACGTCAGTTGCTCGCAAATTTGTGCTATTTGCGGCAGGGCTCGGTCCCTATCCCAGAGGAATAGTGGGGTTCACTTTACATAATATTAAACAAAACGTGACTAGTAGCACTGGGTCGCATTTGAGATATTCACCGGCCGCAATGTTTAGTACATCCGCACCATTAGATCCAATACAATAGTGTATCAAAAATACTACTAATTGTAGTAAAAAGCCTCACGATCTCACTGACTGACATTGCCGGAGACATTAATTCAGTAGTGTTTCTTATAGTTTGTAGCGGTCTACAACTCGAAATGTTTGTGATATTTTAGTTACCCAATGAAGCTGCATGAGACGGGCAAATATGAGCAACTTGCTAATTCCAACTGAGAAGTATTATTGTTGTAAATGCTCAATTTCTTTTTCATTAGCTTCTTCAGGTCTACCTACTTTTGTGGCCAGTGAGTCGCGTTTTAGAACCTGTTCTCAGTTGTAATAGTACATATTTTTACTACATATTTGCATCATCTTGTACAGTACTCATACACTACTTTTCATCCCTTTACTTTTTACCCAGCTTACATTGCAGCAGTTTACCAGAGCATGAAAGAAGAGCTGAGACGCAACACACCCGGCGCAACGCCAGTCAAGCGACGTAGCTGCAGCCAGATTTCTCAGCAGGCAGTCGGGAACTTGAGCGCTCTTCCTGGTAAGCTGTACTGAAAAATAAATGCTGGATGTTATGAAGTCACCTTATACTGTATTTAGATCTCACATATTTGAAATCTCTTCCGTAGGAATGATCTCTTTCTCCCAGGAATATGTGTCCAGCGAGCTAACACAGAACATTTTTACTATTACACAAAAAATCCAAAAGAAGGTGACTGGCACCAGAAATGTGTCCGAGCCCTCGGAAATGTTCCCGGTCTTGCCAGGCTCACACTTGCCACTGAACAACCCAGCTCTGGAGTTCATCAAATATGTCTGCCAGGTAAATTCAAACAGAAAGAAGTGTAACCTCAATGTTAAATCAGCTGATTCATTTTCTCCATCCTTTTTTTGGTTTTGTTTTTTTCTTCAGGTCCTCTCATTAGATAGCAACATTGTGAACCAGGTGAACAAGCTTAAGAGGGACCTTCTGCGGCTTGTGGACGTGGGGGAGTTCTCGGAAGAAGCCTGTTTTCGCGACCCATGCATCTCCTATATACTGCCTGAAGTTATATGCCACAACTGCAATTTCTGCCGTGACCTCGACCTTTGCAAAGACCCCTCTGTGGCACATGTAAGCCAGTGGAGGCTCTGTTATTAGCCCTACTATGGAGTTTCCTTGTTGATTGCATCGACTGATTGTTTTTTTTTTTTTTTCTTCTTTCCTTATTGCCAGGATGGCGCCGTCTTGCCACAGTGGTTTTGCTCCAACTGCCAATCTCAGTATGAGACCGAGTCTATTGAGATGGCTTTGGTGGAGGCCCTGCAGAAGAAACTGATGAGTTACACATTGCAGGACCTTGTAAGTTGAAAGCAGCTGCATAGAGAAAGGCGTGGCAATGTACAGAGTTTGGTTCAAGTCCAGGCTTCGGGTGGGAAATCCTGAAATCAATACGAATGGTTAACATCGTTTTTCACACATCTTGTCACTGATTGTGTGTACATTTTTCGCTGAATCATTAGCCAGTTCTCAAATATTCAGTATGTAAGTGAGCCAACCCTTCTTTTTTATGTTTAGGTGTGTACCAAATGTAAGGGAGTGAAGCAAGCAAACATGCCTCTCTACTGTACATGTGCCGGAGACTTTCAACTCAATTTCCCAGCTAAGGTGTGTTCTCCATTGTGTAGTTTCAATTTGTTTGTTTTATTTTTCTGTTTTCATTTGTGTTCTCTCTCCCTTTAAAGAACTTCTCAGAGCAGGTCACAGTGTTTCGGAACATTGCTTCCCACTACAAAATGAGCTTCCTGGAGGAGACCATTGACTGGTTGATGATGATGAGTCCACAGATGAGCCCGAATGCGCCTTAAAGGCACAACTGAGGTTCATCACTATTTGTCACATTAGAACGACTTGTTCATCGACCTTGGTGAATGTTTTGTGTGTGCGTGTGTGGTGTGCGTCATCACTCCGTGTGTGCATTGTGTGCACTTGTATGGCTAAGTGCAGTTTATGTGGACTGTAGATGTGCTTAAATTCTGTGTTCGGAGTTTTGAAATGTATGCGCACAGATTAAAATGTTGACTGTCAATAAATACCTTTTACTGTGTAATATATTCCACGCAGTATTCAGGTCGATTTAAAAGTGTCATTACATTCTGTGTGGTCCTCATCTTCTCTGGGGACAACTATCAATCTGTAACAACAATGAAACACACTAAAAGCTTTGCTCCCCATCAATAATTTACGTACTAATTCCAAGGGCCTAACTGTCTTTTAATGTATAATCAACTAGGAGAGCTTTAATCATGCCAGTTTCCGGTCATAACCTCTGCACACCTTTCTTTATTTAGTCTTTTAAAACAGTGGCTGTACTGAAGATCTGGAAAATCGCAGCTGCAATAAAACACAAATTACTCTTTCAGAAACTAAATATGTGATATACGGTACTGTCACCAAGATGAAATTAATATATATTGTATCAACGTTTATCTTGATTGGCCTTCTCGTCTCAACCAATGTGTAATAATTAGAAAAATGCTAAAAGTGTTTAAACAGCATTTTTGTTACAGAATAATATTGTAAATATTTGACTGTGTTCCGGCATGATCCATAGATGTTATTGGCTAATACACATATGTTTATATGAGGAAAAATACAAGGTCAAGGACCCCAGAGGTTATTCACATTTATTTATTCATTCTTCTACATACCTACAGAGATTACAGATTTTTTTTTCCAAAACTGAAGTGATCCTTCACCCATCAGGGCAGAAATGGATCGATTACTCTTTGTTCTTCCCCATTGGCCCATTGTAGTCTTCCGCAGAATCCAGATGGGTTCAGAGAACCGCAGAATCTTGTTAGGGAGGCATTTTGTTGGAAGTGACCGACTTATTGGATTACTGCTCATTGCTTATCTTGCCCATCGTTTCCTGCTTGGATGCTCTCATTACGCATCAGGCTGTAATTTAAGGGGGTTTCTTGTTTAAAAAAAAAAAAAAATTCTATATGAACAGTACCTTGTATGAGAGACAGAGGTGCAAATCTGATTCTGCATGTTAATGTTTATGTTTGATATAAATTAATAGGGGCATTTATTGATGTAAAGCCTCCCTGGACGCCTGCATCTAAGAGGCTCAAATACAAAAGCTCTGTCAAAAATGTTGCCCTTACAATGATAATTATTAATAATTTGATGATCACTTTCAGAAAATATTCCTGTATTTATTATTTTGGGGGCATTGTTAGCGCCTTAATGGCAGAATTGTGCAAGTACGCTTCCTGTATTGTATAATGTATATGATGTTTGTCTTCTGCTCTAAAAAGGTTGACATGTCAACAGCATCGGCTAAAATAACTGATGCTGCAGCTCAGTTATTAGGGGGGAAAAACAGCTGCTTAGAAGCCCTGAGAGAACATGACACGTGGCTGCTGCCGCAGGCCAGAGACGATGTTGGTCCAAACAATGAGGCGATGACTTCACAGCGGCACACCATCCGACAAGTCTGACTGGTATGAGCTGAAGTTAGTGATGTAAAGTAGTTGTGGAGGAATGGATGCTGTGGGTTCATCAATAACCTGGTGAGGGAAAATAGCCTTCATTTAAAGATCATAGTTGCATCTGAAGGTTGTGGAGCAACGAAGAGCCTATCAACAAACTCCTGTCTATACGGTGTGATATGTTGGAAGTAAATGTCAAGCCAAATGTGGCCTTATAACTACGAAATTGTTGCATTCTAAAGTGAAAGCAGATGATTAGTTTTACTTACTTCATCAAACTTGCTTTCGCTGTAGACTTCATCCTTGTCAATAAATGTCAGCATAATCCAGTCACAGATAATGGTACACTAATTGCCGGAGTGAGATGAAAAGTTGTTTTTGTCAGAAAGTGTGTTATCGGTTGGACAAATGAGGAAAGATGGCTTAACTCACAATTCCGACTGAAGTCAGTGCGGTCACTGTGCTGATGATTGTTGGGATTGGGCTAAATTTACCTGCCTGCAAAAGAATTAACATTGTAATATCACATCACTGCAGAAATCCAGAAATAGCTGTCGATTCTTACTAAGCCGCTGCTTACTTGTCCATGAACAATCACATCCAAACGAATGCCATAGGCCTTGATAAGTGTCCGGGACTCTATCCCATCCTTTTGGTAGTACTTGGCAAATCTAGTGAGGAACGTGGCGTGCGGTTAAAATAGACACAACAAGCTCAGTTTTATTATTCTAACCGTGAAATTCACCTGCAATAGTAACCAGAGTTGGCTCGATCCTTTCTGAGGTCAAGACGCCTAAAGGAATATTTGGGCTTACAGCGTGAAGGGTCCAGGTCCAGGTCACAGTTCCAGTCAATAAAAACACCAATCACTCCTCCCTAAGAAGTCAATGATCATCAAATAGTGTGCATATTTTGAGAGGTGCTGCTTGGTATCGATTACACACACAATTTACACACAAATTACACAATCTATCGAGATGTATTAAAAGAGAGATATGTCACTCAGTCAAAACTAAGCGCATCTTCATCTTTGTAAACGTCAAACATTTGTATTGGATCTCATTAGAATATGCAGGTGTACATAATAAAGTACACCTGTTATCCCAATGGTGCCAAATGATGTGCCTTTGATTCAAGAAGATTACGAATGAACAATTGTGTCCCAGCATACGAACCGTCCTGCAGAGCTCGCTGAAGTTCTCCCGGGCTTGATGTGCAATGTAACCGAGTCGGAAGTTTGGACAGTAGGGCTCCTTCTCCTCATCATATTGACATTTGTTCAGGTATTTGTGCATGTTGCGCCTGTTTGAAGCGTCCTTTATATTACCCCTGCCAGAGATGACCATGAAGCATAAGTTCAGACATTGTTTGTGTGCGTGCATGCGTGTGTCAGTGTACACGTACCTCACCACTCCAAACTTTGGGAAATGAATGAAGTTTCTGATGAATACTGTGAAATTGATGGCCACCACCAAAGAGGGCTCCCTGTAACCATTAGAAAAATTGAGTTCCTTAAAACAACTTATTTCTCTATTTAGGGATTTCTCTCAACCTGCTTTCCTTTGCCCTTTATCAGACAAAGAACCATATTTGGCAACGACAGTTGGAATTCATAATGGTATGCCCCAAAAAGGCTTAAGATTTATTCTTGCAGAGTCAAAAAGGACAAATAACCTCTGGAAAAAAAAAATCACAAAAAGGTAGAATCACAGATGTTCCTAGAAAGAAGATGGTTACTTTACATGATCAATTGTCAAGAAAAGTAGTCATAGAACTAGAAATGCGTGGTTGTAAACAACCACAATGTACAGTATCCCGTTGGGAATCGCCGCAATTGTTTATGGTTGGTTGCGTTGTTTTACAAAATAATCAATAATAAGGTCAGCGCAAACGAAACTGGTAACAATGACAATGAATGCATGAGGAAAATATGGCATAACTTAATCAAAAGCGAAGATAAATGTTTTGGCCCATATTGAGATCGGAATGACTTTTGCAAACGCACAACATTTGAACGTGATTTGAATAAAACTGCCAAATGTGCGCTGCGTACAAACATCTGTGAATCCAATGTCAAGTTGATACAATTAAGCAAAATGATTACCTTCAATGTTTTGGCCTTTTTATCACTTTTAGATTACAATGTGTTGGACACTTGTCTGTGTGAACAATACATATGTGACTGAAGTTGTTGAACCTTGACCTTACCTCTGGACTGCATACGCCTCAATAGGGCACCAGGTTTGGATCTCACAGGTTTTGAAGGTGTGGTTGTAGTATCGAATACATCTGCCGGTCCTCCTGCCTGTTTAAATAAAATCATCGATATAGAAGTTTGAAACAAAAAAGAAATAATTAATAACGAATGACATTATGTGAGCACAGCAGTTGAAATCATACCATGGCCGTTGAAGTCAACCTCTCCTTGGACACAGTCTGAGTCTCTCGTGCAGTTGGCATTAGCAACACCAAAATACTACAGACAAGTAAGACAAACAATTATTGACTGAGTATTTATACCACATAATATTTACTGTGTTTTAGTTAAGTTTAGTTATGTTTTTGTTTAGTCTTTCGCCTTTTACCTCAGCACAGGTTCCTTGCTTCTGGTCATATGTGACTTCTCGTCTCAATATCGTACTAATGACATCCCCGCCCTGTGAGAGGCCACAATAACACGAGTCAATAATGTTTACTTCCATGAAGGAAGGATGCCGAGAAGCGTGAGAGCTTCTTCACCTCTGAGGGTCGAACGTATTCCACAGTGTCCAAGATTTGATCTCCACGGATTGCTGAGCCTCTCATGTGAGTGTAAACCGAGCTCTCGGGACGCGTTTCACTTTCTTGGTACGCTTTCTGACTTATGAAGACGTACCTTGAGAGCACACACACACACACACACGATAACCGATGACAAGGATACAAAGCTGAATAATAGTGCTAAAAATTTATTTTCTCAATTGATTCTTTGTAACAGCAATTTCTGGCTTAAATATATTACATTTTGACCAATCAAACAAGTACCGTATGTAAATGACAGTTTTGAGCTAAAACATCACGTGCAACTGAAAATACAATCAACATACAAGTACTGCATATACAAATACAATACTTACCAGATGAAGTAGGTGATGACAATAAACTGAACTCCTCTGTATATGACTCCAAGAGTTATATTTTTAACCACCATGATTTTGGGGGTTTCATAGTCCCAGAAACCAAGAAAATAGTCTTCTAAACACGCAGTGAGTCCCATGATTAATGTATATACTGCACTACTCTGTCTTGTTTCGGGACCTTGGAGTTCCTAGGAATTCTATCTCACTCTAAAACCGTTTTAAATTCCCATTAATATTAGTCTTTTTGCTCTGAGTCTCCGCCCGACTCCAGTGTGCATCTCCCTCATGCATTACTGTATGTGCCAAACCAGACAGAAGACAAGAGGGCGGGGTTGAGATGGGTTTTGCCCTTTATTCTGATGGCCTTTCCATGTTTATGACATGTGGAGCATCGATTGAATATAGAAACTACACCTACATTTGAACGTTTAGGGGCTATTAAACATGCATTGGTCATTATTAAAATAAATAGTTACGCAAGTAGTCTGTGTTATAAAAACATTATTGCACAGTTATTCAATCATTACTCTCCTTACCTACTCACTGGAAGTGTGACATCACTATTTTCCTCATAGTCAATACCAACTGTCAAAAAAACATTATTCTGACAGCCGCACAACTTTATCCTGACCTTCTGTCATCTCTTCACTTGCATCTGAACACAAATATTCTCAAATGTGATCGAGCACCCCAGAGCTCAGAATATGGGGGTCTCATTTTATGGTAGTGGGAAGCAACTGTCAAAATGTGTGACCTCACTCTATTTTCCTTACGGTCAATGCCAACAGCCCCAAAACTTTATCCTGCCCTCCTGACATCCCCTCACTTTCATCTGGACACATATATTCTCCAACATGAAGCCCCCCACAGAACCGAATAAGTTGGTCACAGTTTATGATACTAATATGGGACTGTCAGAATGTGTGACCTCACTCTATTTTCCTTATGGTCGATGCCAACAGCCCAAAATCTTTATCCTGTCCTTCTGACATCCCTTCATTGGTACTTTGTTGAAGTGTTTCTTTTTATACAGGCAGATATATGGGCAATCCGGGGTCCTGAAGTCTCTTCCTCTGCGCATATCAATTGACACGTGCGTGGCTTCTGCTGCGTGTTGTGCTGTACCGCGTTGTTATCGTCTTCGTAGATGTTTTGTTTTTAAACGACAAATAAACTATTGTAAACCTTCGCGACTCACACATTGTTTGTAAATGGGAGGCCTACAAAAGAAGAAGGTAAATGTCGCCGTTGCCCTTGTGTCAAACAACGTAGGAGCTAGCTAGCTAGCATTGGAGCTAATACCGTAGTTTGCGTTTCGCTGATGGAGTTTAGTATATAAAAAAAACTGATTCAGTGACTTAGTGCAACTGTGTTCATTCAACATGTACATTAGGCGAAGGCATGTGAGAATATAACGGGAGTGTCTGGGTCTGTTTTGCAGTTTGAGAGTGGCTCTGCCACAAACTATATCACCAGAAACAAAGCCCGTAAGAAATTGCAACTGAGCCTCCCGGATTTCAGGTAAATCCATATACAGCGTTTCTGTTTGGTTCTGGGTAGTGTTTTTGTCGTCACGTTGACATTTACCCGGACAGTTGGTTATAAGCTTTAGGCCCCACAACGACAAGTGATTTGTTTTGCTTCTCAGACGATTATGCATTCTGAAAGGCATTTACCCCCACGAGCCCAAGCACAAGAAGAAAGTCAACAAGGGCTCCACAGCCCCACGAACCTTTTACCTGCTCAAAGACATTCGCTTTCTTCTACATGAGCCAATCGTTGGCAAATTCAGAGCATACAAGGTACCGTTCGTGATTAATTACAGAAACACTAATGTGCTCTCTTCCCTTCTTGTCTTTGTATGTATTTTGACTGTCTTTTTAATTTTTCGCCGTTCTTTCTTTGTAAAGATATTTGTTCGCAAACTTAAGAAAGCTTATGGAAAAACAGAATATACTGCAGTGGAAAGGCTCAAGGAGAACAAGCCAACATATAAATTGGACCACATTGTCAAGGAAAGGTAAGAAGTTCAACAGCGTGACCCTTAGTTTAGCTATGTAATGTTATGAGGATGAGATTAGTAAAACTAATTATATTCACGTATAGCCAACAAGTTGTTTTGCTTTCCGTTATGTTGCAGGTATCCCACGTTCATTGATGCTCTCCGGGATGTTGAAGATGCACTTTGTATGTGCTTCCTCTTCTCCACGTTTGCTCGAACGGGAAAATGCCACGTGCAAACCATACAGCTGTGTCGACGTCTCACTGTGGAGTGGATGAACTTCGTGATAGCCTCTCGTGCCCTTAGAAAGGTGCTATCTTTAACTAATAACAGTTTGTTTCATTTTAAAAACGCAATTATTTTGAGAATGCCATTTAATTGTTCGATTCGCTGCAGGTTTTCATCTCTATCAAGGGAATATATTACCAGGCTGAGGTGATGGGGCAGCTAATTACATGGCTGGTGCCGTATCAGTTTTCCCATGATGTAAGTGCAATTTCATGAAAGGCAGCATATAGTGATTTTACAATTACTGAGCATTTGGAAGCCCTGAAGGCACTGTTTGTTACATTTAGCCATAAACAAATGGGTCAACTTTGTTTTGCTCTTTTAGCACCCTACAGATGTTGACTACAGAGTGATGGCAACTTTCACAGAGTTCTACACAACTCTCTTCGGCTTTATTAACTTCCGACTCTACCATTCCCTTAATCTGGTTTACCCACCAAAGGTATAATTTAATTTCAACCTCAGTAAAGCATGCAGAGATGTTTGTGTATCTGAGAATTGTGGCCAGGCAATATGTATTGTAGCACCAAAGCGATTCAAACAAGAATGTTGTATTTTGTTATAAAATATTTTTTAAAAGATATAAAATCTCACATTAAATAGCAAACCACAATGTTCTGTGCTGTAAATGTTTATTTTTATTTTGAGTTTGACAGTAAAGCACACCAGGAACTCAAGGACAAAAATGAGGAGGACTATGCCTTGGATGCAGAAAGCTACTTGGAGGTGAAAATCGCTGTCAACTGTATTTAGGCCTTAGATTGTCCAATTGGTGTGCTTGCAAATGATATTTGATTGTGGATTGTCTTTCATGCAGAAACTCGCTGCCTTGAGTGCGAGTCTGGCCCGGGTGGTTTCTGCTGCAGAGGAAGAAGAAACCCAAGTCGACCATTTTCCTGTTGAGGAGGTAAAAAAACAAGAGGCTCAAAAGATGATTGACTGCCTCTAGTGTCTTTTAATACACAGAGAATGTACATAACCTTTTTTTAGTCTGGCTCTCAGATGAGAACCTGGTGTTTGGTGTGCAGCCTTTTTTTTATATATATAAAGACAAAGAGAAGAAAAAAGAACACCAAAAATTTCACAAATATATATTAATGAATAAAATTAGCACAACTAAACAGATTTAACTTTCTGATCAAATAAGTGCTCTTCAAACACTGACAAATCAAAAATTTTAACAACGTAGCTACATAATGGGCTTTAATCATTCTGCGAGGGGAATTATATGCAGTATTGCTGCTGTGTGCCAGTGAGTGACTTTAGACGTGAGGTTTAGTAGCAATCTATTTATTAATGCACAGTGTGAGCTATAAAATGCAGAGGTCAAAGTAAAGGTTATAACGCATTTTTAGATTCGTCCAGAAATTTCGTCCAAAAGAAAAAAATATCTCTAATTTGTTTTTGTTTATTTTTTTAGTTGTATGTGACTGTCTTGAGAGGAAAGAATTGACAGCAAAGTGAAACTCTGCTGTCACATCTACTTGTGACAAACAATACAGTTCAGTGTAGTGAAAAGATGGCAAAGAGAACCTTGACCTGCTTGCAATCCAGAAAGAGACCAAATGTGAAAACTACCTCATCTCCATTATGTAGTATGCTGTTCAACAGGCCCACAAATGATCTCTGCACCAATTTTAGGGGTTCAAAGGCAACAATCTTCCCTTAATCTGGTGTGCATAATTAATTTTAACCTGCACACCACTGAATAGCACCCCTTTATCATTGCTATCATTGTTACCGCCATTAGATATGAAAAAATCAAGAGTAGATCATGTAATTGGTCTCTGAGGGCAGCGGTTCATGTATGCCAAAGCTTTTGGAGGTGTGAAACTGGGGAATAAAGTTCTGAGTTTGGTTGCCAGGGATGAGCTTGAAACTCACCCATGGAAGTTCCAAACCTCGCAGCCTGTGCTGTCCCCTCAGATGACTTCATTCCTGATCCAGTCCATGCTCATCACTCCCCCAAATAATCTGAACATCTTCAAACCATACAACTCACTACCGTTTTAAATCTTTCCCTTCAATTTAGCAGGTGTTTTGCTATCACGCTTTCCTCCACCCACTTCATCCTGCCTTTACTCTCTTCTCCACCTCTCCTCCACACTCCCTATTATTCTGAAGAGTTGATACCAAGTACTTGAACTTTTGCACCTTCTCCGCTTGTATTCGTTGTTGCCTCAGGATTCCACTGGTCTCCTTTTCATTCATACACAAAGGTCACAGCTAAATATAGATTTTTAATTATTAACCAACATTTAAACATCATGTTGAGGTGTACTGACGTGATGCTGAGCACTTTGCTTCAGTTCCATCTAAAATAAATTAATTGCTGCTTCCTCTAAAAGTATTTAACTTTTATCACTGGGTTTAAATGGAATACATCAATGCTCCTTTTAGGAAGACATGGGAAAGATGGAAGAAAGCGAAAAGGAACAGAAGAAACTGGAAGCCCATAAAAAGACGTTTGAGGGCTTAAAGGTTTTCCTCAACAGAGAAGTACCCAGAGAGTCTCTGGCTTTTGTCATCAGGTCAGACAGAACAATTGCACTGACATTCAGTCACCGTAACGCCAACATAATCCTACTGCAACGACGACACCTTCCAATATCGATATCAACCTTGGCAGGTGTTTTGGTGGCGAGGTGTCCTGGGACAGGTCCGTCTGCATTGGGAGCACATACGATGAGACTGATGAAACTATCACACATCAGATTGTTGACAGACCCAGTGTTGCCACGCAGTATATCAACAGGTAAAGTAAATGTTCAGTTGTTGTAGCATTATCCATTCTAAGTCTGATGACGTGAATTTCAGAAATCAACTCTTAAATTCTGCTGCTTTGTGCACCGCATCTTCCAGTGACGTCTTTAGGCAATTTAACGTATACATAAGCATAAAAGTAAGTTTTCGTCACTTCATAATCTTTACCTTGAATGAATTACCATTTCAGGTACTACATCCAGCCCCAGTGGGTGTACGACTGTGTCAATGCCAAACTAATCCTTCCTGTGGCGGACTACTTCATGGGGGTCACTCTTCCGCCCCACCTGTCTCCGTTTGTGGAGGAGAAGGAGGGAGACTATGTTCCTCCAGAAAAACTGAAGATAATGGCATTGCAAAGGGGAGAGAAGCCTGGTAGGGCCTGTATTATTTTTTTATCGAAGGCTAAAAACAGGTGTCGTGTGATTTGACAATATCTTTACTTTCCAACACAGCCTTTGTGTATTTTGTTATTCTCTATTTAAAACAAGGGTGGCTCAATACTTGATTTTCTCTCAACAGCCCAGCAAAAAGATGAGGAGAGTGAAGAGGATGAGGAGGATGAAGAAGAGGATGAAGCCGAGGAGGAAAGTGACGAAGTAGAAGAGAATAATCTCAAGAAGATGGAGGACCAACGATCCCAGGCCAAGGTTTGTGACACGTGCGCCATCTTCCTCATCCCTCACCTGCCTCATAATAGACAATAAAAAATGGACTTTGTAATTTTAGGTCAAAGTGACTCCTGGCAAATTGAAAGTGGTCAATCTAGCAGACCGGGAGGAGCGGGAGAAAGCCGAGGAGAAGCGTCTGGCCATCATGATGATGAAGAAAAAGGAGAAGTACCTCTACGACAAGATAATGTTCGGAAAGAAGAGAAAAGTCCGAGAGGTTTGTCCCGTTTCTTATTGAGTCTGTATGGATTTCCGTCACGTTTAGTCTGTTTGCACTGATAAGTCTCACATTTGTAACATTTAATCCACTGTTTACAGTACCTGCGCTCTTATCGTTGCTGTGTGGGAATGTTAAACACTTTAGCACAGGTGCCTCCTAAAGAATGTGCAGGGCTTGTCACCTCTGAATCAACTCTTTGCGAGAATTGAGTTTGTGCTTAATGGACTCCTTTCTCCTCTCTCACAGGCTAACAAGCTCGCTGCGAAGAGGAAAGCGCATGACGACATTGAAAAGGCAAAGAAGAAAAAGGCCCGAAAATGAATTATAATAATGACTGTATTAAACTGCAACATATTGAGTGCTGCAGACTGACACGCAATTCAAGTCCCTCTGAGTGAGTCGTGAGATTTTGTGCATGCGTCATATTTGCATAATAAAAAAATGTTCGTAGCATATCGCTGGTGCCGGGCCGAAACCTCCTATGGCCAAATTTTGTCAGCTTCAGATTTTTTCACAAATCAATATTGGTCAGTCCACACATGGGAATGAATGTTTCCCCCCCCCCCCAAATCATTGACTTGTCTTTGACAATGCAATGTTGCAGGCTCAACAAACATGGTATTTTTCCAGTTTGCTTGAAAAGCGATAGTTTTGGAGATGCGATGGTTCCGCCCGATGCCAGGTAGTTTTGGAGATGCGATGGTTCCGCCCGATGTCAGTGAAGTGGCCGTTATGATTTTGTGCCATTCCTCCACACACACTTCTCCTCTACCACACTGTTTTAACTTCTGGACTGTATAATCAACACAATACAAACTATTTCTCATGATCATGCAACACAAGTTCAATAAAATTTTATATTCTAGCTGTTATTTCTTCACATAACACCTCGGTGTGACACACTAAAGGAGGATTGCATTGGAGCAAAACACAAACCTAAAAATTTAATTGTGTTGTCCACAGCTGTGAAGGTGTTGTAAGGCGCACTTGATCTCTTTACGATGCTTCTGTTGTGGTTCTGGTGGGCTCGTCCCGCCCTGCACACTCAATATCCTCATTCATTTCGCCATGCGTCTCTTTCACCCTTTTCTGCATTCCACGCGTGCCCGCCCAGTTCGGGTCTCAGCCTGGCACTATGGGTGCCTGAAGGAGCACTATGGGTGCTCAACAAAAGAAGCAGTGTCGAGCCAGAACTGCGTCTTACACAAACCGGGCCAAAATGTTTACGCACACTGACTGGGTCAGACTTGAACAGGCATTTCTGCAAACATACACACACACAAACAAAAACTCCAATATGAGCGGTATCTACAAATCTCCCTGAAGACCACTGTCTGAATGATGAAAGCTAAAGTAGAGAACAGGAACGCCACTATTTTGTACTAAATAAGTAGGGTGCAAAGAGGTGTTAAATTTCCATGGTAAGTTAAACTGGGAAAATATCGAAAGGTATCATATAAATATATGTTTTATTACATGCAGACATCCATGTGAAATACAATTAAAAGATGACATTTTAGTAGATTTATCTGGAAGTAGTACCTTGTCAAATTTTAAATGCGTAGTAATTGAAGAATCAATTCTTTCATTGAAGAACCAAAACAGGACTATTGAGTTAAATATTAGTCACCCACCTGAGCCAACCCATTCAAAATGAACATAAATGCCACGTCTAAAAAAAAAAAAAAAAAAAAAAAACCTTTCAAAGTGTTAGATGAAACACTTGATGGAGGAATGCACAGTGCATGTAGGTGGCTTGGTGTCAATATCAAAGGACATGGAACTTGGTTGTTTTTGTCAGGAATGCTAAAATGTATTTTACCAAACTAAAGTTAAGTTCCCTATTAAAAACTAACCTTCAATTTGGTATATTCCTGGTTTGTCCGAAATGGAAAATTTGTGGAATTTTGCATCCCTAGTATTAGCTTGTTTGTTGATTCCTTCTTTTGTTAACCTGGTAGGACAACGTTTCATAAGTCATGATGCAAGTTCATAGAGCGTCTTTTGCATAATCTTCACAATTTAACATTCAGAAAAGTAAAAAAGACGAGACCTTGACAAAAGGATGTTCCTAAATTAAAAAATGTTTAATGCGAGATCCTCGACTTGTGGCAAAGTTCAATTCCTACCACCTGTAGCCGTATCTTTTTGTAAGTTATTTTGAACGTACTGTATCCTAGCTATGCTAAAGCAGTTGTAAAGTATAGTAAAAGTAAGCATTTTATGAAAAACACTTCTAGGCCATAAATGTAAATTGATAAAATAAACAGTTACACCAAAGGAAAATAAGAGGGCCATAGCAGTATCGTCACCTTTGCAAACTACATTAACCTCATTAGACTGCAGTGCAAAACTGCTGTACTGTACAGTAGTTCTCAGTGGTGGGAAGTAAAGCGTCGTACTTTATGACTGTACTTGAGATTTTTCAAGTCTCTGTACCTTAACTGAGTTTATTTTTCTGATGAGTTTTACTTCCTACATTTGTATATATCTGTACCTTTTACTCAATTTGTCAATATGTGCTTGTTCCTTTTTTCATCCTCCACAGATGACAACACAACATAAAGACATAACAGGTAGACAGGTGAAGTCAACTGCAGTTGAGATTTTTTATTTATTTACTTATTGGAAAAAGTCAAATCACATTTTACTTTTAATTCATTTTGTATTTGTATTTCTGCCAAAGTGTAGCGTTTGAGTCCTTCTGCATCTGGAAATTCTGCGCTAAAAAGGAAACTACGGCAACTTCAAGGCAATACTGTAAGAATGTCAAGGCAGTGTGACAATAAACTACCTGTCCATCATACAGCCCACATGTAGCATGTATAGAAGGCGTTTCAGAGAACTCGGACATAAAGAAGTCTTGATCAAGTGGTACAATCACTGTCTTTGTTCTTTGGTTCTCTGCATTTGTTCTTTTTCTGCTGATTTCCACCCCTCCTATCAGCTTGCAGCTCAGACTCCAGTGTGCACGCTCAATGGCCCTCTGTATGGAGATGCAGAATGGGGGACCATACAAGCCTCGCCTCCCTCGCTCCATCACTCCCCCTCCCTCTTGTATTACACTCTCTCTCTCTCGCTGACAAGTGCTTGTCCCCTGACAGAGAGCCTGATATCACAGGGACGTGAGTGTCCCTGTAGTGCTTCATTCAGCAAGATGCCTCTTGGATTAGAAAGTTAAGGGGGTGGGGGGGGGGCTGTGGCATCAGGTGTGCCTGCAGCGGTGCCGTGAAACTGGAGAAGACGAGGGGAGATCTCTTATCTGTGGACATGTGATGAGCTTATGCATGCATGGAACTTTGCTCCCTCTCGTGTGTGTGTCAAGATCAGATGCAAGAACCACTGCAGGAGCTCGGTCGACTTGTTTTAGTCAAGTGGAATACGAAGAGAATGATGGACAGGTGTCACTTCCTTCCAGGTTGGATTGATTACGTATGAAGGTAAGATTCCACCAGCCTTTCATTTTTGTTGATTTTCCTAAATGCGCTCAATTTGTAATTTCCACTGGTAACAATCTACACTTACAGTGTACATAACACCACCAGGTTTATCTTAAAACATGACAGTTATTTACATCTGGAAAATTGGTTTGAAATGGAGCAGACCTATTAAACTCATCAATAGGATAATTAAAAAAAAAAAGCCTTTGTCTTACACCCAAACAAGTTGCACTACTGGTTATAAGTAGTTGGTAATGGTACTACAAATAAGCTATTTGCAAGTTTTGGTTATATTGGCTCAAGAATAATAATGCCTTTTGTGTTTAAGTATTCTCAGTATTTTTAGTTTCTACATCTAATCCAGTTCTGTCTCAACAACTTTGCTGTAAAAATATTTAAAATGCCCCATTTTAAATGAGGTACAAATACCCGAAGCACAGACAGCAATAATTGAAAACCACATATTCCCTACAATTATTACTAGTAGTCATTAACATAAACTGGATTTAATATTTTAATCAAAAACACTACACTGGTTAATTGATTCAGAAAGTCAATTTTTATCATTGTGACACGCTAAAGGTATATGAAGCTGCCCAAGATATATAAAGACATCACCCATCATTTTTTAAATTATTTTTTAAAAAGGCCTCTGCATGTGTATTCAATATTTTTGTGCATACTAGGAATTAGCCAGGCTGAAGGCAGATAAATGTAGTTGGTAATATTTTCATGTTTTGCAATCTCAGTAGCTGACAATACAAAGCACTACAGCAATATTGGTTGGTAACTAAGAGGTAAATTCAGGTTTGATAAATCCGTTCCAATTTAATTAATTTTTTTTTACCTGATATCTGTTACCAGACTAGAGTATTAAATGACGACGAGAAGGCACATGCTGCCTTTGACTGGTACACTGATGGTATCACGGTGCTAAACATGTTTTACATAACTGACATTGCAAACAATGCTGATATGCAGTAACTTCATTCTAGTGTTTTCAGTAACAATATTTGCTGACACGGCACTGTGACCAACTAGTTAGTAAATGTACTTCACGGTCCTCCCACATTGCAAAAACATAGCTCTTAGGTTATTTGAATATTCTAAATTGTCCTTGGATGCAAATCTGAATTGTTGTTTGTTTTTTCATATGTGTACCCTGCAATTGGCTGGCAACCAGTCAAGGGTGTACCCTACTTCACCTGTCCCCCCCCCCCCCCCCCTCCCCGCAACTCTAATTATAGAATAAACAATATAAAAAATGGATTGATGGAATTTTTGCTGACTAAATAACGCAGTAAATTTGTATCTCTCACTATCAGCAAAAAAAGATGATCCATCTTTTAATTCTCAGAAACGATCCCTAAAATAATAATAATTGTCTTTTTCCAGTTGCAAAATAACTCTAATTGAGATGACTACAGATCAGTACCTACCTGGAAAACAATCATTCATCCTTCCTTGGAAATAACAAAAAACAACACTCAATCTGTTGACTTTTGTACTAAGCAGTAGGTTTAATGCTGAGTCAGCTGGTAGTGAACAATACCTGTGAATGATATCGTTTTCCCTCAAGGATTCATTATTTATTTTACTGGACAGCTATGAAACACAAGAATAATCATTACGAGTTGCCATCCAGAAATATATTCACAGCGCTTCCAAATTGGGTTATGTAGAGCTGTGAATACTTTGGGGATCCACTGAATGTCATTATGTGACCTGAATACGTATGAGGTTGATTTTAAATAAATAACTGCAATTACCTGGCAACCAGTTAACGTTGTACCCCAACTCCGACCAGAAGTCAGCTGAAAGAGGCTCCAGCTCACCTGGTACTCTTGGACGATCGCAATGGAAAATTGATCGATGAATTGATTACAAAAAAAGGCTTATTCTAAAACATACATACGTACAGTGCTAAACAAATTCATCAGAATACAGTAGCTGTCAAGAAGAGCAGTATTATTTCAGTGCTTTAATGCGGACTGTTTGTTCTTCAATAAACTCTCAACATTTGACATGAATGCCTTGTTATTGGTTGTTTTACAGGTAACCCTTGAATTTGCCGGACCATGGCAGGAAAGCACGGGAGGCACTGGAGGTCCATGTGCAAACGTCTGCTTCTGGCTGTCCTGCTGACCAGCAGCATTATCCTCCTTTACTGCCTGTCCATGCCCCAAGTGTCCCTGAGCGTGCCTGAGTATGGTGCCACACACACAGTATACAGTACATATACTGCTACTGTAGTAATATATATATTCATTGTCTATATGATCTGTTATATCCTCTTCAGATCAAATCCCTAATTCCAATTGTTCTATGCACTCACTGCACACTTAAATACAACTTCATAATCTAATATGAGCCAATACAAAATGCAATGCACTGTTAGTCCACTGCACACTACAATGCCAATAAGAAAAATATTGAGTGTTTATTAAGGCAGAATTTCTAATACGGCGCTTGCAATGGAGCTCATTAGACGATCGCACTGCCATACTCCTTGTAAGATACCATCAGGCACGTGCATACGTGCATGCTCAAGCACCTGCCCTTTTGCCCTGGGCAAAAAAGTCTGATTAATATAACTCATCTAAATGTTTCTTTCACGATTAATACTGTACATATAAAATGAAACTCACAATTATTTGCTTTGATAAACTTTTTTTTTTAAAGCCCATCAGGGAGATTTGGATGTTGATGCTTATTTAAAAATAGATTAAACAATATTAACAACACATTGTTAACGAGAGAACTAACATTGATTAGAAATACAGGGGTGTCGTTTATGCATGTGAGGGTAGTTTTGAAAGTGTCTGTGTTTAATTGTTTCAGAATTCCCGTGCCTTACTCCTGCGCCCACCGCCCTTCCCAGCTGACCACCAGACCGAGCAGCAACGGCTCACGTGAAAGCACGGGGGGGATGTGCACCCCAAAAGTGGACATCATGTTCATGAAGACCCACAAGGCGGCAAGCAGCACCTTCCTCAACATCCTTTTCCGCTTCGGAGAGAAACATCAACTCAAGTTTGCGTTCCCTGACAGCAGGAACGACTTCTTCTATCCCGCCTTTTTCCAGCGCTCCCACGTTAAAGACTACAAACCTGGAATGTGCTTCAATATCATCTGTAATCACATGCGTTTCAATGCAGCCGAAGTGGCCAAGCTGCTCCCCCTCGATACCGCTTACATCACCATTCTCAGAGACCCCGCGGAGCTTTTTGAGTCCTCCTTCCACTACTATGGCCGGCTGGTGCCTTTCACCTGGAAGATAGCAGGAGAGGACAAGCTGGCTGAGTTCCTCCGTGACCCCCACTACTACTTTGACCCAGAGGGCTTTAACACGTTCTACCTCCGGAACCTGCTGTTCTTTGACTTTGGACAGGACAACACAATGGAGCTGGACGATCCGCGGGTTGACCAAGGAATCAGATTCATCACGGAGCGTTTTCAGCTGTTCCTTTTGGCCGAATATTTTGAAGAATCGCTCATCCTGCTGAAGGACGCTCTCTGCTGGGAGATGGATGACCTCCTCTTCTTCAAGCTCAATGCCCGCAAGGGGTCAACCGTATCTAAACTGACACCCAACCTGAGGGCCAGGGCCCTCGAGTGGAACGCTCTTGATTGGAAACTGTACCAGCACTTAAACCAAACCTTCTGGAGGAAAGTGGATGCGTACGGACTGCGCCGCATGGCGGAGGACGTGGCGGAGCTCAAAAGGAGGAACGCGGAGATGGCGGCCACCTGCATCGAGGGGGGTCACGCCGTGGATGCTGGCAGCATCCAGGAGAGCGTCATGCAGCCTTGGCAGCCCATCGGGGAGAAATCTATAATGGGATACAATCTGAAGAAGAACATTGACAAGGCTCACATTAAGTTGTGTCGTAAAATGTTGATGCCGGAGATTCAGTACTTGAGCGAGTTCGGGGTCAACTTGTGGGTCACCAAGTTGTGGGGCCACATTAGAGACATCATTAACTGGTGACTAAGCATATGAGCAAGTAGGGATAATTTGGCAAGGACAAATATAGTAAGAGTCAATCGAGGTTACTGACTGAGAGCAAAAGGATTTGAAGTTCTGTGACATTTCAATCAACTACTGTAAACTTTTAGGATTCTGATGGGTACTTGAGAAAAAAGATTTCACAACCTAGAAGTAGTGAACACAATTTAAATGACATGTAGCACCGTTCTCTCTGTTTATGAGTACATTATTGAAGTAGTAAAATATTCATACACAATTTAACGGCGTAAGCAATAGAATTATGTGTCCTTGATATTTTTCCATCTCTGCCAACCTGTATTTATAGACAAAACTAATAAAATTATACTGCAATCTTAATCAGTGATGGGAATTTTATCAAAGCAAATTCCTGGATGACATCATGTTATTTCTATAAGTTTAATAAATGCCAGAGCTATTTGCTGCCTGACAATGACCACTCACGTTTAGCCTTGAGCCTGTAATAATGTGTAGCGTCACCATTATATTGATCTATGTCCCCTTTGACCTTATTGTTTCTGTTAGATCATATGTTCCTATTTTAGCTTGTTTTTAAACCATGTACTTTAAATATAGTTAGTACAGGATCTAGTTTTTGATTTTGCTTTTAAATACCACAAGGGATTTGAAATAAAGCAGTCAAGATGTGATTGAAATGAATAATTTATTTAAGTGCTTTCACACACATGGACCATTTCCTAAGTGACATGATTGGAAACACCATGGATGAAAATCCTTTGCAGGCAACGCCTGAAGTCTGACGTCCATGGATGTCACGTCAGCGTTGTGAGCATCTTCTCTTGCTGCTTGTTTGTGGGTCATGTGGTTTTTAGTTTTGTCTTCACTTAGCGAAAAGCGCACTCTTTTGGTTGGCCAGTGAAGGTTTATTTTTGGGGGGGCCTTCAGAAAATACTACCTGCTAAATCAAAGCTGAAAGTCTGCACTTCAAATGTTTTGATTGAATTACAGTATGTCAAATCATCAATTATAAAACCTGTCCCTTTCCAAAATACTTCTGGACATTTTCGACCAACTATCCTGTTCTGGGTCATGGGGAAACTGAGAGCTCCCACCTGTCAATCACAGGTCACTACTAGTCCCACTTACATTCACATAAATAGTCATTGAGCAATAACTGATCGCAATGATGGCACACTACCAGTGACCTTATATTATAACCCTAAATATATATATGTGTGTGTGTGTGTGTGTGTGTGTGTGTCTCTATATCCTACTGTATGTGGCTTGTAGTTGACTGTAGCCTGCGTCTCACCTGAAGTCAGCCGGGATGAGCCCCATTTTGCCAGTGAAAAGTGGGTAGTAATGATTAATATGACACATTCAAATAAACTATTACCAATTAAAAATGGTATGCAATCACTGGAAGACGAAACAGGACGACGTTTGACCCTGCGTCAGTAGATTTCTGAGTCGACTGCAACGAGATCATCAGATTTAATTTTTTTTCTGAGGTTGGGAAACACCACGAGAGGCAGTCTTGAGCTCTGACGCAAACTCGGGGGCGGAGCGGGGCGGGGCGATTGTACATTTTCTGACAGCTCTCTTGTATTTTAGTTTAGTGAGTATAAGTGCTCGTAATATTTGCTCCTATTTCTCTTGAATACCAGCCAGCAAATACAAAGACACGGATAAGATAAATATTATTGGGTGTTTCCCGTCCATACATAATCATATTGATAGACCTTTTCGTCGTTGCTTTGGCATTAGCATTAGCTTAGCAGCTAGCAGTTGTTTTTAGCATCGTCTGTTTAGCCGGCAGCTAAGCGGAAGTTTTATTTCCACACAAGTTGACGATGACGTTAGCTGCAGATGAGTGGCCCTGATACGTGCTCACGTTGGATGAGTGGAGAAAAATGTCGTGTAAATCAACCAAAGTGGCCCCCAGTGTTGACTTTGACCACAGTTGTTCCGACAGCGTGGAATATCTGACACTTAATTTTGGTCCTTTCGAGACTGTTCACCGTTGGAGAAGACTGCCTCCATGTGATGAGTTTGTTGGAGCAAGGTAACGTGCTGACAGCCAAATGTTCCATTATTAACAGGTAAGAACGTCTGTTTGGTCACGTTGTGCTTTCTTTACCATTATGCAGGCGTAGCAAACACACTGTTGTGGCATATAGGGATGCTATCTACGTGTTTGGGGGAGACAATGGGTGAGTAAGGTATTACGGTGTTGTTTTTACTACATTAGATGATATTAAAATTTGATGTCTGCCAACAGCAAGAACATGTTGAATGACTTGCTCCGCTTTGACGTGAAGGACTGCTCCTGGTGTCGGTAAGAATTAGTCATGGCTTATCCTGAAAGCATAAGATGTGCAATGTGACTATTGACTGTAATACTTCATGTTCCACAGGGCCTTCACCACGGGAACACCACCTGCTCCCCGCTATCACCATTCAGCTGTTGTCTACGGCAGCAGCATGTTTGTTTTTGGTACCCCGTAAAGCTCCTTCCTTAACCATTGTCTACAAATGTTAACACATTCACTGCCATTGACGGCTTTAGAAGTCAAATATCCACGTTAACTGGGAAGGCTGGCAGTGAATGGGTTAAATATACCGCATTTAATTCTGACGTTTCCTTTTAATATATATTTCAGGGGGCTATACAGGAGACATATACTCCAACTCAAACCTTAAAAATAAAAATGATCTTTTTGAGTACAAGTTTGCAACAGGACAGTGGACGGAATGGAAAGTGGAGGGGAGGTATTGTATTTTTGAATGCAATTAATTTGTCCTTACTTTAAAGAACTAGCAGTTAAACTTAGATTGTTTTGCACTCCGGGAAATGCTAAATTTCAAATGCTGCAAACCATTTATCATTAAATGAAGTTCTGTTACATTCCTTCTGTTGTGTGTCCTAGCTTGCCAGTGGCTCGCTCTGCTCACGGAGCGACAGTTTACAGTGATAAGTTGTGGATCTTTGCGGGTTATGATGGGAATGCCAGGTATGTTTTATGCTACACTCCGTGCCCCTTTTGACAACAGTGCGCAATCATGACGTATATTTTCCTCCATGTAGGTTGAATGATATGTGGACCATCAGT
The DNA here is from genome assembly GCF_024500275.1 of Phycodurus eques. Classification (NCBI taxonomy): domain Eukaryota; kingdom Metazoa; phylum Chordata; class Actinopteri; order Syngnathiformes; family Syngnathidae; genus Phycodurus; species Phycodurus eques. Next base: position 5,270,837 of record NC_084527.1, read on the forward strand.
CTCCAGGACAGAGAACATGCATGTTGGGAAGAGGCCAGTATCTTTGGATCAGTGAAGCTTGAGCACGCACAAATATTTTCACGTGCTGACGTCTATCTTTCTGTGTTACTATCAGATCGAACAGAGCGGTGAGATTCCTCCATCTTGCTGCAACTTCCCCGTAGCCGTATGCAGGAACAAGATGTTTGTGTTTTCGGGTCAGAGTGGAGCCAAGATTACCAACAACCTCTTCCAG